>NW_017728992.1:44514662-44530669 GCF_001723915.1 Gavialis gangeticus | reverse complement strand
GCGCGGGGTGCCGGGGCGGGGACGGGGGAGGAGCGCGCAGCGCCGGGCCGTAGGGGCCCCGCGCGGGGTTTTCGTGCGACGGTTACACGTACACACGCGGGGACACACGCACGGACTTAACACGCGACAATGCCACACACACACACACACACACACACACACACGGGGACTTAACCTGCGGTAATGCCACCCCACTCCACACACATTTAACGCGTGATAATCCCGTACCCATGTTCACACACGCACAGATTCAACCCGCGATAATTCTACACTCACATTCACGTGCGCGCGCGCACACGCGACAGCGCCGCACACGCACACGGGGACTTAACCTGCGGTTATGCCCCACACACTTAACACGTGATAATCCCATACCCATTTTCACACACACAGACTTAACAGGCAATAATTCCATACCCACCTTCACACACACACACACACAAAATTAACACGTGACAATGCCCCACACACGGGAACTTAACCTGTAGTAATGCCACACGCGTAACACATGATAATTCCATACTCACGCACACGGATTTACCATGCGATAATGCAACACCCATACAGACGCAGACTTAACACACAGTGAATCTACCCCGGTGCTGAGGGCTCCTCTGAACTCTGTTTACCATTTCTTCTTCTCCCTGCTGAGGGCAGGAAAGGAGAGGATAAGAAATATCAGTTTCATTCATGGTACGCTGTTCCTTGTATGCCCTTTCCCCCCACCCCCGAGCATCTCATTCTTCTTACACAGAGGCTCTGATGTAGTCTCACTCAGGCTTGCCAATATTTGAAAGGGATGAAAAGAAACTTTTGGGATAGAAAAAATAGGTGTACAGGACCAGATCAGTAATGTTAGTTTTGCAAATACCTGAATGCATGTAAATTAGGTATATCTTAATATAGGTCGCAAACCCACAATATTTTGAGGTGTTCACAGAAAGTCGTCCATGTGTCCCTGAATTAGGTTTCCTGAGATAGGGTGTTTGATGTCTATAAACAGCTCATTTTGCATGTTTTCATGAGTTATGGTGTTTGATATGGATGTATTCCTCCACTCACATGATAGTCAAAGACAGGCAAAGGCTATTCATATCTAGACGGATCAAACCTCTAAGTGTTTTGGAGAAGTCAATGAACAACTGCCCACCAGGGCACCCTTGGGGAGGGCCAGAAGTAATGGCCGCAAACTCCTGGAAGACCGCTTCAGGCTGCACTCTAGGAAAAACTTCTTCACAGTCAGGGCCCCATTAGCCCCAGCCTTCCACCACCCTGGAAGGACCACGCAGGGACCATCCCTGTTACAGGGTCTGTCTCACAGCTGGTCTAATCTTTGGCCTGCCCACCTGTCATGGGCAGTCCTCCCACTTGCCTCTCCTGCCACACCTTTGATGTAACTAATTAGTAGTTGTTTATAAGACAGGAGGCTGCCCATTTACTGCCTGATGCCAAGGGTGTATGTAATACACAGCTCCAAACCGTCCCTTATACCATGTCCTATGCCTCACAGATGGCTTCACTAAATGGCTCCAGCCCCACAATGGACATCCTTCTATGCCTGCCTGGCATTTGGACCCCAACTGGATTCCTCCTTCTCATGCTGTCTACTCCTTCCTCATTATGGGCTGCCAAGTTCCCTGAACCCTTCTCCCTCTTGGCAGTGGCTCCCTCTGGGACCTTTGACCACACAGACCCTGGCCTTGTCTCTAGGCCAGTCGGAGCCCCAGACCCCTGGCTCTGGGCATCCATCACAATGGGCGCTCTGGCCCTCCGACCGTTCTGATCCTGGCCCCAGCACTGACCAGTCGAGGGTTTCTCTGGTCAGGTTAATGTTCGCCTCTCTCTCTCTCATACGGGTCTGCCTTCTCGGGCCCTCCAAACACAGCTCAGTCAGTCTCTAAGGCCAGTCTACGCACAGTCCTGCAAGCCCGCCCATGCAGACCCTACTCTATGCAGCCTTCTCACACGCCCTCACTAGGGTCACTAGGCCTTAAGCCCCTTGGGTCTCAGGCCTGATAACAATGCTTGGACCCCTCACCTGTCCCCTCTGGGTCATGGGGGTGAGGCTATACAGCACCCCACACTCACCTTTCACTAGGGAGGCACTGGTGGGGCATTTCCTGGGGACCTCTCCACCACAGGCAGCCCCACCACACCATCCAACCCCAGAAGGCTGTATTTTTAGGTTATTCCCCAGGACCAGGAACCTCCTCCATCCCCATAGTTCCTACCCTGAACCTCCAGGTGTTCTGGGAGCAGCAGCTTCAGCTGGTGATGTTCTCCTGGCTCCCTGCAGCAACTGCCTGCTCAGCTCTCAGAGCCTGGGTTTATATTGAGGCTGCTCAGCCCCATCCTCCAATCCAGGAGCCTTTTACATGTTCCAAGTCAAATCAGCCAAATCAATTCCAAATCTGTGAGTCATTCAAGAACTAAATGTGGCTCTACTACTGGCAAACATCCTCCACCTCTGCCTGGAGCTTCAGATGCTTCCAAACCATTTGGCAGGCATCCTGGATGCCCCCGAGTTTGACTTGCCCTTAGCCAGAGGGTCGCAGGAGCAAGCTAGGGAGGAGTCTCCCATTTCCATAAACTTGGTATGTAGCCAAGATCCTCCCAGTAGAAGCTGGCCCCTGGGAAGGTAACTATAGAGGCTCTCATAGTGGGTCCTGTCCGCAAGCAGACATGGGTGCAACCCTCCACTACACAGTGCCATTTTAATTGTATTACCTCGGTCAGGGTATTTCCCCCACCACCATTGTGGTCATGGGATCTCCCCTGCCAAGAAATGTGATTGGGGTAGCATGTTATTTTAGGAGAGACCTGGAGAAGAATTTTACTAGCAGCATAATGCCTGGCCTGGAAAAGAGAGGCAAATGGGTTATATGAGAAGGCATTGGTTGCATTTACCAAGAGATAATTTTTCATGGAGGAGAGGTACAAAGTTATCCTAGTGGAATTTTAGGTGTGCACCTTTCTGCATGAGTACATTATTTCAGTTTTGCTTGGAGCGAACAGGTTTACAGTCCTTCTCTCTTTCTGCATCAGCCTCTATTGCCTTAGCCAAATCATTTTGATCAACATTTGTATTACCAGTATGTCCGCAATATAAAAATCAGCACATTTGGCAGCTGAGCAAATCAAAAATCAGGTCCAGCAGAGCCACAAACAACTGGCACAAACCAGACTAATTTCAGCGGTTAACCTGGGCTAAATTTAGCATTGTAACAGTATTCAAGTGTACCGACCTCAGAAAGCACATGCTGACTCATGCCACACTTGAATTTGGTCTGTTTTGGGGGACTGGGCATGGAGGGGGTTAATATGCATATGTAGAAACAAGCTATTTTAGTGAATTACCTGGGTACAGGGAAACCTACACATGACTAATTTGAATTACTGTATTCAGGTTACATTTTCTATCTGTTGCATGCAGCGGATTCCTAGCAGCAGATCTGTAGGGTCTCGATACGCTCAGAAAAAATAACCTCTAGCAAATGAGTCAGCTAACATTAACTAACAGGTTCTTAAGCATTTTGCTACCTTATGGAGTTAAGAATAGTATATTAAAAAATCTTAACTGGTTGTGGTCAACCAAGGAGACGGCTGTCAACTTGCAAGTGCAGGAAGGAAAGCATGCCAAGTATCAAGAACATTTTGAATCATAAACACAACAAACAGACAAACCTGAATAGAGTATAATTTGCTAAATCACAAATTAGAATTTTCATGTCAATTTTTTTTATTGCTTTGAATTCAAGATACGCACTATTCTTTCTGTGGAGTAAAATATGGGCTAAAAGCACATTAGGATATATGTTAGTATCAAACATCTTTGCTAAACTGTGTTCTTTAAGATTATACATTATTTTTCTGTTGTATTACTAAAAACAGGGTTTGGGAGAGAGTACAAATTAAAAGCCAGCTATTAATTACATTAACAATAGTTTAAAAGAAGTAGGTATGAGTATTGCAGTTTTTATACCATATTTTCATAAGCATAACCGTCAAACGGGACACATCAATGACAATTTTGATATCAGCTCTGCTAATTATAATTCTCAGCCTTTCTGGCTTACAAAGAGTGTTAGAAGATTAGATCCAAGAACAAGCATGAGTCTAAGTAATATGACATTCCATATATAGCTTCATAACAATACTGGCAGGACATGAGTGACAAAAAATAAAATATTGATTGCACCATGGGAAAGGGTGATCTTTTTACTAGTCTGAGAGGTCAGACTGATTTTTTTTTAATTCTGTTAGTGTGATAAGTGGGTGTTGGTAGAGCGTTAGATCCTCTCCCAGTCTTTCTTTTGACATAAGTAAAACTATGTGGAATTCTTAAGGATCTGAGGGATGATCTTCAAATGGAAGGCTTGACTTAGAGAAGCTTTGTCAAGGATGGGGTCTCACATGGTTTGGGTTTGGCTTTGCTTGAAATCATGAATATTTACCAAAGTGAACATTTGTAATAAGAAATTTGGTATTTTTGTATACTTTCACATTCACCACTTACCTGATGAGAAGAGCTTGAAAGAACTCATGTGGCCCATGTGGTAAGACTTAATGGCTGCATCTAGATATGTATTAAGGTGATGTGATAAACTCTGGTGCAGTTTGTACCAGAGCCAGCTGCTCCTGGGTACAGCGTCTACATGTGTACCCAGGACCATAGCAGCTTGATCTGGGGAGAAGGCCAGAGAGTCATCTCCGGGCTCTGGGTGGTGGCATTGGATGGCAGAGAGGCTGACTCAGGAACAAAAGTGCTAAAAAGTGCGGGGCTAGGCAGCAGGCAGCCCCCCTCACTCTAGCACCCTCATGCCCCAGCTGGCCCCTGTCACCATCTACACATTTGTTTCGACAGAGTTACGTACTCCACCGTAAGATAGGATCATCTCCGAGCTACAGCGGAGCTAGTTCATTTACTGCACCCTCATAATGGTGGATGTGTAGATAGTGACACACTAGTGCAGAGCTAATTAGTCAAGTCCGCAGTAAAGAGTACGTGTAGATGCACCCAATGTGGACAAACCACAGTGGTGTTAAGTCAAAAGGGGAAGCATCTGTCAAATTTCAGTTGGTTTAAAAAAAATAAAAGGATAAAAGGCTCTTAAACACCTTTGGAGCTTAGGTGCAGCTCACTCACAAACAGTTACTGTTTGTTGTTTCAACAAGATGGCAACGTCCAAAAATGGTTCTGTATAAATAAGAAGTAATTCATATTTAACAAAATTGCCAAAGAAACAAAAGAAGATGCATGGGGAATAGCATGAAACTTCATAAAAGCCTGAAAGGAAGTATTTTTACATTCAGAGCTAGGGCTGAATGTTTATCTTTAATTGGCTATGCTGTGCCTAGCATTTGTAGACAGGTCATAATGTATTAACAATTACCCTTTCTTTAAAGGCACCAGGAGAGCTGATAATTAAGTGCTACATGGTAGTTAGAAGTAAAATGGTCGTTTAGCATGCTGGCAGCAATTATGATACTAAGATACTTGGTAGGCCAGGCTTAGACCTGATCACATTCTTGTTTCCAAGCATGGGAGTGAGAACATGGCCCAAGATCTCTTAACTTCTACCCCACCCTATAAACAAGTGGGTAGAGAGGGACACAGCCATGATTTGCTCTACAGATACTGGCCAGGAGAGTAGGCCTGATGCAAGGACAGAGTATACTGCACTCCTTCAGAAGCTGTGATAGATGAGCATCTCCTTAGAACAACAAAGCAGCTCAGCAGGAATTGTGCCTCTGCAGTTGTCTCTAAGACATAGTTGTTCCTGAGGTTGCCCATGTTGGAACTAAAGAAGGCGGTTGCACAGGGCTATGAGCAAGATTACAATCAATGCAATGGTTGGAGAGCCAGGTATTTTCCAGCTGCAGAGTGAACTTCTGATGCTTTTTGTTAGCAGAAAGTAATACTTTCTAGGGGGAGCAAAACCTTCCAAAGAAGAGGATGCTCTTGGTTTTGTTATGCCTGATGAAGAAAATGAAAGGGTGATCTGCCTTAAATTTTATAGCCTTTAGATGTGCTCTCTCTGCTATAACAATTCCAGTGGCAGCTGCTGCCTCAGTACCTTCTTCATTGACCTCAACAAAAGACTTGTGAAAAATTTTTGACAAAAACAGATCCTTTCTGTCAGACAGCCCCGTGAAATCTGCCGTGCCTGGGCTAAAGGCGTCTGGCATCCCCATGCTAATCAGAGTTGATTTGAGGTCATATCCCTCTTCCAGCTTGATCCTGGGCAGATACATTTCCACTTCAACTTTTGCCATTCTGTCTGGGCTGGTCCATTCAGCTAACTTCTCATAGGTCAATTCTCTTTCTAGCTACAGTGAATCAAGAAAAAGTTTATTAAAAAACTTAAGTTAAAGTGCAAGTTGCTGAGTGACTTTTGCTCTCATTTACTTCAATAGGAGGTGAGGTTACTTTGCTTCTTGAAGAACTGCATCCACAGAGCCATTCCTTATCTCTGATATTTTTCACAAATAAAGAAATATCTGAGTTCATGTAATATTAATAATAATCATAACAATTAACAATAATCTATACGCATGGCAGGGACCCATATCCCTTGTCCTAACATATGTAAGATGTGTACCTATCAAAGTGACATCCTTTTGCTGCAAACTTTGCCCTGTCCTTCACCCCCAATTTTTTGTTCATCTTTTTCTTTGTATCACAACTGAAATTATATTGTAAGCTCTTTTGGATGTAAGGCTATTGTTTCCATCTAATCTGGAAAATACCTTTCAGTCATAGCCACTGTATCACTAACAATACATGATACCAGTCATACCACTTCTGTTGTACCATTGCTAATAGTGTCATCAGAATAGGTCAGCTTTATTTAACTGTTTTCAGCCTGTGCTCTAGAAGGCTCCTACATGCTATAAAAGCACCAACAACTGCATGTACTGAGATAGAAAATATTGCCAAACTATGAGCTTTTCCCTGCAATGAAGAAATATTAAGTTCCATTTTAATTTATCAGAACTATGGTATAATGGTCTTACCATTTCCAGACCAGTAGTACTATCACTTATGTCATCTGGTAGGAGGATGAACATGCTGAGTTCGTTTTTGATATATGGGACCTCAATGATTTTGAGTTTCATTGTGTCCATGCAAAGTATTTTAAACATATCTTTCAAAAACATCATCTGTACTGGTTTAGTCTTGGTCTGTCAAATATATATAAAAAAGGAAATAAGTAATAAACATTTGCATTATCACCAAAGCTGACTTGTAAGGTTCACCTCATTGTACCATGACATTTGTTCTCATAATGAGAGGGAACTTTTCAGGCATGTGTAAATGCTACAGCACTCTGACACTGAGATTGTAGGGAACTCCTAGGCACAAGGAGTCAGAGGTCACTGAGAGGAGGGTTTCCTTTCATTCCCTTCCCCACCGTGGCAGAAAAGGAGATCTCTTTTCAGTGTTTGAAAAGTTGCTCCATTACAAAGCAGTGCTTTTCAAAGGGTGTTAAGAAATTTACATAGGCTTCACGATATTTTCTTCTATTTCACTTTTTGTTTACAACTCCCAAGTTCCAGGGGAACATAAATGAAGGAACACAAATTCTTAAAGGGAAAGTCAAGACAAAGTTGTCAAGTCAATGGAAATGATACAAAGCCATTGACTTTGACCCTTATGTAGTCTTTTACATACTGTCTGGAAATGTAGCCCAGATTTGTTCACATCTGTCATCCAGTTAAGTGTCACAGTGTGTTCATTAAAATGGCCTAGTTTTCTGGTACCCAGCAGCCACTCCTTGAAGGCAAAACACATGTTTCAAACACTGACCTAACCTATGCAGCTGATGGAATCGGTAATAAAGTTGTCACCTCAAATTACTTAAATGCTACCAGTAGTTTTAAATGCAGATGGTGCATCTACACAAGACACTATGGTGCCGCAGCGTCCATTGGCAAAACCATGATGCTGCCGCTATGTCGCCGTAGCAATGTCCTCCCACATAGCATGTTGCTGCAGTGACATAGCAGCCAAAAATAACAGTGTGCGGCTGGCACTGTGCAGTATAGGCTGTTACTTTTAGTACTTCCAAAAGGAAGTAATAAATGACAGCACAGTAACAAAGGCACCATATGGCCCCATGTAGACATGCCCATACAGTTATAAATACATATAGAGTGCAGGTGAATGACTACTGTGCTCTTTGGATGTTTCCTACAGTTAGTTAACAAGGAATTTTGGGCAACATACCTTGCTAACCCTGAAGGGTCTTTCAGATGTGTTTTCCTTTAGAAACTGCTTTTCCCATTTTCCGTTGAAATAAATGGCATTTACCAGGACCAATGCAGTCCGCGAGTCAACAGATCCTGTAGGCAGCAGATCCTGGATTCTCCCTTTCAAATATCAGAAAAATTGAGGTTTTTATTCCAATATGATACTGCAAGTGACTTGTTATAAATTTGTTTCTTCTTTGCCCAAAGAAGTGTCTGAGCCTCAAAACCCTACTGTGTCTTTACATGTGCTGTGGGGTGGGGGGTGATGACTCTGAAACTCATGCTAAGCTTGGGCCTACTCACAAAAGTTAAAATACAGAATAATAATGCTAACTGCATATTGCAACAGGATGCGAGTTCATGGCTAGGCCATCTAAGAAGGAATAATGAAGTATCTCTTCCAGCTCATCTTGCTATATTCAAAATGATTTCAAGCAGACTCTTAGTTGTCTGGTGTGTAACCATATGAAATGTCTATCCTTGATTAATTAGTATGGTAAATATTTCTTTTGCGACTAACTCGTGTTTATGTGCAGGAAGAGACATTCTCCATATGTAATAGATGTCTCCTCGTGATTTAGTAAGTTTTTCCTGGCTATTAATCAGTTTCTTGATATGTTTCAAACTGGATAACCTCTTGTTACCAAAGAAGATAACTCATTCAAATTAAAAATTTCTGATAACCAGTAATGAGCAGGTTTTTCCTGTCAATTACTGCTTGGGATTCTTTCTTGATTTACACAACTAAAAGAATGCTTCGAAGATGCTAAACTAAGGGTATAAAAAGGCAGTAAAACAGCAAACAGCGTGTGCATGCTTCAAGAGTGAGAAATCTCTTTGACACCAGTTGCTGATGCACCCAACTTACTCGAGAAGTTGAAGAGAAACAGACCACCTCTTTGTCGCCTGTTTGGTGAGAAATCATCACCTTATAGCTAATTACTGGACTTTGATTTGGTTTGTGCTCACTTGACTTGATTTTAAATGCTTGTAGTAAAGAAAGCCTTTCTGTTATTCATCGAACGAGGTGTCGTGTCAATCCCTGAGCTAGTCCGGAATCCTAGGTTTTTATTGCTAGCAAGGGGCAGGGGCACTTTAATTAGAGCTGAAGTGTCTCATGTATTGTGTCCCGCATTTCAAAATGGCAGTGGGGGTGCATTAACTAAAGCTTGTTTAATCAGCTTTAGTTAAAGTGCCCTCACCGCCACTCTGCAGCACAGGGACACTGCATACATGAATACCAAGGCTGCTGGAGCATGCTAATTAGCTTAAATTCCCTGAATGTGACCAAAAACACAAGTTAACTCTTCTCTCTCATGGGATCTAAGGTAGTGTAAATATCTGTATAGTTCTGTTAGCTTTGATTGAAACCGCTTCTTAATTAATCCCTACATGATAGGGCAGACAACTGATATATTCTATGTTATACAACAAGAGAGAGAGTTGACGTTACTTTTATCTCTCAGGAAGTTAATTTACATTTCAGCCTTCTTAAGAAATACTGAGCAATAGTTCAGTGGAAGTTTAATGTGCAAGTCCTGATTTAAATTCCCTCCTCTGCTTCTGGGAAGCCTAGCCCATGTTTCCCACCTCCCAGGGGAGGGCCCCAACCTCTAGAAAATGTGTTATTCTAGGGTAGGAGGATGGGTCCATCCTTCAATTAAATGTATCATTTAATCAATCAAGTCTGCTCCAACACACTGTAATTACAGCATGTCAGAACACGAATCATGAACATCTACAGGCATCCGTTCTCACTAAGTGATTTTTCAGGCCTAATTCATTTTCCCTTTAAAAAAAATCTCAAATTAATCTTTTTTCTTTCTTTCTTTCTTTTTAAAAAACTTTGTTACTCAAGGACATGTTGGAGAGGAGTTACAGTGTGAAAGGTTCATAAAAAGAGCCTCAAAACATAACACTTGATGCCTGATACTTCACTGCCTTTCCCTTGTAAAAGCCAGTCTTATTTGTTGAAAGTAGGTATAAATGTCAACCAAACCACAGTGGCTTAATTTTCTTCCCACTTCTACAGCCCTTTGATCTGGAGTAACTGATAACACAAGTGAACAAGTCTGCAACGAATTAGGATAGCAAAATGGAGAGTTCTTGGGGTAAAATCCTGTGCTTGTAGTGCTGGTGTTGACTGGGGCCTATGAAGAAAGGAACCTTGCAGGGTTGGAAGTCAAGGTTAGAGGGCTATGCTGCTGTCTTCTAGCAGTTCTCCCCATGGCTCATTCCTACCTATGGGAGTTTTTCCACTGTATTCAGTAAGTTATTTCATAAAGTACTTGAAGCTGTTCAATTGCCTATCTGCCTGCCTGCTACCTCTCTCTCTGCTATTTCCATATTAGCTACTAGGGTATTTGTATATATTAGAAATGAAGCTATCCGTCACAGGGCATAGCAGATTGTGGTGGCAGAAAGAAGAGGTTTTGGATTTGCCCCTTAGCTTACCCTCAGTTTGGTTGGTGACCCAGGAATTGATCTCTTTTCTGGCTTGTTCAGCAGCTGTCCTAAAGTTAGCTGCTTGTGGCTCTGCACAGTAAAATTTCTTAGCAAGCCGTAAGTACCTCTGAAAATCAGAACAGGAAAAATGTTGTTTTTCCATTTAAAATAGGTACTACAATAAATTCAAGTTAGTGTTGCTGAAGAAATTGGATTGTTGTATAACAATATTACATTCTTAAAGGAAGCACAATTCAATTTATGTTAAAAGCAGTGTTTTAAAAAAATATTCACCCTAACAGTAAGGTCATCTACACAATAAATTTTCCATTCTATGGGAAATTCTGTCATTTCAAAATTTCTTTTAATCACAAATTAGAACCAAGGAGTCAAAATTTTGATGTGTACTATGGAATGAAAAATCCAGCTATTTTGAATGAATTATGAAAATGAACTTATTGATAATGTGGAACTTTATGCTGCTTGCTGCTTTACGATGTAGGCTTCAGTACAATATAATACTCAGAATTATAAAGAAGAAAGAAAACATTTTAACACTATTGAAATAAAAGGCTTCAACTGGAAAAATTTTGACCATATAAAGTGTTAATACCAAAAGCATTTTTCAGAACTTTCCCTTCAGCTTAGTAATGCCCCATAACTTACCTGAACCAGGGGATAAGTCTTTTCTTCATACAATCTGTTGGCAGTTTTAAGCTCATAGTTTTTGTTAGGTTTGTTGACTGCAGATAAGAGTGTCTTAAAACCCACATGGATTTCTCGAGTTTCATTCTGTTCAGGTTCCTTTAAAGAAGACACTTGGAAATCATGTTTGTATCTGAAAATGTTGTACCTCCTCTAATTCCTTGTAACATCTAAAGGCACCTGAACATATGACCGGGGGGGAAGGGGGGTTCCATGTTGTCTCAATCTGTATCCCTTAAATTGACATGCTGGATGTCAATTTATGCCGTCAGTGTGTACACGTGACAGGTCAAAAATCTCCAAAACTGCTCCATGCACTATTCAAGGTTAAATAAGGTAGGGGGCACCACATAACTATTCAACACAACTGATCTCTTATTGCTAAATTACTGTAGGGGTCACCTAGAGCTCACACAATGCTGATCTGTGCAAATCAGCAACAGTTGTTAGTTTGATTGACAAATTTAAGGTGTAATTGACATTGTCAATCATATGTCATATGTCAATTATATTGTCATTTCAGTACTTTCATTAATGTCACAATTTAATACACATATTTTAAAACATTTTTCTTTCCTTTTTGTAATTAAGTATTATGTATTATATTTTAATGTTTTTAATTGTTATTTTATAACTGAGAAAGAGATCATAGAGTGAGGGTGGGAGGAAGGAGCTGCAGGGCAGCCCCAGAACAGGCTCTGGACAACCCAACCAGAACAGCCCTGGAAGCAGCAAGCGCACCCACTGCCAAGTCCAGCAATTGCCTAGCACCCAGCACCAGCCGCTGCTGCTTATCATGGGCAGGGCTGCTTCTTTCTCTGTCTCCCCTTTCCCTTCCAACTGCCCCGCACATCCAGAATGGCCCTGCAGCTTACATCAGCTCCTGGCCCATGCACCGGAAGCAGTGCTGAGTGGGAACCAGAATCAGCTGCAGACAGGCGGCAGCTTCCCCCTGGAGATTGGGGCATCCTCTCAGGTCTGCAGGTGATGCTGCTGCATCAGCACATCAGCTATGATCCCAGGCAGTTGCCCAGTCCCCACCAGGAATCTGCAGACAGTGTCCACAGTTGATGTCAGAATGCAACTGGCACTGCTTTTGGCACATGGGGTGGGAGCTAGTGTAAGCTGTGGATGGGGCCAGGACGGGGCTGCCTGTCCAGCACGATGCAGCAGCCGGCACTGCTGGCTCCCTACAGGCTGAATCTTATGGCTTTGTGGCTGCTGACCCACAGGCTAGATACAATCAGTTGCCAGGCCGGATTTTGCCCACCTCTGTTCTAATACATACCATTTTCCTTTTCCTGGGTCTCCCACAAGAGGGATTCGATGACCGAGGGGAAACAACAGTCTTCTCCTCTTTGTTAAAATGAAGAACCTGTAAGCAAAGTTTGCAAAGATAATAAATACACACACACACACACACACACACACACACACACAGTATTTATTTTAGAGTAAAATTAATATTAAGTACTTTCTAGTGACGTGAGTTAAAATCTTATTATAATCAATTCTCAATGCTCATTATTTCTTAATTTGCTAATAAGAGATACTTAGCACTTTTATCTTAAATCATTCAGTTTAGATGGGAACCACATAATAATCTGGCAGTTCCCAGGAGGCCTTCAGCTGACCCACAATCTGGCTCATCTATAACTAGAATTTGGCTCAGAGTGTCAAGAAATATGCACAGTATATGATACCTACAAGATCTTTTCTCCTAGTGGCACAAGGTGGGGATCTCTATGAAATAAATTAAATTTGCAGTCAATTTATTCCCTAAAGTCTACGTGCATTTTATTCACCATTCTGTTTAACACTGTACAATCAGCTTGCTGTGGCATATTTAGGAACCGGCTATTATGTATGTACTGTACGTAGTCAAATTTCAGAACCAACCTCAGCCATCTCGGTTGCAGTGTTACCTCCTGCACCCAGGTAGACCATTGCCAGACCAATGGAGATGCTCCAAGGGGAAAAGAAAATGTTATCTCCTTTACAAGACTCATTCAGCTTCGTGAAAAGGTCAAGGGCAAAACCGCCATTGGATGTTGTGAGTAAATCCATTGTTATAACCTAGGACAAATTGATGACAGACAGGATGTCACTACCCCTTCACTCCTTAATTCTAAAGACCAGTTGAGTCATTGCCGTGGAGTGCCATGCTTCCTCTTAGAGGTAGTGTATTAATATTCATATAATATGCAAAATATTGTGCAGGCATGAAAAACAAATACAAACTTTTGTGAAGAGACACACCAACAGATTTTTTTCCCCTCTAAGTATTATCCTAGCTGATTTTGCTTTTTTCTTCTTTTTGATTTTTTTGCCCAAGGATGTTCCAGTAGACTAACTGGGAACCATTTCCTTTTGATTCCTGGAATAATTCTCTATGACTCCTGATTCTGAGATGGCAGAAGAGGAGGAGGCCTATTAATGAATGGACTAGGTTTTTTCCCTCTTTAGTCCTCATAACTTCCTTGCTACCTCAATACCTGCTAAAGGAACCATCAGTTTGATGAATGATATATGCTCATTCTGCATACAGACATGGTGAGTTACCTAACAACAACAGTTGGGTTTATTACTTATTTAAACCAAGTAACACCTCCTGTCTTGTGAACTTCTAGCTTCTAGGCATCATGATTTAGTTCTATTTTTCTTCCTGGTTTAGGTTTGTAGGAAAATAAATTCTCTAGCTTGTTATTTCTCCCCCTCTGCTCTCTTTACCTCCTAAAATAATATCCACATGACTTTAAAAAATAATTTCGTCATACATGAATTCACCACATTTTTACTTTTTCCCCACCAACATATATACCATCTCTTGAATCTTATAGTTTTATGAAAGAAATCCTGGGTTGAATTCTGAGGCTCTTCCTTTGCCCAAGCAAAACTCACTGCAGTGAGTGTGAGTGTTGCCTAATAGAGTTACATCCCCAAAGGATTCATGGTCCTAAATTCTTCTTAACTTGCACTACGGCCATTAAAATTAAAAATTACAATATTTAAGTCCCTGGCTAGTTGCCATGTATTATTGGAAGTACTTAAAATCTCCAAGTGCCTCAGTTTTTGTCATAAAAATTCCCCAGACCCATAAAGTTATGCTTCTGTCTTCAGTTCTTATGGTGCTGAGCAACTAGGAGCCAAACTGACACCTGGGCTCTGGCAGGTGCTTCAGGTTAGTTGCTCCTCCACCTATATTGTCCAGGGAGCCTGACCTTATGCACATTCTTGGAGCACAGGGGACAGATTGGGCTGTGCCCAAAGTAGGGAGGTGAAGGTGGTGCAGGTGCAGGAGGTGCTACCATCATTCACTAATTCCCATACTTAGTAGCTGAATCTTTCCCTCAAGATGTTGGAGAATTGGGGTCCTCTGCTCGAGATTATTCAAACTGACATCTACCACCCACCAGAAGAGTACTGAAATCACTAAACTACTGTAGGTGGGATTTCTTCCTTCCTTCCTTTTGGATGTGGAAGCTATTCCTTTTTCATAGATTCAATGACAGGAAGCAAGCTTGAGCATAGTTTTCCCTGGAAGAGGAGAGACCAGGGAGCTATTTAAGAGTTGTATACAATAATTGTTTAACATAAAATACTTAAATTTACTGGACCCCATGTCATCCCCCTTCCCCAGTGAATATTCTGTTCATTTGGTTGTAGTCATCCACTCATACTCTGTATGACGCAATTTATTGCACTGAAATTGAACGTGTTTCAACAGAAAGGATGGACCCATCTTCCTACCCCAGAATAACACATTTCCTAGGAGTTGGGGCTCTCCTTTGGCAGGTGGACAACATGGGCTAGGCTTCTTAGAGGTAGAAGAGGGAATTTAAGCCAGGACTTGCACATTAAACTTCCACTGAACTATTGCTCACTATTTTCTAAGAACTCTGAAATCTAAATAAACTTCCTGAGAAATAAAACTCTCTCTTTCTCTCTCTCTCTCATTCCATGGCATAAAATGTATCAGTTGTCTGCCCTATCATGTAGGGATTAAGAAGAGGTTTCAATCAAAGCTAAATAGAACCGTACAGATATTTACGCTACCTTAGATCCTGTGAGAGAGAAGAGTTAACTTGTGTCTTCAGTCACGTTCCGGGTCTGCTTGTTAGGCAACGAATAAGTTTAGAAATATAAAACAGTTTGCACCTCCCTCTCCTTCTACACTACATCCTCCACCCTTATTTCCCTGGACATTTCCCCTCCCCACCAATTTTCAGAGCTTCTGTTGCAAGTCTGAATATCTTGTTGGCCTACTAAACAACATTTAAACAGCAGTCTGTGAGATTTAATGGATGAGTGCAAATAATGAAGCTTCTCTAAGTCAAGGTTGTTTGTGCTTTCAACACATACAGAAAGAGGATGGCAAATGTTCCTATCAGTGGCAACGTGTAGGGGGTACACAGGTATGCATGTGCACCTCCTGAAAGTGCCAGTGCACCCCCTGACCAGCTGTGCTCACTGCTTAGGTGATGGGCAGGGAGGGCAGGCAGAAGTGCCGGTGCCCCCCCTGCAAGTGCTGGCCAATCGCTATGATCACTGCAGCCACTTCCAGTACTGGCTGCGGCACTGGACCCAACCCCCCTTACCCCCCC
>NW_017728992.1:44481951-44514368 GCF_001723915.1 Gavialis gangeticus | reverse complement strand
CCCCCCGTCCGCAGGCTCTCTCGCCCTCCCCCCCACCAAGTCCGCAGGATTGCCTGTGGGGGGACCCCACCTCATTGGTGGGACTGGTCACGGGGGGGGCACGTGGCCCCCCAGACTAAGGAGGCACCAGTGGCTCATGGTCCCTATTCCTCTTTTTCTTTAAATATCTGAACTGAAAAGCATCAGCTGTTACACAAGAAGATCCAGGTTCGTTGCACGGGCTACTGAAGTATTAAAGCAAACTTTAAAGCTCCAGATTGTTCACACTGACACATGAAGGAAAATATACTGCAGCCAAGAGTTCCCTCTCTCAGAGATGGCAGAAAGGAATTTTAAAGTGTACACCTCTCCTAAATGCACTGCCCTTTCCTTGTCTTATTCTACAAGGCAGTTTTTTTAAGAGGAATATCTTTGAATCCTCATAGCCATTAAGTCAAATGAAGTACTTACTTCAGGATAGCTCACCTTTCGCAATCAGGAACCCCTTCCTGAATAAAGCCTGGAAGAAGCAAAGACACAGAGGCAAAAATGATAAATAATCTGTTGGGTGGGAGTTCTAAAGCATATGCTGACAAGTGGATATATTTTGAATATACCTGCACTATTTGATTTATCCTCTGTATTCAAGGAGTTAGAAATCTCCCCAAACCACAAAACCATTTAGAAAACTCAGTTTAAGTATTTTAGTTCATTGAAGTTGTTGGTTGCAATAAAACAAACAATGCAACAGGAAAACGTATAGAGATGGGGATTATGCACAGCCAGACTATAAGACAGTTATGAGAAAATATTTAGAGCTGGATTCTCTGTAACTTTGTTTTATACCAGTATAGCTGCTTGTAACCATTGTTGAAACAGAGGCAGCAACGGAGAATCAAACTCCACTAGATTGTTGACATTTCAACATTATAAAGGAGAATGTTTTAGGAAAAGACATGTTTTATTTACATTCTGTGCTATACAACTGATTCTTGTACAGCAGTTAGTTACCAACAGGTCACATAATGCAAAGTAAAGAGAATACCTGCAAGCAACCCTAATACAAGGGAAACATCTCCAGTATGAAAATAGAGACCATGAAGCAGTTTTTAAATTGAATTTTTTTATTGCAGTCATGCATGTATGTTATGAAAGCACAAATCTGATTGAATACTTCCAGGGAAGTGTTTCTGTTTGTCCCAGCTAAAGACCTGTCCCGGCATGTGAACTCTTTTAGTCCATTACAGATTTTTTATTTTTTTCCTCAGAAGCAGTTCTTTACATCAGACTCTTTTTTTGTAACTGCACGAGGAAAAGAGTGCAGTTGACAGTTTATATAGGAAAGAACTCTACCTTTCTATTGCATATTTGAGAGTTATACCTAAAACACCACCCCGAGCAGACCTCGTGGTCAGTTGCACTGTTGGCTCTCCCCCAACCCCAACAGAGATTAGCCAAAGGCACAGGAAAATGAAGAAAAATTACCCAAAGTATTTAGACATTCAAGATGATTTCTTTATGGTACATTTCTCTTGCTGATGCAAGATCCTATTTAGTAACAGACAGCTTGGATTCTGGGGATAGCAGAACATGTTAAAAAAGAAGAAGAAAGAATGACCAGCTATAGAAATGAGACACTGCTATGTCATGATGGTTCCAGTAGCAGGTACTACCCCTTCACAGCACTCCACAAGGCACTTTAAGAAAGCCTTGCTACAAAGTCAGATGGATTTTCCTTAGACTTTTAATTTTACTCTTTCTGCTGTTTTTTTTTTTTGCTTTATGACATCCCTCATTTTGGACACGGGGAATGCTCTAGCACAGTGGAGGACAAACTTTTTGGCAAGCATGGCACACATTAGCCCTGCACCCTGCCATTGCAATTCACTTACTCTGCTTGACCTACTTTCTGCTTCCTTTTATATGTTCTCTCCCCAGTCTGTTACTTTGCTTTGTGCCCTTTGACCTATCTGCTACTGTGCCTCCTGCCCCCCACCCCCACCCTCACATAGGTTGCCACTTGTGGCACTCGTGCTGCAGAATGGCCACCCTTGCTCTAGCACAATAAATGTCCTGTCTGCTTATTGCTGGTTACTGTGCCAGTTGGTTACCTGTATCACAGCTACAATAGGGGAATATCTTACTAGAGTAAGGTTTCATCTTCAACTAGAAGACAGTAATCTCCCCTTTCATCTTCATATGAATAACATTGCTACAAATGTGTTCACCCACTCAATTGTCTACTGGGCAGTTCTTGACAGGGAAACTGGAGAAGTTAGCAGAGGGGGGAAAGATAAATTAGATATTTTGGAATAAGGTTACAAAGAGATGGCACTAAAATGGACAGAGAAAGGAGAAAGTGTCCCACAAAAGTATAGTCCCTAATTAATGATAGATCAGCTCCAAAGCTTCAGAGTATTGCCTCTCATCCAGATTATCTCAACCCTTCTAGATGACCAGCATACACCAAATCCAGTTTTTATTTACTAACAGCTTTTCCCCACCCTTGGCAGAGCTGCCTCCTTCCTGTTTACCTACATACCACTTTTCTTGGCACAGGGTTGCCTGCTCTCCACTTTTCTGGGGAGGTCCTGGCACATAAACTTCTTCCAATCAGCCTTGCCTTGAAAAGAGCTAGAAATGAACACAGAATGGGCTCTTGTACACGTCATAATTTTTGCCCTTTCTTGCATTCCAGTGGCATTACTGTTTGCACATATGGGTTTTCCTGACACTTTAAAAGTCTTTCTGGTGCACTAAAGTAAAATTCATCAGGATGTAGTTTACTTTGGTTTGCCAGGAATTAAAGCCTCACATCTATGGATTCATTACTTGCAAACACAAATCACCCCTCCCTCGAACTCATATGGAAAATCCTCAAACAATTGCAACCCATACTAGAAAGACCCTATTCTTAAATAGATCTTCCAGAGCCACCCAAGCCTTCAAACAAGCACTGAACCTTGCTAACCTCATCACCAGAAGCAAACTTCCTCAGGCCCAGAACACACTGAATGGATCCAGACCATGCCATGACAAGAAATGCAAAACCTGCCAACACATCTCCTTCACCCCCACAATTACTACACTTCACAACAGAGCCATCAGCATCCCTGCATCTTACTGCTGCACCTCCAGAAATGTAATATATCTCATCCAATGCACCAAATGCCCTGATGGAAAATACGTAGGAGACACCAAACAACAACTGCGCACCAGAATCAATGCACACTGAAAATCTATCAAAGACAGGAATACCCAATGACCTGTGGGTGCACATTTCTCACAGGAAAACCACTCTCTCTCCAAGCTTTCAGTTCTGATCCTCAAAGGAAACTTACAAAACAGTTCTCAGAGACAAGCCTATGAACTTCACTTCATCAACCTGGATACTAAAAATCATGGACTAAATATAGACATTGGATTTATGACACGTTATAACCTGCCTGACAGCTGACTTCCCAGGTACTTCTCCACTATTCATCCACCTTCTGTCCCCCACACCCAGCCTGTCTCTCACCCATTGACTCCTCAATCTACATTTTCACTGACTGCCTATCTTGTATGCATACCAGCCTGGCCTCTGGCTTTTTTACTTTTCATTCCATCCAGGAAGAGCACACACCAACTTCTGAAACGTCCTTAGCCTGATGAAGGGTTTTTGAACCTGAAAGCTTGCTTAAAAATTGTTCTTCAACTATTTAAGTTAGTCTAATAAAAGATACCAGATTCACCCAAAGAACCTTGTTGGCAAACACAACTGCAGTCAAAGCCATGTAATGAGCCCCTTTGTCCACTAGATGGTGCTGCAACATTTTTGTAGTTCACCCCTTTGTCCAGCGGATGTCACTTTGAATTGCACTTATAAATGGATGAGGTTAGCTGACCTGTTTTGATAACTGGGTGTAATATGTTTCTCTGGATGCCAGGTGTTTTGCATGCCAGATGCTGCGGTCTACCCAACCCAAAGTGTTTATTTTATCTATGATCATCTATGTACCTGTATGGACACCTGCAACCCCTGCCACTCACTCCCCCAGCCATGCCCCGGCCAGGATGACAAATGGCACCATTACCCTGTACGTGCTGCCCCTGCCCCTGAAAGAATGCTGCTCTTTTCCCTTGGCTGTGGCTGCTGCAGCACTTGCAGTGAGACCTATGGCAGCAGGCAAGATGCCCTCTGAGAAACTGGTGTCCACCTGCAAGTAGCCCATAGCCAGTCACGACTTCACTGTCTCCCCCTACAGTCAGACCCACGCTTGCACCCCCCACCACTCACTCCCCCAGCCATGCCCTGCGCAGGGTGACAACGGACTGTCACCCCATATTCTCCCCCTGCCCCTGAAAGAATGCCAAGTTTCCTTACCGTAAGACTCAGGACCCTGAGCCATCCACCTGTTCCTAACTTGTGACCAGGGCACCCCTGGCCCTGGTAGTGGCCAGGGGTCACACACTCAGCATCACACATTCGGCATGCCTGTCTTTCTATTTCTTGCAATCACAGTGAGCAGGTACTAATGGCGCTGAGAATCATATCTGTCTGGGCATCTTTCTCAGGCTTCCTATGTCTGCTGTATATAGAAATTATGTTTAATTAAGAAAATACATAGAAGAAAAACTGTTTCTGTGTTCACTGTTCTGTCAAAGGATTGCCAGTTGCTGATGCTTTCAGGGCTGGGCCTTTCCTTGTCAATACAGGATATTACTCAGCCACTTCATATTTCAAAGAGTGCAATTATTACCCACATAGGGTGAGTTCCCTCTCTTTGTTCTCCCACTGCAGCAACAGGAATAGCTGAAAGGGGCATGTTAATACTTTATCCCTAGTCTTCTTCCTTCCCCACTGCAACCCCACATGCTGTATCTGACGCTAGCCACCGCCACCAGCCTCCGCTACATCGTGAACCAGTTCGGCGTGGCTCCCTGCACGGCTAGGCTGGCGACTCACAAAGTATGCCCATTGATGCAGGATGTCATGGTACACAGCTTCATTTGCCTCAATAACCCCCATGAAGTCAATGATGGCTTCAATGCCATAGGGTTCCCTAATGGCATAGGAGCTTTAGATACCACACACATCCCTGTGCAATCCCTCTCACTGGTGAGCTGGTCATTCACAAACAGGAAGGGATTTGCCTTGGTAATCCTGCAGGCTGTGGTGGATCATCTGGGCCGGTTCACTAACATTTATACAGGATGGACAGGCAGTGTGCATGACACAAGTGTGTTTAGAAATGCTTCGCTGTCTGGACTGATGGAGAAAGGACACTATGCAACCGGAGTCCCTGGCAGAGTGATCCATGGTGTTCCTGTCTTCACACTTATAATAGCCGATGGTGCTTACCCCCTCAAGCCATGGCTCATGAAGTCTTATGAGGGGCACATTAGTGATCTGCAGAAATGGCTTTTGACTACTATCTCAGCAAATGCAGGATGGTTGTTGAATGCACCTTTGACTGCCTCAAAGCATGGTGGAAGGCGCTGAACTGCAGGCTTGAGTTGGAGCCAGAAAACATAACGGCCTGTATAGTGGCAGCCTACCTGCTCCACAATATTTGTGAAACCAGGGGGGAGGGTTTCAGTGAGTTGTGGGCTGATGAAGCACGGGAGGTAGTGGGAAATCAGAGATGTAGGCAGGCAGAGATGTGCACAACAACCCATGGTGCTGCAAACAGAGCTTGTCTGGACCTGTGTGCAAAATTCAAATGCCTAATTCATAGCATAATTGCCTTGCTGTGGCTTTCCAGGTATTCTGTACTGAACCTTTGAGGAAACCTTTTGCACCAGGAAATCAGCACAGCATTGTTAGGGTGAATCTGGCCAGAAGATCTTGTGCATCTTTTCAGTAGCTCCATAAGCATTTTGTTTCCAAGAAATTCCTGTTTTTCTGCTGTCCCTTAACAGAACCATGTCCTGTAGAAAACCTAAGCTATCCACATGTCCATGTTACAAAAATACAGCAAGTTCCAAATAACAAGTCATAAACGCTACTTCCCTTTATAGGGAAGGGCACTCAGAGCATGACAAACTTCCAGCATGCCTGCAGGGCTCCTAGAATGGAATTTCTGACACAAAAAGTGCTCCAAGTTCTGCCATTGCATTGCAGGACGGCCTTCTCTCCAGCTGCCAAATCACTGTGCTCTAGAGCAGAAGACTGAACAAGGTATATGGTTGGTGCGGCGGGACAGTTATTTTTGCCACTGTGAGGTAGTGCTGTTCACGACAGTACTCTCTTATGGTGGTGAAAATTAGTTTGCTGCAGTCTAATAGCATCGCACATATAAACTGTGACATTTTACACTGCAGCAAATTAGTCTATGGAACATTTAAGTGCATGTGTAGAAGCACCCACTGACCCATGCCAAGTTTGAATTCCATACATCCTCTTTGCTGTCTGTAATGTTTTCTAAATACATGTACCTAGGTAGATACAAAAACTGGTATGAGTACTTTTCCTTCTATTGGTGAGTTACCTGGGTGCAGGGAAGCTTGCACTTGGTCATCCTTGGTTGATTTGAATTATTCTGTTCAGGTTAAATTTCCTGTCTGATGCACACAACAGAGCAGCTAACATATTACCAAAGAGATTTTGAAATGCCATTTTGCTACTAAATGGAGTCAAGACAGTGGTATGATAAAAAGCTTTATAGCTTGTCAGCCACAATCAAGGTGTAGTTGCAAGAATGAAAACACCTGTGAAGACCAAGTGTTTTGAATCACATAACACAGCAGAATAGATACTCCTTCTGGATAAATTAGAACCTACTAAATCACAGCTTTGCATTTTGGACAGATCATCTTAAAATACTTTTCTTGCTTTAAATACAAATCATAGGGTGCATCTATGTGAGATGCATTAGCCTAATTTAGTGCAGATTATGGGTGTGCATCAACACATGCACACCCCTAATGCTCATTAAAACTAGCAAAATTAGGCTAATCACACCTAAATTTGATATCTGCAAATGCAGGTATCAAATTTAGGCATGATTAGTGACAGTGCATTAACACATGTGTAGACATGACTCCACACTAACTTTAGTGCCAGGTCTGCCCAATCACTAGGGAGCTGGCCTGCATCCAGCCCCAGGGCTCCTGGTTTGGCCCCTCTCCTCCCCCAGGGCTGGGCTACTCTGTATATAGTTTCCCACTTGTAAGCAGGTTTTTACTGTTGGTGGGTGCTGAGGATGGTAGAGAGGCACTGTTTGTTGAGGGGGGAGGGAGGAGAAATGGGGGTGGGGGTTGTGATGGAAATAAAGCTTTTTTGTTTCATCCATGTTCATGTCCTGAGAATGGTGCTGGGGGGTGGGCAGGGGGTGTGTGGGTGGTGGGGCAGGCAGCCAGTGCCCTGGCCCCTGCTGGCAGGTGCATGGCTGTCCTGGGGCCAGGGTAGGGGGGGGCCTGCTAGGGCCAGCACCGCGGACAGCAGGAGTGTGGGGCGCTGGGCATCACTGGCAGGGACCAGGCTGGAGCAACAGAGTGCTGGGTATCTCTTGCAGGGGCAGGGGTAAGGGCAGCCCTAGCTTGGGGAGGCAGAGTGGGTGAGGGAGCTGACACGTGCTGCCCCTACGCTGGGCATGCAGCACCTGGGCAGGCAAGGGGCTAGCCAGGGATCAGAGTTTCTAAAGTTTGTTGGCAGTTGGGTCTGGCGTCAACATGGCTGTCGCGTGCTGCCAGCCAGGTGGCTGGAGCTTCCCCACTCCGTAGCCACCAGGGCACATACCAGGACTGGAGGAACTTGGGACTGACTTTAGTCCCAAGTTCCTGCACATGTAGACACCTACCAAAAATCGCTTAATGCCCATTAGCTTAATACCTGTTAAATTTAGTTGTGCTTATTTGCATGTGTAGACACGCACATATAGTAGCTTTATGGGAAGTAGAATATGACCTAAAAGCAAACTGGGATTTGTGTTAGTAACAGGCCCATCTTTGCTAAACTGCTTTAATGAAATGAAATTTTATTTTTCTGCTTTGTTAAAACTAATATTAAGGAAATGGTACAAATCACAGCCAGCAATTTATTACATTAATAAAATAAAAGTTTTGAAAACTGCAGTTTTTAGAGCACATGGCTAAGTCCTACCACCAGATAGTAAGTATTCTGGTGATCATTTTCATATCACTTGGGCTAAGCAGAACTGTTAGCCATTCTAACATGCAAAAATTAGCAGAAGATTAGCATCAAGAACAAAACTGAATATAAGCAAAGTGGCAGCTTATTGTATCTATATAAAAATAGCAGCAACTTACGAGTGACAAAAAATTAACTGCACCTTAGGGAAGGGTGATCTGTTCCCTAGTCTCATAAACCAGACTGCTTTAATGAGGCAGGTGGTCAGACTACACCTGCCAGACTAGACCTTTAAGCCTTACTTCTCTTTGACTCACCACCAGTGTTATCAGAGGACATGGGCAAAACGTTAGGGCTTGATCCAGTCTTTCCTTTGACATCTGTGAAATTACATGGGGTTCTTAAGACGATGAAGGATGGTCTCAAAAAACAGAGGTGTTCAGTTCAGAGAACTTTTAGAGACAACTGATTTCACACAGTTTGCAAAGAGAAAATTTAGAAGAAGAAATATAATCTTTTTGTAACTTCCACATTTATCACATATCAGATAAGAATATCTTGGAAGAACTCTTGGTTTTGTCCTGATGAATATGCACATGCAGGGGCATGCACTTCTCTCAAGACAAGTAGCAGTGGCACATATTTGTATGGCTGGCTGCTTTTTGTCCCCAGGTACACCCCTGCATTCTCACTCCAGCATGTTGCAAAGTGATGCAGGTGGTATAGGAGAGGCTGGGCCCAGCACATGTCAACCCCAGCAGCCTTACCTGGGGTCCTGGGCAGCCAGAATATGGCTCTGGCCAGCCAGGCTCCCTTTGTTGCAGTGCAGGCTGCTGCTACATGCACTATGTCACTTTTTTCAGCAGTGGGGTTTTTTTGACGGTGCAATCCTCCAGTGTCAATCCCCCCTGCCCCATGCTGCAAATTAGCAGCATGGCGAATATGTTTATATGCGCCACATGCAGTTTGCGGTACCTCAAACTGCTCTGAGGTGCCACAAACCTCATGTGCACGCTTTTCGGGAAGCACCCTCTGTGTTCTGTGTGATAAGATTTTCTGTGGCAAAACCACACTGCCGTGAAGTCAGAAACATCCAGCTCTGTGTCAGCTTCCTTGTAAGCATTTTTATTCCTGTTTTACTATTTCAGTACATATGGATACACATGGTACATGCAGCAAACCCCCAAGGGGTCCAGTGTTTATTTTTCAGACAAGAGGACATAATCCCAAAGTATGTACTGACTATATATTTTAGTTAAAGTTATTTTAAAACCTGTTAAAGCAACAAGCTGTGCACTTGATGTACAACATACAATCAACCTCTATTTAGAGGCACTAGGAGAGCTAATTTCAAGTGCTAGATGCAGGTTAAATTTTGTGTGTCCTTTCAGTATAGTTGCAGCCATTAAGACCTTTATTAAGATACTTAGCATGATTGGCTTAGACCTGATCACATCTTGGCTCCAAGCACGGGAGTGAGATTACGACCTGGGAGCTGACCAATTTCTAACCCACTCTATGAACAGGTGAGTGGAGAAGGACCAAGATGTAATTTCCTTCCCAAACACTGGCCAGGAGAATTGGCCTGATGTAAGGCCAGAGTATACTGCACTCTTCCAGAAGCTATGGTAGGAGGTCTCCTCAGAACAACAGAGGTGCTCAGGAGGAATTGTTCCTCAGCAGTTGTCTCTGAGGCACAGTAGCTCCTGAGGCTGCCGTGTTGGAACTGAAGAGGGCGCTTGGACAGGTCTATGAGTAAGACTATAATTAAGGCAATAGTTGGGTAGCCAAGTATTTTCCAGCAGCAGAGTGAACTTCTGATGCTATTTGTTAGCACAAAGATATTTGTTAGCCTTCTAGGGGGGAGCAGAATTTTCCAAAGAAGAGGATGCTCTTGGTTTTGTTATGCCTGATGAAGAAGGGGAAAGGGTGATCTGCCATAACTTGTATAGGCGTAGATGGTGCTACAAACCCAGGAATAACTGCAGATCCACCTGATGCTACAGTGCCTTCTTCATTTATCTCAACTACAGATTGGTGAATAACCTTAGACAAAAATAGATTTTTTCTTTCTGACATTCCTCTGAAATCTGCTTCACTCTGGCTAAAGGCATCTGACATCCCCATATTCCTCAAAATATCACCGAGATCATATTTCTTGTCCAACTTGATCTTGGGCAGATACAAATCTACTTGTTCTGTCATCATCTTGTCTAGGCTGGTCCATTTACCTAATTTCTCATAAGTCAATTCCCTTTCTAGCTACATTTAGTCAAAAAAAGAAAAAAGTGTATTAGATAAACTCAGACTTGTCATAAAAAGCATAAGATATACCATAGCTACCACCCACAATCAGAAAAGTGCTACAAATGCATTATTAACCCCACAAACTACTCAGTGATGTTTGCTCCCAATTAGTTCAATAACAGGTAAGGTTACATTGGACCTTGCAGAACTGGATCGATAGAGCAATTCCTTATCTGCTGTTATTTCAACAGATAATGGGACATTCTTTTTTCTGTACAAGATTACCTCCTATTAATATAATAAACAAGAAATATGCATGGAGGGGGACACACCTCTGAGTGCATTTCATAGCAACGTATCCTTTTGCTGCAAACTTTGCCCTTTTTCCCCTTTTTGGTTTATCTTTTTCTTTGCATTACAACTGCAGTTACATCAAGATCTCTTTTGGATGCAAGCTGGGTGTTTCTATCTGTTCTGGAAAATACTGTTTACTCTTGGGCATTGTATAAATAACAATATGTAATACCTTGTGATATCACTTAGGTTGTTCCATTACTAACAGAGTATCTCATAACAACTCAGCTTAATATCCCTTTTATAAAGATACCTATAACTGTACGTCCCGATGTGGAGGAGATTGCTAAGCTAAGACAGAGTATTTCCTACCATGAATAAATCCTGGCTTCTACCTTAATATATCTACGGTCTTACCAGTTCCAAGCCAGTAATACTGTCACTGATGTCATCTGGTACCAAGATGAACGTGTTGAGTTCCGTTTTTTATGTATGGGAGCTCAATGATTTTGAAATGCATTTCATCCTTTAACAATACCTGAAATAAATCTCTCACAAACTTCATCTGTACCGGTTTAGTCTTGGTCTGTGAAAGATGCATATTACTGTTACTTTCCTTGAAATGTATGTGTTACCAGTAAAAATGACTCATTTCAGATAAACTAAGAGCAAAAGTTTAAAAGATTTTAAGCATCAAATTTGATTGCCTGATTTCTTCAATGTTATTTTTTTGGACTAATATTTGTCCTGCTCCCCCCTGCTTGCCCCCCAGGATCCATTTCTCTTTTGACTTGGACTGACCTCCATTTCCTCCTCAGTGGGTGTGTCTACAAAGTCATTAATGCACTGCAGTTACTGCACATTAAGTTTTAGTACTTGGATAATTAAATATTAAATCAATACACAGTAACTGGTGCTATTCGCAGTAGCGCTAGTGCATGGGTTTTTACAGATGCTAACTGCACAGTCGCCTAATACTACTGCTCAGTAATATATCAGCACAGTAATATGCCCAGCACACTACTGCCTCGTGTTATTAGGTTACTGCACAGCTAGCATCTTGCATAGATGCACCCAGTAAATCATATACATCTGCAGAAGATTTAGCTAGGGGAATTTCTAGGTATGGAGTGGGTATGGACTCCCCGCTTTCTGACAGTTCAGATGGCGGGGAACTCCTAGGGACAAGGAGACAGAGGTTCTTGGGGAGGGGTACGTGGGAGAGGTCATTTTTGGTTCCCTAGCAGAGAGGGCCATTTTGACTTTGGCTGATTCTCCTGTAGCTTACTAAGTGGACTCCACATACATTAATGATGCCTTATCAGTAACAACTCAGTGTCTGAAATATTGTACGAATGGAGGAAAATCACTTTGTTCCAAGTACAAAGCAGTGCTGGGCAAAGGGTACAATGAAGTGTTGGGTTTGCAGGGGTTTCATGAAGTTCTTCACTATTTCCCTTCCTTTGTATGTAAAGGAACCCAAAAACTTAAAATAGTAAAATACAAAGCAGTAAACAGCAAACGTTATACCAAACGTTATGCCAAACAATCCTTTTTGTAGGATTCACATGCAAGCTTTCAAATCCTAGAATGGTTCAAATTGCTATCATCTATCCATCCACTTGGCTCTGCACATTGCACCCACCTCTGCTAAACTGAAGATCCTACTTTTACCCTATTTCAAGTACCACTTTGAAACCCTCCTGAGTCAATGCCTCTTTGAACAACAGTTTCTCCATGCACCAGTTAGTGCAAATGAATAAACAATAAATATAATTAATTATTGTTGTTATGTGCTGAAGATATCTCTCTCTGCCCCTGACTAGCTTCTTAGAACAAGCAAAAGGGGGAAAGTCCTGTAAAAATCCAAAACCCAGAGCCTGCTGCAAGAGGACAGAGTATAAAGTTTAGGCTAGGAAATGACCCTGCAGGTAAAAAATAATTTTCCAAAGTGAATAAGCAGGTACTTAGAAGAGCCAAAATATTGTTGTCAAAAGTGGCCCAGGCACTGAGAAGCCCAAGAATCTTTGTCAATATTAAAAAAATAAATAGCACTTTAAACTAGGCACTTTCCCCACACGGAGGCTGCACATGCCCAGAAGTGGCAATGCATTACTTCATTTTGGCTCTGCAATATCTGTAAAGATTGGATGCTCTAATGGGGCATTTTTGGCACTTTTATCTAATAGCAGATTAAATCAGCTTTAGCTAAAAGCGCTAAAAAGCCCAGCTGAAGTGTCCAATCTATACAGATGCTGTAGAGCCTGGCTGAAGTAACACATTGCTTCTTTTGGTAAAGTGTGGTTTGTTTGTTTTTTAAACAACTACAAACAGCCTTTGACTGTCAATAAGGTTTAGGCCCCCAAGGGTTGGCTTAAATATCTGTCCCTAAGTACCTAATGGATCACTTTTGCATTTTAGACTTGTGTCACTTAGGTACTCTTGAAAATAATAACCATAGTCAAATGAACTGTTTAATCTTTCCAGAAAGAGAGCTTAGCATGTTTGCTAAATTTTTCTAGTATTCTGGCACCTAGCCAACACCACCTAAAGTTAACCCAGTTATTAAACCTTTGTTTAGTCAATGGTTGATGGAGTAGAAATAAAGCTGTCACTATAATTTACTTTAGATAATGTGTCTAGCTACCAGAGTGTAGTGGAAGACTACTATGCTCTTGCTGTTCATTAACAAGGGCACTGGAACATACCTTGCTTATCCTGAAGGGTTTCTGAGATGTCTCTTTGTTAAACTGTGTTTTCCACTTTGCTTTGAAGTGAATGGCATTGATCAGGGTGAATACAGTGCTGAAAGTGAGGTCTGTTAATAATCAGAACTGTTGCCACATGCACTATCAAAACAATTTCAACTTAATTAAAAAAGTGTCCAATTTACACAAATCAGAGGAAATGATTCTTCATAATACGCTCTGTTAGCAGTATTCAGTTTATAGTTTTTGTTGGATTTGTTGATTGCAGTTATCAGTGCTCTGAACCCAGCATGGATTTCTTCAGCTTCACTCGGTTCAGGTTCCTTCAACAGGGAGACTATTAACTTGGAATTCAGACTTTTATCAGAAAAGTTTATACCCTACATAGCTCCTTATAACTTGGACACACACACAAAATACATACTTCATATATTTCTAAGCTATATAATGTATATACATGTATAGCTTATATATGTGTGGCAGGATTTGATGTTTTATTGGTAAACTTTGAAAAACATCAATTCCATCTCACCCCCATGGCCCAATGAAAAAATATTTCCACCATTAACAAAGAGAGGAAGAACAAAAGGGAGTCACAGGCCAGAGCACAGAGGGCTGGTTTCTTTAAAAAGGAAAGCAGCAGATGGCCTAACAACTTTCAGTTAAGCATTTAGTTAGCTGCTTGTTCACAGGTGCCATGAACAGAGTTGGAAGGAGATAGTAGGCTACTCAAACCCCTACCCAAAGGGTTCATGGATTATTCAAACTAGGCTAGAAGCCATGGCTGTGGACAAAGGAAGTTCCTGCTGCCTGAGTGGGACAACTCAGCTGCAGAGAATAGGGGAGAGATTATAAAAGGAGGCAAAGCAGCAAGGAGATATGGCAGTAAGTGGAAAGAAAGAATCTAATTAAGAAGGGTATGTGCTCTGTTGTTTTCTTGACCTTTCTGTTGGTGTGTTGTGTTTTTTTTGTGTGCACACATACGCTATCCTAGAGGTGAAAGATCTTTGTGCTTGCTAACTTAATTTAAATAGATGATAATAAAAATAAATGCTTGGAAATAATTTTTTTTTAAATCAATGTTTAACCCATTGAAATTTGTTTAAAAAATAAATATCAAATTCTGCCAACTCTACTTGCATAGCTGACAGAATTAACATAGGGTGGTGGTAAGTTCCTTCCTTTTCTGTTTTGTTGAGTAGCACTTGCATCATGGTGAGTATAGTTAAGTGAATTGTTTTCACTGTCTAGTAAGACCAGATATTTTTCCCTTTTACTACGAAAATCTTTAAAGCTCAGCTGGGAAGCAGCTACAGCATCAGTAAGATTGGAGCCTGGAGTCTGAAATGTGTGTCTGAGCCAGTTTTTTGATTGGAGAAAGACACACAGGGATCATAGCTCTAGGAGCGGAGATCACCTTCTCTAATGAATATCCTGTGTCAGGGCTTCCCTCAGCTGATAGTACTAGGTTCCACTACCAGGGGACTGTGAAATATGGAGCAGGATAGGAGGCTTAGAAGGAGGAAATAGAAAACTTAATTTCCTTAATAAAATTCTGCAGGCGTGTGCTGACAGACCAGGCTTAATCTTGCAACTTGCCTGTTGAGGAAGTTCAGGAGCTAGCCTTACATTTCCTAAAACATCCTCAAGATGAACAACTTTATCTTTCCATTGACTGGTCCTCCCAAAGCCAGAGGACAGGAAAAGCAGAGGTTTTGCTTCAATAATTATTGGAGGAATAGAGAACCGTCAACTGTTGTTTTAGCTAGCAAGGTCTGATAGACCAATAGTGAACATAAAGACTGTCTGCTTGCTTAACTGTACATCTTCCTGCTTTTGAAGATTTCAGTGTCTGAGTTTTTTGAACTAGAAAATAGCTAGGCAAGTCATTTTCGGTCTCTTTCTCCCCTCTCCCCCCCCTTTTGGGGGTGGAGGGAGAAGGAGAGAAATGTAGAAATCAAACGAACAGTAGCTGGATACAAATACGTGCTAGGGTTCAATTCCTTATCAATAGAGGAGATTTGTTTCCTTGATACTCTGTATTCTAATAAATACCACTTTCCTTTTCTTTGGTCTCCCATGAGAAGATTTGGTTGCTTGAGACATGCCAGCAGTTTCTGTAGCTTTATTAAAATGAAAAACCTGCAAGACAAGTTTACAAAGATGGTAAATGTAGGTAAACAAACTTTTTAAAAAGGCAAATGCATACTGTATCCCTTTCCACTGACAGTTATCAATATCTACTGCTTTACTGTATTAAATCAGTAATGTTGATTATGCTTTAACTTGCTTATGAAAGGGATATTTAGAATTTTATTTAGGATTTTTCAACTTGGATTTCACAACTGAGAGCAATGCCATATGTTAAGACCCCCACAGCAGTGACTAAATGACAGATTAGTCACTAGTCATTCATTTTTATCTAATTCACAACTAACTTACACTTAAGGTGAACCTACGCTAGCTATATGAAATTTTCTTTCATGCCATGGAACTTTTTATTAGGTCTTTTTTAAAGTATTATTGGAATAATTGCTGTGCTTCATGCTGCACAAATCATAAAAATATAGTGTTTACCCCATCACCTTACCACCTAAATTAGAAAGACAGTATCTTTGGCTACATAGTATACACTGAATTAAGTTATGAAAGTGTAATTATAAAATTGGAAAATGCCATATTCCCTGTCCCTCTCGCTTACCTTTGCTCCCGGGCTGGCGGGCTGCATCCCTGCTCCAGCCTGGGACATGGCATGCCAGACTGGTCCACTAGCAGTGGTGGCAGCATCTGCTGAGAATGTTAGGAGCCTGAGGCACAGGCACAAGGGGACAGGCAGTGGAGGGGAGGGGGCAGGGGACAAGTCTGCTTGTCCCCCACACTGTCTCCCCCATTACTTGCCCCACACTCTCTCCCACTGCCTTCCCCCCTCTGTCTCTCCAGTGCCTCCCTATCACTGCTTTCCCCACTAATGCTGGTGGGTAACAAATTTAAGGTCTTCCAACAATAAGATTTTATAGATGGACAAGTATAACAGTTGTAAAAATTAGTGGACTGTTTGAGGAGAACCATGGAAGAATGAGGCCATGATGCCAATATAGGCATGTATTTATGCATAGAATAGTGATTATTGACATCTGAGAAGCATGTTTTAAAATTAGTCCTATGCAGAATGTTTTATTTAAACAGAAAAATAAATTTGCTAACTGGCCATTGGTGGGCACTGTTTACTGCAGCTATCTCATGAGTAGAGAGGTATTTAGCTGTGCTAGTCTAAAGCCAGACAGCAGAAGGTACCGTAGCATTTGACTTTGGAAACTAACTAGCTTAGAAAGACTTTTGTAAGAGACAGCATATGTTATGAAATGCTATGAAATCAGTATGAGCTGCCATGAATTGAATGAAGGAAAGCAGAGTTCCTCACTTGTGCTGAAGATCCCAGTGATCTCTTCGTACATATGCTAAACTCTAGATGTAACCTCAGATGAATTGATGGCATTTGACTGAATAACCATTGCCTACAAAAGCTTATGTCTCTCTGAATGGTTAATTTCTAAGGTGCCACCCTGCTTTGCCTTTTGCTGTCACATGGTAGATCATTTACTTTGCTCTTGGGGAGGTACAAGACCAAGTTACCTCTAAGATCCAGCCAAGGTGTGGAGAGATCATTGCATAAATGAGAAACCCTTTATTTTTCCTTTCCTTTACACTGCTCAAAAAGTAGTTAAACGAAGTATAGAAAAGAGCTCCGTCCAGGGAAAGTAACACAGCATCAGGAGAAGTTCCTGAGAACTTTAAGTGCCCTAGGTTCAGTGTGCTCTGAACAAGTCCTTTTCAACTCATGTAAGCCCCATTCATGGACCTAGAAGCTGCTTATACTTGTTGAATGCACCCTGTGACTCCATCAATGGACAGAATCTGGCCCAGAATACAGACAGCTGCACAGAATGGTGTGCGAAGAGGTTATTGTCACTTTGGAAAGAGGTATCTTTTATGAAGTATGAAAAGTTTCCAGTTAGTTTCTTATGCTCTATAGTCTACCTGCATTTGTGTGTACCTGCATCCTGTTTAATACTTGGTTTGCATTATAGCTGGTTCCTATATATGCCACAGCATAGTGTGGATAATGATAATCAAATTTCCAAACCTACCTTTAGCCATCTGGGTTGCAGTGTTACCTCTTGCACCAAGGTAGGTCATGGCCAGAGCGGTGGAGATGCTCCAAGGGGAAAAGAAAATGTTTGCCCCTTTAGGAATCTCATTTAGCTTCTTGAAAAGGTCAAGGGCAAAGCTGCCTTTGATGCAGAGAGTGAGTCCATTGTTCTCACTATCTCTTCTGTTCTTCGCTGTAAAGAGCTGCAGGCAGAACACCTGCTGTGGGGTGACATGTATTGGCTCCCATATGACTTATTGATATTCATGTAACATGCAAAAAACTGTGTAGATATGATATAAAACAAATACTGTATATTTTGTGTAAAGAGACATACAAAGAATTCTGTCAGTATTTTCCCTAAGTTTCTTCTAGCTGATTTGGCTCACTTCTTTCCTTTAAACAACTTGCATTATTTTGAACGAAGATGTTCTAATAGATGAGATGAAAATGTAGGTGGTTTGAAGAAACCCCTTGCTCTTTTTCCTGGAGTAGTTAACTTTGACTATTGATTCTAAGAGGGCTCTTGAATATGCTGGTTTAACTCTTATTTTCCTCTTTGGGCCTCCCATCTTCCTTTCTACCCTGATACCCATCTAAAAAGTTGGTTATTTTTAACCAACTAACGCCTCCAGCTTTATATAGTTCTTGAGGTCAAATGGTTCCTCTTTTACCCAACTATGATTTAGTTTTGTTTTTCCTGCTGATTTCACATTGTAGAACCCTGTGAATTCTTTACCTCTTTCTCTGAGTCTATGAAGCTTTGATTTAATCCATTAAAATGGCAGTCTTTACAAGAGGCAGTGAGGGAAGAAGAGAGCCCACCCATAATAGTTTGGTAGTTTGGGTGCTCTTCTGGCAGGTGGGAGATGTAGGTATGTATTTCCTCAGATGGAGAAACTCAAGTCTCCAATGTTTCAAGGGACTACTGTAACAGGTGAATATGGAGACAAATAGGTGGCAGAAGAACTACCACCTCCCTTTTCTTTCCTTTTGGGGCAGAGCCCGTTGCATTGCTTGTGTTCTGAGAAGGCCCAGTGGATCAGATTCTGTAGGCAACACAGGGGGGAATATTTACATGTGTGCTTCACTGCAGAGTTGACTAGCTCTGCAGTAAAATATCATTGTCTCCACATGCAGCTCTACAGGCTGCAGTAAACTAATTAATGCTGCTATAGGCTAGTACTGCATGACACAAATGTGCTGCAATGCATATGTGCCCCAGGCAGCTCTGTCACTGTCTACAAGGGTGTTACAGTGTGGGGGCTGCTTCCTGGCTAGCCTATCACTGTGGTACCCTCATGCCCCAGCCAGCACCTCTGCAGCATGTTGAGCCAGGATGGAGCAGCTCCTGGCTTACAGGCTGACCCCTGGGACATCCTGTCGGCTATGGCTGCACTGCTCTAGCTCAACATACTGCGGTCCTGGGCATGCATTTAAATGCTGCTGCACCTGGGAATAATAAACTCTGGCATGAACTGTGCCAGAGTTTATTCAAGTGCATTAATTTAACATGCCCACAGAGAAAAACACTTAACTGGAAGCACTTGACAGAGTTTGTATGTTAGCTAGACTCCTAGATGCTTAGAGCCATAAAGGCTGACTTACTGCTGGACATGCCCAGAAGTAGATCTTCATGGGTCTTGGGTGCTTTTATGGCCAAAATGGGAACTTAGAGATTTTAGGCCCCTCTGAGATTGTGGCAGCTGAGCTAGATGTATGGAACATTGTAATTGGGGATTTTTAGCATATTACCCGTAAATTTAAAAGTGAGTTGGAACTCTCTCTCTCTCTCTCTCTCTCCACCCCCCCTCCCAGCCTCACATTCACTACTAGAAAAATCAACCCCTATTTGTACTCACTCAAATGCACTAGAGACTGGCAGTTTGGCTGACCAGCTTGCTCAGGAAAGGCCAAAGCAGCTGGATTGAGTGTCCAAGAGGTATACACTCTTCCCAGGGAATGAACTATAGAGAGGACTAAATGTACTTTTTCTTCCAGTATTGCTTTGAAAGAAAGGACTATTGTGAATCTTGTTCTTAGCTATTCAACTCTTCCCTCAGATCTGATGAAGAATGCATTACATTTGAAAGCTTCTCTAACTTTATTCCAACCATAGAGTTGGTCCAACAGAAGATATCACCCTTTACAATGTGTATGAAGAGTTGAAGACTTTTTGAGGGAATCTAAGCACCTCAGGGTTGTGGCCTCTCCTATAGTGGCAAGGAACGTAAACATTGGATGCTGCACTACACTGTGACACCAAATTCCCTTTGGTTGCTGACAGCTATGCAGGTCCCTACTCTAACTCATGGCACTTTACAGAAAGCTCCACTTCAGAGCTGATTCAGTGGAGGAGCCTGCCTGCACCCTCTTTCCACTAACCCTGCCCCCACCCTAGCTCAACTAATGAGGGATTAGATGACGGTGCTCTGAAGTAGAGCACCTTGGGGAATTTGTCAATCCCTTATGGGATTTGGGCTAGGCTATTTGCAGGGAGGGAGGGAGGCAGGCTAGGGTTTGTTCAGCCTGAGGTGGAGGAGACTGGAGGGGGGCATGAGGTGGTGTGGCTCCAATCCACTCACCGTCCCCACCTCCAGCTGAGGCTGGGCAAACCCCAGCCTACATCTTTCTTCCTCCTTTCCTGCAGACAGCACTGGGGGTGATGCTGGGGGGTATTGGCCTAGCCCCAATCACATGAGAGGTTGACAGAATTTTCTGAATTTGTTGCATGATTGGCCACTTTTTTTTTTTTAAAGCACTCTGCAGCCATGCCCTTCTATTGGGGAATAACTGTAGAGCACTTTCTGGAGGCTGATTGCACAAAAAAGTCACTTTTTTTGTTACTGCCCTTTGTGAATTTATCCCTAAATAAATACTAGGATTTAGATTTGTAATATCTACACCGAGACTACAGTAAGGGTACCTTGCTCTTAACAGAGGCCATTTGATTTCAAAGGCCTCTTCTGACACCAAATAATATCTTATGTCAGGTAGAGTCCTATTCAAGGAGTGAGTTACTCTTTTTGTTTCAATAAGGATGTCAGAGTTTGGAGTGGATTTGGAATGAAATCCTGGTGTTGGATTTAAAGACCAAATTCCTATTGACATTAATGAAACCAAGTCTTTGCCCTGGTTTCTAGCTTGTTGCATCTTTGTATCATGACAAAATACTTTTTCTTAGAAGGCCTGGAAAACTTAGCTCGGTAGCAATGATTCCAGACTTATTTTGAATATATCTGACTGATAGGCTGTACAGCAGATTGATTGATTCCCCTAGTTGCAGCCATTTTAGTCTCCAGGACACTAACCTGGGCTGTGTCATGTCACAGGAAAAATGTCGTCTGCAGAGATTTATCTGATAATGCTAATTTATCCTATTTAGGACTTTAACAAGTAAAATGTCACCTGCTCAAGAAAATTCTTTCTCCCTTAAATTTGCATATATCAGCATCTTTTTTTTAGCCACATGATTTCTAAGAACTAAACTCCAAGCATACCTTCTGAGGAAAAACTAGCAGTCTCTGGTTTAATGCAGGCAATGACACTTGTTTGCCTTTATCTTGCAGGGCCTAAATAAAAAAAATTCCATCAAAGCTAATTCTTGAGAGCATGGAGGCAGAAAGGGATCTTGGAGTCATTATTGACTCCAAGATGAACATGGGCCAACAATGCGAGGTCATGGTTGGCAGGGCTAACCGGACCTTGTCGTGCATCCACAGGTGCATCTCAAGTAGAGCCAGGGAGGTGATCCTCCCCCTCTATGCGAGGCTGGTCAGGCCACAGCTGGAGTACTGCATCCAGTTCTGTGCGCCCCACTTCAGGAGGGATGTGGACAACATTGAAAGGGTCCAGAGGAGGGCCACCCGCATGAGCCGGGGACTACAGGGCAGACCCTACAATGAAAGACTGCAGGACCTAAACCTGTTCAGCCTTCACAAGAGAAGGCTGAGGGGGGACCTGGTGACTCATTAAACTCATTAGAGGGGACCAGAAGGGTTTAGGGGAGACGCTGTTTCCCCTAGCACCCCCTGGCATGACAAGGAACAATGGACACAGATTATTGGAGAGTAGGTTTAGATTAGACATCCGCAAGAACTACTTCACAGTTAGGGTGGCTAAGAGCTGGAACCAACTTCCAAGGGAAGTGGTGCTGACCCCTACCCTGGGGGTCTTTAAGAAGAGGCTTGATGCCTACCTGGCTAGAGTCATTTGAGTCCAGTTTTTTTCTCCCGCCCAGGCGGGGCGTTGGACTTGAAGATCTACAAGGTCCCTTCCGACCCTACTTCTATGATTCTATGAATTGGGTCTATTGAAATACTCGCACTACCTTGAGTTCCTGAGTTAAAGAAGAATTTGTTTGTCTTCTGTCAGGTTCTGTGCCTATTTTAGGCAATGCATAATTTGGAAATATAAATAGTTTGTACCTCCCTTTCTAACCACCCTCTGTTTCCCCACCTCCCCATCATTTGCCAAAATTTTATGTTGTAATATTTGTCTGGATTGTTGATGTGCTCTTTGCTTTCTGGGTTGCCATCTTGGAGATGGAGAAAATGAATTTAAACACTAATATTATTGGGTTTGTACTTACAAGGACAGTAAAATTAAGTGATTCACTCTTAGGACTGATGTTCAGGCTGTCCATCATAGCTTTTCTTCACTGCCAGTGACAAACCAATTCAAATTAAATGGAATGAATATTTAAGTTTACAGCAGGCGAAAGAAACCTATGTCTTTCCTCTGACAAGAGAAGCATCAGTGATCCAAGGCTGCTGGGAAAATGGAAGAATTAACAGCATTACATAAGGTAGTGAAGAAATCACAAAAGATAGACAAACTTAAGTTTTTGGAAAGAAGAAGAGCAATAGTTAAGATAAACAATATAGTAAAAATCTTTTGAGTTGTATGAAAACAGTCAGGCAATGATATAAGCACTTAATAATTTTTATAGTTGCTCAAGCAAGTTAGAATAGGGTCGCACTTGGGCACCTAAATCCACGTAGGCATTTAATAGATGGAATAGGATCAGGACCAATTGTTTTTCAGATCTTGAAAGAAGGAAATCTTATTCATGTGAGAAAATATAGTAAGAAGTTTATTGTCAATACTGGCAAACTATTGAAAGTAACTGTCAACAGATCATGGCTTCAGATTAGGCCAAAATTGCATTGATCAGGTACTTAGGCTGAGACTCCTGATAAAAAGATAAAACTAAGAATGGGGATTAAAAATGTTAATTGTTTAATTGATTTTGTAAAGGCATTTGATTTGCGTTTTGTTTTTTTTTTAAGAGAAGCATTATGGAAAGTCACAAACTGTATTGTTACATTATCAGGACATGGCAGCCAGACCTGATGACAAGAGCAAAGATTTGAAATTGGAATTGCACAGGCTTTGGGGAGGGGAAATGAAATCAGGTATGGAAGTCCGAGACTAAGATCCAGGGTTTGGAACCCAGGATCTTGGGTCAAGAGTAGAAATGTCCAAAACTAGGATTGTTGGCACTTTGCAGGCTTTTCAACAAAACTTGTCTCAGGCTATTTCCAAAAGTGGGCTTAATTATGGACCTTGCTGTCTCACTTGGGCAACCAGGGTGCCTGTTATGGCTCCTGACCCATACAGCATTCCAGATAAGATATGTCATTTTAAAAGCTATATACAAAGACTCTCTTGGTTCTATATTAACTGTTGGAAAACAAAGCAGTCGGTTTAAACGAATGTTTGGTATAAGACAGCGGGGCATGGAATCGCTATGGCTTTTTATCGTGTTCTTAAATTGGACTTTTAGAATGTTAGATGGTTTGGAGGGCATAACAATAAATGATATGGAATAAGCTCCTAAATATAAAGTGGTAAACTTCACACAACTGGTAAAACATTGAATTAAGTAGGTTACTCTTGGCTAGCTCTTTTTGTTAATTGAAAAAAAATTGTTTTTTTATTGAAAGACCAGATTGACTACATCGAGTGGATGAAGTGGCTATTCCTCAGAAAAGAAACAACGGATAAAATGTTGAAATTCAGAAGCAGTGAAGTCCTACATCCTTCTGTGTGCGCAAGACCCTTGATCAGCACTTCCTGATCTGTTGCACTACTGGCTCTTCTCCAAGCCTAGCAGAGATTGGCCTAAGGTACAGGAAAATGAAGAAAAAATACTTGAAGTATTTGGAAACTCAAGATCATCAAGAACGAGTATAAAATGAGATGTGTTAGCATCAAGTGCTAGAGTGCAACTCATGACTTTATGGACTGATAGAAACACTACTTGTAATAAGGTGAGGATTTTTTCAGTGATATCTTGTACTGGATCAGCTATATAGTTGGGAGAGCTGTTGGACAAGCTTTTGGGCATCAAGTCTAAGCTGACACCTGATGCCCCAAATTTTTTCCAACTATAACTAAAAATCCTAACCTCTTCTTCTGTTTCCTGGACCATCATAGCAACATCACTGTAGCCCTGCTTTTGGAAACTAAGCATAAGTTCAAACCACAATGATAGCAACATGTCCGACCTAAGATGTTCTCCAGCATACCTCATTCCTGATCACATACTCCAAAAGTAAAAATTGGCTAGTGAGGTCTCTTGAAGGTGTTTCTCTTAAGCCTCTGGTGTACTTGATAGTGACCTCCTAAGGATGATCCTAGAATGGCCTAAACAGTGCATTCCCAGGTATGGGAGTGGGAGCAGATGCGTGTATTCAAGAACTTCCCAGCTGGAACATGCTGCTGCTGCTGCTGCTGCTACAGTGCAGACATCCCTCAACAACACTTTGTGGAAGGGAAGCAGCTCCCTGAAATGGGAGAGTGGAGATCGGAAGAATGGAGGTGGTTGAGATGAGAGCCCTTCAAAAGCTGGGCAGGTATGAAGTGGAATGACTCCAAGACAAATTTAAAAGTCTTAAAGAGCAGGATGAACAACTAAAGTACTGGATTGAGTACAATTGAAAAGGTTAAAGGGTGGAAATGCTGTCAAAGACAAATGACGTCATGTCAAAGGACATTTTGCAAACATGACCACAGTGAGTTCAGCTTTAGAGGCCAAACACTGACTAGCTGATTGGACATCTTGCACAAGGACATGATTGAGCTGGGCTTAAGTGCTGGACCAGGAATAAATAACAGTGCTGTACTGCTCCAAGTGTCTGCAAAGATGCTGTAGGGTGAAAGAAGCAGAATGTCGGCTCAGACCTATTCAATCTAACATGGTCTCCAGCAGTGAACAATACTAGAACCTTAATTGAATTATGTGAGATTCTCATAATGGGCTTGCAGAAGAATGTTTTCCTATGGTCCAACATTCCCATGTAGGATTTTTTTTCTCTAAACCAAAGCAGTCTGTGGTCTGTATCTCCTTCTGAAGAATAATAATAGCAGTCTGTCATCTACCATGCTCTTTATTTTAATGTTGAGCTGGAAAATGGGTGCTAATGCATGAAATGATCCAAGCTTATTGCACTACCTTCTGAAATAGATTTTAAGTCATCTTATTCATGAAGGAAAAAAGCAGATTAGAATTCATAATGCGTATGGAGCCAAGAAATGGCGGACAAGGGATTTTGAAATGTGCAACTTTATGGCAGAGCATTTGGGATGCATGCCATTTTAAGAGGTAAGGTGTCCTGTGAAACCACCAGCAGGTGTGGGCTAATTGGGAATCGGCTGACCCAGGGAGCCTGCAGATGAGGCTAGGCCTGATGGAGACAGTCGTCTGACTCAGAAGGAGGGCTGGGCTGAGAGCAGGTATAAGCCCAGGCTCTGAGACAAATCCAGTAGTAACATCTTGGAGCCTGCTGAAAGGGCACCACTTCAGCAGGATAGTGGCAGCTCTGGAAAGTCGACATGAAAGGTAATACCTAAAGCAGTTTGGAGGCTTGGAGTAAGAACTAAGGAGCTAGAGGAGATTCCTGGGGACCCAGTGAGTGTTTGAATGTATGGGACCTGAAGAAGGGTCCAGAGCCAAGAAAGGGAGGCCAAATGTAGAGGACCCAGTGAAAGGTCTGAGTGACCCTAGAGAGAGGGGCTGGATATAAGAGACCTATTGAGGGCTCCAGGAGATCCAAGGGGCCTAGAGAATGGCTGAGTAGGGGAGACTTGATGAGGGGTCCAGGAGTCTAGAGAGATGCTGAATATGTGCAGACCAAATGAGGAGTCTGGAGTCCAGATGGGGGCTTAAGGTGACCCCAGAGAGACTAGGGGCTGAGCCAGGACCAGGGGGCCCAGAGGAGAGAGGAAGCCGGAGCCAGACCAGGGAGCCTGAAGGTCTGTAGTCCAAGAGGGACAATGAATGGGGCTGGAAACCCATGAGCCAGGACAGATGTGTAACATCAGGATTGCCTAGGGCAGGATGGCTTAGACCTTGGTCCTGAGTAAGACTTAGAAGTGCACCCTACTGGGGCTGGTTAGCATGGTGGGGTTGTCTATAGCAGGGCACCCTTTGTGAAATGCCTTTCACTGGGGTGGCCCATGCATGGCAAGTACAGAATACTTTAAAGCCTTGGCTCCCACTACCTTGTGGGTTAGCTTTTCCCCTCTCCAGGGTAAGGGACCACACCCTAACAGAAAAGTAAGAGGGAAAGCATGTGGGTCCAGAGGCCCTGACAGGCCAGGAAAGAGTAGGACCATGCAGGTTCAGAGAGGGGCCAAGGAGTGGGATCAGAGGATCCAAGGATCTAGAGAGGGTGAAAGGATCAGTGGATCCATGAGTAGAGTGCCTGAGAAGCTGGGATTGGACCAGTGCCCCAAGGCTGCACCTGGGAGTAGCCTTGATGGGTGAAGCACCCAGGGTGTGGATAGAGAGAGGGTGGCTAATTGGCCCAGGTGGAGGCAGAGAGGAGCAGGGATCCAAGGCCACATCTGGGAACAGCCATGAGGAGTGAAGTGCCTAGGTGTGGGCAGAAAGCACGAGCTTGAGCAAAAAGGGACAGTGGGATAAGAAGAGCCAGGAAAGAGCGAGATTGCAAGGGGCTAGGGAACAGTGCGAGGTCCAGCCAGATGCCTAGAGAGCTGCTGGGGAAAACTGGGGGACCAGAAGGGTTGAGGAAGAGACCACAGGGGGCCTGGCATTCCAGAGAGGGGTTATGGAGAGACTGAGAGGCCTAGTGTCCCAGGGCAGTTTTGTATAAGAGACTGAGGGGCCGCTTGGCAGACCAAAGGGTCTGGCAACCCGGAGTGGAGTTGAGCAAAGCTGGGGGCAGGGGGAGAGGGTCTGAGGGCCCAGAGAGAGGTTGTGCTCAGTAAGAGAAAACCTCAATGAGGATGATACCTGTGAGGCTTGGGGCGCAGTATAGGGTGGAATGGAGCCATGCAACAGCTCAAAGTCTTGACCACAAACCTTTTATTATGATAAGACCAGAGCAGCCTCCCTCATTATTTATAACGATTAACATCAAGGCATGGTGGGTGAGAGCAGGACAGATTGCCCATAGAGCAGGGTACAGAACTCTTTTTGGCCTCGTGGGTCTTTACAGCTACCCCTGAAGATGGTGCCCTGTGACACAATCCTACATATGCTAGCCTTGTATTCTGAAAATCTAAGGCTATCAGCTGTACGAAAGACTAGTTTTCCTGAGGGTGCCTCCGTCTTTGTGGACATACAGCAGAATAGGGACTACTGTGAATTACATTTAGCATACAGTTTTATCATAGCATACTGAACCAGACCATATTTAAGAGAAAGTGTTTGTTTTTGTCTATTTTATGACATTTCACACTTGCTATTTGCCGACTGGGATCCTAAACGAAGCCTGCATGTTTACTCACCAAAGAGAAAAAGATAAGAACAGGTGTGTGGCCCACTCTAGGAAACTGAGCTTCTGAAGTGCCTGCTGATAGATGGCAATACTTTGAACATGTATCTGCAGGTTACTTGGTGTCCCTGCTGTTTTTCATCTCCTCCAAATTCTTTGAATTCGTAGCATGTCCCAAAGCTACAAAACTGCCCAGAAAGCTCTGTTTCAAGTGCTTTAACTCCTGGCTCAAACAATGTTTCAGTCCAACCATATTTGTGAAGATGGGGATTCTAAATAGACATAGCACTAGACCTAGGGTGTTGAATTCATGAAGCCCTGTGGGCCAGATGTGTGGCACAGGGCTAGTACATGGGCTGGATCAGGCCCACAGACCTCCCTTACCCCTTCATACTGGTTCCACAGGACATGGCATCCATTCCCACTGTCCCAAGACATGCATTGCACACAGCACATGCTCCAGCTGGTCTGAGAGCTGCACTGCAGCATGAGACCTGGAGCAGTTGGAGTGGGCACAGTGTGCAGCATGTGTTCCATACTGGCCAAGACACGTGGTGCAGATCCTGGAGTGATCAGAATAGGTACTGCAGGCAGTGTAGTCCAGTCAGGGTGGGTGTCGCATGCAGAAAGGTTCCCAAATTGGCCAGGAGAAGATACCATATGTGACAAGTGGTGCCTGGCCTGGCCAGACTGTGCCACATGCAGCATGCATTGCAGGACCTCTGCCACACATGTTGCCTCCCCACCTAGTCCAGGACTATGGTGTGCTCTGGAATGGGTGGCATGTGCCTAGGATTGGTCGGAAGAGGTGCCATGTGTGGTATGCCTTCTGTGCCCTGCCCAGCATGTGTTCCACATGGCACCTAGGGGCAGCACTAGGGGCTTAATGATGGGGTTCTGTGGTCTGCATTCAGCCCATGAGCCATATCTTTGACACCTGTGATGGAGAATTTCCCTATAATTTTCTAATACTTTGCTCTAAAACATGCTGTTGATTTGAATGCTAAATTATTACAGATGGCATTTTTCTTACAACAATCCCTTTTATTTTGCTTGTCTCACAGATGTTTCCTGCACAGCTTGTGCCCATTGACATGATATAAGCAGGGCAAACAGAATATCTTCAAGCAGTCTGCATTTTATTTGACTCTGCAGTATGTATATGTAGATTTTGGAACGGTATACATGGATGGCTCGGACAGTAAGACTGTGGATCAGAGCCTCATCTAGGATGATTCCATTGGCTTCCAGGGAAACGTTTCAATTTGCCTCAGCTGAAGGATCTATCTCAACATGTGAATGCTATCTTTGTATTCCACTACAGACATTTAATTTTATTCTTCAGACATAATTTCTTGTATTAGATTTGCTTTTCTGCTTTACAACTGCACTAGAAAAAGAGTGCAACTGGTGGCTTTTTGTAGAAAGGAATTTATACATTTTTACCGAGCAGTTGTGTGATAGCCTACCACCACCATGATCTGGTCCTTTAACTGTATGTATAGGAGATCAGACTTCCTGGTCTAGTGCAGTACTAGCTCTTCCCCAAGCCCAGCAGAGATTGGCCAAAGATACAGAAAAATGAAGAAAAATTACTCAAAGTATTTGGAAACTTGAGATTAATTTATTTAAGCTACTTTGCTGTAAGATCCTGTTTTAATAACAGGTATCTGGGTTTCTAGGGAGAGCAGAACCTCCCGAAGAAGAGGATGCTTTTGGTTTTATTATGCCTGATGAAGAAGAGAAAAGGGTGATCTGCAACAAACTGAACAGTAGACATAAGGCTTCGTGCCATCATAGTAGCTGAAGTGGCGGTTGCTGCTTCAGTGCCTTCTTCATTGATCTCTACAAAGCACTTGTGAAAAACTTGTGACAAAACCAGCTCGTTTCTCTCTGACATCCCTGTGAAGTCTGCTTTGCCCATGCTGAAGGCATTTGGCATCCCCATGCTGCTCAAAGTGGATTTGAGATTATATCCCTCTTCCATCTTGAACCTGGGCAGAAACATTTCCACTTCAGTTTCTTCCATCATTTTGGGGTTGGTCCATTCAGCTAACTTCTCATAAGTCAAGTCTCTTTCAAGCTACAGTAAGTTAATAAAAGGAAAATTGCACAATGAAAAACCTAATATTAGTGCTTTCTCAGACTCTACAGAAAAATTGCCAGTGGTATTGTTTAGCATCTCTATAGTAGCTGTGCCAGCAGGGTGTGCCTTGCCTAGTGGACTATGGGAGGTACAAGCTGCTGTTGGGAGTTGCAGAAAGCCTAGGCATGGGTGGTAGCAAAAGCCTTTTGTTACAGAGCTGATAATACTGTCCTGGAAGAAAGAGAGGTTCTGCCTCCACATAGTTGCTGTAAGTGTAGAAGCTACTAACTACTTGCGTTCTCCTAGCACCACTGTAGTACAGACCTGGCCTAGGTTTGAAACTCACCTAGGTCACATCTATCTGTATTGGATTAGAAACTTCAGTAGATCCTGGCTTTCTGCTAAGGTTTCTAGAACTCCCTGGTTTTGATCAGGCAAGAGTCTGGAGCTTCTCGGACTGAATGATACCATGAAAAGCAGACACAAGTTTTATGGAAATCTAGCTACAGCTGGAAAAGGTGCAGCTTTGCTGCAAATTACATAAAGTTTTGGGGCCTACCCTCATTTGTTCCTGAACCAATTCAGTTTGCACATTCTGAATATAAGAAAGCAGTTCGACTTAGCATCAGACTATAGCTGTTTGAACACCTAGGGCAGGGCTATCCGAATGGCAGCCTGCAAGTTGTGTGTAATCCACAAGGGGTTACACTGAGGTGCCTGGGCTATCACCCAGCTGCCATTGCCCCCCCTGCCCCCCACATCGCTCTGGCTGCAACAACAGCCAAAGTCCGTAGGCTACCCCTCCTTGCTCCATCTGCTGCTTCCTGCCCTCAAGTGAGTCCTGCTCTTCAGGTCAGTCTGAGCCAGGGGTGGGGGGAGAGGGGATTGGGTCCATGTACAGGCAGCACTGGGGTAGGCAGTGCTTGTACTAGCATGTAGAGTGGCAGGAAGGAGCATCTGCATGGTGTGCTGCTATGGTCCATGCAACATGTGATCCCAGGGGATTTAGAAGTTGGACAGCCCTGATCGAGGAGATAATATTAATTTTTATATATATAAAAAAAGTCTTTTTACTGTGATCAAGAGCTTATGTTCTTTACCATTTGCAGGCCAGTAGTGTCATCACTGATGTCTTTTGGTAGCAGAATGAACATGCTGAGATCACAGTTGACGTATGGAAGTTCAAGGACATGGGTATGCAAAGACTGTATGTAATTCCAGTTAAATTTTCCTCTCTGATACATCATCTGCGCTGGCTTTGTTGTAGTCTGCAGCAAGCAAAAGGACAAACATTACATGTGTGGTAACTGAAATTTTAAAGGATCAGGTTAAAAATAATAATATTTTTTTGCCTATGTTATTTATAAGTGAAAATATCTAGAATTAATTTTAATTGTACTGTTTATCAGGTTGTTTATATCTTGTACACTGAGAATAGATTACTACCGTTAACTGCTGGTTTCTATGTCTTTCACATCTGGCTCTTGCAAGCTAACAATGTGATATAGTTTTTTTTGGAGATGTAGAAGAGGACTGCTTATAGTTTAAATTAACTTTTACACTGTGATAATTTAACATATCTAGAGCTGTCAACCTTGAAAGGAGTAAAAGAGCTTATTTCCTCCCCACCCCCACCCCCTTTGCACCAACCACATTTTGCAGGGTATGCCCATACCTTGTTTATTCTGAAAGGTTGTTTTCTTGTAACACCATCCTTAAATTTCTTTGCCCAGCTTCCTTTGAAGTAAAGTGCGTTTATCAGGACCAGCCGGGCAAGTGAATCAACAGAATTCTCAGGCAGCAGATTCTGAATTTTGCCTACAGGAAGTAATGAGATGTGTATTTATACAGTTTTTTTTTCCTGTTTTGGCTATTAATAGACATTGGGAGAATATATTGTCTATGGTAAGCTCTTGTCTTAAGTGACTTCTCAACAGTATCCTCAAAAGTATGCATCAGGATTCTGTAATTCCCTGGAGTATCTTGTACTGTCCAAGGTGTTTCTTGCTAATAGGAACCCTAAGTGACAGAATATTGAAGCCACTTTTCTACCATAATAGTGTGAAAAATGACCTGAAGGAAAGAGGTAGATAAAGGAGGGTTTAAAAAAAAAAAAGTCCATTGGCCTCAAAGAAAGGAAACTAACTTTCCTGATGACTTGAGGTAGATAAATCCTCACCTTTAAAAGTTTAATACAGATTAATTTTAAGTAGACTATACAGCATTAAACCCCTGTACATGTAAACAAACCCACAGATACAACAGTGAGTATGGGAGAGATGAGACAATGAAAGCATAAGGAGATAAAAAACCTAGGGTTTATCAAAATGACTCCAGAAACCCAAGCTGGAATAGAAATATCTTTACCTCTTTCTATTTTAAAGGAGATGTACATGCTAAAACAGTTTTCTGTCAACAGTTTTTTCTTTTGCTTATACTCCGAGTGTGTCAAGCTCATCTGGTCCCATGGGTCAGGTGAGCACTGCATGGCTCCCTGTGGGCCAGATCTAGAAGCACAGCAGGTATTGCTCATCCTTCTGCCAAGACAATACAGCTCTGTTCCAGACCTGGTCCATGGGGCTGGAAATTTGATGGTGGGATAAACTATGGCAATTAACACTGCTGTTTGTCACCCCACCACACTTTTGGATCTGTTGGCCAGATGGTATGGCTCAGAGGGTCGGATCCAGCCCACGAGTTGCCCTGGTCATACTCTATTAATATTAGTTGCCACAGAAAATGAGCCCCACCTGTTGCCTCTCAGCTCCGTGTTCTTGGGGAACCCTGGCACTGGACACAGCCTGTCTGACTCGCAAAGAATTCCCCCCCCCCACCTAAAGACGACCTAAACAAGAACTGATTACGAAAGACAATGAAGATACAGTGAGAGACGCACCTAAAGCCCTCCAGATAAGGGAGCAACTGCCCTAGGTCTCACTTGCATCTGAGATGGAACCAGATGACAATTCATTTACATGGAAGATGGAGAACAGAAAGCCTGAAGCAAAGATCACGGTGAATTCTGGGATCAGGAAAGCAGGGGAGCACTGCATGATGGGGAATCTGTGCTCCAAATGCTAATCAACCCACATTTACACACCCAGCTTGGCATTTATCAGACCAATTCTAATCT
>NW_017728992.1:44454791-44481915 GCF_001723915.1 Gavialis gangeticus | reverse complement strand
CCCCCCCCCCCCCCCAACACCAACGCACCATCTACCCAAAACTAAGCAGAAGTAAAGTTTTTAATAGGTATCTTGGGCCGTACATTCCCCGGTCCCACTATGGGAGTCCCATTTAAACTTGATTGGCTAAAATTCGGTCGCTGGGTTAGGGAATGCTGAGGCGACAGTCAGAGGGGGAATGGGCAACATTTGAACAATGATAAAGGGTTTATCACAGTGTTCAGCCTGTTGGAGCCCTGACCACAAGTGTTGCCATACTTTTCCCAGGATGACTGGTGGAAGTCCTCCTCACAAGTTTGTGAAAAGTCATGCTAAGTTGAGGCTTGTTCACAACAGATAAATACAAATCCCTGACGCTGCAAGCTATCTATGGTTTCTGAAGAAACAATGAGGTATCCTATCCAGTATATCTGCTATCCACAGGAAGTTCAAGCTGGCTCCTAAGTGTCTATTTACCCTTAAACTTAAGTTTTTTCCTGGTTGTTGATCAGTTTCTTGATTGTTCTAAACCAGATAACCCCTTCTCAATAGAAAAGACAACTAAGCTACTTACACTATTAAAAGAATGCTTTGAAGAAGCTGAACTGAGGGTATAAAAATCTGTAAAAAAGCAGCAAAGTTGTGCTTCAAGAGGAGAAGTCCCTCTGACACCATCTGCTGTTGTTCCTGAGAAGCTGGAAGGAACAGATCGTGTCTCCCTTCAAGGATTGTGCTAAGAACTTTACCTGTCAGCATTGGAACCCAAGTGCCTTGGACTGGTGAGATCCCAGCGTGTGCATGTGTGTTCTCTCTCTTTTTTTTTTTTTTCTTTCCCCTCTTTCTCTCAGCATACATTTCTGAACCTGAATTGTATTCGTTAAGCTTGAGCTAAGTTTCCCCAAATACTTAGTGAAATCAGGATAGTATTGTAATTGTTTGTTTTCCTTTGCATGTCTATTACTACTAGTACCGTTATATATTTCATATACTTAGCAATAAATAACTTTTATAGTCAAACTGGAAGTAACTGGGTATATTTTTCCTTCTCTACGTCTCCTTCCCCACTTGCTCTGCAGCAACCCTTCTTTTACCTAAGCCAAAGATCTCTGTGAAGCCCAGAAATACGGTGAGGTCTGCTCATCAAGAAGCTAAAGATTGGGATGTGCTGAGTTCAGAACACATAAGGGGATCAGCTTGTACAGGCTGATTGACCCAGTTTGGCTCAGACATGCCCTAATGAATTGAATGCTGGCCCATGCGGGTGTCAGCTGGACACCCAGACAGATTCAGAGGTATTCTGTTTACCTGTGTGCTTGTCTGACTGCAGTTTATTGTTGCTCTGATGAACTGATTCTTGGCATATGGGGGTGTCAGCCTGTCCATGCTGATCAACCCAGCCGGGTCAGGCATGTCACATTAATCTCTGTGTGTTTGTGTGTATGACTGATTTGGTGACTGGAGGAACCCAGCCCCATTGAAATAGAGTCCTGCAAGATAGCCCCATTGGGGGGTGAGGACTTGCAGAAGGGAGATATACAGCTCCGTATAAAAACACAAGTAACACAAGCAGCACATCTGATAGAATTACAAAGACCCTAAGCAACGTCCCTAATAAATGAGCACATCCCAAAGTAATGGGCAAATCTGGTAACACACCATTCTGAGGCATACTTGGCTATCTAAGTTTACACCCACCATTGTGGTAATGGTCTTCAGGAGCAGAAAGGTCAAACTGCTATCATACATATTAGTGTGACTGGAGGTTAATGGTCATTGGGTTTTTTCCCCCCTCTTGTGATGCAACAGAAATAACTTTGTTCTGGCAAACAGATGGCAACCATTTTGTAACTTGATTCCAGTGAAGAATGTCACAGTGTGTGTGGTGTTTTTGTTTTTTGTGGCTTTTCTCTCTCCAGACATAAATACTGAAGATGGAGGAATACCTGTGTTCCACTTTGTAATATGTGTAAAAGGAATGTCCTTGGGCTCACCTTCAGTCTGGCATTCAACTTGGGCATTGATTTCTCTTCTGACTTCTTCTGCAGCTTCCACAAAATTTACAGCTTGTGGCTCTGTATTGTAATATTTCTTGACTGACTGTAAATATTCCTGTGAGGCAAGATGGATAAAGGTCTTACATGTATAATATTTTGCCATACATACGGGCCAACAAAGAAAATAATTCAAATTATGACAGATTTTTCTATGCTCAAAGAAACAAGTGAACTGAGATACTGTACAGACCATAAAAGGTCTGTAAACTTGATATAAATTTCCACAAAAAGCCAGTAGGAAGTAAATATTAAAAGAACAAAACAATCTGCAGCTGAAATTAGCATATTTATTAGACTGTCAATATACGATACAAGCAGTACTTATAAAAATTAAATGGTCTCTCTTAGTTAAAACAGATTCTGTACTTACTGTATTGAAAGGTGATGATTTTTCTCCATATAACTGGTTGACACTTCTAAGCAGGTAATTTTTAGTGGGTTTGTTGATTTCAAAGTTAAGTTCTTGAAATGCTGCATGGATATTACTTGATTTATCAAGATTAGTCTGGAAAGAAAAAAGACAACTTCTGGTTGTTTACCTGCATTTTTGGGACAAGTGATTCAATACATCAGATATGACACATTGCACATAGTCTTGGTGGTGATAATTACAGGTAATATTGCGTCATTTAAGCTATTCTTTGTCAGCTGTGTCTTAGGCGTTTACCTTATTCTTGCCAACACCCTTAATGCATTATAGGAAAATCTCCATCTAGTGGACGAACATAGCCAGCAGGCAGCTAAGAGATGCAAAATCATTACTAACAGTTTGAATAGGGCTGAAATACATCTTGCAATTACAGGTATCTACAGAAATTATACAAAATATAGCAGAGACGCATGGAGAGTAATAGCACAGCTTGTGCAATATGGTTGCATGACTCTTAATATCCATGGAAACTTAAATTCTTGCATTTAAAAGTTTGACCTTTAATACCTAGACCTGTTGATCCCGGTATTGAAAAGCCATCACTACCAATACTGTAAACTTGAGAGTTGCTTGTATTGGTATACAAGAAACATTGAGCATTAAAATTGCATGAACTGAAAATTAAGCAGAGAACTAGTAGTTTTGGGCCCAGTATTAAAAGGCAGTAATGAACTATGGCAGTTGAGGTAAAAGTTTAGGTACTATACAGAAAGCTACTAGAGAAAATGAATGGTAGGATTGCACCCAAGTTAAAAGCTCCAGGGTGAAGGTACAACTTGGGACCATGCTGTACTCCCCCATAAAATTATATCGGGTGTAAAGCTGTCGGAAGCTATTTGAAATTCCTTAACACTTCAGCCCAGCCACAGAGCTGCCACAGCTTTCAAATGCAGACATGTCACTGAATCTGACATGACTGCTGCTCAATTGCACACGGGGAACCTTAGAACTCAATACTGGGCTTGATGCTTTGTCACTATGGCAGGTCTCTACAGGCAGAAAGTTAACAGCCCCTGCTCCCCTAACAGCCTGTGGCTTGTGAAGGCAGTTAGAATAGTGAATGCTGCTATCTTTGAAAGAGTATGGCTTTGGCTTGGTTTGTACTGATTCATCAGAACCCAAGTGTGTTCTTCTCTGTTAGGAGAGATTACATTTTAAAGCTGTTATGGGGACATGATATAGTAGCCCTTACTGATTCGGGGGCACATCTACATGAGATGCTAACACAGTGGTTTCTGTGCATTTATTTAGTACTTGTATAATCAAGTACTAAATAAATGAGCAGTAACTGGAGTTACTGCACAGTAGCACTAGTGAACACCTCTTTAGTGATGCTACTGTGCAGTAGCTGAATAATACTGCACAGTAGCATGTTAGTACTGTGTGCTACTATGCAGTATTATTCAACTACTGTACAGTTAGCATCTTGTGTAGATGCTCTGTGGGGAGCTGAAATTAGTTCTCCCTTGCACCAACAATGTTACTGAAATCAATGGTGAAATAACATTTGTGTTGGGCAATATTCCTTTAACACACAGAAAGTATTTCATAAGTTAAGTGCTTTATTTGCTTTTCTACTCCCACAACAAGAATTTGATCTATGTCAGAATTTCAGCACTTCAGTATATCCACGAGCATTCTCATGTAGATGTGGACTAACCTTCCTTCTCTAAAATGTGTCAGGCAGCTTGTATAAACCAACATTCTTTTCATGTGGGATCATCCCTGATTGTTGTATGCATTATGTCTTCAGCAGGACAAAGCATACTCTCTCCTTTTTTTTAATAATGAGCTATTTAATAAGCAGAAAGTAGTAAGCAAGAGAAAATCCACTAAAACTCTAAAGAGAGAGGGGAAGTTGGAGAAGCACAGGATGTTATAGCTCTTCAGAGTCAGATGAGAAAACAGCATTATTTTTCAGTTTTTAAAAAAAGAGACGTTTGTCTTAACATTTGCAATAAAGAAGACAGTATTTACTGGAAACCTCTCAGACTGTGTATGTAGATGCACCCAGTGATTGGATGTGCAATTAGCATGTAGCAATAAGCTCTGGAACAGTTTGCACCATGGTTTATTGCTTCCGGATGCAGCGTTTACATATACGCCTGAGACTGCAGTACATTGAGCTGGGACGGAGCAGCTCTGGCTGGCAGGGGACCCAGGGGTCAGCCTGCCCACCTGGGGCTGCTCCAACCCAGATTTAATGTGCTGTGGAGGAGCTAGCTGCAGTACAAGGGTGCTCCAGTGCAGGGCTATTTAGGAGGCAGTATCTACACAGTAGCACCCTCACACCCCAGCCAGCTCTATTACCATCCACATGTGCATTTTGCTGCATGTAACTACTCTGCTGTAAAACAGTACTTATTTCAGACCGTGCTATCCTACAGCAGAGTTGGTTTACTGTGACTTAATAGCATCGCACGTGTAGACAGTGATACTTTTTACTGTGGAGCTAATTAGGCTACTCCACAGTAAATGGCACAAGTAGGTATTCCCACTGTGAATATTTCATGCCAGCAAGACAAATGAAAGCAAATGCAAACATGGAAGGAAAGGAAGCCTAGGAAAGACGTAAGCCTGCTTTATAGCTTGGAAACTATAGATATTTGTTTGGACATGGTACCTTCTGGAGGCTGATACACTGGTTTGTCAGAAGCTCTTCCACCTTGTAATAGGTTTGTGGTTTTGTAGTGGTAGTGGCCATTCCAACTCCTTGGACTTCGTTAAAGTGAAGCACCTACAATCAAAATTGCAGACAGAATAATTGCTGTGGCAGACGACTTGCTCTACATGTCAGATGTTATGATTATCTCATGGAACTAGGGGGCAGGAGACCTAGACCTGGATTTTATTCTTGCCTCTGCCACTTGCCTGCTATATATTCCCAAACCCTGGTTCACAGCTTCTAATTTGTGAACCTAAGTGCTGTGATGCTGAAAATTCTCCTGATTAACCTGAATGTGCCTGACTTCCACAACAGAATCAAACAGCCCTGAATTAAGCACCCAGGCTCCAGTCTTCTGCAATACATGTGACACGCACGGTTGCTAAAGAGGCATGTACTTTTGGCCTTCAGTGCTTGCTCTGATTTGGAATGACCTCTTATGGCAATGTGTTGCGAATATGATCCGAGCTAAAGTTGAACAGTAGGAAATAGTAGGAAAGTGGTAAGCAACATGCTGAGTTGGGAAGTCCCTACTCCTACCTCCTGATGACAATTAGTATTTCATTTTTGAGTTTTTACTTCTGGACCTTTAACTGATGCTCCTGCCTGATTTGATGTATTGGATTCTGCCTCTGGTTCTCTTATTCACATGCTGCAAACACCTATAGCTCTGCAAACACTATGCAGCAGAGCTAGACACAGTTTATTGAAAGGAAAAGGTGTGAATTTGGTGAAAAGGGACCTTGCCTGGGCCTGTAGGGGCCAATTGGGAAAGGGTCCCAGCCTGACATTTGGATTTTGGAGGAGACTAGCTATGTGCTGGAGGGAGAAGCGGGTCAGGAAAGGCAGATCTTTAAGCATAGTGACAGGGAAGTACACCTCAAAAGCCAGCAGCTGGCTTGCCTTCTATGGTTCTGGCTAAGTTAGCTTTTCTCTCCTTAAACAGTAGCAGCTTTTTCAGAGAGCTCCTGTAGTCCCGACTTACCTCTGCCATCTGAGCTGCCGTGCTACCTTTGGTGCCCAGGTACACCGTGGCCATAGTAGATGCAATACTCAAAGGGGAGAACAAGATGTTTCTGTTGGCTTGCATCTTACACTCCTGTTTGAAAAAGTCAAGAGCAAACCCAGTGTTTGCTATGCTCAAAGCTTCCATTGTTTTGAATCTGCATGAAAAGATAGGGAGGAAAAATACGTTAAGATGACAGGCTTGGGCAATAATTATGATAAGCTATTTCCTACTGAAGAAATTAAAGTGGTTTGAAAGTGGCTGAGGCACAGCTACCCTGAAGGGCTAAATTTTATAGTACAGGCAGCTAAATAGTCATTTGGACCTTAGTAGCTGATGTTGGTTGAGGATTGCTCTTTCCTTTGTACAGCTGTTGTTGTTGTTGTTGTGTATGCGGGTTGTTTTTTGTTTGTGTTTTTTTGTTTTTTTTTAAATCCTTTAAAAATGTTTTAAAAAAAAACTTCCCCTTTTAAAAGATCATTGATACAGCACTATTTTTCTAAATATAGTTAACTTGATCTTTTTTGTGGCAAAGACTAATTGTGCCTTTCATAGAAGTATTTTATATCTGAAAACTTCTGGGATTTGGGTGAATACATTTTGGTCTGTCAGCTCTCTATGGACTGTTCACTTCAACCAACTGTTGTTTGTTATTCAAGAAGTATGATTAGCCACTCTAATTTACACAGCATTTCTTTTTCTAGAGAGAATACCTTAATGTGTTTGTGAATGTAGGTATTAGCATAAAGAACAACTCCTTCCTTATGAAAGGAAAATTCAATTACACTGAATTAAGCAAAATACACGTAGCACAATTAATTTGTGGACATCATTGCCAAAAGTTATTATGAAGTTATAAAGAGATTACTATGATTCAAAAGAGAATTAGTTGTGATTGTGGTGACTGAGAAAATTAGTTAACTTACCTAGAATAAAAATATTTTTATCGTAGGTGATTTAATCAGATATTTTCAGGGTTAGGAAGAGGCTAGTGCAGGTTGTATTATGTCTAACCTATGTCTGCCTTCCTTTTCAACATTTGATATTGGCCTTTGTTAGACACCAGGTACCAGACAAGGTAAAAAAACCCCCCAAAAACCTATATGATCTTTCATGGCTTATTGTTTGTTCCTATTTGTGCAAATCCAAGCATTTTGGACATTTGTCTAAGAGTGAAAATAAGCATGGTCAAACTAATCAACCCATCAGAATATGGGCAGATGATAATGAACCCTCTTTCTAGTCTTTTCAGGCTGTACTATGAACTAATATGTCAAGTGCCTTGTACTGCAGTTTTCCCTCCTGAAAGCCTGTTCCTTCTGTGAAACCTTCTACCTGTAACAATCTGAAACACTGTCTCAACTCTGAAAGGTGTTTGTCTGATTAGTATTCACTCGTGTCACTAGATTTCCAGTTCTTTTTTTCATGGCAGGGTGTCTCAGCCACCTGCGGAGGGTTAGGGATTGAGAGTATAGTCAGGAGTAGAAAGGTGAGAAAGGTTTATTGACTTAACAAAAACACAACTACGCGTAATAACAAGATAAACACTGACAGACGAGAACAATTCGTGTCGGCAGCTTATCGACAGTTCCCTCTGATGCCTGATGTACAAGAAGTTTCTGTTTCCACAAAGTTCAGCGAAGTCTGACGTCCCCAATCAGCAGTCTCTGAGAGGTACTGGGAAGGACCCTGGAATTTAGTCTTTGGGCTCCTCAAGCTCCACGGGCCCACAGATCCAGGCTAACAGCTAACTAATCCTTTTTACAGAGCTGTATCTTCATTCAGAATGACTGTGATTTCCGGATTGTCCAGCCAAGTCATAGCTTCTGAACGGTACTGATAACATATAGCCACTCGGCTTCTTTTTACTTCAGCTGTCCCTGTACTGACCAATATCAGTACAAGCCTTGCTTTCCTTTGATGAGGTTAATTTTTAACTATGCCACAGGGCCTTACTACTTCAAGGCTTTGTTAAATTTCTTAGGCCTTACTTTATACAAGGCCTTACTACATCTTAAAATTTAATTAGGCTTTTAGCAACAACGTACAGCTTAATATCTAAACAAATACAGAAAAACACTTGGTCTAATCTTCATAGAGCCTTCAGCAAGCACCTTTATCACACAGACATAGTTTTCAGCTATCACAGCAAGGCTTCTGTTGTGGGTTGTTTAACTGATAATGATAGAACTTTTACTTATATTTTCATTGCAATGGAACCTGACATCCCAGGCCAAGATAAGGACCCAATGTGCTAGAAGCTACATAACTACAAAATAAAGACAAACTTCCAAATTTCAGCAAAATAAAGAGAAACTTCAAAAAATCTGTGAAAGAACACTGTGACTTGAGTGTGTGTGTGTGTATCCATATCTGAGCCTGCCTTACATTATACTGTCTGGAGTAAACCTTGACTATTTTTGACCTTGCTGTGGTTTTTCTTCTTTAAGAAATAAATAAACTTGAACCCTCACTTGACAGTATCCATCATACCGATAAAATACATTACTTCCTATTCAAATCCCCTCTGTCTATACTTACTGTACAGTTGCCAACACAGCAGTGCAAAATAAGAATGACAATAAATAATCTCTAGAAATAGGTACAGTACCTTGTCTTTCTCAGTGATGAAGTCAAGCACTCGCTGCGTCTCTGAGGCTTACTACTGTTCAACCACGGAGCAAGCTGAATATATAGTGTGCCTTGCCAGTTCCATGGATAGATTACTCATAATGCTGTAATTTATTTGCTGAAAGGGAAAATATCCTTGTGGAGGTATTGAATCATCAAATGGAGGATGTCAGAGAATTGAGGGAACAAAATCATATAAAACTTTCACAGGACTGACTGCAGCAATAGTCCTGTGGATGAAGCTTATTGCTCCCAGGCATCACGTCTGCTCCTTAGTCAGCCCAGGACCATGGCACATTGAGTCATGGCAGAGCAGCCCTGGCTGGTGGAGGGTTTGGGAGTCAGTCTGCCAGCCTGGGACTGCTTTGCTCCAGCTCAACAGGCTGTGGAGGGGCTGGCTGGGGCATGAGGATGCTTCAGTGTGTGGCTAGTTGGGAGGCAGCCCCTATACTGAAGCACCCCTCTGCCCCAGCCACCCCTATCAGTATCTACACATGTGTTGTGGTGGAGTAAATAACTCTGCCATAGGACAGTACTTGTGTCTGGCAGTACTATCCTATTGTGGAGTTAATTAGTTTGCTCCGTCTTAATAGCGCCACACGTGTAGGCAGTGATGTTTTACTGTGGAGCTAATTGGGCAACTCCATAGTGAACATCTTGTGGAGATGCACCCCCTATGTCCTAACACTCCTTCTGATCTCCTGCTCAAAGTTCCTTTTTCTTCTGCATTCATGTCCTTCCTGCCACACACTCCACAGTTAAGCAAGAAGATCTAAATGGAGAAGTTGGTTCTTTATCAGATTTGTAATCGTGATTAATTTAATCTCTGCCCAAAGATGACCCAGCCACTGCCCACTTCTTTATGCTCACCTGCCACACCTTGATGTTAAACAAATAAAGAGAAGCTGAATGTTGAAACAACATTTGTTTGATGGGGAGTATGTCCTCTTCACAGGGGTCTACCTTCCCTACACTCTGCCCTTGTCTCATCTGTTGGGTTGGACCTATGATTTACCAGGTGTGCCTGAGTCTCTACCAGTAGCTCACCCAGTCATTCAACATGTATTTAGCCCCTTGTGAATCATGAGTTTCTTGGGGCTCAATCAGTCCTAGTTTATGCCCCTTTCAACTCTTATGAATGCCTTCTATGCATGCTTTCAATCAAAAGGGCCCTTGTTTATGGCTGCTCACCATGAGAGTCAAGCGCCAACTGTTTAACTCCTGTGTGCCCTTTTCAGGAAGGATTTTTCATCAATCAATTAATTCCCATTTATGTCTTATCAGTTATGTATTTATTGCCCTACAGATTTATTGAATCTGCATCTTCCCTGGTGGTATCCTACCAACTAGCAGTACTATCACCAGCCCACGGCTCCATCCATCAGCTGCTCTTGAGAAGCCTCACAACTGCTCCCTACATGAAAAGGCATTCCTCAGTGTCCCAGTCCTGGCACCAGTGGGTTAAGTGGCTCACTTCTCTTCACCAGCTCACTCCAACTACTTGAGGCTTGCCTCTGGGCTGGGACCCAGATTCATCATGCTCCTGGTCCTTTTCTGTGCCTCCTCACAGAAATGCACCTCTCTCTTCCAGGAGACCGTGCACTCCCCTCTCTGGGGGTTTATAGGCCTTAGTCCTCTTACTTTTCAATCTGTTGGGTTTCTCAGGGTCCAGTCACATCCGGCTCCCCAGCCACATGATTGCCAGGAGCTGGGGTTTGCCAACACTTCTGGGTTCTCTCCCAGACAAGCTGGCTGGTGATGGCAGGAACCTGGCGTGGCTCCTGACTGGGTTGGGCAGGGACCCCATAGTTTCTTGGGTTCCACTTGTCCTTGGTATTGGGGCCGGCTCCCAGCCACATCTGGGAGCCCTCCAGTAATTGCGGAAGCCCGGCATGGCTCCCAGGTGAGTGAAGCAGAGACCCCAGTTGTAGATGGGATACCTCTAGTAACAGGGGCTGGGAAGTGGCTCCCTGTTACATGCTCCCCATCTTTCGATGGTCTGTTGGGGTTACCTCGTATTTACTCTTTTACACCCCACATGATGCATGCTTCACTCGGTGTTCATCCATTCTCTCCATCTGGTGATTGTTGTTTTCACAGCTTCTTGTAACTTTCCCCCTTCCAGCATCTTCTTCCGCTATGGTAAAGGACTTGGCCAAATGTAAAACCTCTCCCATAGTTTGGGGCTGGTGTCGTTGGACCCATTTTTGAGTTCTCCTCCAGATAAGTGAGGCACTGCTCTAGACTGAATAGATCCAAAACTTCCATGATGGTCTTTCCCTGAGGTTGGATCCATCTTTACAACAGGTCCTTTAGTGTCTGAGCCAGTCTCTGCTTCTCTGGATTCTTCTTGGTCTGAACCCTCTGCTGCTGATGCTCTGGGGAGATCTCTAGTTGATATAGTATCATATTCCTTACTTCTGTGTAATCCATAGCTCCACCTTGGGCTAAGGCCTGCTAGGTAGGCTGGGCCAGACCTATCAACAGGGAGCCTAATTGGTTGGACCAACAAGTCCAATCCCATTCAACTGCCAAGGCAGCTCTTTCAAAGGACTCCAGATAAGCTTCCAGATCATCTTCTGGCATCATCTTTGGAATTTTTATACTCTTGGTGGCTCAAAGAATTGCTGCCTGTTGAGCCTCTATTTTCTTGCTCAGCTCTTGCTGTCAGGTCAGCAGCATAATCTATGCCTCTGCTTCCTCGGCTTGTACTCGAATTAATTCTTCCATCTGTCTGTTGCCCCTGAAACAATTGTAACACCAGGCCATGCACTTGTTACCAGTCCTGTGGGGCTCTCAGTTCTTGTGAAGTCTTGTGGAGCTTTTCCCCTGTGGTTTAAATATAAAGTTCCTCCTGAGACACAAGGCAGAAGGCAGAAAGCTTTCTGAGCAGAAAGCAGCCTAGGGGTCAGACACAAGTTCAGTGAGTATGTGCACACTACTGTATTTCAAAACAGTAACTGATTTTGCAAACCTGTTCCTGTTTCCAAACCTGTTATAAGAGACCATCAGCCTATCTTTGGCAGCTATTATTGCATATCGTTCACCCCCACCCATTGCTAACCTCAAATGTTGAAAATCCAGCAATATTTATTTACCAAGAGTTGAGTCAATGCAAGCAACAAAGCTGTATTCAGGATGCAAAGCTCTGATCTTTCTTTTATTACTTCCACAGAACTTAAGTGTGGGAGAGGTCCTAGTGTATGTGATTGCTGTGTCAGTGGTTTTAGGTTACACTTTGGAAAGTTATACTCTTTTTTTCTCTTGTGTGTAGTATCAGAAGTGTAAAATAAGTTGATTCAGTCATCTGGGTAAATCTACATATGCCATCTCTTGTGATTTCTGTGCTACAACCAGGATGTTTGGTCTATTGACCTGTAAATCTATTTGCCAGTACATGGCAAATAGTCAAAGTGCACTGTATACACAGGTGTAGTATAAACCTTAATTAAAGGCTTGTGTAGTTGAGTAATATTTTAAAGCTGGTTTAAAAAAAAATCCTATTATCTTATGGAACTCACTTGACTAGAAGTTCATAGATGTTTCACAAAATTGCAACTGGCTGAAAAGAAAACATATATTTAACCTGTGTCTTGGAATGAGAAATTAAATTTTAAAAACTATTTGAATATTTCCACAAGCTTAAGCCCTTAAAGGAAAACATGATAACAGTAGGAAATGATACTGGTGAGTCAGTTGTTGGGGTACTCTTAGCAACTAGTAAGTAAACACACCACCATGTTGTAAGAAGGCACTGTATTATTAGAAGCACTGTCTTTTTGGAAGGAGGGAAATGAGGGGGTTCATGGTGTGGTCATGTTTCTATTACACTTTGAGCAGATCTAATGTTAACAAGCTCAATGCCCTGATAAAATTTCCATCTGAGTAACTGCATTCTGTGTCCTTCATCCTACTGCAATTAAATTAAATTCAGTAGTCTTGTCCCTCCTTTTCTAAACTGCATAGTATTACCCTGTAGGCCTGTGTGAAGCAGCTAGTATTTGCTTCAGGTTTGGATTTGGCTGATTCGGGGGACAGTGACTTATATTGTGGATTTTAGTTAGAGGTAAAGAACAAGTCATGCTTCTTTCTGTCTGAGCACTTTTTTGAGGGGTTTTGTTTGTCAACTGGAATCTTAAACTTTGACACTTGCGTGGAAATTATTCTCTTTAGTGCTTCCCATTGCACTCAAAAATTACAAGGACTGTAAATGCTCAGAAAACCTTTGCAGAGACGCTAGGAAGACTGGGATATTATGAAATCTGAGACTGCTGTTCTGAACATATACCATGATGGTTCTCAAATCTGTGTCATCTATCATCTTAAAATTTTATGTTGGGTTTCACACACTAACAATATTCATTGAAGTTGGGCACTCAGACTTAGTTGGGGGGCAGGCAGAGAGGAGGAGGTGTGCGAGTGAAGGGAGTTTCTTGAGGTATGTATACTGTTGAGTCTGCTCTGCTGGCTTGCTGAACTCACCCTCATTTTGGGAATATAATCATGGCATTCAAAGAAAGCTGTGAAATTCACTTTGTAGCTGTACCAGTCCTCCTTCTGTAAGGCTGCACTGTATATGCTTGAATTACTCTGCACACTCCCATGTTATAACAAGTTTAAGAAAGATAATTTTGTGTTTATAAGGAACTCAGGGGGTGGTCTCTAGCTTTGAAAGGATGAGTTTTAGACCTTTTAAAACTTTGGCAGAAAACTGATTTTGTTGTTGGGTTTTTTTGATTGTTTTCCATACATAGAACAGAAAAGATAGCTTCCTACCAATGTATCTGCAAGTGACTACCTATTTGGAGCTATCCACACTTACGTGTTCTCCTTACGTATGTTACTCTTTTCATGCAGTGAGGCATTGCAGGGTGTGGTGATTCTCTTGTGCAAACATCACCAAGGCTCAGGGGTATTTTGTTTCACACTACCAACTATGTAAGGTGTGGTGGAATTGGACAGGACCATTACACCACCTCATGCTTCACTGTTGCTTTTAGGTGATTTTATTCACAGAAATAACTGTTAGGTAGGATATAAGAACACTGACAATGACAATAAGACACAGAAAAGGTTGTTGACTGCTGTTCTGAAGGATTCAATTTTGCACTTTTCCCCGGAAGTGCATTGTTTTCAAGCTATAGCTAAACAATAGTAAATGAGTTATTAACTGATATACACATACCTGTCTTAGGTTTTCATAAAAATGCAGTTTACCCAGCTATGTTTCAGACTCCAATTAACAGTCTTGACATTTTTCAGGTAACCTTTAATGCCAAAAGTAGGAGGGGCTGCTTGCATTTCTCAGGAACAGCTCAGAGTAAGGCTGAAATGCACTGGGATTAATGACAGGCATGCTGGTCCTACATGTGAACCGAAATGTGACAGATACTCATCTGAACAGATCTTTCAAAGGTTATAACTTTGGTGCCAGCTGCCCTACCACTAAATCAGAAAGCTTTCTGCTTCTGTAAGTGAGCAACATTCCTAATATGTGGGTATCTTGAGTTTCACTGTGTAATAGAGTGAAAAGCATGACTATCTAGTCAAAGAATGGGTATGAGAAGATGACCTACGTATGTAAGTTAAAGAGGGAGTGGAGGTTTATCATGTCTCAGCTGCCCTGTGGTAACTGTCTGCATGTATATTCGTACCCCATGGAAAGAGCTAAACTATCACAGTTTAGATAAAAGTGCACACCCACTGATATCAACTGTGGAGAAAATAACAATAAACCTCTCTTCCCTTTTTACCTCTTGGTCAGTTGTTTTCCTGTCCAGACCTTAAGAGTAATCTGTCCAATATTTCGAGAATATGAAATAGATGCTGGTTATATATAAGGAGATATATAAAGTTATATATAAGGATCAACTGAGGAGTAGGAAGCATAGGCAATTGACTTTTATTTTTTGCTTGGGGGACAGGCCTCAGATGATGCCCCCCCCCCCACAGCAGCACAGGCAGAGCAGAGCCAAACAGCCTGTTGGGGGGTTGGGGGTGGATGCAGTTTGCCCACTGTGGTCTCAGGGCTCCCTGCCCTGTTGCCCTCCCCCTCCCAGGAACCCTATATTGGCTGTGCCACCATGGCTAGGTACCTCCTGCCCACCCAGCAGCAGCAGGGGTACAATTCTGCACCACTGCCATTGCTGCTTCTGGGTGGACAGGGGGTGCCACACCATGGTGGCATGGCTGGCACAGGGCTTCTTGGGGGAGGACAACAAGGTGAGGGAGCCCTGAGCCCACAGTGGGCAAATTGCATCCGCCCCCACCCCATGCACAAATCTGAGGGGCGTGTGCCTCCCCGCTTCCCCCTCTCTGGGAGTGTGTGCAGTGACAGGGAGCCACCCCCCGCCACCTGCCAAGCCACCTGTGGCTCTGTCCTGCTCCTGGCCCCAGCCTTCGGCCTGCTGCATTTCCCTGGCTGGGCAGCAGCCCCAGCCCCACTCCCACTCTCACTGTGGGGGCCTCAATCTGCTCCCCCTCCCTGACTTACCTGCAGGCAGCTGGGGGAGCTGCTCTTCACCGCTGCCTGGGGCTATATTCCTGGCCACATGCATATGGTGCTCCCTGCGTCCCACCTCCTGCAGCCCCTCCAGGCTTGAACTCTGCCACCCTGCATGACCCACCATTTCCTGCATTTTTCTGCCATGAATGGAAAACTCAGATCCCTGCATGATGCTGGGAATCCGGGATAAATGCTGTCATGGAGTCATGGAGCCCACGACTGGGACTTGATGTTCCCATTTTGGGACTGTTCTACCCAATTAGGGACAGATAGTCACCCTACCATCTTCCCGAAGGGAGCCAGAGCCCTCAGGCCCCCTCATACTCAACGCCTATGGCAGAAAGAGGTCTTCTGGGGCCCTGCTGAGAAAACATCTGGTTTTGTCTTGATGTTTCTTGAGGGCAAACGCTTTTGCCTTTTAGAATAAACTGGATTTCATTAAACAGATGGATTTTGTTTTTCTTTTTGTAGTAGCAGTTTTTTGCTTTTTCCCCAGGAGTTTCAGAGAGGGAAAATGCCCCCAGCCTACTAGCTGCTTTCACTTCAAAGCCTTTACTTTCTGTCAACCTCCTTCCAACTGTCTAGTGTGCACCATGTTATATTTCTGCATTATCTTCCTAGAATAGAGTAATCGCATGTGGGGAGAGGGGCTTTCAGTTTTGCTGACAAAGGTATGACAGGACCCAAGGACTGCTGAAGCTAGACAGATGTAGTAAGATACTCTGTTTTAGCTGTGAGGGTAATTAGATGCTGAAAGACCTTACTGAGGGGAGGAAGGTAGACTTGCCATGACTTAGACAGTTAACTAATCTCCTCATTTAGACTCTAAAATGTGTTTTAATCCAGTTTGGTGGCTAGATTTTATGGCCTGTATTTATATGATCCTTTCTGGCTTTAGAATCTATGAATCCTCACTATTTATGCTTTTTCTTTATGAGCTGCAGAGAGAACAGGATTCCTCCATTGCCCTCAACATCCCATTAATGCAGACCTATAAGAATTAAGACAACCATTCTAATCAACTTTTGTGCTTCAAGGATTCAGTTGGCTACTTTCAAGAGTGAGAAAAGAAGGTATTACCCTGTTGTGTGATTGGCCAGAGATATTCTGACTTTTCTGTCTTCTGAAGCATCTGGTATTGGTCACAGGTAAAGTTGAGACATCGTGTTGAGTGGAGCAGTGCTCCAAGGTTAGATTGAAGGTCCTTTGAATTGGATGCAGGCTGGTGAGTCTTTTTCATGTGTTTTGGTCAGTTTGACCATAATTTGGAATCAGTGAAGATATTTTCCCTTGGTCAGATTAGCAAGGACTTTGAGGGTTTTGTCCTTCCTCTGTAGCAAGGAGTATGGATCAGCTGCTAGGCTCATCTAACTGTATCTTGCCTACTCAGTTTCCTGCTGTTGCAGGGGCCCAAGCACTAGACACACTTTGGTCTCTTCTGTTTTCAGTCTGTGGATCACAGCAGTTTAGTTTTTGGGGACTGAAATGCCATAGCGTAATCAGAGCAGGGTCCACTAACCCCTTTTACTTGGAGAATAGGAAGTCAGCATCAGAGTTGCAATTAAGTAGGCAGCTGAGCAAGGGTCAACTGCAGAGTAGTAAGCAGCCAGGGGAAGCTACAGACAGGAGTTAAAGTGCAGCAGGGGACTGCTGGAGTGCCAGTTGCAAGGGCATATGCAGAAAGGGGTCTAGGCAGGAAGAGGGAAATGACTGAAGCTCAGTGGCTGAAGCTGGAGCACCTGAGGCCAGGCTGCAGTAAATCAGAGGATGTTGAGTACTGGGTTGATTAGAAATCTCTGGACAAGGTGGAAGCCATGTGATTGGAAGAGGTGGAGCTCCAGCCTACTAAAAACCCGCCTCCTGAGCTAGAGGAAGTAATTTGCTTCTGGCCTCTGTTAAGGGCACAGCTCCTGCTAGTCTGGGCTGCAAGACTGGGGGGGGGGGGAATCCAGACAATGCAGGCACCTGGGGAAGCTGCAAAGAGTTAGCAGCAAAAGGGTAGGAGTCTGCTGGGTCTCAGAGATATAGGGGGAGGGGTATGTTTGATCATTCTCTGGCATAGATCTGGAAGACTGAGTTGTGCCTACAGGTGAAGTGGAGGCTATGGGTGGGGTTCCTGGCAGGCACTCACCACTGTCAAAGGTAGAGGTCAAGGCAAAAGCCTGCAAGAGTTCAGGACCTGTGGGTTGCACAGGCCAAAGCCAAGCCATGCAGGAGCAGTGAGTGAGTTCCCCTACAAAGGACCTTGAGCCAGGGAGAACAGGGTCAGGGGAATCCAGTGTAAAGAGGCAGGGAAAAAGAGGCCTGAGTGGGCTGATACTGACAGAAATGGACCAGGGCCCTGGGTGACTGGAAACTAACACAGAGCCAGAGGGTCCAAAGGAGGAGTGAGTGAGTTCTGTGAGGCATAGGTGTGGTTATGGGGAGAGCTAGAGGCCAAGATTAATGCCCCAAGACTGTGGTTCTCAACATTTTTTTTGTACCAGGAACCACTTGTAAGCATCCATGGCCAGTCCTGACCCAGTGTCCCTTAGTCCTGACCCACTGATCCCCAGCCCCTCTGTGTGATGTGGGTGTGTGTGTGTGTGTGTGTGGCAAGTAGCCCCTTGCAAGCTGGAGTTTTGCCAGACTACAAGGGAAAAGCCACAGTTTCCCAAGCTTTTTTTTCCTTTAAAAATGGATTTTCCTTTAAAGTTTGTTTGTAACTCTTTTACACATTCTTGTGACCCATGGGTTGAGAAATGCTACCCTAAGCCATGGATAGGGCTAGTAGGACCATGAGGGATGCCTGGAGGACAGGACAACTGCTAATGGTGTAGAATGGTTGTGGTGTCAGACTGTGAGCCCAGAGAGAGATGAACAGGGCCAGGCATCCAGCTTGGTCAGTTAGGAGTGCTCCAGGCCTCAGAGGCTGCCTTCCAGTTTATATACATCAAGGTATGACAGTAAGAGAGTACACTGAGAGTCTGGAGGAGTAGCAGGATTAGGGTAGCCACTAGGAGACACCACAATCATCCTTAGTTTATAATGCTACAGTAATCCATGGGCAGATCCAGGATTTAGTAAACGGGGATGTGGCACACTGCCTCTTAGACCATGAAAGGGTGGGAGCAAAGTATGCCTGGAGCCCCTGGGCCAGTGGAGAACACCTTGGTGCCAGGTAGGGAGCCAGGTATATGAAAGGGGTGGAGCCTGCCTGCTACCACCACTGTCCCTGGCTGCCTTGGGGGAGGGAGACAGAGCAGTAGTGAGCAGACTCCTCTTTTCAGCAACTGCTCCTGGTCTGTGGGAGACAGTTGCTGGAAAAAGAAACCCACTTGCCATGGGTGACTGGTGCCTCCTGAGTCAGGGGGGAAACCTGCAGAAGCCAGCATTGGCCAGTAGGGATGGGGCTGGTGAGCACCCACAGAAGCTGCCAGCAGCAGGGGATGGCCCTGCCAGGGGGGGCATGTGCCCCTGCCCATGCCCCTTCTACCAGTCACCTATGCCACTTGCTACCACAGCTGTCTCCAGCTGAGCCTGGCACTCTGTGCAGCTGCAGCTTGTTGGTGGAATGGGGCAAGAGCAGCTTAGTGGCTTCCCCTGTGCTGCTCAGCCAGGAACAGCAGTGGTGGTGGAAAGGGAGGTGCCTCTGCTCTTCTGCACCCCCTCTTCCCCGCAGTTCCAGATCTGCCCCTTGTTTAATTCAAGTTGCTGAGCTCAGTAGGATGGAATTGAATGACTGGATACATAAGAGTATATGAAATTAAACAACAAATTAGGCAGCATGAGTGCATGCCCTCAGGCTTGTCTCTGTCTCTTCCTTCCAAGACGAAACATGAAATTCAATGTGTTGAGGTGTTTGGAAGTTTCGGTGTTTAAGCTGTCAGAATCAGTCTTCCCATGAGTGTGCACTTTGAAATAGTTTCAGATTTAACAGAGATTCATGACTTGGAAGATAGTAGATTAAGAATGCACAAAAAGGTTTGGTTCTAACGTTTGATTGTTGAAGATGCAGAAAAATTAAAGAAAAATACCCAAAATATTTAGACACTGAAGAAGATATCCCCATAGTACCTTCCTACTTCTGTAAGATCTTGTTTGATAACAGCCAGTTACACTTCTTATGTAAATGCCAAAAAAGATGATCTTCAACTTCAATCTCATGAGGGAGAGAGAAAGAAATTGGCTAAACTATATTATACCAAAAATCTTTTTTCCTTTTGAAATCTTCCCTGTGTAGACTGGAAGCATCTTTCACAAATGTATTCAGTCCTGAGTTGCTTGATCTCTTAACTGTGTTTCCCAGCTGGATTCTGTAGTGGTGCAGCTCCAGTTTAACTTTCTTCACTACATCTCTGCTGGTCTAACTGGATAATTTACCCCAAGTCAATAGTCTTTGTTGCTAGTCAAAGACTGAAATTATAACCTGTTGACCTACTTTCCTTTTAAAGTTCTTTGCCCTAATGGGAACATTTCCCAGAGCCAAAAAGGAGAGACTACATTGCTGTTTTGACAGTTCACTAAAAATCATTAGGAAGCACCTTGCCAATTTACTTGTACGTGTGTGTGTGTGTGTGTGTGTGTGTGTGTGTGTGTGTGTATGCACACACACATAAGGGGTTGATCTGTCTGTAACGCTCTTGGGGGTGTGGCTCCAGCCAGTGCTGTGTCAGGAATGCCCATCAAGAATGATGGGCAGGGTGTGGCTCCAGCAGAGTGGGCCAGGTGGACATGGAGCAAGGGGGAAGGGGGGCATACAGGGCTGGATGCCGGGGTGGGGTGTGGAGGGCCAGACGCACAGTGGGGTGCAGGCCTAGATGCAGGGGCAGGGGGTGTGCCACCAGACATGGAGCAGCAGCAGCACTGGGTGGTGGTGGCAGGTGCCATGTGCAAGTTTCCACCATCTCTGCTTCTGGGAGGTGGTGGGCGGTGCAAGGTGATGGGTAGTGGTGCTCCATCCCTGCCTGCTTCCCCCCTCTCCATGTCATCTTTGACAGGCAATTCGCTAGGGCATATATAAAGTTCTTGTCCTTTTTCAGGAATGCAGTGTGTAAAATGTGAATTAACAATGGATTCATTTTTAATATAAAAAATGTGAACTGTTCTAAATATAAGTCCTGAAAAACTATAAGCACTGGGAAAAATATCAAGATTAGGAATAACATCTAATGTACTATGCATATAGCCTTCTTCCTAAACTTGTTGTCTACTCTTATTTCAGAAGACCTGATGAAATGGTGTACACTGAAATTGAACCAATTTTTCACTAACATGGTGTGTAGGTCCAAAGCTAAACTGGTATTTCACAGGCAGTCCCTGTCTCTGCAAGAGACAAAGATACAGTATGGTTTAAATGGAAGAGGATGATGTAGGTGAGAGAAACTAAGATTGTAGAGAATCAGGAATTTCTGATTGGAGTGTGAGGTATTTTTTTTGGTAGCAGCTCACAGAGAGAACTACTCCTAGTGATCAACTGTTTATTATATATAACTCTTTTCCAGGTAGCAGCTACTAAGTCAGAATGCTAAAAGGATCTGGGGGAACTTCACCTTGAGCTATATGCATCAGCTTGCACGATCTAGGGGTGGTCCTATTTTTGGCCCAGTAGTGGCATCCCTATGTACCTACCCAGTCGAGATGTGTTATTGCAATTGCAAAGTCTTAGTGATGCAATCAACATATTTTTAAAAGAAACAGCAAACCTAATTATCTAAAGAGCTAGACCCTGGTATCCCAGAAGTTGATGGCTGCAACAACAGGACAGAAACCCCAGCCCCACAAGGGAGCTAGGCTTGTCCCAAATCCTTGCAGTGTCAGGAATGAGCACCACAGCTGAAAGGGGTTTTCCCATTTTTGTAGAAAGTCCTAAGGATTAGGGTCATGACTCATGAGCCGATGGGCCAAAGGGGAGGAACAAATGCAGATAAATAGATATTAGTGGTATAACCACATATACTCAAGGGGTAAGTAACACGTAATATTCAGTACCACTAGAATACATGCATTCGGCACCTAAAGTTTTTCCCCCTCCCCCTGCCTCTCGAGATGTACCTATGAACCAGTCTTTATTCCAGTGTCACTCTGTACAGGTTTCCAAGTTGTGGGGGGGGCCGTCCCATGTGTTCAATTTGTAGCTCAGCTGTGCTGCTGTGTCTCTTCCCTCTCTATCTCTTCTACCCTTTCCAGTCTTCCAGTTGGTTCCAGCTGACCCTGGAACCGTCTGCCCCCCCCCAACCCTCTGGGAGTCATAGTCCAACGTCACAGCCAGCAGGACTTCAGAGGGTTGCTTGTCACTTCTTATCACTTCCTCTTCCCCCTTCTGCAGGCTTTGGGGTCTGTAGTCCAGAATTGCAGCTCGCAGGACTCCACAGAGTTACCCCCTTGTGTTACACATTCATATTACATATCCAATTCACACAGTACATTACAGTTTGTTTCCTTTGCTCATAGTCTCAGAAATGAATTTGTTTCAAACGCACGTCTTCATACAGACTGCCTGCTTTCCAGTTCAGACGACTTTGCCATTTTTGAGAGGATGAGTATCTATCTGAGGCTAAGAAGGTACAGCAGTTATTCACTTAATTTTTCTTGGAAACAATATCTCTCTCACTCATCCTGTCTCACATAAGACAGACTCCTTACTTGGAGAGTGTTTTATTATAATGTTAATGATACTTCACTGATGCAATTCCTATTCCCAGGATAGCTTAAATTTCTGACAAAAGGAAATGCATACTGTCTGTTCTGCTTGGCTTGCTTTATTAACAACTTCTTTTGAGAGGTCAAGATGAAATCCTGTGTTCAAATACCCTGAAGATGTTGTCAGCTTTTGATCTAATTCTCTTTACCAGCTTCATTAATTCATAAAGTAATGGAATAATTTTCTCTTGTTGGTGCTGTCTCAAGTTTTGCTGTCTCTATTAGCACTGATCTTATCACTGAGTAATCTGAGTACATGCATGTTGTGTACTGTTAGTATCTTTTTGTCTCCTGTTTCTGGTTTAGGAAGACTAGACCAAATTCCCAAGAAGAGAAGAAAAAATACTACACAGATGTGATTTAGCTTGAGTGTAGGACATAATCCAGGCAGGAAATAAAACATTTTATTAGGGGGTTCACTGGTTGCTCCAGAGTAGAGATTGTCATGGCACACATGTAGAGTATTAGTAGATACTGAAGAAGTGTTAAGAGTGATGCTTTTTTTGGTAGCTGTGATAACCCTAAGTAGTCCTTGCCTCTCAAATAATTTCTGGGCTATCTCTTTCATTTGTCCAACTTTACTACACAGTTGGTCCAGCTTTCAAATGCAAAATAATTTGAAAGCTTGTCCAACTCTAGTACATGGCTGGTTCAATGAGAGAGAGAACCCTAAGAAATCCCTGCCTCTTGCATAGGTATTTAAGAGAAGTTCCTTGGAATAGGATACTAAGAGAGGGACTGAGGATTCCTTCTACTGATATGCTATTTGTCCTAATAAATCACAGGTATTCTCTCTGAGCCTGCCTTCCCTCGTGTAAAATGGAGTGCTAATGCTTATCTAGCTCTGAGGATGATTTTAGAGTAAGTTAAAATTTATAGAAAGTTAGTGGTAATCATTTACTGTGTTGTTATGGTATCAGTATAAATTGAAAGTTCCTTTCTGACCTCACTACTCTTGTGCTCAAGGGAAATCTGTCAAAAGCTTTTAAAAAACCAGCTTGGGAACAAATTCATAAGTTGCCTGGATCCTTAGAACCAAATACTGAAGACTGATATTGATTTTTTTTTGACACACAATTATCTACCTGATTCTTGAATTTCTTCCTACACACTAGAGGTGCTAATGCCCTCCTCCCTTTTGGCTGGTGTTGATATCCTACTAATCAAGCTAATTGTTGTCTTTTTTCCTTCCCTCCAAGTTTACAGTTTTACCTACTGTTCTTAACCACTGTGCTTGCTCCCCTTCTCAGATCTGATGACAAATGTCTTGCATTCAAAAGCTTATCTAACTTTATTCAACCAGACAGTTGCTCCAATAAAATATACTGCCCTTAAAAATCCTTGTCTTCTATTCTACAAGTAACTCTGAGATTTTTTTATTATGGTCCTGTGTTTAGATTTCATCTTTTCTACTAGGCAGCTTTCAAGTCTAGAAATGGATTTGCTTCAAACCCCCTTTGTGCTTTACCCAACTATGCAACTACACGATGCGCCCATTTCTATGACAAGTAAAACCACAAACCTTAGAATGACCTCAAGCTTTACAAATCTCAGAACAGAGTTTTTAATGTTTGACTGAAGCCCATCTCTGGAGTATGTTAACTTCTCCCTGAAGTATATCCATGGATTATCAGTTGCTATGTCACTGGTTGAAACACTTAATTTAAAATGAGACACCACTATATATCTATCTATATATTAGTGGTGTTTTATTTAAATCATGGAAAAATGTGGATTTGGGGTTACTTTTTCTAACCAAAAATTGGGGATATTTTTAAATCAGAGAAAACCCAGGATCCCTGCTTATAAGCCAGGCCCAGGAGTAGGACGACCAGTGTGTGCTCTGGTTGGGCTGCAACAGGACTCTGCATGCCCTGGGAAGAAGCGCCTGAGAACTTGGGGGGTTAGGGTCTCATGTATCTTGAAGGAGGAGAAAGCCTTGCAGATCCTAGAGTCAAAGAGATGCTGCAGAGGACTGCTTGTTTGATAAGTATTTCATTCACATTTTATGTTGCTGATTGTTTACACCCATATGCCTGGTTATGGGGGAGGTTGGAGGCTACAATCAATGTCAGGAAGGCATGGAGTGACGGGTAGTGGGACCTTAGAAGTCCCAAAGCAGTAACAGTGGGCTGCCAGATGCTCAGACTGAAGTAGCAAGCTGCCTAAGACCTTATGACAGAGATAACAGGCTGCCTGAGAGCCCAATGAACTGTGTTGAGGGCTCAAGAACCTTGGAGGGACTGTGCTGAGAGCCAAATAGCCCAGATGGACTGTGTCAAGAGAGAAATCACCTAAAAGGGGTCTTCCAGCCTCTATAGGCAACCCCCAGAAAGTCATCAGAACACTTAACATCATGACAGGTGGGAAATGGGAGGGTGCTGAGGAGGCCAGAGGACACAGCAGGAAGATTTGATCACTAGGGCTGTGTGAAGCTTTGGTTCCCAATTCAATTTGGTGGAGATTGAGCCCAATTCGGTGGCCGAATCTCTGAATCTGAATAGACTCAGAGGACCCTTTAATCTCTCCAAATCGAATTGGAACCCTCAGAATCGATTTGGAAAGATTCAGACTTAGAGACAGCTTTAAATGGTTTTTCTACGTACCTCAGGTAGCAGGGGCTCATGAGTGCTGCGATGCTGGGGCACATGGAGTGTCCCAAAGAAGCATGGGGGGCTCCCCAGCACGCTCGGCAGCAGACCTGGAAGTAGACCCGAAGCACTTCTGGCCCAGTGGGAACATGCTTTCCCCAGCTCGGTGACTGGTGCCCCCTGGGTCTGGGGGGACACCTGGGGTCCCCTTGTGGCTGATTGCCGAGCCGAGGAGGTGGGGGCGGGGGGCCTAGCATGCACTCCCTGGCAGACCCAGTAGTGGACTGGAAATACTTCTGGTCCACTTCCAGGTTCCCCGCTGAGCAAGTAGAGGTCCCCCTGCCCCGCACGCCTGTGGAACGCTCCATGCGCCCCAGAATCGTAGCGATCACAAGCCGCACCTGCTACCTCAATGTTTTAGAAAAAAACTTTTAAAGCTTGCATAAGAAATCTGCCTTGTTATCCTCCTCTTATAAAAATCGGGAAAAATTGAGGTGCAGAGTGGAAAAATAACTTGTCTGTGGTAAGCTAAGATGGGAAAGCAGATGGATGTATAATTCAAATTATTTTGTCTTGCTGTCAATATTGTTCTTGTTTTATTTTTAAACTTTTTTTAGCTTAAATTTTATAATTGCCTTCCTGTGACCTTAATTTTTAAATAAATGTAATAACTTGCATGTGCATTTTCTAATACTTTGTTTATTTCAGAAAATTTTTTTGAGAACTCATACATTCTCACTGTTTGTATGGAGGAAGGTCTTGTAGATCCTTTTTTAAAAGGGATAAAAACGTAATGTAAATGATTTTTTTTTCAAAATGTTATTACAAAAACCTCTGACGCATGAAAAAAGGATCCACTTTGTAAAGTAAGAAATTAATGGAAAATACAGTATTACCAAAAATAATACTGTACAAAGAGTATGTACATTGTCCAAATGGCTTAGCTCAAATTGCAAGCAGACAGAATTTTTTGAAGAGATGGAATTCCCCCTGCCCACACAGAAGGGTTTCACAACTTAACACAAACATGTACTTTGTTCCCTATATGGTTGTTACAGTCAGTCGATGAGCTACTAAGAGAAAAGTGACATGGTTCCCGTACTGCCAGTCTCATCATGGGAAGAGCAGCCCTTGTGACAGAATGCCTTAGGAACATTTTGTTTCAAGGTGGCTTATCTTGCAATGAAAGAAATGAAATGTGTAGATGCTCAAAATCTCTGAAAATACGTATAGACTAAATATTGTGTTTTGGGGGTGGATTTTTTGGGAATTTTGTTTGTTTTTTTGGTCAGACGAGCCTGAAATTAGACCTGGCATTAAAATACAACTTTAAAAAAAATACTTTAGTTACATTTATTTGGATTTGGAATATTACATGGCAAGCATAAATTAATGTTCCACTGTTTAAATAAATGAACTTGCTTGAATTTGAGTGTCCAGTATGTTTTGTTTTCTTAGGTCTGGCAATATACAGTTAGCTATTTAACTTTTATTGTGGAAATTAAAAGAGAATTTGATAAAGGAAAATAAGTAGGGAGAAAAGCTATCTTAAAATTAGCATCCTACCTGAAGTTTTAAATGACTAGAAACTCACAGTTCCCAAATGCAGGCAGACAAGAAACACTGCAATGTACAGGAATAAAATAATGTACAATATGCACAAGGAAGATGAAGGGAAGTCTGTGTAGACAGTATCACTTCAACTGTCTTTACTGTACTGGTCTTAAACATAATACACTCACATTTTAATTAAATATGGTTGGGGTGTATTAAAAAAATAAACAACAAAAAAAACTTGGAGAAATTCTTACCTTAAGGTCTGCAGAAGTGAAGCTAATGCCAGAGGCTTGTCTGTGTTTGGAGGGGTTTCCCACTCTCCTTGGACTATGTACTCTCTACTTTACTTTCTGACATTCCCTGTTTGTAATAATTGCAAATAGTATTACACTTTTTTACTTAACCTTTTTTTCCTTTTAAGGGACTATCAGTTGAACATTGAGAAAAACGATCACTTGTACTAGGGTGCTCAACCACCCCCCTTAGGCTAGATCTGGCTCATAGAGCCATCCCATCCAGCTTACAGGGATTCCCATGAGTCTGAAAGCTTAGTGGTGGGGGAGCAGTGTCAACATCTAATTACATCTTCTCTGCTGCCAAATTTTAGGACTAATGAGGAGCCTGGTGGGCTGAAGAGCATGGCCCTGCACACTGCGTCAGGTGTGCAGACCTCTCAGCTCAAGGAGGAGTACAGTATAACCTCATAAATCTGTTTTTCAAAATTCCAGAATTTTCAAAAATCCAGCACGTTTTAAAATATGCCACATCGTGGAGCAGCAGCGGGGCAAGGCCAGTAGTGCCCCTCTGCGGGCCGTGTAGGCACCGTCCGGCCAGCCAGATGCGGAGGAGGAAGCTTGCATGCAGTGGGTGCTGCTGCCATCCACCACCCTGTGCCACCGCTCCATGTGCAGCTGCTGCTCTGGGACCGGCCACTGCTACTCTTCTTCCTTCTCTCCCACCATCACAGTGTTCGGAAGCCACCCCTGGTACGTCAAGGTATGTAGAAAAAGCACTTAAAGCTGCGT
>NW_017728992.1:44438484-44454398 GCF_001723915.1 Gavialis gangeticus | reverse complement strand
CGAAACCCCCTATTCTAAGGATTGTTTCAAAAATCTGGAATTTTCAAATTTCTGGCAGGTGCTATGTCCCAAGGATGCTGGATTTATGAGGTTATACTGTAATATAAAATGTACATCATAACTTTCTGCTTTTGCTATGGTTCTGAAAGTACTCCTTCACTCTGGGTTGCAAGTCATTTCTTTATAAAGCAATATAGCCAAAAGAAAAAGAAAACATCAAAGATCCAACCTTCCCATACTTGAATTAGGTAAGGTAATAGACTGGCATAGAGCATCATGCAACTATAGTAAACAATGCCATGAACAGATGCTTTCTTGTACTGCTAATGTAACAGCTGTCCGGTTGTGGAGACAGCGGACTGGGCAGGGACCCAACGCCCAAAGAAAGGGTGGGAAGGGCTTGTTTGCAGAAGCTCTGAAAAGGTGCAAGCCTAAAAATATGCATGTAGCTGATTGGATTGCCAGCACAATGGAGGGGTTTGTTTGGCTGAGTCTAGGATATAAACACAGCAGATGGCAGGAAAGAGAGGAGGGAGAGGATTGGGACAGTCTCTCCACCCAGGTAGGGGACTGAAAACCTGCTCCAGGGAGCCAACACACCAGGAAAGACAGACAGCCTGTGGTGCTCATTAAGGAGCTGAGTCCCTTACCTTGGAGAGGAGCTGTGCAAACTCAGGACTCAGGTGCCCTGGGAAAGGGGTGTGGGGGTGGGAAGTCTGTGCTTGCAGCTGGGTTGGAACTGTGGGAGAGTTTAGGCTACAGGAACAGGGGACCTGCCTGTAAAGGGAGGCAGCCCTAGCTTCACAAGGAATGGGAATGTGGGGAGGCATTAACCTCCTAGTGCTTGTAAGAAGTTTATTTACAGGGAAGGAATCACCCCGCCTCCATCTAAACAGAGGTTTCTGCTTGAAAAAAACACTTGGACCTGCACGCTACTTTATGAGATGCCTGTAGGAGCTGCACACTGCCATCTGGTGACCAACAGCAGTGTTGTCATTCATTTTTATTGCATTCCTAGTGGAACTGAGGTTTAGAGACTAATCTGTGAATGGACATATTGATAGGTCTGTTGTATGTGGGATCACTTGTTGGATGGACTATTCCCTAATGTTGGGTTTATAGATAATATTTTGGTTATGGCTTTTAATGGGTGTTGTTGAACCTATGTAATGTATATATATGTATTATATTTGTTATTAATCTTTTCTATTCTTGTCTGTAAATAGTTACAGCTAAAAATAAAGAACCCTATTTGTTACTTAGGCTGGAGTGGATTCTTGGGAAGGTGGGAGTGCAGAGCACACCTTTCTTTTTGGTGGGACATCTCAGCCAGCTGAGTTGCCTGAGGGAGACCCCAAAACTATTGACACCCTGAGGGTCTTGAATCTGGTATAGCACCTGGTCCTGGTGCTGGGGGAGGGTTACATTAAGAAAGGAGTTATCTTAAATAGGGAAAACAACATTAGTCTAACAATGTGTTCTTTCTCTCTTTCATTGCAGATATGCTGTCAAGAACCTTTTCAACCTTCCTGACTTGGCTTCATGCCGGGAATGCTAAAGAAACAGCACACCTTGTCTCACAGACAGGATATAGGAACCTAGACACAGGGCCAGCCTGGCCTATCCTGCAAAACCTGTGGCTGCAGGGGGCCCTGCAGCCAAGGGGCCCCCTGTGTCCAGATGCTTGCCACCCCGCTACCCCTCTGCTGACACCGCCACCAGCTTTACATCTGTCTGCTTGCCACCCCTCCTGCTGCAGACACTGTTGATGCTGCTACTGGCTACTTTGGCTGCTCACCACACCCTGGCCACTGCTGGTGGCTTCTTCATGTCATGGGGCCCCAGAACTATTTCTTGCAGGGGGTGCCAAAAAATTGTGGGCTGGCCCTGCCTAGACACACTGGTTTGAAAGGTGAGGAAAATGCCAGAGACAATAAAAGGAGATCAAAGCCACAAGATCTTGTAAGTTATTGAAAAGGGGGTCAGAACTAGAAGAGACTGGCAGGAGGAGTATGAAGAGAGACTACTTTAAGCAGGGGCAGATCCAGAGGGGCTGTGGTGGTGTGATTGTGCCCCCTACTTCCAGACCATGATGTGGGAGCAGCAGCCAGGGACTTTAAGCCGCCAAAGAAGGTAAGAGTCAGTCCAACAGTTTTGCAGAGAAATGGGCCAGACCTCAGGCCCTGCTTAGTACCCCAGGATTTTTGCTGGACTTGGCTAGCCATAGACTGTCTAACTTGTTGGATGGAAGTAAGGCTCAGAATTGCAGGGCTTGGTGCTCTATCCTGAGGGGGCCTAACTAAAATTAAACTGGTTGTGACTTGGCACCTTCTGTGGGGAAGGGAATGATTGCAATAACTGCTGTCATTTACTGAAATCTATGTGTATGTATTTTTGAACACCATAAAGGTCCACTTTTGTAGTACTTATAGTTTTTCCAAAGTCACTTACTACATCTCTTTGTTTTCCTCCTGATTAGGTTCAAACTGAACCTGGACCTATCTTAAAGTTAGTATCCTACCTGAGATTTTAACCTTAAGACCAGCTATGCATGTTTGGTTTGTTCATCCTTACCTAAGAAAACTTACATAAATATATTATAACTAAGTTACATCTAATAGATTTCATTGCTTTACTCGCTTCATTTTAAAGCTAAATCTATGGCAGTCTCCCTTCAGTCTTCAGGTTCTGTTTTAATCTTATCACATTACTGGTTTAGCTGGACATATTGATGGCTCCCTTTACTTTGCTGACTGTGCTGGTTATCACATCTACAAAGGTTCACTCTACTGTCACTCAGAATCAGGGTTTGGGGCCTTCTGCTTCAGCCAGACTTCAGCAGCTAGGTCTGGGACCCTTGAAAAAGACTGAGGCTGGCAACATCTCCTTGTTGTGAGAAGCAGGAGGGGAGGCTATGTTCTAGATATCCTTTCCTGCATCACAAAATATGAGGTGGAAGGTGCTCAAATGAAAACACTTGCAGGAACCACTCTGAGCTGGAGGTTAAATCTAGCTTTAGCTGTTTGTCTTGCACATCCCTGGTAATAGTGTCAGAACAAGCAGGGGTGGAATGGGAAAAGAAAGAAGCATGGCCAGAGCAAACTGGCTGGGTATTGGACATTCAGAGGGCACAACATTTTCAGCCTGAACATGTTCAATTTACACTAAGCACCTTCAGTCCCCTGCCTGCCTCCAAATAATAGTTTATGCAAACCAAATTTGCCTGTTCTATAACAAGCTTGGATCAACGATCAGGGCATTGCTATTGTTTTTTGTCCTTAGATTCTGACATAACATCTTGGAGATCCAAGCTTCTCTACCATGTTTGCGGTAGAAGTCAGCAATGTCTATCATCCAAATTCTTAATATATGAGGTTGCTGTTTTAGCTGGAACAGTGATTCTCAAGGCACCCCTTGAAGAATGGCATCTCTTACTTTTCATTGGCTGTTTTTTGACTCCAGGCAAAAAAAATAGATCATTTTTTTTCTCTTAAAAAGTACTCGGGCCACAACTATGGATTCTATTTGAAACCTCTTGCTTTATTTTGCAAATCGTATTTGTAAACCTAACAGTGCTAACATTGTGTACCACCCTTGAAAGGATCTCGAGGTCAACCAGGGTGCTGTGGCACCCTGGTTGGGAGATGTGCTGGAGCTGCTGAGTCTCTGAGTAGAAGCTGAAACGATAAGGAGGCTTCAGACAACACATCTGTAATCCCAGTCCTAAATCTTCATCCAAGAGTTTTAGATTCTAGATAAAATATATGTATTATAAATTTAATAAATATATTATTTTACTCTCTCTCATTATATATATATCCTTCTAAACCTTGAAATCAGCCCATCCCATCAATGTAAATATCTTTAATAGGACTAGGTTTTAAAAATATAATGTGTTAAATCTTATTTTTTTAAATGAAAAAATAGAGAAAGGAACATGTGTGTTACCACACACACAACTTAGTCCCATTAAATTAAGGATAGGCTGATCACAGAGTTTAGAAGGAATTTGATGCTTAAAAGTATCTATTACTGCTCTAAGGAGTTTGTGAATGTGAATAAGAAATTTATTCTTTTAGCCCTAAATCATATAAATAGTTATTTTAGGAGCATTATTGGTAGGATAATTTGATAAATAATAAAGCAAAAAAATCTGCTCTCCCAAAGATCTTCAATGATACAGCCAGTTAAAAGAAAAAACAAACAAACAAAAAACAACAGTTAAACGTGCTCAGAAGTGCCACCTTGTGCTAGTACTAAGTCATTTTCTTGATTATATACAAGCAGTATAAATTTGAGAAACTGAAGGAAAAGTTCATAGGGTGCACTATTGATCCTCAGTATGTGAATTGGTTTGATAATGAAGGATGGTCTGATTAGGGAAAAATTGAAAAAAGGTTTGAATTCTATGGTAAAGGAGATTTCTCTGCTAAGTCATAGCATTGATTGTATAATAATGGAAGATGTAAGGGAAACTAGTATGGTCTCATGAAATCACTAAGTATGCTATATGTTCATGAGAGAATACTAAATGGTCAGTTATCCCACCTTGTTATTCTCATTGTCCCTTTTATACTCTTACTTGTTATATGATGTTTCCTTCTTATCTTTAGAAAGGAAAGGCATTAGATGAACCCATCCATGCCTGTAGCTACTCAGACACCTGGCTTCCCTTCTCTGGCAGGGAGGGATGCTCCCTCACATAGAGCAGTAAGCCCACACTCTACTGGATGCCTTGCAACATGGGTAGGAGCAGGCCTACCTGCCACCTCTCACCCACCATGAGACCAGAGCTCTGAATCCAGATGACTCAGGCAGTGGTGACTATGTAGTAGATGGATTGGCAAGCCTTCACCTGTACCAGGTCCAGGATGGTGAGGAGTGTGTGTTGTTGGCTTGCATCAAGATGACCACTCTCATGGCTGGCTCTGCATGCACCAACTTGGTCATCTGCTTGCATAGGACAGATTGTACTTGAAGCTAATGGCATGGAGCTGACCCAACAAGAACCAGCTATCATGCATTCCTCCCCCAAAGAGGATGGGATCTGTCAGCAACCACTTGAGCTTGACTATGCGCTTTGTGGAGGTGTATAGCACCTGGAGATACTGTAGAAGCAGGGACTGAAGCTAAATATTCTCAAAGTGCCCACTTGTGATCCACACTGTCAAACACTTTTTTTCTTTGATCAAGGGTCAGGAGGGTGAATGACATCCCTGTGAGCAAGCTCAAGGAGGTCCTGGAGTAGGTACAAGTTGTTGAAAATGGTGTGCTATGGAACCATGTACATCCACTTGAGGTGGATCACACCTACCAGGCTGTAATTCAGAAACAGCAAGATGGCTTTGTCTGTGACCTTGTAGTCTGTGTGGTGGAGTGAGACTGGGTGTCAGTTTGTCATGCTGCAGGGGCCCCTTTTTGGGTAGCAGAGTTAGCATGACCCTCCTGCATGACAGGGGGAGCTCTCTGTCCCCTACTGACTTGGCCCAGATGATGAGGTCTGGGCTGAGGGCATCCAGAAGGCATAGTAGAACTCCACTGTCAACTTGTTGATGCCTGGAGGCTTCTTGGTGGGCAGCAGACAAAGGGCTTCCCAGAACTTGGCCAGGGTTTGAGGACCCTCTAGCTGGTCCTGGTTGCCCCAGCTGACTTGTAGCAGTCCCTCCCACAGGACCTGGCAGGCATCAGCTTTGCTCAGATCCATCAAGAAAAGTCCGGCATAGAAGGCCCTCATTCTCTCACAGGTTGCTGAGATATATGAAGGGGTGCTGTCCTCTACCAGGAGTCATGTGATATACTGGGCAATGCACCTCTTCTCCAGGGATAGAAGAAGCAGAAGCTGGTCTCTCTCTTGGAGGAGTTGGGTCCACCATCAGATAAATGTGTTGTGGATGCAGCACTCATTCAGGGCTTGGAGCTCTTCCCACTTCTCCAGAGATGCCACAGAGGAATGGGGTGTCCAGGTCAGTGGTGAGGCACTTCTCCAGCTCCAGTGCCTTCCTCTTGAGCTCCTCTCTGACAATGTCCTTCTTCTGGGTATGCTCCAGGCTGTAGTTACAGCAAAAAGAGCCTTACATGTACCTTCCTCAGGTCCCACCATCTCTGTGCCAAGGAAAAGGTCGGCCATTACTCCAGCCAGGTCAACCAGAACTCCTGGAAGGATGCCACAGAGCCAATGTCCTTCAGCAGGTTGCTGTTGATAAAGATGGAAGAATTGGGCACTAAGTTCATTCATATGCATCTTTAAAAAAGTGTCTACACAGCAAATCCTACTACAGATGCTGGCATTGATTTAATACTCCATAATTTTTTTTCCAAATTGCTGACTCCCAACTTCTTGGTGCCAAGGGTGCATACCTGGTAAGGCATTAACCTGTGTTGAAGGATCTCTTCTACCTTGTATGTGCCCCACAGAGGTGCCAGTAGTCAGGTGGGCTTGGAAACTGGTTGCAGCTAGGCTTATATGGGGGAAAAAGAGCAGCCCAGACAAGTAGTACAGGAACAGGTTGAAAGCCCAGTTCCTATATTACAGAGAGCCAAGACTAGAAAGCCCTCTCCATGGGATGCCTTATTTGGTATTCCTCAAGGGATCAGGGCAATGCAAAAGGTACACTTGTGCAAAACACCTGTAACAAGAGAAGGAGAAAAGGAAAATGAATCTCAGCAACATGTGGTGACCAGCTAAGTGCAGAAGCACTGTGTTTAAGGTACAGCACCTTGCATTCTGCATCTGAGGACTATAAACACAACTCTATGCATCATGAAACCTGACTGGAGAGCTTAAACTCCCCTTTCTGTCATCTGATCCATTCTGGGTGCATTTACATGTGCACTTTACTGCAGAGTTGCCCAATTAGCTCCACAGTAAAGTACCATCATCTGCATGTGTGGAGCTTTTAGGCTGGAGTAAACTAATTAACCCTGCTGTACATTAGTACTGCTATTTACTCCACCGTATTGCACACGTAGACAGTAACCAGAGCTGACTTGGGCACAAGGTATAGGGACTACATACTGGCTATCCCCACACTGTAACACTCTTGTGACCCAGCCAGCCCCTCTGCAGCCTGTTGAACTGAGGCAGAGCAGCTTTGGACTGGCAGGCTGAACCCCACCTTGGCTGTACCTCCCTGGTTTAATGTGCTGTGGTCCTGGATGCATGTGTAAATGCTGTGACAAGGAGCAATAAACTCGTGCAAACTTTACCAGAGTTTGTTCAGGCACATTAATTACATATGTAGATGCACCCCCTGTAAACTTATTGCAACTCCTTTAAATCTTTTATAGCCAATCTGGTTGTGGAGCTCTGCTTTATTTTCCTGTTGCTAAGCTGGATCCACTCCACTTTCTACCTGATCAGGGCTGCAGAGCTCTTCAGAATATGAATGATTTGTGTGTGTGGGGTCTCTTGGATTTCTAGTGCTTGCTCCTCAAAGCACTCTCCAGCCATTACCACTCTGAAGTAACCCCTGACCAATGCTTATCCAACCTTTTGTAGAAAGCTTCCCATGATTTGGATTCTGCTCTTGGATTTGGTAGTTTGGATTCTAACACCTGCCCTAAATAATAGACCAGATCACCTATGAGTCTGTCCTTACAGGGGTGTCTAATTTGTGACTCTTTAATGGAAACCAGTTTTCAGGAAGCATAGAACACCACTGTCTGGAAGGCAGGACCTTTTAAAGTGTCAAATTGGCGCCAAAGATCACTAGTAAGTTTTGAAAATATTGACCCTCAAATGTATCACGGGGCGGGGCCCCAAGGAGCAGCCGTGATCTCTCCTAGTGCCCCCTACTGTGCCAAGTTGGTATAAATGGACCCTTGTTCTTGCCCGCCACGTCTTTGATGACAAAAGTATTAAGGGAGGCTGCCTTTTGCCCCCTTGGACACAGTACCCCTGATGTATTCCAGTTTGTGTCCCGTCTTAGCAGACCCCAGGAATTAAAGCCTCTAGGGCTATGCATGGCTCCTGCCACCCCTAATACCACGCCCCAAGCCTCTCAGATGTACTGGACGTTGTCTTGTCAAATCCCTTACCGCGCCTTCACGGCACCCCCTTGCTTGCCTTACTATAGCCTGCGCCCTTGCAGATGCCCTTTGGGCTCGTCTCAATCACCCACCCTGGGGCCTTTCTCCATGCTCCCTGCGGACGCTCTCTGGCCTTCGTCCTGGCCACGCCCTCACCGGGGTGCTCTTTCTCTCTCTCTCGCCCGCGCCAGGGCCTTGCCGTGGAGAATCGCAATTCCTGGCCTTGCCAGGAATTGCGGAGACAGGCCTCACTGGGGCCTGTCTCCGCGATTCCTGCAGTCAAGGCTGAGGTGGCCGTAGCTGTGCCTGGCCCCCAAATTCCCCTCTTGGGGCTTCTAGTCCTGTGTGCCCTCCCTGGGGCTTAATGCAAGCACCCTCTGGGCTTCTCGCCGGTGCCCACTCTGGTGCTCCTCACAGTTGGGGCTCAGGTGGCCGTAGCTGTGCCTGGCCCCTAAATCCCCTCCTCGGTTCTACAATTCCTATACAGCTCAGGTGTCCTCAGCCTTACCTGGCCCCCAATGCACTGTGCCCCTTCTCAGGGCTCTGGGGTCAGTGCACCCCTAGATGCAGTGCCCTCTCTGGCACCAGGGTCCCCACACCACTGTGGAGCCCCAATGAGGCCTCCTCCAACCCCTATTAGCCTCACCCAGTCCTCCAGTGTAACAACAAAGCAAAACCATAAGCCAACTGGCTACAACTCAAGAACCGAGCCTCCTGGCTAAAACGCAAACTCTAACCCTCTGGCTAAACGTCCCTCAAATCCCTACCGGGGCTTTCTCCTCCCAGTCCTCAAGCCAAAACTGTTCAGGCCATCAAGCTTCTCTTAGGCAGCCAACTCTAGCAGAGCTCCTTCTCTCTTTGATGTTAGCAGGCAACTGCCTGCTTGGCCTCAGCCTGGGCTGTTTATATAGGCCAGGCCCTGCCCCCTTCTGGTCAGCTGACCGAACTGCGGTTGCCCCAGCAACCGGCACCTGTACCTTTCCCTAGGAGCAGGGCCCTTCAGTGCCCTGCAACACACCTCCCCCCCTTAAGTTCACAACTCACTAGGAGCAGGGCATGGGAGTGTCCTGGAACAACATGTAAGATAATCTGTTTAGGAACGGTGCCCATGTGCAGTCCTAGAATCTAATAACCAGAGAATAGCACCTCCAACAGCTCCGTGCCATCAAAAAAACAGATTAATATATAATGTTAGTACTGACTCATGAGAAAAGATGGCCACACACAGAATGAACAAGAACATTTTTTGCTGCATCTATAGGCCCTCCTAGCTAGACCCTGTTTATTTAGTAGGACTGCTCTCATTAGCGAGCTAATCCAACAGAAATATAATTGGGATTTTTTGACTTGCAACAGTAATGCCTTTGGCAGAAGCATTACATTTCATGTTTCCTATTTGAATGCTATTTTCCAGACCTTTCCTAATACAAATGATTCCTCTGAACTAGGTATTTCTTTCAGCAGCCATCATCTTTGCATTTTTAACAGTCAACTTTAATTTGGCTTACCCAGGTAAGAGCTTTCTTTAATATGTAAGGTTAGGTTCAATTAATAGTCTTTTATTAATTAAGTGTGTTCCACTAACTGGTCTTTATGTGTGTTGGCCTTATCACTTCACATGATTAACTGCTTCTTCACAGAATAGCTGAGGCTAATGTTCAGCTGAAGAGGGTGAATACTTGGGCAATCAGGGAGCAGCAAAATCAGCAAAGGATGAAGTGTGTGCTATCAATGGTTTACAGCAAAAGGGAAGAAAAAGCAGTGACTGACAACATTTATAATGAGAGTTTACTAACACAGGTATTCAAAGAAATGGGAAGCTTGAGTTTTTTAGAAGTCCATCCCTAAGGTAACAAAATAGTGTGACTAGGTCAAATCCTTCAAGTTTGAATCAATCTTTAGTCATGCAAAGATACCAGGTAAGAGAACCACTGCAAGATCATGCATTGGTTCAGCAGCACTGACAATTTTTGTGACTACTGTTAAGACTTGCAAAAGAACGGCCCAGCTCCCAGTTGTGCCATTTAATGAGAATCTCAGCTTTCATTTTAAAGGAGTAGAAAGTTTCAGGCTCTCATTTAAGGAGGCTCAAGTCCTACTCAGTTGAGTTGTAGCTCAGAAAACCCACGAGCCCAGGCAGGAGCTGTTGGTGCCACCAGAGAGTTGAGAAGCCTAGAGAAAGGCAGATAGGGGGACCAGAAGGTCCAGGCCCACAGAGGAGCAGAGTGTGGGGCCAGGAGGTCAGAGGCTGAGTATTGAGATCAGGGGACATGGGAGAGAAAGAACACCTGCAAGGCTTGGGGCGTGGTGTAGGGGAGGAACGGAGCCACACAATTTGCCCTTAAGGCTACAGGTACTCTGCAGAGGTATAGGCAGGCCAAGAAGGACCTATCAGACTTGAGGGCTGGATTAAGACCAGTAGTATCCAGGAGAGACCCAGTGTGGGATTTGTCAAGATTGAGGCTCACTCTAAGGCCTGTGGGCAGCCTCCCCCAAACAACTTTCAATAAGAACAAGGTGTGGTGGGTGAGTAATGGAGGGAGAGCAATACTAGAGTGAGAACTAAGCAGGAGCCATGTGGCCACCAGGGGGTTATCTGTAGCAGGCTTATGGTTATCTGTGTGAACCCAGATGTTCTCAGAATTATTCAATTTTCTAGGTGCAGTAATAAAATGAATAACTAGTGTGGTCAAAAGGATTACAGGCAAAGATTTTTTTTTCAGTTGATAGCCTTTATTTAGCAAAAGGGAACTTTTTTTTTTTTTTAACCATGATGAAAAATACAGAAAAGCTTTGTGATACTATTGAACAGCTGCTGCATTCCACCCCAGAGTGGTCAGCATTTCAGTGAGTGAAATTATCTTTCTGTACAGATATAATCTTGCAAATTTATCTATACAGGTGGAACCACTCTAACTTTGACTTCGGTGTGGTTCCATGGCAAATCCTTATGTTTGCAATCTGGAATGCTTTGCAGAATCAGGGCAAAGTTATACCATGGGCTCAGAAACTGTGATGCAGGATTTTACAAACGGAGGTGTGTTGCAGTGACTAGTGCAGCAGAACTGGCTGCAACCCCTACTCCCAGCCCTCCTCTCCTTACCCCACCTACTGGGGCTGACAGACCATGTTTCAGGAGCAGCAGTTGGGGACTTATGCAATCCCTGCCCTCTCCTTTGCCTCCCATTTCCTGCCTTCAGCTACTGGTGCCTGTGCTGTCCTGGGGCAAGGGGAACTCCTGTCCCACTGCAGTTGGGCATGTATGGGGAACTGCACTCACCCAGGACCACAGCAGTGGGTGGGTGCATTCCTGCACAAAAAGTCTGCTCGCAGGCTAGTGGGAGTAGCCAGGGAGGTGGAATATGCCCATCTGCTCCTACTGTCATAGTCCCAGGCTGAGTCCAGCCCCTGCACAGTCTAGCTGGAGGAACGGAGCTACCCTCATCTCTGGGACAGTGGGGACAGTGACAGCAGCAGACTAGAGAAGGAGAAATGGATGGGAGGAGACATGCCATTGAACACAGAGGGGAAGTGATTGGGGGGCAGGATTCTTACCTTTTTTGGGACTTATGTCCTCAGCTGCTTCTCCTGCAGCATGGTCAGAAAGGTGGCTGCTACTATGCCTCTGCACCCCCTCTGGATCCATCCCTGCATGGATTCCTGTCAGATGAAAAGTAATATGCATTTAAACAGAGGCATACCAGGTAGAGTTTCCATCCTGGGTAGAAAAGATGAAGCTTTGCATGCTGGCAACGCATAGGGGATGTGCACACACAGGTGCATGTGCACCCCCTGCAAAAAGGTGCTGCCGACACTGCTGGTGGTACCTGTGGGCAGTCGCTGCTCACCACACCCCATCACCTTGCCGCTGATGGTGTCTGCAGGTGGTCACCAATTGTTGCTGGCCACCACCGACATTGCTGGCAGCGTCTGCAGGTGGTCGCTGACCGCTGGTCGGTGCTTGCCACCCCCCAGCTGCTAACAGTAATGCAGCTACCTGCAGGAGCTCACAGTTCACTGCTGCCACACTCCCACCACCGATAGTGCCGCTGCTGCCTGTGGGAGCTCACCATGCCCTGCCAGCCTCCGGGGGTACGTGGCATTCATGCATGCTGGGGCACCAGAATGGAGGCTGGGGAGGCTTGTGGCTCCAACTTCATGGAGCAAAGAAGGGTGCAGGATACTGCTCTTGAGGAGAGGTGTCATTGCTAGCAGCCATATTACCATCTCCTCTGATGCTGCACGTGCTTAGTTTTATACGGTGATTAAGCATACACAGATCTTAATTTGGCAGTGGCTGCAGGGTCCGAGAGGCTGAGCAGGGGGCTTCTGTTCCCCATTTACTCTATGGGGTTGGAGCCTTGAGCCTTCCTGACTCCATTCTGGCCCTCCCTTGTACTGAGGTCCCAGTCACCCATCTTAGTTATGCTGCTGCATGTAAAGTTGTTGAGCATCTACAGCTCCTACTGAGGTCACCTGCTGCTGTGAATGCTCAACCTATATGAAGGTCATGCTACTGAATCTATTGTTGTGCAGATAGGTTCTGTGCAATAGACATGGCTATGATTTACCTCTCAGTCTATGTTATTTTGATTTAACTTTAACAATAAACCACTTTCTCTATGGAGTTTTTAAAAATTGTAAGTTACTACTCGCATACTACAGTATCACATCACAAAGGTGAAAAATATATGAAGGAACTCATTTCATTTTAATAAATGCACAGCCATGTTCCCAACTCATTTTTTTCAGAGAAAACTGTTTTTAAAAACAAATGGTGTTTAGAACTTTTGGCTCAGTGAACCCTGCCTTGTTTAGAATAGAAATGGGATCTGTTTCAGATCAGCCTGTGTTGTATTAGAGAACTGTTCTGGTCTTTTGAAAGGAGAGGAATTAATTATTTTTGCATCCATTAAAGAGACTAAAATTAGAAACTATCAGGCCTGGAGTTATGGTCAGTCACTCTAGAGAAGATGTTATAGGATGATACCAGTTTAGTAATTATTTTTTCTGCAAGTATGAGGAAAAAGCATTTAATTGGTCAGATATTTACCTATGTGGGGGGAGAGAGGTGGAAATCTAGTTGTGTTCTCTGTACATATTGTAACTCTTTGGGATTGATGATGATTTAGATATAAATTGAGGTTCAGATTTCAACTTTTTCTTCCCAGCCCACACAAACCAGGATGTTCCAGTCTTCCTGTTCAGACTCATCTCTGATATGGTCCAGTGAATCAAACACAGTTTTCATGATCTTGGCTTCTGTGGAGAAGAGTATTTTGACCAACCAGGCCTGAAGTTTTTATATAGCACGATGGACCCAGCACATGGCTTGCAAGTTACCTGTTGTCTATGAAATCCTTCACTGCTGTTCACAGTGAATGGAAATGTTGTTTTCCAGGGACACATGCTTCTCCAAGGTGGACAGGGAGAGCAAAAGTATGATATCGCTTGTAGAGCATTACTTGCTCATTTGTGTTGCCTGTGGGCCACTGAAATTTGTGGACTACTGATAAAGCAGTTGTCACTAAGTTAAGAATTTGATTGGAGAAAAGCTAATCCAAAAAGGTTCAGGTCATCAGGCTTGGTTTAGTCTTAGCTGTTTTGACACAGGCTGTTCTATCATCTCAAATGACATGTTCCTTATCTGACAGGTAAAGCATGGCTCTATCTAGATCCATTATCCTCATGGAACATAGCTATGGTTATCCTGGAGCTATCCTGGGCTGTGTCTTGACAGACCAAAACCCATATTTCTTTATCACTTTAACTCAGTGGTATTAGCATGACATGTTTGAGAATCCCCTTAACGCTTGTGAAAAGGTGTTTGAAGATCTTGAAGGCCAGGTGCGGCTCCTCACCTACAGCATCCCAGATAATACATCTCCAGACACTATTCTGCATCTTCTAGTGAGCAGGAAGAGTGTTTTTCAGGCATGTTGGACTAATTCAATTGAGCTGATCATGTTTCCTTGATGAGGTCCTAGAAGGCAAAAAGGTTCTTGGAAAGCTTCAGTCTAGTAAATGTTTTGTTGGGGTATGGGAGGAGGGGAGGATGCAGAGGAGCAGTGGGGAGTGGAGGGGGAACAGGAATTTAGAATTATGCACAAACTTTATGAATTGTAGAAGGCCCCAAGCATTCTTCTATTTAAGTGTCATTTTCAAAGTGACTTTGATAACCTGAATGCCAAAAAACAATGTAAAAACTAACAGCTCTACTGTAAGAGGTGTATGACACACTACAGATACCTGTAGTGGAACTGGAACATCATGAAAATCCTTTGTAATATGGGGTAAATGGTAATATTGTAAACTGGTATAGAGCTTCCTTTAAGCTCTTAAAGACATATGTAGACTTCAAAACAAGTGCCTTTTGTGAGTCACTTAACTTCCCTGCTTTGGTTTCCCCATCTATAAAAAAGAAATATAAATAATTGCTCATTTATCTCACAAACTTTTAAGGGGATTAGTTAATTTCTATAAAATGCTGAGGAAATGTAAAGCCTAATATAAATGCTAAGCATGATTATTATTAACATTTGAAGCTTTCTACAGCAGTTTCAACCTAAATACCTCCTAATTGTTAGCAAAAAGAGAAATCTAAGTATGAAGAAGATAATTGGTTGACCTAATTAACACAAATAGCTTGCAATATAGTGGTAAACTGAAAATTAGTGAAACACTCTGTAGTTAATTTATATCCTAATTAATAACTATTATGCCTAATAGCACAAATTGCTCCCTGCATGCTTATACAAGATAATTTAAAACTTGTTTTGAGTGACAAGAATAATTTATTTGCAAAGTGCTTCATAATGAAATTCTGTTTAACCCTAACAACACCCTGCCAATGTGTTCTTCTGGTTTTCTACTACGTAGTTTGCCTGTTAGTGGAACAGTAGAATGCAGCTTCATTTAAACTCTTTATCTGTGTTTGCTTGTTCCACTTACTGGGTTTGATGAGTTGCCCTTCTCAGACAGAGGTCAGCAACCTATGGCTGGTGGGCCAGATCTGCCTAGCTGCCAGAACCATCTTCTAGACTGTATGGTACACCTGTTCAGAAGTGAAATGGTGCAACTTGGTAATTCTTCCACTTGCCCTTCTTCCATTACCCTACTTCGGCTATGCTACCTCACATGTTGAAAATGAACAATAACTCAGAATGTGTCAGAATGTTTCTATAAGTTCACCATTTTAAAATTATGTTTGGGAGACAACGTGGTATTTATTATTTTTTCTCTAGAGTTTATTTGTTTGCTTATGCAATTTACATGCTACCCTTCCCAGCAAAGCCTCAGGGGAGCATACAGGAAGAAAAACAGAGCAACTTGAAAGGGGAACTAGAATACAAAAACAGAATAACAAAATAAAGCAGCATTTAACAACATAGCCTCATTTTTGGTGCTAAATGCCTACTTAAACAGACAGGTCTTGCAGCACTTCCAAAAGATGTCCAGGCTGGGCCTCTGCTGGGCCTCAAGATGGAGGGGGTTCCAGAGCTGATAAAAAAAAACAACAATCCTCAGTTTGAGGATTGCTGCATGACATATTTTGCATAACTTCTAAAATAAATAAATAAATAAAAATAAAGCAAAAGTCTGAAACAAGATTGTAAAAGTTTTCCTGGGTAGAAATGAAAGTTCATATTTCATAGGAGAGTTGAAGGTGTGGTAAAACCTCCTGTCTGAAACAGTTCACCTGCCACAGATTAAAAACCAGTTCGCTTTAAATCCTGGAAAGTGCCACTAGCAGGGGCAGTAATAAGCGGTTTGGTGACCATGTATGCACCTTTAATTAGGCATGTAAGAGTGACGTTGTAGCTGCCATGATCCAGAAATTATGCAGGAGGCAAGGATTTCTTAGAGTGATCTCTTTTCTTGGACCA
>NW_017728992.1:44433079-44433484 GCF_001723915.1 Gavialis gangeticus | reverse complement strand
CCTCCTGTCTGAAACAGTTCACCTGCCACAGATTAAAAACCAGTTCGCTTTAAATCCTGGAAAGTGCCACTAGCAGGGGCAGTAATAAGCGGTTTGGTGACCATGTATGCACCTTTAATTAGGCATGTAAGAGTGACGTTGTAGCTGCCATGATCCAGAAATTATGCAGGAGGCAAGGATTTCTTAGAGTGATCTCTTTTCTTGGACCAACTCCGTAGTTGGGATAAACTTAGACAAGCTTTTGCTGGTTAAGATATTCTTCCTCAGAGAGTTGAGCAAGGATGTCTTGCACTCCAGACCTGAAGAAAGTCTCTGAGGAGCAACACTTTTCTTCCTACCCCTTCTTCCCTCCCCTCCCCTCCCCTCTTTTTCTGCCCTTTGTCTTCCTAATTTCCAGCTATTTCC
>NW_017728992.1:44431909-44433068 GCF_001723915.1 Gavialis gangeticus | reverse complement strand
CCTCTGCTAAAGGGCCAGTGCCCCTTAACTTCAGCTCACATAACTTTCACTCATAGAGTCATCCTTGGCGAGTTTGATTTGCCTACCCCTTTTAAATCCAGATGTTCTGAGTTTTGCATATTGTGAAATCAGAAATGGACATAAAACTGATAAAGCGCTCACAAGATGCCTACATGTAATTGCAAAGCAACATGTTTAGGGTAATTGATTTCAGTAGCTGAGCAGGAAAATAGATGATGTCTGTTTGTGGTTTCAGTGTATGTAAGCTTCTTAGCTCTTGAACTTGGAGAGGAAGAAGAGGTGCAGAATGTTCTAGTTTATTCTTTACCTTGTATAAACTGAATTTATGCAGAACTGGCTTATGTGTGCTCCACATGAGGATGCTGGTAGGTATTATATTTGTTGTTGCTTTACATGTGACTTGAATGACAAAATGCGAATGGCCACATATCTGCACTGTGTTGCACTATAAAGGTGGTGCATCTGTAACAAAAAAGATGACTCCACTACAAAGAAGTTTTTGAAATAAGTTATTGTTTGAAACGACAAGTTCATTGTAGCGCAGAACTGTTCTGTGACACGTTTAACATTTGCACCAGTCTAGCCAACCCTTAATATCCCATAGTGCTTTGCTCTCCCTCTCCTACCAACGAGGGGGAGAAGGGCCGACTGACTTTCTGACAACCTGTCCATCGGGGTGCTGTCAGGGAGCCCTGGCAAAAATTGGTTCATTGTTGACCTCCTTATGATCAGATGTAGAAATCCTGTGGCTCAGAGGCCCCTCTGTGGTGCAAAGAGCCATAGTATAGACCTGCCACAACATCACAAGCCTGTTTGTTTTAATAAATCTAAAACACTTTTCTGCTGTGATTATCATAAACCCTGGTTGAATTGAGTCCATGGAGATTCTTTTCATAAGACGTTTATGTACATACATAGTCGTAGCCGTGGTACACCCTTGGGGTGTGCCCTGTCCTCAGCTGGATGAGATGGGGTGGTCAGGCAAGAGTGCTGTGAGCGGGATGTGTCATTGGGGGATAATTCCCTCTTTCCTCTACAGAGCCAGGCCAATACAAATTCTTAACTATATAGAGATTTATTATTGTTTACTAGGGCTGTGCGAACTTTCTCTGGCTGTTTCATTTTGACACTTTTTCGA
>NW_017728992.1:44421951-44426909 GCF_001723915.1 Gavialis gangeticus | reverse complement strand
GAGCCAGGCCAATACAAATTCTTAACTATATAGAGATTTATTATTGTTTACTAGGGCTGTGCGAACTTTCTCTGGCTGTTTCATTTTGACACTTTTTCGACTCATTTCGAGCTCAAAACAGTGAAATCAAAATGAAATGAAGGGCTTCAAAACAGCCTTGAAACAAAACAAGGGCAGTCAAAATGTTTTGAAAGTTTTGAAACCTTTTGAGTTTCGAAGCAGCCAGCCAAGTGGTGGGAGACAGGGGAGAACCAGGGCTGCGCAGCCCTGGCTTTTCCCACCTCCTGCAGCCAAGCTGTGCTTGGTGGGGCTAGCAGAGCTGATGGGAATGCAGCACCGGCTGTGCCTGCCTCGCACTGCCAGGCTGTGCTCCAGTTGGCTCTGCCAGCCCCATGGAGATCAGCCCAGGGACAGAAGATGGGCAGAGCTGCTGCACTCTGCCTCCTGCCACCAGACTGAGTTCCACAGGGGTTCAGGAAGCTGATCACAGTGCTGGGGAGGGGAAGTTGGCCAACCTGAGTTCCTCAGCCCGATTGCAGCCCAATCAAAATGTCAAAACAGCATCAGAACAGGAAAACCATTTCAACAAAATGGAACAGAGCAGTGCTTCCAAATGAAACAAAACTCGAAATGAAACACTGTTCTGTCAAAATGGATGTCGAAGAGGAACACTGCACAGCCTGCCTCTGCCCCATGCACAGATCGGGGGGGGGCACATGCCTTGCCTCCCCAGGGTGCACGCAGTGGTGGGACCCAAACCCCTGTACAAGCCAGCCAGGTACCAAGTGTCTCATGACCCACCCCGGCCCTGAAGCCCCATTCACTGCAGCCCCTGCCCCACTTCCTCCCTCACTGCGGGGGGCCTCAATCTGTCCCCCTGTGCCCCTTCCCCACAACAGACTTACTTAATGTAGTGGGCAATGCTGTACGTGTCCCCAGGCTGCTGCAGGCTGCAGCCCAGTGTCTGAGTCTGTGCGTCCCCTTCCCCACCTGCTGCAGCCACCCAGAGCCTGTGCCTGGGCTGCCCTGCAGCCCTACTCGCTGACCCACATTTGGGGCAGGACAAAGTCCCATTAGCCCCAGCCTTCTGCTGCCTACAGTTGTTGAGTGATGGGAGTATGTATCGAATATGAATGTAGACGATTGGTCACTGTATGATTGACATTGATTGACAATAACTTTACCTCAGATGATTGGTTGGTTAGAGTGGTCTGATAGTGATCCTTCAATACCTGTGTTTTGGTGCCTCATAATGGTTTCACTGTGCTCATGGCATGTGCATATGGGGTGCCTGAGGAGTTGGTATTCTTGTGAGTCTCTCTGGTACTGAGTGGTGTGTGATCATGTGGTGTGGATTGTTTGGCGTGATTGGTGTTTGCTTTGTGTAGCCAGTGTGTCTTGGTGTGATGTGTGCTGTTGTGATTGGGACTGTGGCGAGTAGAGAGTGCACTGCCCTCGTGCAAAGGGAGGAGCTGCTTCACAAGAAAATCCAGTCTTTTGATTCTTGGTGACTTGTATTTTGACTTCCCAGATTGCTGACTATTGAACCCATTCATTGGATTTCGCTCTTGTTTTGCCCCTGTTCATCTGTTCACCTGTTAAAATCTTGTGCAGCTGTTGTATTGACTGTTCATCTGCATCAGCTGTATGTGGTAATGTATTTCATGTATTTGCTGTTATTTTTTATCTTGTTATTGTTATCCTTTACCCTCTTCCTTTTATTATTTTATTTTCTGTCCAATAAATTACCCTTGTTGTATACTTGAATTGCTGCTTCCCCTTGTGTGTATTCCAACAACTACCAGAATCCAGGCTGGGGAGCCACCCAAGCATTGGTGGTGCGGGGGGGATGGAGGGGAAACGTTGCCACCTCTGGTCACCCTGGTTATTAACTAATATCCTTTCAGCCACCAAAAATAAATGCATCTGTAGACCCCAGAGACCAGGACAAGTTTCCACAAATTCATCCTGCTACAACCACAGTTAATGCCAGGCCAGACTGATAAGAAATAATTAGTATTAACTGCCAAGCTTGAGCCCCCACAAATGTTATCTCACGAAAAATGTGGTTCTGGGTCAAGTGATTTGAAATAGTTTTATAATTTTTCAAAAGTAGATGTTCAGTTTTTTTCAGTAAGTGTGACCCAAAATGGACCATTCAACATTGACAAATATGATACTGAGCATATTCACAGTAACTCTGTCTAAGGCACAGGTCAATGTGGGACTTGACATGGTCTCTGCAAGGTGATGTAGGGCATCAAGGAATGAGGGGAAATCCTCAGGCAAAGGGAACACATAGCCCATTGTCCCACATCAGGGATGATGTGGGAGAACAGGTGATGCGCACTTCATTCAATAAAATGGATCTGCTTATGTTTGGCAACTCCTGTTTCTACCCTAAGACTCTAGGTTCTTTCCACCCCTGTGCTCTTGGATGAGGGGTTCAAACAAGGTTGCAGGGTAAGAGGAACGAGCCATAGCAGAGAGTGACTGATGCTGCAACATATTTAGGATCTGGTCTCAGACATACTTGGAAACATGATTCATGCACTGATCAGAAGAATCATGTTATTCATGTATGTAATTGTTTGAAGAATGAGGCATTAGTGGAGAAAAATATGTTGTTCCTAAGGTGAAAAATGTATTTATAGTTCACATTATTGATCACAGCCTGGAGCTTGTGCCAGTAACCTTTTCATTTCTATAGACATTGACAGTGTTCAATGTAGAAGGGCCACTAAGGCCTTAACAAGAGCAATTGCTGGCTGCACATAGGTTATATCTACAGAAGGAAAAAAACTGAATTGCAGGAAAAGAAATGCCTTCAAACCCTGGTGCCATGGGAGTGGTTTCTCATTGCTGAACAAATATACAAGCAAAGGAGAAATGACTTTTTGATACTTGTTTTTTTTTTTTAAACCGGTTCGCAGTGTTGCCTCTGATACCAGAAAAGGACCGTATCCAAGGGCCACTGAAATACTTGGAGGTAAGTAGAAAATGTCTTCAGCTTGAAATTCTCCATCCACCTGTCTGAAAGTACTAAGGCAAAATTTGGTATTCCTTCACAGACAGAAGACATCCTGAAATCCAACAGGTCTGTGACAAAATAAACCAAAACATAAAAATTCAGCAGTCTCTTTTCGTAGGTTTTAGTGGCTTTCTTCCTAGTCATACACAAATGGGTAGCCTCATGTTTGGTAACTGCCTAAGTGAGAGAGGTTGGGAAGTTGAAATTTTAACCTGTAAGACTTGAGAAGAATAGGATATTGACTCTTAAAAAATAATTTCTGCAGAAAAAGCAGTTTTCTCTCTAGTTCTTCACTCAGCCCTACAGGGAATAAACTTCTGAGTAAGGCAGATTCTTGGACCAGTCAAGCACAATGTGGTACCTGTGACTTTCAAGGAAATGATTCCTACTCATGACTGCATGGGTGCGCCTACGCATCACCCTACACTGACGTAGCAACTTGCTATATTGCCGTGCAGCACGCTACGTTGACATAGCAATCACGTGGGTGTGCACATGATCACCAGCTACATTGCCAGGGCAGCACACTCCTCCAGTATAGCGCACTGCTACAGAAATGTAGCGGGCAAAATATAGCTGTGCCTGCATGCACGGTGCATTAAGTGCCCATACTGTGCTGTGCTTTAGTACTTCCAAAAGGAAGTAGACTTCCCGACCCCTCTCGCTTAGACTGCTTCAAAAGGAAGTACAAAAGCATAGTGCCATAGCAACATTGTTGTACAGCGATGTAGACATGCTGTATGGGTGCATCCAGATGAGCGCAGTTGTGCGGTATGTAGCACAGCAAATATGTCTGCCGCGCCACATACCACACAGTCAGGTGTTCTCCACGCTGAAACGGCGTGCTGCCCAGGCATGTGCTGCTCTGGGCTTTTTTTCCCATGAGATTTTTTGACCCTTGAATATCCAGGGGTCCAAAATCCCATGGAAAAAAAAACACAGCAGCACATGCCTGGGTAGCAGGCGCTGCTGAAAAACAGAGCCAGGCCACCTGGAGCCTCACTGCAGCTGCCATCCAGGCTCTGTCCAGCAGGATCGCTACTGCTGCAGCCCAAGGAGGCCCCCAGGACCCCAGGTAAGGCTGCTGGAGCCAGCCCAGTGCTGGCCTCAGCCTCCCCTACCACCCCCAGGGTAGCTTGCTGTGCACCAAAGTGTGCATTGCACAAGCATTCCCCAAGGACAAGTAGCTGTGGGACAAGGTGCACCACTGCTACTTGTCCCCAGGTAACCAAATATCCACGCTTGTCTGGACATGGCCTATTAATGCAAAATCAGCCTGAAACAGACCCTCTACCACATTACTGAGAAATGGGAGCACACTCCAAGGCCTGCTGGCCAGACAAGTCCCAGGTGCAGACTTAAGGGTGGAGAAGACTAAAGCAAGCACTTACACAGAGCCAGCAGTGACAGCAGCATCAGGGTTAGAGGTCTTGCATAGAAACCCCACAAGTCCCAGCAGTACAGGACATCACCAAGCCATATCATAAATCACCTGTGGCAGCTTTCAGAGGCAAGTGACCAGCAGGGGGCAGGGCCAGGAAGCCATATAAATACAGACCCTGAGTTAAGTATGGCAGTCTGGCCCTGCAATCAGCAGTGGAAGGAGCTGGTGGCTAGGAAAGCTGCAAGGGAGCACCTGGTGGACTGCCGAGCTGCCTGGGAAGTACCAGCAAGACACTTAGGGTGTGTGTAGATGAAACAGGGGCCCTAAATTAAAGCAATGGGTTTTAAAAAACCCCGCTCCAATTTAGGGCTGATTAAACCCCCGTGTCATGCACATACCCTGCCGACTTACCTGTCTCTCTGGTGGGGAGGGGACGGAAAGCTGCCGGTGGGCGAAGCAGTCCCTGGGCTGGGAGTGGGGGGTGCTGGCGCTTCCCTCTGCAGCAGCGGTGTCGGCCCCCCCACCCACCCCCACCTGGCAGCA
>NW_017728992.1:44418016-44421682 GCF_001723915.1 Gavialis gangeticus | reverse complement strand
AAAAACAATATAACCTGTAGAAAGCAGATGACCCCTTGCTGAACAGAGGATCTAATGCTAAACTTTTGCTGACCTTTCCCTAAGCTTAAAAAACCCTTTTGCTGACAGTAAGCAAAACCTTGAATCTCTTGCTGACAAGGTTAATCGCAGAACTAGTTTCAAACAGCCTAACACTGTTCTATGTGTCCTGCAACTTTGTAACAGCAGACAAAAGACCTTGAATGCGCGCGCAGCTATGCAACGATTAATGTATAAATATCAAGCTGTAAACTCAAGGCGGGGGGCTCTTTTGTTTTTGAACATGGAGCACCCCTCTGCAGAGCAATAAATCATCTTGCCGACACCCCCTCGTTCTCAGCCTAATTGATCGCGGCTAGAAACGAGCCCGAAGATGGGAGGAGGCCAGTGTTCCTCAGTTTATGAACACACCCTTTGGTGTATGGGTGCTACACAGTAGCTGGCCTATTTCCTCAACAAAGGCTCTAGGGCTGTAGGGGCAGCAAACTAAAATTCCTCCAAGGAGTTCTAGTTTGCTGCGCCCCAAGTCATTTAAGGCACATTATGCTGCCAAATTTTTTACTGCAGCTGGAATTAATGCGCAATACGCCGCCGAGGTGTGCAAACACTGACACCATTAAAGCAGTGCAAAAGCATTTAGCCCACTTTAAAGTGTCATGCAAACAAGCCTCTTGTTTCGTCTAGACAAAACCTTAGAGCCTACAGGAGAACATAACTCAGAGTTGGGGGTTATAGTGGGACCCAGGGAGGGCTGCCCTGGGTGTTTGCTTACCTACCCTGATGGGCCTCGAAGGTTTTATTTTTTAAAGAGGTAGCATGCTGTTTTCTGTTAATTGATGTTTGTTTTCCCAGAAGGGAAGGTTTGTGTTAAGCGGTTGCTTGCTGCATCTTATGTTATACTGGTGGTTGTGGAAAGGACTGTGGAAAGTAGTTTTCTTGGAGGTCCCATTAGTGCCCTAGGGGTACCTGATCACCTAGAGCCCTGCTGGGGTCAGGCTCAAGCCAGAGCAAGCAAGCAGAGCCCAGAGCCAGGCATCATTTGGGGCCAGGGAGCCCAGAGCTAGGCAGCGTTTGGGGCTGGAGAGCCCAGAGCTGAGCAGACGCAAGGCCCAAGGAAGGCTGAGACAAGGCTGGGACCCACAAGTGCAGTAGACCTATGCCACAGGAACCAGTCAATAGAAAAAAGGGACTGAGGCCAGGAAGACTGTGTCCCCACAAATATATATAGGTACCATGAGACACACAATTAGCCCATGAGCCACTGAATGAGACCCAGCTTGAAGAGCCCTGGGGCAGCCTACTTCCTTCAAAGGGCTAGAGCATCAAGGCATGGCGGGCAAGCAAAGGCATGGCTTCCCCAAAAAGCTAGGGCTGAGTGACCATCAAGGGGTGTCATGGTCACCCCCTGGGACAAGCATTTTGTTACACACCCCCACACCAATCCTGCTGCAGTACCCAGTGCTAACCATTTTCTGTGTCAGCTTCTCTCAGACATAAAATTGTTCCCCATTGTTAACCCCAATAGCATTTCAGACTGGCTTTACTGAAGGGTTTTCCTGCCACTTATTTTTGCACAAAGATGGAGTTTTTTTTCCATGCACAAATACACACTGGCTAGGTTGCAGAACTGCAGAGAAGGACCTGGAGGTTACAGTGTATCATAAGTTACAGCTGAGCCAACAGTGTGCTCTTGTTGCAAAAAAACCCAACAGCATCCTGGGTTGCATTAACAGGAATATTTCTTGCAGATCAAAGGAAGTGATTCTTCTGCTGTATTCAGCACTGGTGAGGCCTCACCTGGAATACCATGTCCAGTTTTGGGCCCCACACTTCAAGAAAGGTGTGGACAGGTTGGAAAGAGTCCAGCAGAGAACAAAAATGATCAGGCCTGAGAAACAAGACTTAAGGTGGAAAGAACTAGAGCTATTTAGTCTGGCTAAGAGAAGACTGAGGGGGGATTTGATAACAGACTTGAAATACCTGAAGAACAGTTATAGAAATGATGGAGATAAACAGTTCTCTGTGGCTGTAGGGAACAGGACAAGGGGCAGTGGCCTCAAGATACAGCAGAGGAAATTTAGGTTGGACATTTGGAGGAATTCTCTCACTATGAAGGTGGTCAAACATTGGAGCAGGTTACTCAGGGAAGCTGTGGAATCTCCATTCCTGGAAATTTGCAAGAGCAGGTTAGAAAAATTCTTGGCTGGGATGGCTTACTCAGGGATGATCCTGCCTTGAGCTTGGGGAAGGGTGTGGACTAAATGTCCTTGGGAGTTCCTTTCCAGCTTTACTTTCCTATGGCCCTATGATCCTATAAAGATCTATATAAAACACATAGCAAGTTCAATGAGCAATTAATATGATTAGAACTTATTTTTCATATTTGTCCCAAAATACTGTGCTTGTGGTCAGTGCAGCTACATAATTTCCACCAAGATGGTATCTTTCTTTAGTAAGCTTTCTTTACAGTGCACGTAGATCATCGAGTGGTGTGTATTTTCACATTTAATCCATTGTTCTTGTAAAATGACTTTATACACCATCAGGAGTGAATCCAGTGGAGGTGCAGTGGCACAAATTCTCCACCCTGGTATTCAGACCTCAATGTAGGAGCAGCAGTGAGGACTTTTCTTTATGTCCCCAAATCCCTGCCTCCACTCTTGGTACCTGCTCCCTTCCCTCTGACCTTGGCAGCACATTGCATTCACTTCTATTCACCCCTTGCCCTGCCTGTCTGCCTTGTCCCCAGCTGCTGGCAGTATAGGGCTCCAAAGCTGCTTCTGCTTTGCACTAGCTGGAAACAGCAGCAGCAGTAGGCAGGTTCCTCCTCTCTGGTCCGTCGCCCCAGGTGTTCTCTGCCAGCCTGAGAACAAGTTGAAACCTTCCCACTGTCCCTGCTGTGCTTGACTAGTGGCTCTGAACCCTCTTCTGACAATGAAATGAATTGGGAGAGTTGTAGTTCGGAGGGTTGTGGGGTGGAAGCTCTAGAGCTGCTACAGGGGACAGCAGCAGTGGCAGCAGGTGGCTTCTCCCATCCCGCATTTGCTCCCAGGCTGGCAAGAACACTTGCAGGCACTGAGCAGAGAGGAGGAACTTGCCCACTGCCTCCAATGCTGTTGCTATTCCCAGCTGGAGTGGGGCAGAAGTGGCTCTGAAGCATCCCTACTCCCCTCCAAATCAGCTAGTGACAGTGGCAGCAGCAGGCAGGGAAGGGCATGAATGGGAGGGGAGGGGATGTTCTGTTGAGGACTGAGGGGAAGGGAGAGGGTGCTGAGAACAGGAAGGAAAGGAGGGGACAGGATTCTTACCTCATTTAGGGGCTTAACGTAAAAGTCCCCGCTGCTGCTTCTGCAGCATGATCTGTCTGATGGGAGGGTGGGGAGAAAGTGGGGTAAGAAAGCTTGAGAGGCATGCAGCCACTCCTGCCATGTCAGGCTGTGGGCCCCAGATGACACCAGCATGTGTTGCACAGGCTGCACGCTGTGGGGGTGGGCCCCTAGGACCCCCTCACTGCACGGGCTGCTCCAGCAGCATGCAGACCCCCATCCTCAGCCATGCAGGCTACATTTGCAGGACATGGACCACTCTTCCCCCCTGCCCCAGACCTTTCCCCCTTGCACAGCAGTGGGAGAGGTGGCTGCCCAGGCC
>NW_017728992.1:44402003-44413016 GCF_001723915.1 Gavialis gangeticus | reverse complement strand
CCCCCACAGGCCTTTCCCCCTTGCACAGCAGTGGGAGAGGTGGCTGCCCAGGCCCACGCCCTATATATTAACGGCTTGCAGACCCCATGTGGACTATGAGCGACATCCTGGCCCTTTGTGGGCCACATGTGGCCTGCATGTAGTCAGCTGGGCAGCCCTAATCTAGTCCAGCCCCCTGCACAGAAAAATGATGTCCTGTTCCTAAGCCATACCAAACATACATACTTTTTGAAAACCACAACTTGCCTAGGCACATTTCCAGACCCATTTCATTGTCACTTTCTGTAACTTCATTGGTGTCAAAGGTCACGTGACATCACTTCCTGATGTGATACCACTTCCTGTGAGGTCTTTGAATACGGTTCACCAGCCCACTGGGTGATAAAAAGTTTGTGATCTGGCCCCACTTTCAAAAAGGTTGGACACCCCTGAACTAAATGTTTGCTAAAAGTCCCAACCAGCCCAAGTTTCGTGCACTTCCTTGTCTCTAGAACATATCAGGCTATATCTTTACTGTGGAGATCTAGCAAGGCTTGGCTTTAGCATCTGCTGTTGTCTTAACATTATGTATTTCTTTGTTTCCATTGCCTTTCCATCTTGTTTGTCTTTCTTGCCCCATTTCCTTGGCAGAGCTGGCACAATAATTAGGCAATTCCAACAGTCACTCGCTAATGTTTTCTTTTCCTCCAAATGAGAAACATAGCTGCTTCCCCAGCCTCTGGTTTTCATCCCTCCTGCTCTCATTTTTATGTGGTGAAATAACTTTAAGCTTCTCCTCTTCTATTTCCTCCCAGAACAACGAGGCCTGTGAAACAAATTTGGCCGTACATCCTGGTAGGGGGCACCCTGCTGTCCCCCACCTCCCATTTTGGAAACAGGAAATAGAAGAGTTCCATGTTAATGTTAAGCTGAATTCATACAATAATTTATACACTTGTTACATGCAATGATTAATTTACTCATTATTATGTAATGTCTACTAAAAAAGAAAAAAATTATATTTTGGGGGGAGAGGGACCAGGCTTGGGGGCCCAGTACAGCTGTACCCCATACCCACCATCTTGTAGTCCCTACAGAACAACACAAAGGATCATTGCAGGCAGGAGAAGCACCACAGAGGAATAGGTAGATACATGTTCTACTATGGGAAACAGTGGGTATGTCCACAGTGTGGGGGCAACCTGCTCTAGTCAAGGCAGCCTAGAGCATACCTGTCTACCTTTTCCTGCTCACACACCCCAAATCTACAAAATACTCTAGTGAAGACACTATGGGACATTCTTCTGTAGCTGCTCTTGGGACCTCAGTCACTCGGGTGGTTGGAAGTGGTTTCTGGCTGCAACCCAGGAACCTCCTTTTTGCTACATTTCCAGGCTTGGGTCATGCACCTGGAAGCAGGTGGGCAGTGTATGGGTGGGATTGTGCTGTCTGTGGCACACCATTACCAGAGTAGACATGCCCAGTGGCCTAAAATAGGACATGGTCACTATTGTTTTTGAGGGAGAGGGGTATAAAGAGAGGGGGAGCAAGGGGTCCTGCTGCAGCCAAAGTGCTACAGGCCAGGGCAGGTAAGATGTCACGCCCCTACCCATTTCCTTCGTATGAGGCAAGATCAACTATATTTAAATCATCATTGCCAGATGCTTTTTTTCTTAACTGCTCAAAACTTACAAAGCAGGAGATTCCACAACCTATACAGCCTGCTTCATCAGATGCTATGAATGGATGCTTCATAGCATTTAGAGTAGTAGGCGGTTGCCTGTGAAAGTTTGTATTATTCTAAATGAGTCACCTTTAAGGTGCCACCTTACCCTGCCTTCTACCTGACTTCAGGCTAACAAGGTGAACTATATCTATCTGAATGCCTGGTATGGAAGAACATTCCCAAGGGAAATGTTGATAACAGGCTGTTGCTTTGACTCTCAAGTAAGTAGGAGAGTATGCCAGCTTCTGCTTAGTAATGGAAACTGCAATGCTCTGTAATGACCTGTATGTCTTGTCATGTCAATACATGTATGATAGGTGTGTCAACATGCATGCAGAAAATGAGAACATAGGGCATTTATACACATATCTGTCTGCTCTTGTAGCAAAAATAGTTACTTTTCTCTATGTTTCTTTGTTCCTTGTTTTAGTATTAACCCCTGCATTCTGTAACTTTCCACCCACATGGTACAGGATGGCCCACTACGTATGTCTTATAGGTTGCTCAGGTTTTGGTTTGAAATGACCAATCAAAATGTAACACGTCAACTGAAAAAAATGCTAGCTCAATAAAAGCCACGCGTGCTCTTTGTTTAGGGTCAACACTGATCTGAGCAACAAGCTCCTCTGTCGGCCTGCTTGCAAGCAATAAAATAGAGTTGGACCCAGCCTGAAAGTGTGACTCTCTTCTCGAGGTGAATTGGACTAGCCTCCAGGGGATAAAATCAGCAATTTATGCAACACTCTGACATGCTGGAAATCCAGTGCATAGGAGCAGACTCGATCGATCAAGTCTGCTCTGCACGTGAGCTGACGCACACGATGCTGCGTTGCAGGCATTTGTATAAATGGTGAAACACTTTCAATGTGTTTTAGTTCAAAAGCAGACCACCGCCATTTTGTACACACCAATGCACACTTCACTGTTTATACAAATGCATGTGCTGCAGCGCCGGGCACATTTCAAAGCGCCCCACACTGTGGCACCTGCATATGTAAAAATGCTAGTAGAGACGGACATCCCATATATATTATAAGAGAGATTTCAGTCATTGTAGAGATGCATATCAGCTTACCTATAACTGTGCAAGTTGCTAATGTTAGCAGGGCATCCACTTGCATGGCTTAAGCCAGGAATTTATTGCTTAAATTGGCTGGCCTTCAGTTTCTATGTCACCCATCCAAGTCTTGGATCGTGAAGGAAGACAGAAGGAAATCCTGAGTGATCCTCTTCATTCATTTAGGGTGCATCTACATGAGATGTCTTACTCTGCAGCAGACTAATTTGCCACAAAGTAAAGCGTCACCGTCTACACGTGAGTGGCAATTAGGGCACAGTAGATTAATTTACTATGCTGCTGGATAGTCCTGTCAGATACAAGTGGTATCCAGCAGCACAGTAAATTAATGTGCTTAAACACATGTGTAGATGGTGATGTTGGAATTAGTTTACGCTGACTTGAGCTGGAGTATATTCAGTCACATTTAATTGCACATGTACACATGCCCTTAAAGTCAGAACATGATACCCTAAGGCAGCTTGTCATAGTGATCTTTCTCTTTCTTTCCCTCTCCTCTCCTCCCCTCCCCTCCCCCTTTCCCTGACCATGCAGCATAGAGTTATTAGCTGCAAAATAACATTTCAACCTCAACTTCCACACTTTGGAAAAAGAGGTTAGTTTGTTCTTTCCAGGAGAAAACATTTAAGCATCTTGATGCTTCATTTTCCATCCAGGTCGGCTGAAGTTACAAGGTTGCAACACAAAAAAATGTTTCTCAGTAATGATTGTGTCACTGGTCACAGTTAGCATTCACCTTCAGCTTGTTATGAAGGCAGGCTCCAGCTACGAAGTGTGGAAAGAGGTTTGAGTCTCACACAAACATCTTACTACATTTAGTGAAGGACTTCTGAGCTAGGCACCAACATTCAAAAAGGCCAAGGCAGCACTGATCTAAATTACATGGTTTTCTGTAAGCTGCATAGTTTATGTTGGTAGCAAACAGAACACATAATTGCCCTTTGGGGCGGGGGGGAGAGGAGTGGAAAGGGCCAAACTTTTTCAGATTTTTGGAGCACATGTCTGCCAGGATGGCACATGCTCAGTTCTCACACAGCAACAACCTGCTCCAGCCTAGGGCTGCAGAGCTGACCAGACTGAGCAGGACTTTTCTTTTGCTGTGGGATAAGAGCATTACCCAGGTAATTTCCATGAGGCAGCTGGCATGCACTAAGTCCCTGCCCCCTTTGATGTTGTGCCCATCCCAAGAGTTTTAAGTGAGGTCCATGAAGAGGATAGAATACAGCAGGCATTTCTGCAGCCCTTCAAGTAGCCTTGAAAGTCTTAAGTCTTAAATGCTTTCCTCTCTCTCCTTTTTGTTGTAAAACAGGGCTGTCCAAGTGGAGGACTGCAGGCCACATCTGGCCCCTGAGGGGTTAACCTGTGGTCCTCAGGCTCCCAGTCTTTCTACTGTTCCAGCTGCTGCCAGCAGTCTCCCCCTGCCTCCTCTGGCTTCTGCTCTCTGCCCCCACCCCTTAGGATGGGGTAGCGGGGGAGTGGCCCACAGGAGCCCACAGCCAGGCAGCCAAGGACCCCAGGCAGCACAGTACAGGCCTGTCTGTACAGTACAGTGAGAGGGGCTCATGTGGCATGGTGCGACATACAGAGCATGGGGGTGTCAGCACAGAGCAGGGAGGGGGGAGAGGGTGGCTGTTGTGCAGCATGTCATATCACAGCATGTCCTACATGGCATGCATCCTGCTGAGTGTACAGTCCATGTGGTGTATGGCCAGGGGGGCCTGTGGCCCCCAGCCACCCAGAAGTTGAACAGTACTCTTGCAAATAAATGATATTTATTTCAATCTAATTCATGCCTATTCTGGTTCTATTCCATCAATGCTACCTGCATATTTTACTGCCATCATTGTCTGAGTTTCCTATTGTCTGACGCCCCTGCCATTGAGTTGTAGACATATCTGGGGTGGAACAGCCACAGTCCCCCTGTGAGGGGCAGCTACAGGTTTGTATGAGACATTAAGTGAAGGAGGAGGAGACTCCCCTGGGTGTGAGGCAGAGGTGTGAGTAGGATGGCACAGCCATGGGCCCCTGTGTAAGAGCAGGGCATGGGCTCAGGGGGAACAGTAAGGGAGAGAAAGGGTATCCTCCGATTTTGAGGCAGGGATGTGGAAGTAGGTAGGAGTGGGAGGGAATATGGGCAGAAAAATGTTTCTCTGTTACAGAGGCAGTGAATGGGGGGTTGAAAAGTGAGGCTGGGTTGGGCTAAGTGGGAATACACTTAGGCAGGGGGGTGGCCTTTTCTCTCTGGCAGCACAACTGAAAGGATGATCCTGAGAGTAAACTATGGGTTGAAATTTAAGTAATTTCCATTTCTACCAGACTTCCTTTACAAGCACAGGTGACTCATTTAATCTTTCTGTCTCATTGCCCCATTGATGAAATGAGGATAGTAACTCCTGGGCTCATCTACATGTGCCACTAGCGCGCAGCAAGAAATGGTGGAGCTTATTGCTCCAGGAAAGCTCGTGGGTGTGCGGTTTACACGTATGCCCAGACTGGAGCACATTGAGCTGGGTCTGAGTAGTCCCAGCTAGGAGGGAGCGGTCAGGGTCAGCCTGCCTGGGTGGGACCCCTACAGGTTACTAAGATACAAAATAATGATAATGATCTCCCTATGTGACAAAATTCAGGTGTCACATGAATAATACATCACTCCAGTTTGGAGTCTGGCAGACTCAAATGCTATAGGCTTATGTCCAAATAAAAAAAATCTTCACATGCAGCAATTGGTTTAATATAATGCAAAATAGCACAAAGACAGATCAAGCAAGCGCAGCAAGGTAAAGCACAGCAAGATTCATCAAATGGGAAATGTTTCCTGCTTTGAATACAAAGGCTGCTACAGGAAACAGAGAATTGACAGCGCCACACATGGCTCACTGCCAAGCTGGGATTTGGCAGGGCTGAAGAATGTGCTGCGAAGGGCTCTAAATCACCTTTCTGCTCCATGGTGTTAGGCTGGTCAGGTGTCAAAAGAGCCCAAAAGAAGCATTCTAAGGACTGCTCCAAAGTCAACTTACTTCAGTGACCACCTTGAAGTAAAGAGCCACTGTGCAGACCAGAATCCTGCCCCACAACAGCATATCCTCTATGTGGAGGTAGGAGGGAGCAAGTAGCTGAAAGCCAGATACCTGGCAGTCTTCAGCCATTCCCTTAAGACAACTGAGTTGAAATTAACATTCTGGCCCATAACGTTGAAGATCTGGCTCAAGGAAGCCACTTATTTTCTTTGTTTTGTCCATTTGCTCAAATATGGATATGTATGTCTGAAGGTACAGTGGCTGCCACTGGGTGTTATACGGGTTGATTAAAAGTGTAATACCACAGTTGGGCAGATACTGAGGGAATGCAATGGTGCTGGTCCACCCCTCCCCATTTTGGACTGGAGTGCATGGTGGGAGCCTCTGAAAACTTCATTAAGTCCCTAAAGCAAGTGAACCCCCTCTCCTTCCCCCTGGTGTTCACAGGCATATCCCCTCTCCTTCCCTCCCCACCCCCTCCCATTGCTCCTTTCTTTGCTGTCTTGGGGACAGGAGGAGCTTCAGAGTCACTTTTGTCCATCCCAGCCCCGCTGGACTCAAATGGGGATGGTGATAGGGGCAACAGTGCAGTGGGAGAGGGAACTACCTCTGCCCATTCCTGCTGTTATTGTCCAGTACCCAACCCAGCTGAGTCCAGTCCCTGGTGCAGCTTGACTGGGGCAGACACAGGGTCCTCCTTCTCCTAGGGCAGCAGGGAAAGCAGCAGGTAGGAGAGGGAGGAAGTAGGGCTGTGCGAAGCTTTGGTGGCCGAAACTCCAAATCCAAATCGAATCACAGGACCCTTTAATTTCTCTGTATCAATTTGGTGAGATTCGGAAAAACTGTGATTCAGACATAGATACAGCTTTAAATGTTTTTTCTACATACCTTTAGGTAGCAGGTGGCTCATGAATGCTGCAATGCTGGGGCACATGGAGTGTCCCACAGGAGTGTGGGGGGGCTCCCCTGCATGCTCGGCAGCACACCCGGAAGTGGACCAGAAGCACTCCCGGGTCCGCCAGGGAGTGCACTGGGAAGCACCCAGCTCGGCAACTGGTGCCTCCTGGATCTGGGGGGGCACCTGGGGTTCCCCTGTGGCTGACTGCTGAGCCAGGGGGGCACGGGTGTGCCCCCTGCATGCTCCCTGGCAGACCCAGAAATGGACCAGAAGTACTCCGCCGAGCACGTGGAAGGCCCCCCACACTCCTGTGGGACGCTTCATCCACCCCAGCATTGCAGCGTTCACAAGCTGCGCATGGTACCTTGAGGTATGTAGAAAAAAGCATTTAAAGCTGTGTCTATGTCTGAGTTGCTGATTCTCTGAATCAGCATCAAATCTTCAGATTCGGCTGAATCGAATCGGGGACAGTGATCTGAATCAACGAATTGAATCACTGTCCCTGATTTGGGCGAATCCGAATCGAATAGGACACACTTTGCACACCCCGGGAGGAAGGGAAAGGGAGGGGATGTGCCTCTGAGCATGAAGGGTAAGAGAGAGGGGAATTTTCATTTGCTTTAGGGACTTAAAAAAAGACTCCAGAGGTTTCTGCAGCATTGCCACCAGAGGAGAGGAGGAGGTTGGGAGCAGGGGAGTACAGATACCCCTGCAGTGTGGGGTACTGATTCTGAACCCCGCTTTGGGAAATCCTGGATCTGCCCCTAACCAAAGTAGTATGACTTAGCTATAAATATAGTGAATATAAGCATTTGGGTGGTATACCATGTACCTTTTTTGACTTTCAGAGAGCTCTTAACATTTGGGAACTGCTGGCCTACATTACAGTAAGGAATTCTGGTCTGTGGAAGCAGAATGGACCCTAAGTCTATTGCCCCTATGAAAGGGATTGAAGGAGCTATCATCATCATTTCTAGTTTGAATGTCAAGGGATTAGAAAAGTATTGAGAAAATAAACTTTTCCCTTAATATTTCATGTCAGGCTGTAGTTCAATATTGTTCCATCTGTCCCTGGCTGTGGTAAAAAAAAAAAAGAACTTTGATTTTAAGGAGAGCAGAGTTTGCCAAAGAAGAGTATGGTATTGGTGGGATTGTGCCGGATAAAGAAGAAGAAAGGATGATCAGCCATAAATACTTCACTAGATGGCAAGGATCTGTTGTTAATGACTGCTCCTGTGGCTGCTGCTGCCTCAGTGCCCTCCTCATTAACCTCCACATAGGCCTTGTGAACAGCCTCTGACATATATAGATGGCTTTTTCTTGATATTGCAGAAAGATCAGCTCTTAACTCATCAAAGACGTCAGTCATCCCCATTTCTTTTAAAGTTGATTTGAGATAAAACATGTCCTCAAGCTTGAACCTGGGGAGATACACCTCCATTTTTCTCTCCACCAGGCTTTCTGAGGAGGTCCAAAGTGCTAATTTCTCAGCAGTCATTGTCCTTTCAATCTACAGGACCAAAAAAAGAGAGATCAAAATGAACTATGGAGGAATGAGAGATTATTAAAATGTTAGCTCTTCATCCAAGTCGAATTCAGATAGAAATGAAAGGCAGGGTCCAGGCACTTATGTATTATTCCATTAGATAATGTCTTTACCTTTTTCAGGCCATTGGCTCTATCAGTGATGTCATTTGGTAGCAGTATGATCATACTCAGTGATGTTTTATTATAAGGGAGTTCAAGAATTTGAGCGTTGATCTCTTGTATGTGGGCCATTTTAAATTTGCCTTGCTGATACATCATCTGCACAGATTTTTTGTCATTCTAGTTAAAAGAAAAGTATATGTAAAAAAAAAATATATATATATGTATACACACACACACACACACCCGTACACATATATATATGCACAATTAATAGATACCACCTTCCTGTATGTCAGCATATGATACAATGTCAGTGTTCCATATATATCTCTTTCACATTTGCAAGATGATTATCTGTCATTGATTAAATATTTCAAAAATCATATTTATCTTGTTTAATGAGAAAGCGTACATCATGGCATCTTAGAGAGCTGTCAGAGATACTGCTTAAAGTGGAATTATTATTATTTGACAAGCAGAAGGTAATGAAAACTGGACAAAGCAAGACAATGTAGTATGTTAATGCTATGGACTTTGATTCCTAAGGGCCAAGGCCCAGTTTGCATTTTGTGAACCCTAATGCTAGGCAGGACAGTCAATATTGAACTGGTAAAAGGCAGTCATATTACAAGAATTAGGCTGATTTGTTCCAGTGCAAAGGCCGTACTTTGCCTTCATTTGCCCTGATGTAATTCCAGGGTAGCTACATTGATCTTTTTTGGAGTTACCCCCAGATTTATAATCCTGTAACTAAGTGTGACAGAGGGCCTGCTTAAGGCTGGGTCTCAACATGGGCCCATCCCCATGTCTATGTGGGACAGTCCACCCAATCTTTTCCGCCACGACTTGCTGTTTTATAAACTGGTGTAAAATGTGGGAGGCTGCTCATTTTAATGCCCTGAGGCCAGGGGACATTGTACACAGTTCCATACCACTCCTACACGGTGTCCCATGCCTCGCAGATGGCATCATAAGTTGATCATAACTCCGGCCCAAGGCTGAGCCAACTCGGCCCCTTGCTGGGCCTCTCTCATTCTATTCACATGCTCTGCCCCTCTCACAAGACCTCATTCACTCTGCCCCATCTCACAGGGCCTCTTACATACTGCTCCTCACTGGGCCACTCTCAACCTGCCCTGCTCCTCTTAAGCACCGCCCCGGGCCATCAGGCTTACCTACTCTCACAGTGGCCAGTGCACAGGCAGCACCTTCGGGTCGCTCAAGTGATCCCTCTTCTACGACGCACTGACCTTATGCCCTGCCCTGGGTAGAGCTCAGCCTCTAACCCCTCTCTGGGCAACTTACTCCTGTTGTCCCTCACATGGGGGTTGGCCCATGTGCTGCCCTTCAGGCTTCTCTTGCAACCCTACTCAGCCCTTCACGTCACCCTATGCAACGCTACTCTGTACCCACCAACACCCAGGCCTTCAGGCCACAACGGCGCACCCTACTGTGGGCGGGCTACACACAATTTCTGTCCCACTCACTGGGGCTGCTCCTTTCCACTGCTTCCTCTCTGGGGCCTCCAGAGTCTTACACCCCTGCGGGACTCAGATGCCTCTCTCTCCAGGCATGCTTGGCCCTCCCACTGTCTGTCCCCACTCATAATTACCCACAAAGTAATGGGGACTGGAATTATAAGGCGCCCCTACCTGTCTTTCACTGGGGAGGCAACTGGCCTGGCATTTCTGGGGAACTGCCCCACCACAGGCAGTCCCACCAAACCATCCTTTCCCAGCAGGTTGCAGTTTCACATCATACCCAGGACCAGGAGCTTCCTGCCATCCCCGTAGCTCCTGCCCTTACCTCCAAAATGTTCCAAGCAACAGCTCAGCCAGATGCGGTTATTCCAGCTGCCAGCAGCAGACTGCTCCCTCAGTCCCGAGAGCCTGGATCGAGAATGGAGGCACCTCGGTCCTTTCTTCCTATCCCAGGGCTCTCCTGAAGTCATGTGATTGCCTCATCAGCACTAGGTCACACCTGCAGGCTGCCCTGCTACCTGCTCTCAAGCCTTAAAGTGGCAGGCACCAATTGGTGCCCTGCCACACCGAGAGAAAAAGTGGACACACTTTAAATAGGGCAAACAGTTCGCTAATGTTAACCGACTGAGAAATTTGCAAAAAGCACACTTAAGGTGCTTAGTCTCATTTTCAAAAGTTATATAGGCACTTATGGCTAGATCCGAGAAAGGACTTGGGTACCTATAAATTCAGTGTTGCAATGCCTGGGTAAGATGTATAGACTTCCTATACAGAGTATGTGAAACAATGAGGCATGGCAAAAGGGAAGCTACCTAGAGCTAGCCAACAAGAAGACTGAGATGTTTCTGAATTCCTACCTCTCTGCCTTATTCAGGAATGTAGACAGGTGCTGCCATCCACTGGGCATCTAGAGCCCAGAATCTTCTGCTAAGGGTAGGTATCTTTATCTGCTCTTTTGAGAAAAGCTGAGCAGGGAGCACTCTTTGCTCTTAAAATATTTGTAGAAGGGAAGGGATGGTATAACAGGGCCCTTTTAATCCCCATTACAGGGGAAAGGGGGCAGAGCCCTTTAAGGAAAATTGACAGGCTGGAGGCCTCGCTCCCTAGAGAAATCATAGTATCATAGTGCTTAGGGTTAGATGGGACCTAAACAGATCATCAGGTCCGACACCCTGCCCCGGGCG
>NW_017728992.1:44393547-44397003 GCF_001723915.1 Gavialis gangeticus | reverse complement strand
CTGACCCCCTGCCCTGGGCAGGAACGAGTGTGGGGTCATACCACCCTAGCCAAATATCTGTCCAGTCTCCCCTTGAAGACCCCCAAGGTAGGGAGAGCACCACCTCCTTTGGGAGTCTGTTCCAGAGCCTGACAGCCCTAACTGTAATGTAATGTCTCCTGATGTCCAGCCTGAACCTTCTCTCTAACAATTTGTGGCCGTTATTCCTAGTAACCCCAGGTGATGCCCGGGGGAACAGAGCCTCCCCCAATTCTCACTGGTCCCCCTGGTGAGTTTGTAAACAGCCACCAGATCCCCTCTCAGCCTTCTGTTGTGGAGGCTGAATAGGTTCAGGCCCTTTAGTGTCTCTTTGTAGGGCCTGCCCCGCTGCCCTGGCCTATGCGAGTGGCCCTCCTCTGGACTCTGTCAATGCTAGCCACTTCCCTCTTGAAGTGTGGTGCCCAGAACTGGACACAGTACTCCAACTGTGGCCTGACCAGTGCCACATAGAGGGGAAGGGTCACCTCCCTGGACCTACTTGTGATGCATCTCTAGATGCATGACAAGGTGCGGTTAGCCTTACTGACAGCTTCCTCGTATTGGCGGCTCATGTTCATCCTGGAGTTAACAATGACTCCAAGATCCCTTTTTGCCACCGAGTTGACAAGAAGGGTGTTCCCCAGCCTATAGGTGTGAAAGGAAATATAAAGGAAGGGCTCCAACAGTGTAGGGTCAGAAGGGTTCTGCTCAGGCAGCAGGCAAGAACTGCTGGAGGAAGAAAAGAAACCTCAGGATGTGACATGAGTAATTTCCCATATTATGAAGAAAAAAAATTAAGAACACAAGTATAAACAATCCAGTTCAATACTTAACCACAAGATCATACCCTATATAACTGTAGGATGACATATAAGTTTGTGACCTCTTCTGCTTCTTTTTAACATAGCAGAAGACTTAAAAAGGAACTTTTCTCCTAATTCTTTTTCTTCATATTTTATTACGTTAGAAATTCAAGTATGGTCTTACTGGTAACTACCATGTGTTCTCTGCAAAAATCCATGGAAGACAACTAGTAGGATTTTGGTACAATTGTCAGCAATCAAGCACAACTGGATTATGGAAATAGAAAGGATAAGGATAGTTTAGAATTGTTAACATCCATCAAACTTAAATATACTACCATATGTACTTGGAAGAATGCTTTTGTTAAAAATTCAGTGTCTCCCATCTGTTCTGCACTCACATCTGGCACCTCACAGAAGACCTCAGCTAAAAGGAAAGATTGTACTTGAAATTTACAAAATCCCTATGCGACAAACAAGATTTATGAAGTAAGGCAATATATTTTATTGAACTAACTTCTATAATTTGGGGAGAGAAAGAAGGAATTCAGACCTGAATGAAGGATGCTTTAAGCCCCAAAGCTTGTATAGGTGAAAGCATGAATGCCATTTGCCCCCAGAGGCTGGGGGGCACAGCAACTGCCCACAGGAGGCGGCAGTGGGGTTGTGGCAGCAGTGAGCAGGGAGCTCCCGCAGGCAGCCATGGTGGTGTTAGTGATGGGGAGGTGGGAAGGGGATGGCGAGCACCAACCACCCGCAGACACTGCCAGCAGTGTCAGTGGTGGCCAGTGGCAATCAAGGACTGCCTGCAGGTGCCACTGGCAGTGTCAGTGGTGAGGGGGAGCAGGGATAGCGAGCAGCGATCTCCCACAGGTGCCACCAGCAGCGTCAGTGGTGCTTTTTGCAGGGGATGCACTACCAAGCTCAGGGGGTGTAGGTGCACCCATGTGCACCTTCTATGTATCACCAACGGGTGGAAGAGACAGGAGACAAGTTGGTAATGGTCCAAGAAGCAAGATTTGTGAAGTGAGGTAATGTCTCTTTTGGACCAGCGTTAGAGTTGGAAGAGAGGCAAATTTTTGTGTGTAAAATGGCTTTCCTCCGGCCTTTGAAAGGAGCAGATCTAACATAAGCCAAATACCAGTTTGAAAAAATTACTTTTGTTTAACCTTGTTATGTTAATAAATGTGATGGCTTAAAATCAGAGGTGGGGCAGTAACTCTATGGAGCAAAGAAAACTTAGCAGAAATAGAGACCGAGTAAAAAATATAGGAAGTATATACAATACAAGTATACAATACCTGGTTCAGCCTAAAGTCTCTTTTCACTGTTTTAGTTTTGTCAAACTTGTATTTCCAATTTGCTTTGAAGTAAATTGCATTTACCAGCACCAGTACAGTTACTGGCGTAATGATACCAGGGACAAAAAGTTCCTTGATTTTGCCTAAAGAAACACATTCAAAGAACATAAAAGAAATGTAAATGATTATTAAAGACTGAATCTGAATCACCCTTAATTTATTTCTTCTTTGCATTGTAAATTTAATTTTGAGGAAATCTACTGCTTGGCTCTAACTGAAGCACTCTTTATCTAAAAAAGAGAAAATAGAAAGAGAGCTACACTAAAAACATATTTACACTGCTACAATATGATTTGGAAGGGATTCACTGAACTTTACATTCTTGGCAACTTACGAAATGAAAATCGCCCAGACACCTGACAGCTATTTAAGCTTCACTTTTTTAGCCAAATGTGGGCAGAAAAGTAGTTGGTTATAAGGTATAAGTAGGGACTTTGCTTCCATTCTGAAGGCTGAAGCAGGAGTTAATTGGTGTACAGGCCTTGTGGCTGGCTCTGTGTAAAACCATGGGTTTGTTTCCACTACAGTGTGAGGTAGCTTTTGAATTGCAATCCCCTACAACAAAGAACCAAACTCGGGCTAACAACTCTCTTCACATAGCTCCCTGGGGAATCATCATTTGCTATGATCTTCTATTCACTACGCAGTTGAGTACAGGGCTAACCGTGGCCTAGACAGAAAAGGTTCTGTACCCCTTTATCAGTGCCCCAGCACATCCTTTTTGCATTTTGCTGCAGAGTTTCCAGGGCTGCTTATCTTTGGTTAAGTGGTATTACAACTTAGGTAAAGGAAACTGCCAGATATTTTGTACAAACAAGTAAACAACTACTTCATTTAACTGAGACAGCAAGGGAAAGGAACGTGTAAATTGTAAGTAACAGTGGAACTCCCTGGCAGGACACTAGATTACGGCTCCTAGTCCACCTACTAGTCATCTAGGTGGGCTTAGGTACCTAAGAGTGATTCTATTCTGTTCAGGTCCTGAAAAAAAATTTAATGCATCTACTTTTGTAACACACTGTCATCTGACCCTTGATGCAAAATCACAAAAACAAAGAAAAGGAGGAGGCTCCAGCCAACTTTTGCATTAACTATTTTTCAAGGAATCAAGCAGGGTGGAATAGGATCACAAGTAAGCACCTAAGGAGTGGCAGACTGACGGGGTGGGGGGCAGAAGGGGGCCATGGCACCTGGGCACCAGCCTTGGAGGGGGGCGCCGGCCAGGCCCTTCAGAATTCTTATCATATGGCATGACTAAGTATTGCTACGAGAAG
>NW_017728992.1:44391134-44393532 GCF_001723915.1 Gavialis gangeticus | reverse complement strand
GCTGGGGGGGGGGGGGTGGAGCAAAGGGGGGATGCAAATGCAAGCATTGGCTCCCAGGTGCCAGAGACACACGGTACGTCACTGTACCTAAGTGCCTAAACTGTGGAATAAAATCTGATTCTGACTCTAGCTCTCTTCACCCTTGGCATTGTTCTGTAGGATCTGATTCTTTGCCTGTCTTCCATTTTTTCCAAGTTTGTTCTACCTTGCATTAAGACACGCAGCTTCAGGCCCTTGGTTCCTTCTGTTGGTCTCCAGGCATAGGTAAGTGTTAGTCATTTATGGAAGTAAGTCAGCCTGGCAGATCAGGTTTGACCTAATCATTCTGGGTAATATCTCTGCAATTAACGAAGAAGTGAACCGGGATTATGAAAACACAGAAAATATAGGCAAACAGATGTTTTCAGTTTTAAACTTAGCTAATGTTCTGCTACAGCTATGTTTAAAAAGTATGGGTGTAATAAAAACATTCTTTAAAACTAGAGGCCCACAGAGACCAAATACACAGTGAATGATGGAAAACCTTTAGTTTTCATCACCTGGTTTTGTTGAAATAGTCATTGGCTTTTTTCACTACTTGCCCTGTGCTTTTTATTCTTTACCTTGTGTCTGGGTTTCAACCCAGGAGTTAATCTTCTGTCTGGCTGCTTCAGTGGCATTCTTGAAGTCGCCTGTTTGCAGTACTGCTCCATAGAGTTCCTTAGTGCAGTCAATGTAGTTCTGTAAATTAAACCCATGATCCAGTTACTCCAAAAGAAATTGAGCGACTGAAGCCAATTTAGGGGGAAGAAAGAGAAGGAGAAAGAAAAGGAAGAGAACAACCCCTATGCTACCACTATCTATTTGTTGGGATATAGTGACAAAGCAGTTAAAGGTGTTCCAGGTCCAGAGATAAGAGTTTGAACTTGTTTTAGATTCATGCCAAAGGCAATCTCTAGTAGACCTGGCTGTAAGTGACAGGGAAGTCTAAAGTAGTTGATGTTATGCTAACCGTATCACTCATTTGTGTGCCATTGCTTATAGAAACTGGGATGTCTTACCCATGCTAGCCCAATGGGCTGTTAGGCTCCTGTGGACCTTTGCCTTTGATTACCATCTGTTCAGAGATTAATTTTAGAAGGAAGGAAGATCTTTTACTGACAACATCAAGAATTAGACATTTATTCAGAAGTAGAATACTCTGTTTTATAATCATAAAACACTACAATAGTGTCCTAACTGTGGAGAACTACTCCATAAAATATAAGTAAACTAAGAACTAGAGCAGTTATATATAAGAATGTTGTTGTTTATGGGCTGGAATCCAAACCAATCAACAGAACGACAAGCAATATATCAACATTGCAGTCAAGGTGTACCTGCATTTTAGGTAGGCATGTCTAGGCTGACTAAACTAACTGATCTAGTTGTATTCTGAAACCTCATTGCAGGCTGCAAATCTGACTTGAGCAGTTGGGTAAATACTCAGGTGGTTATTCACATGGAGTTCTTTGTTGCCATCCTCAGGGGCAGATCCAGAGGGGGTGCAGTGGCACAGTCTCACCTCCCCTTTCAGACCACTGCCACAGGAGCTAGAGCCAGGGACTTTTTTTTTAAATTGCTGAAGCACTCCTGCGCCACTCTGGCTGGGCTGCACTGAGGCCAAGCTCAGCCAGGGACAGCAGGAATGTGGTTGGGGTTCCTCCCCCTCCCACCCAATGTTCCTGGGTGTACCCTGACAGCCTGGAGCCAGGCTTGCAAAAGAACCAGCCCCCGTCCTCAACTGGTGCCACTGCCACTGTTCCCAGCTGGGCCTGGCCCCCTGCACAGCCTGGCTGGAGCAAGTCAGGAGTGCCTCTGGAGCTTCCCCCACCCTGGCTCAGCTGGAGACAGCAGCAGCAGTGGGTGGGGGAAGAGGAGGAAGCAAGTGGATTCTGAGCAGGAAGGGAAGAATTCCTACTTGATTCAGGGACTTAAAGTCCCTGGCAGCTGCTCCTGTGGCATGGTCTGCCTATCTCTGTAAAGGGAGCGGGCTTGGAGAGGGTGTACATCCATGCCTGTATCACAGGTTGCTGCCCCTGTATCCCCTCTTACAAAATCCTGAGTCTACCCATGCCATAGCTATACTACTATTGCTACCGAGCTAGTCTGTGTGTGTTTAAACTAGCTACAGTCATATTTTTGAACACCATGTAGACATACCCCAAAAGGAAAAAAACTCCTGACATTGAAGGGGAAGACATTCAAACGCTGAAATGGGACATAGGTATCCAATGGCCATACAAGCATAAATGGATCATTGAAAAAGGAAAAAACATTAAGAATCTTGGGTTCTTTTTCTTTTCCTCTTTATTTCTGAGTCTGAATGGTACACTTGGGCCCCACTTTCGAATTTTGGGGGGGGTTTCTCCTCTGCAGC
>NW_017728992.1:44362036-44386134 GCF_001723915.1 Gavialis gangeticus | reverse complement strand
TATCCCCTTACCTCTTTCATTTGCCTACACATTTTCAATAGCTCAAGTCTGGTCTGTAATTTCCTTTGTGATCCCTTCAGTCCCTGAAGGCCAATTATGTCCTTTTATGGACAAAGAAAAAAATCTTGAGGGCTAATTAAAATACTCTATTTAGAAAAAAATACAGATACAGCTATAAATAGATATGTATGTCTGAGATCCTTTAATTAGCATTGTTTTCTTCAGAGAAGCACTGAGTGTTTCTACAAACAGAAATCGAAATTCGGTTCTTGTGCTTTAAATGAGAGAACTGTTGAACCTCTGCAGCCCTAAGGCCTCAAACTTACATTTTTACCTTTTCTCACCTAACCACATGACTCCAGAAACTCACCAAATATCAAAAAATCTTCAATAAAATCATAAGCGTTGATGACACTGAACCTATGGAATAAGGGTGAGCTTGAGATCAGAGTCTCATAGCTACCACCTAGACGCAACTCACCTTTTGAAAAGGAAAATCTATCTGGAGAAACAGAGTGTTAGCCAGACTCAAAATATAGCTTGTGTCTAACTTTTTCAGCTCGGAGAGGAGTGTGTGGAACTCTCTGTGAATCCCTCCGACCAACCTGCACCGTGAAGGAGAAGGCTTCAAACAAGATAAGAATAAAGATTATTTAGTATCAGTTTGGTAACTAATACGTAATGAAGTTAAGCTAGTGCTGATTGTTATTATACTGCTATGGGAATATCTAAGCCTGAATCTAAATGTGTGTTAGGACCTGATCCTACTTCTCCTGAAGGCAATGGGAGTTTTGCAGGATAGGGCTTCAGTCAATAACAGTAAACTCCATGACAGGCATTTTCTAAAACTATGGTCTGGCTTACTGAATACGATCTTTTGTATGGCATCAGATATCAACTTCCAAATCTATGAGCCACTCTCTGCTATTATCACCAATAGGCGGATTCCATCTACCCTGTCTGGGCATTTGTAAAGACTGTAGCTTTTGATTAAGTGCTGTGCTGTTTTTTCAGCACCGCATTCACACAGGGGGTTGATCAAGATGTTCATCTTGTGAAGTGTTGTTCTGAAGCATCCATATCTGGATCTCAGTCCATTCAGCTTAATTCATGCTTCTCTGTCAAGGTTGTGCCCAATAGGGGACTCTTTTGCTATAGATATAAATGCTGTAAGAATGGGGCTGATCTTGCCCAGTGGTTAGCCCACTCCATTGCTACCCATTGGTTCAGCATCCCCAGGCTCTTCCAGGAGCTTGTGGCCGTCACATACAAATGGTTTATGACTTGTAAGCCTCTGAGGTTTCCATCTGTTTGTGTCATCAGTTAACAGTTGATGGAGCAGCTGATTTTTGTCATCTCTTGCAGGAACGATGTTAGGGCCTGTCTTCTTATACCACTTAGTCTAATGCCTGAGAGTACAGGCAGTACATCTGTGTGTAAATTGTGTAGCTTGTGATTTAATGTGATCATTGGGGCCAGGTAGAGATATTACACTGTTACCAGTATAAGTGATCAGAAACTGGTCCATATCTGTAACAGAACAGAAGTTTGGCATGCACAGACTGGTTTAAAAATGACAGAACCCAGTCTAAGATTTGCTCCCCCCTCCATCAAAGGGCAAATATGTGTTCTGTTTGCTACCAATATAAACTATGCTGCTTACAGAAAACTGTGTAACTTAGATCAATTCTGCCTCAGGCTTTTTCTTTGTCTGTACCTTGCCTAAATGTCTCAAGTGCCCAGCCTGCAGTACCCCATACAGTTACGAACATATTACTGTAGCCTGTTCTGGAGACATACCTTTGGGAGGGAAGGGTATGGCTGATACTCGCTTTCACTGTGATGCTCCAGCGCATTTCCTTCAGCCCCGCATTCAGAACAAGGCCCAGCCATAGGCTCTGTGCTTCCTGCAGCTCTGTTGAAGTGAAGCACCTGCATTTGAAATTGTAGTTTTATCAATGGGTTACACGTGGCATACATAGATTACACGCAAAGGGTAATGTTGGAGTGCTGTTGTAACCATGATGGTCCAGAAAATATGTGAGAGGCAAGGATTATGCGGGTGCTTATCTTTTATTTGACCAGCTGTGTTAGTCTTATTAGTTGAATTGGTGCAACAGAAGAGATGCTATTAAATCTCTGACCCCTGAGGCATTATTCCCAGAGTATAAATAGATGTCTCATTTCAGTTGGTCCTAATTGATCTTTGTCAAAACTTGGGCCAAGAGAGGAGTGGCACAGCTAGGCCAGATTTAGGGGGAGTACAGTAATGTAGTTGCACCCCTCTTTGATTCCCAGTCCACCCAAAGTTTAAAAGTAACTGGCTGACAGTGGTAGCAGCACTGATTCATGTAGCAGTGAGGGAAGCACTTGAGTTCATGGCTTATTGCAATCTGATTCTTTCTAAGCTCCTTAATGACCTTCTTTTCTTTTCTTTTTTTAAGTAGGCTCGATGTTCCACTAATCAAATAATTCTTTCTTCTGTGATTCTGCTAGTAGCTCCTATTTCACACCCCAGAAGGTTGTTTTTAACTCTAGTTAAAAACATCAACTCATGGGTGGAAACATTAACTCTGGTGAACATCAGTTCAGGTGTAGAAATAACTTTCAGAGAAGCATTGGATGAATTGTCAAGATGCTAAAGAAGTCTTAGTTTTGTTTTATGACTCTGAATGAGTCAATTCTAATGACTGCAGGACTAAAGAAACAACGTTTTAATTGATTTTTACCTAGTTTGTAGTGTTTTTATACATATCATAGGCTATAGCAAATTAATACACATTCTAATAAAGTTATATTTGTTTTTCCTTTATCTTAAACTGGATAACGTAGCCCTTAGCTCCTAGCACAGGGATGGGCAATTATTTCAGCTGGAGGGTCACCTAATGCATTTTAGTGAGCTCTCAAGGGCTGCAAGGGTAATCCCACCCCTTGACAGGTGACTGGCCCTGGTTGTTATCTTAGAACCAGAAGTCCTACCCGCTAACCACTAACCTTTGCTACCAGAAATCCCTCCCCTTGCCCACAGAAGTACTCCTTTTGGGAAGGGGGTCGGGGGTTGCCATCTTGGAACCAGAAAAAAACCAAACCATATACTAAAAGTCAAACATTTACTGTAAGATGTTTTAACTGTATTTCAAAAAATATTTTTGTTATGATTTGTGTTGCATAGTGTATATAGAAATGATTGCATAATAGCTACAATGTAAAGTCTTACTCTTGTAGATTATGTGTGGGGAAGCATGTGTGTTTATGGTGGGGTGGGTGAGTGGGGTGGGTGGTTGTGTGTGGGGTTTGTAAGAGGGTGTTGCTATGGGTCAGGGAGATATAGAGTATGCCGCAGGGTGTGTGTTTATGTGGGAGTTATGGAGGCAGTGTGTGGCTGTGTGGGTTGTGAAGAAACATGGCAGGTGGGGACCACCACACACTACCCCACATAGCACACAGCCCCTGCTGCTGGTGGCAGCAGCAGCAGGAAGGGGCCCTTGGGGTACTTGTGGCCCAGGCAGGTACTGCTGCCCAGTGGTGTGTGGCTCCAGCAAGTTCTGGGAGCTGCATGGCAAGGACTGGAGCCAGGTTGGCCCATTTCTATTGAGTGGGACTCCTTGCAGTGTACATGCAGCTTCTGCCATTTGCACGTCACTGGGTGGAAGCCCCATGTGATGGAGCCACCTGCCTTCCCCACTCTCTGCTGCCATGTGCAGCTGCTGGGACTCCACTGGAAGTGGCAGGGCTCTGCTCCTTGTTGCCATGTGCAGCTCCCAGACCTGGTGGGAGTCGTGCACCACTGGGCAGCAGCGCCTGTGCAGGCCACAAGCACCCCAAGGGCTCCCGCCTGCTGCTGCTGTTGCCACCAGTGGCAGGGGCTATGTGCCATGGGGTGGAGGGGAATGTAAAGAGGTACCCCACACTCCCCCACCCTGCCTCCCACCCACACACTCACACCGACACCCACACCCTGCCCACTCAAGTTCCTGAAGGCAGTGATGTACCATGGGTCTCTGGCACTCGGGGGCCAATGCCACCCCCACACCCTATCCTTCTCATAGCAGTACTTAAAGTCACCGTACACAATAAGAAATCTGACAGGCCCAGCTGGCACCATGCCTCCCCCCAGGCCTGCGCCCGGGGGCCATGGCCTCTTCCTTCTCCCCCCGCCTCATCAGTCTGCCACTGCCTAAAGGCAATGGGAGTTTTGCAGTGGGAAGCTGAGCGGGTCCCTTAGCAGCTGCAGCAGTGGCAGCAGCAGCCCCACCTGGAAGCTGTGCATGCTGGCTGGGCTGGGCCCTTCCACCTATGAGGGTGGGAGTGAGGTGTACGGGTTGGGCAGGGTACAATTAATTGGTGGGTGCCTGTGGGCCAGATGAAATTGCCTGGTAGGCTGGATCTGGCCCATGGACCATATTTTGCCCACCCCTGCGCTAAAATATTAGTAAAGCTTCTAGTTTCTTTTTACTGGGAGAAAAATATGTGTTGTCTCATATGTGATGATACAGGCCACCATCTGCTCCCTCTTTTCAAAATCCTAGCTCCACCCACAGCCACAGCCCTTTGCATTTTTCCAAGCTGCATTGCTGTTCCTCTGCCAGTAGGTGGTTAGGGAGGGCCCACAGCCTGACAGACTGGAAATTAACTTGAATGCTGTGCTATTAACCTACAGAGATGCACACCATTTTCCTGGGGACAGATACTTAAAAGTAGACCAGGGGTTCCCAACCTTTTTATGCTGTGGACTGGCAAACCGTGGACCGGAAGTGACTGCTGACCAGCAAACTGCAGACCAGCAGTGACCAGCATACTGTGGGCCAGCAGACAACCCTTTTCTATACTGAGTATAAAATACTGAGTATAAAAAAGGGTTGGCTGCTGGCCCACAGTATGCCGTTCACTTCTGGACTTCCGGTCCGGCAGCCAACCCTCCTGCGAACTGACAGCCAATCCTTCACGGCCCGGTGCCAAGCCACAGCCTGGGGGTTGGGAACCCCTGAGCTATACAATGGACTCATAAGTTTGTAGGATCCTGGGGGAAAAAAGGCTTCCTCCCAGAAGAAATGCAACACTGGTTTTCACCCCTAGTGAACCTGTTTCCAACACGTAACCAAAAACTCACTTTCCCAGAAACCTTCCCCAAGTTTTAGTTCCTCTTGTAACAAGCAACCCCTCTCTCCCAGAAGAACTGAAGGAGAGCAAAGTCAACTGACAAATAGGCGACTCTGGAGTGATTCATTTGATTATCTGTCAACATTTTCAAACCTGAGGGGCTTAAAAGTCAGAATTTATATTTTAATATGGAAATGAAAGATGCTTGGTTTTGCAGAGAAGTCTGTAGGTTCTCCTGACTTCCATGGAAAGTGTTCAGCACATTTGGAAACCAGACGACTTTCATCCCTAAGTTCTCATCAAATATGGATCCTTCCTCTCATGACCATGCTACTATTTAAAGGCTTAATTTTCAGAGTTAGAGACCTCCTTCCTCCATGTTCAGTGCCCCAGGATAGAACGAGGATGGAGTCTGCCAGTGCAGAGGCTGGGGGAGGCGGGGGAGTAGAGGCTGGGGAAAAGGCAGTCACAATCAGGGGGTAAGCTTCTTGACCTCCCCAAGCCACATGCCCCCCACCCACTGCCTGCCCCCCTGCAGCAGTGGGAGGGATGAATTAAAGACAACCCTCTGATAATTAGATTCCATACATGGAAAATTAAAACAAACTCATACATTTTCCATGTATAGAATCTAATTATTTTGGGGTTATCTTAAATTTAGGGTCATCTTGGATTTGCATAAATGTGGTAAATAGCCCTTGTTCTATGCCACTGAGTTTGACTTACGGTATTAATCCAGCTCCATAGGTAGGTGACAGAAATCATGATGTAGCAAGTATAATTTTGCAAAATCTTCAGTCACTGCAACTTCCTATGAAATTCTCATATACAATTGTGACATGATTTCTAATAGGCATGTAAAGAGAAGTAAGAGGAATATAAAAGCCTCTCAGTGCATGGTACTACTTACTTTTTCCATCTGTGCTGCAGTGTTACCTTTGGCCCCCAAGGAAACCATGGCCAAGGCAACTGAGATACTCACAGGTGAGAAGAAGATGTTTTTCTTAGGATCAGTTTTGTTTACCTCATGGAAAAGATCAAGGCAAAATTCAGCAACTGATTTAGAAAGAGATCCCATTTTGAAGTCAAGAGCTGCCTGCAAACAAAAAGGAAGAAATAAAAAATTAAACATGACACATTGCTTGATGGTGTGACAATAAATCATGAGTTCAGCTGAGCCTGTATGGCTGTTAACAAACAGAAGCTCAGTAAATTCTGTGCTCCACACAAAGAAACTCAACTCTTGCTCATCCTAGAAAACCACCCATCGCCAATAGCCTTCCTCATTTCATACTTCCTCATTTTCCAGTAGACAGCTCTAATTTAGGAGGAAGAACGTACCTGGAGCTGGAGAACTGTACTACGTCAGCCACTGAACAGTATCTGTTTGCCTGATACAGGCAGGGCCATCCCAAGGGGTGGGGGGCAAATTGGGGTGACTGCCCTGGGCCCCATGATTTGGGGGCCCTGCAGAGCCAGGCTGCTTGCCACCCCCTCCATCCCCACCACTGCCCTCGCATCCAGGCCCCACACAGGCTGATTTGGCCCAGGCCCCATACCCTGCTATGGTTGCCTCTGGATACAGAAGTCAGTATTTCTACCTTCCTAAAAGTTAGTCAAGCAGGTAAAAATCTTTGAACGAGCCGTTGCAGATTTAGTCCTTCTGATAGGTCAGAATATAAAGAAAGGACTAATGTTAGATTAATTTATCCTAATTTTAATTATATTAGGAAAGAGTAGTGTGCTTATACTAATTATTATTGTTATGGTAGAGATAATTAGTCACATGATTAAGGAAAAATAAATAGCTCCATTACTATCTCTAGAAATGAAAACCATGGGCTAAATGGCCCTAACAGATTTATGAGGCAATAAATTTCACTTAATTAACTACTTCTCCCTCTTTAATGAAGACTATCCTATACTCAGAAGCATGAATTGCTTTAAATATCCCCACTTATAGGGAAAACCAGGCCATAAAGCTTCTGTTTGGTAGCAAGACAAATATATAAGTCCATTAGAGCAGTGGTCTCCAAAGTGGGGTGCGCGCACCCCAGGGGGTTCGCAAGACAATCAATTGGGGTGTGGGAAGAAAATATTAGAACTTCTATTTATATTTATTTTTTATCTAAAAAAATAAGAAAGAAATTAAGCTTTATTAATATTTAATATATGGATTGACACTGGCGCCCTCACTCAGTCCGTATGTCCAATGGTCTCGTGTCACGTACGGTACGCGAGGTATCCTGAGGGAAGAGTGGGAGTTCCACAACACAGAGGGGTTCACAGTGGCGCCCTCAGTGGTGCCCCCCAATAAATATAAATATATTGGGGGTGCGTGCTCAAAAATTTTTTACTGATAGGGGTGCATGATCAAAAAAGTTTCGAGACCATTGCTGTAGAGGATCTGTATGACTGCCTGTATTCTTCCCTGCAGGTTCTTAATGTTCACTGTGCTGGATCAGACCTTCTCGGTTCTCAGACCAACTTCTAACTGGGTCTTGAGGTAAGCTCCTAAACCATCTATTCCTAGCTTCTAGAGCAGGGATTCTCAATCTGTGGGGTGTCTATTATGGAGACGTGCAAGGGTCATCCAAAACATACACCAGAGAAATAGGAGTCACTGCTAGATGAATAAGGGACGCACGCGCTGAAGCATTGCAGAAAATGCTTGAGAAGCCAAGTGCACCTTTCCATCTACTTTCTGCCACAGTGATAACTAACACTTGTCAAACCTGCTACCAGAGTAGTTTTAGTTGGTGGGATCTTGCTTGCTGTGGCTATACAGATAGGCCCTGTACAGGCTTTGGCACTTAGCTGGCTGCCTTTCTGCTAGGCTGAGTTTTTGCACTGTGCCTCACAGCCCGAGTGACTGAGGGGAACCTGTAAACTACCTCTTGTCCATAAAGACAAACATATACAGGGCTGGTTCAGAGTGTTGCAGACCTGCAGTCATGGGGAACGCTGAAAGCAGAGGAAGCCTGTCAGGCCCAAATCAAGCCTAGCCCGAAGAGGCTTCTGGGAGGAGGCCAACCTGACACCCTGAAAGGGGGTCAGTTTCGCAGAACCCAGAAGCCATCATGACCTAATGCAGCCATAAAGGGGCAGCCATGAAGACCCATGCTAACATGGGATATAGCATGAAAAACCAGCAAGAGGAACAAAGGTTTAATAAATATCCCTTGAAGAAGGGAGAAATCCTTGCCCTACCTCCACTCTATCCACAGGGATAGCATGGTCTCTAGAAACTAGAGGAAGGAGCTGATAGCTGGGCATTGTTTATAGAAACAAACTTTAAAAGGGACTGTCTGGGATGTAGCTGTTATTTTTTCATGGTACAAAAACAGACGCCACCCAGAATGATAGCTGTAGAAGCTGCAGTTGAAGATGCTAGGGTTATTTATTTCCCTGGCAATCCAGAAACTGGAGAGATTTTGTGCTCCTGCTGGAAAGCAGGTGGATTTTATTAGTCTCGCTTTGCCTAAATTTGTGGGTGAGGTGTATTTAAATGACCTGCAATCATACTTCTGTGTTAAATCAATGAGAGTCTCCCTGTAATGGAGGACAGAATGAGGCATGTGGACAAGGACACCTAGAAATAAATAGGCAAGGCATGTGGACAAGGACACCTAGAAATAAGGCAAGAAGTTGAATGTATTTTTAAAAATAACCTGGAATGGAAGGAAGAAAAAAGCATGCGGTGTAAACGAGCAGTTGGGGGAAGGGCCAAGCTCACAAACTTTCCTCGGAAATCAAGCCGTGTAACGTTAATGCAATAGGCAAAGCAAACACCATAGCAATAGTGTGGGGGAGAGCTAGCACCTCTATGCTTTTCATTATTATTGATGTGAGTTAGTGATACTGTAATGGTGGGTCTGCAGATTTTAAGATAGCCAGGAAGACAAGGAGTGCCAACTGCTGATTTATGGGAGATGAGCAAGTAGCTCAGTAAACAGTAAAGGAGGAGGAAAGAAGGGCTGGATATTTGGAGACATGCAGACTTCTTTATTGAATATAATTGCATAATTAATAAGCATAAAGAAAGTAGGAATACATTATCCATGATTCCTCCTGGACATTTGTGTTGCATCAGTCTATTCTGTTTCCGCCATCTGGTCTCATTAAGGCTCTTCCATCACTCCAAAGATTTTTACAAATAAAGGAAGGAGGAATTTGTAGATACAGGATACTTATATGGTTCCTATTCCACAGAGAGCACAAAGCAGAAGTTGAAAGCTCTATTTTGAAAAGTGATGGTGGGTGAGAGTCATTTATGGAAGTTATTGGCAAAGCATTCACCAATTCATTTTGCATGAGTATGCATTACTGAAATTCTAGCAGCCTGAATTCTTTATACAGGTTTGTGAAAACTCAAAAAACTTCTTTGTTGCAAAATGTCAGGAAAGAGTGTTGTGTTGGCATGCGTTTTAGGTTTGCATAAAGTTAAACGAAGCAGGATAAACACATCTACCCATCTGTACATGGGTTCCAGGCACCTGCACCCCTGTTGCCTCGCTTGTCAGCCAGAGAAACTGAGAACTAGGACAACTAAGGCCAAATTTTCTAGGGTGGTCATGACTGAGTCTTTCTTATTCTGAGCATCTAAACTCTGAGATGTTGGGCACTTCTACCCTGCATCATGAATCCTCCTTTGCCCACTTATTCCCTTTTTGTATGAGTCAATCCCTGAAATAGATGTAGCTACTGCAACCAAAGAGCATCCCAGAGTTGCTGGGTACCTGGAGGTGCAACTGACTTAATTTAATTGTAACAGCCACACACACTTGGGGTTATGTGTGGTCGTGTGCTCTGGTTTTATTTTGCTGTGTATCTTAGAATCATAGACTCATAGAAAGAAGGACTGGAAGGAACCTATAAGATCATCAAGTCTGGTCACCTGCCATGAGCAAGAAGTAATTGGGTTCAAACAAGCTCAACAAGGGATTTATTAGGGGTGTGTGAAATGGGCTGTATTTGATTCGGATTCGGCCTGAATTGGGGACAGTGATTCGACTCATTGATTTGGATCACTGCCCCTGATTCAATTCGGCCGAATCCGAATCTGAAGATTCAATGCTGATTTGGAGAATCAGGGATTGGGACATAGACACAGCTTTAAATGTTTTTTCTACATACCTCGAGGTACCAGGTACAACTTGTGAATGCTACGATGCTGGGGCAGATGAAGCATCCCACAGAAATGCAGGGGGGGCCCTGTGTGGTCAGCAGTGAACCCAGAACTGGACCAGAAGTACTTCCGGTCCACTTCCAGGTCTGCCCGAGGACTGCACTGGGGGGTCCCCCCAAACCCAGGAGGCACCAGTCACCAAGCTGGGAGGAGGCACAGGGCCCCCCCGCGCGTTCCTTGGTGGACCCAGAAGTGGACTGAGTGCACTGGGGAGCCCCCCATGCTCCTGTAGTACGCTCCATCCGCCCCACCACTGCAGCGTTGATGAGCCGCCTGGTACCTTGAGGTATGTAGAAAAAATATTTAAAACTGTGCCTATGTCCAAATTGCTGAATCTTTCCGAATCTCTCCGAATCGATTTGGAGGGTTCCAATTCAATGTGGAGAGATTAAAGGGTCTCCTGATTCAATTTGGATTCAGAGATTTGGCCACCAAATCAAGAGGAATCTCCTCCAAATTGAATCAGGGACCGAAGGTTCTCACAGCCCTAGTATTTATCCAGCCCCCTCTTAAAGACCACTAGAGATGGTGACTGTACCACCTCTGCTGGAAAAGTGTTTCAGATTCTAGTTACCCATACAGAAAAGACGTTTTTCCTTATCTCCAGCCGAAACTTTTCCTTGACTAGTTTGTGTCTATTGGTCCATGTCTTCCCTGGGAGGCTTTTCTAAAAAGTTGTTCTCCTGGGTCCTGGTGTTCTTCCTTGACATATTTGTAGGCAGCTAGCAAGTCACCTCCCAGCCTTCTTTTGCTCAGGCTGAACAGTCCCAGATCCCAAAGTCTCTCCTCATAGGGCCTGTCCCCCAGGCCCTTGATCATGTGGGTGGCCCTTCTCTGCACCCTTTCGAGCTTGTCCACATCCTTCTTAAAGTGTGGTGCCCAGAACTGGACACAGTACTCCAGCTGTGGTCTCACCAATGCCAAATAGAGGGGGAGAAGCACCTCTCTGGATCTGTTGGCGACACATCTGCTGATGCATGCCAGAGTTCTATTTTCTCTGTTGGCGACTTCGTCACACTGGTGGCTCATATTCATCTTCTGGTCAGTTGTTACCCCTAGGTCCCTTTCGGATACAGTGCCAGCCAATGGACCACCACCCATTGTATAGATATGGTGCGGGTTCTTTCTACCCAGATGAAGGGCCCAGCATTTGTCCCTGTTGAACCTCATCTGGTCTTATTCAGCCCATAAGACCAGCCTGTCTGGGTCATCCTGAATCCTTGACCTGTCCTCTGATGGGCCCGCTTGTCCTCACAGTTTGGTATCATTCACAAACTTAACCATTGCACTTTTCACTGCCTCATCAAAATAGCCCTGGCCCCCTGTTTCATTGTTTCCAAGCTGTTAGGTCTCCGCCTAGCAGTGTGGCTGAGGCTGAATGTCCAAGCCGTAGCCAAGTAGGCCTGGTGCTCTTTTGCTGTATGTTCAGGCCTGGGTGCAGGACAGGCTTGAGTCCCCCTTTTATTGTTCTACAGCGGTTGTGTCTCAGCATAGCTGTGTTGCTGAGCCCTGCTGAACGTTTATTTGCTGTATGTCTGGGCCTGGTTGCTGGTTAGGCTCTTTTGCTGTTTGGCTGTTTTTTCTCTCTGAGTTCTCTTGCAGTTTCCTGTCCCAGCAGAACTGGGATTAGGACTAAAAACTTTGGGGTATGATATGCTGATGAAAACTGCAGTTCACTCCTCAAATCCTCCATGTGGAACTGAGGATCAGTGCTACAGTTTTGCAGGGAACAACAAGGGGCCCTTTGCAGCGCAGAAGTACCTACGCTGTCTAGCAGCTCCCTATGGTGCAGTGGACCCATGGAGCAGCTCATTGGACTGTCTGGTGTGGGCCCCCCTTTCCATCACACTACTGAAGGGCAGACATAGGGGTGCAGACCCCCGGATCTACCCTTTGGGGAGTCCCAAGTCCCAGACTGCCTGGGCATGGGTAAAGACCCCCCAAAGGGAGTGTCACCTATAGACTTTGTTTTGTAGTTTGTAGTGTTTTAAAATTATAGTTAGTGTTTACTTTTGTTTTTCTTTATACTTTGTAAGAAATTTGGTTTTTGTGTTTACACTGCTTGTGGGGAAAGGGTGGCTAGTTTTAACGGACACCCTAGTGTTTTGTTTAGTGTTTCCCACATAGACTGGATGGGGGCTTGAGCCAAGGTAAAATATATTTAGTATCCCCGAAATTGAACCTGGCCCTTGTTGCTGCTGACAGGCGCCTGGCAGAAGCATTACATAATTGAATTCAGGATACTATGTGCTACTGCAAATCGAGTTAAGCACTTGGAGATTAAGGCACCTAAGGCCAGATTTTTGATGCATTTAGGGAAGGAAATCGTATTGAAATCAGTGGGAGTTAGGTGCTTACATACCTTTTAAAAATCCAGTGCCACAAATCGGGCATCTTCCTGCAAAATTTGATCTAATTGAGCATTTTGGAAGCAGTAATAATATTGCTGGTTAATGGACTATAGTTCTTATCCTGGATATGATGTAATGAGACAGGTAGTCTAAGTTATCTTACTGACTTCAATGAAGCATTGGCAGTGTAAACCAGCTGAGTTCTGGTTTCAAATTTCTATATTACCTTGGGCATATCACGTAGTCATTATGAGCTTTAATTTCCCAGTGTTTACTTTTAGGAAATAATTATCTACTTTGTAAGTTAATACTGAAGCATTATTAGAGAGGAGGGAGTAAAAAAAAATGAGTGTTGGGAATCAGAGCAGCAGACAGACTGTATCTCCCAGCCAGCCTTGATTACTGGAGTAGACCTAGCTGCCAGTTGCCTAACTACTCCCAGTTGTGCCCAATTACCTGCCTGGGTGTGGCTGCCTGGACAGACACATCTGACCTGTTGGTATTCCTGAGGCTACTCATCAGCATAGATGCCTACCTAGGTACTTCCCTTGTGCTTGGCTCTAGACCAGGGGTGGGCAAAATATGGCCCACAGGCCATATCCAGCCTGCCAAGGGATTTTATTGAGCTTGTGGCATCTCCCTTGGACCTGCCCGGCACAGACATGGGAGGTAGCCTGGGTCATGGCACGTGTGGCTAGTCCCCTGAGCATGCAGTGAGGCATGGGTAGTGTAGCAACCAGACTTGGTTTTCCTGCAGTCATTGCAGCAGCAGCTCACTCTTCCCGGCTGCTGCTGCTCATCTGGCCTGCACCTAGTGCTGGGGTGCCAAACACACTCAGCCAGGTGGATGGCATGGGGCCATGAGTGGGCAGAGAACAGATGGCATGGGGCCATGAGTGGGCAAGGAGTGGCGTCCAGGAGCAGGATGGGCTGGTGGGGGCTATGGCCAGGATTGCAGGGAGGTGACATTGTGGGGCCAGGGCCAAGCTCTGATCTGCTCCCATATCCCTGCCCGCGAAACCGGTTCTGGTTGCAGGGATGTGCAGAGAAGGGATTGCATGGCTCTGCCCCAGGGCTCGGCCCTACACTGTCACTGCCCCATAATCCTGGCCCTGTCTGCCCATCCTGCTTCCAGACAATGCTCCTCACCCATCCACAGCCCCAACCCATCTGCCCAGCAGAGCACACCCTGCCTATGGAGGTCCTGGGTCAGTCCCCATGGAGACAGTGCTCACCCACCTGCCCGCTCTGTCCTGCACCCCTGGCGGTTGGTGTGTGACAGACAACCCAGGGTCGGATGGGACCAATTGCTCCCTGCCCTCCTGCTGTGCTGAGCCAGGTCAGAACCCCCACCCCCCGGCCTGCAACAGCTCATCAGAACTCATTAAGTGGACCTCCAGCCCAAATAATTGCCCACTGCTACTCTAGACTGAATTAGTGCTTAATCCCTGAATGCTCGTTTCTAGCTCCTGACTCCAATTCAGATCTCTGTTTCCTAACTAGTGCCTCCTGGCTCATGACTCTCTAGTGTCAAGCTTGATTGCTCACATCCCAGTCATCCCTTGACACTCAGTATTATGTAGGTCCCAGAATTCTGTGAGCCTGTGTTTCATGAAGGTCTGTTTGATTTGAAGGATTTTTCTTTAGTGCTACCAGCACTGGTATAATCAACTTAATCATTATGAGAGTGAATTTAAGAAAAAGCAACTGAGACTTTTTTAGACATCCATATCTCAAATTGTATTTTACTCTGATTCATTCCATTCAAATTTTAGCACTTCCTAGAAGCTTTGCAAACTATGAAGCAGGTGGCCTTCATTTGAAGTATTGTCTTGACAGTTGACACCTATGCTGATCTAGTTTAACACAGCAAAGCTCAAAGAAAAGGGATCTTCAGACCCAATATATACTTCAGGACAGAACCAGCTTGCTATCATTGTGGAAGGAGAGTAGAATAGGAAAAGATACTACGGGTACTCGGCTATGTCAGTTTGGCTGTTATGGATGTAAGCAAATCCAGTGCTCATGTCCATAATCTTCCCACTCTTACTAACTTTAGCCCAAATCCTCTCTGTTTAGTTTATGAAACTCAGCCACCTAACTTCAATAAAGGCCTCAGCAAAGCAAGCAGGTTCTAGCATCTATGTTGCCTTACATCTGGGGTAGGCAATTATTTTGGGCAGAGGGCCGCGTACTGAGTTTTGGCAAGCCAGCAAGGGCCTCATGACAGGTAGCCTAGAGCAGATAAATATTAATTTTCAAAATTTTTTAGGGGCCCCGCAGGCCAAATAGAATGGCCTGTCGGGCTGTATCTGGCCCGCAGGCTGCATTTTGCATACCCCTGCCTTACAAGTTATCTACTATGGGATTCTCACTTGCTGTAGTGGTGTTTCTATTGAGTTGCACTGCATAGTTTTCACTGAGCAAGAACTTGTTCCAGTAGCTGTGGTCTGGCCAAAATGCCAGAAAACATGCATTCCAAACCGAAAAGCACCACAATACTTTCATTTTGTCCCTCATTTTTCTCATTTCTAAAATGAAATAATACAAATTATCCTGTTTTTGCAAAGCCCTTTGCAACAGAGCTGATCAGAATCCCCACATCAGCAAAAACGGCTGTTTTTAGTTGTTTTCACTGGAATAAAAACAAATGTTTTCAGTGTTTCCCCACAAGAGAAATTCTGACCATATCGGTTGACTTTTTGTTCAAAAAAATCCAAAAAAAATTTGAACGCAGAAAAAAATACTTTTTCCAAAAACAAACAAACAGAAATGTTGATGCGAAATCTCCAAAAATTTAAGGAGTTTTGTGGGGAAAAAATGGTTTCCTCAAAATGCCTTTTCTCCTAAAAAAGTCTTGCAGCAAAGGCTTTCCAACTGCTTCCAGTTGGCCATTTTCTCCTACATACCACCTGCCTTAAGGATGAATTGTTTCCATTCCTTTCTGGCGCTGGTGATCCTATGAGGCTAAGGCTTTGGGTCATGTTTTGGCAAATTATTTCCTAGGGTTTTGAATATGTGCCTCAGGTCACTAAAGGAGACAAATGTCCAGCTTCTGGATCCCAGCTAAACTTAGCAACCAAACTGCTTCCTCCACCAGGACAAGCCAGGGCAATCCAGAAGCACTTTAGACTTCTGTTGAACTTGAAAGTCCAAAGGTAAATTGCCAATAGACTTTAGGCAGCAGGCAAGCAGGGGTTTTAGAGATCCCTATTTTAGACTAAAGTGTCTAAAAACTGTACCCAATTCCTCCTTTAGACACCCAAAAAGCCCCCTGGATCTGGCCCATTGGGATCAAACTCTCTGTCCTATTTGTAGACATGACGCCTACTTTGCAAGCATACAGAATTCTCTCATTCGTGACTCTACCTAAACAAATAACAGTGATTGTTTGAAGAATAAAATTGATTACCTTCTTGTCTTAAGAGATTTCTGTGACCAGCTGGAGAGGTGATCTCTGAGAGCCTGCTTGTGTGGGACCAAGAATATAAAAGCCTCTGCCACTCCCTCTCTCAGCAATACCATTAATAATTAGCTGTGTTTAAGGACCATTACCCTGTAATTACATGCAGCAGGAAGTGTCTGTCCTCTTATACAGCTGTATGTTGAGGAGGTTGCATGACATGTCTGGCAGCCTAAATATGCTAGCAACATCTGATCACAAACCGAAGAACCTGGGCTCATCCTGAAGGGAACTGTTTATGAGTGGATGACTATGTCCAGAGGGAAAGAGGTTAGGGAACTGTTTGGCGTGTCACTGAGGAAAGGGGAAGGACTGGAAAATACAAAGAAAGAATGAGAAAAAAGTATATGGGAATGAATGGGAGAAGACTTGGAAAAGAAAGATGAAGAATAGAGGTCTGAGGGAGAAAAAAGAAAAAAGCAGAGAGAAAAGGGCAAGAAGTACAGGAGAGGACACCCAGTAAAATGGGTTAGACAAAATTCTTAGAAAAGAGTAACAAAAGGGGGAAAAACAACAAAATGGAGATGAAGAGTTAGAAAAGAAGATAAAATGTTAGGGAAATAAGGAAAAATGGCAGATGGGAGGAGAGAAAGTACAAGGAAAGGGAAAGAATGAGCAAGAGCACCAACTTCAGTAGATGTTGTATTGTTTGTGAATCTCTTTCATTGATGGGGAGTAAAGCCTAGCTGTCTAGAGTGAAGTGGATATGACAACAAGAGAGTAGAAACATTGGCAATGACAAATGGAAAATAAGTGGAGGAGAGTCCAGTTTTTCATTGTGGTAGTATGGAGTAAAGCATACGTAGCCTGGTAGGTGTGATATGGCATTAGATTTTGTTTCATACATCTATTAAACATTGTCCATGGAATCAATCCTAAAGCTAGCCTTGCTGTTAGGAAGAGGGAAGGAAGGAAAGTGGCAAGAGCTAAAAATAAGGACAGATGTAAAGTTCTCAAAATGAACTCTAGCACCTATTGGGTGTGATTCCTCCGGGCAGAGTGATTTGTATCCTTTGTCAGTCTTATGCTGCAACCTTGTTTTTAATAGAAAAGAAGGAGAGAGCGCTGTAATTTGTTGTGCACATTAATTTGCAGCACTTGAGGAAGCAAAGAGTTAGAGGCATTAACTAACATGGGAGGCAGAGGTGGCAGAGGCAGCAGCAAGGGCCAGGCTGGGGCAGCTGCCAGTGAGCCCCTGGCTGGGGGAGGGGGATGGGAGATTCCCCAGACGCAGCAGCAGCAGCTGTCTCCTGGCCCGTGCCCATCAGGATACCTCCTAATAGGCACAGGGCCAGGAGATGGCTGCTGCTGCAAAGCTCTCCTGACCCTGTGTGCATTGGGACTGGCCCCATGCCCCCTACCAGCCCCTGGACTAGCACCCCGGGGGAGCCTGGAGCTTCCCCTGGGTTCTTCAGGGGGACAGAGTAGAGCAGGAGCAGCCTTGTATTGGGCTGCTCCCATTGGGAGCAAATTTGCTCCCACCAGGGTGCACATGCAGATGTGCTTCTGGGGAAGGCTTACTACACAGTATTTTACTGAGCAGTGAGCCTATATTGAATTAATAGCATGTGTGGTGTTTTTTACCTTTTGCTATATTCATACTTACACTTTACTCCACCTTTTTAACAGTGAGGAAGAGACAGATACTTTTCTTGTAAAACCTGTGCAACACTAGTGTAGTACAGCATTCGATGGAGTTTTACAGGGATTTCACTAACGGAGTATCAAAGGAAGGTCTGAACTCTTAGACTACCCCTGAGAATGATGATGATTATCCAATAACCTTCATCCAGTAACCTAGTGGTCAGAGCCCTTATCTGGTATGTGGAATACTCAGGGTTAATTTCTGCCTCTTCCTGAGGGGATCTGAATCTACATTTCACAAGAGACTGCCCAGACTACTGTGCTGAAAAGCAGCTGAAGGAGGTTCAGCCTCAGGGACTGAGGCAGTGGTAGAAGGACTGAAATTAATAGGATGAAATTCAACAAAGACGAGTGTAAATTACTAAACTCATGAAGAACAATCAAATGTACAAATGCAAAATGGAAAGTATCTGGCTAGGCTGTAGTATTGCAGAAAAGGATGTGGGGATTATAGTGAATTACAAGATGAATGCAAATTAACAGTAAAATGTTTTGTTTTGTTGTTTGTTTGGTTTTTTAAAGGTAATAGCAATCTGAGAAGTATTAACAGGAAAATTGTAGGCAAGTTGCAGAAAGTGATTCTTCCATGGATTCTTCCATCAGTGAGGTCTTACCTAGAGCACTATGTCCAGTTCTGGGCACCACACTTCAGGAAGATGTGGACAATTTGGAAAGTATACAAAGGAAAGTAACAAAAATGATAAGAGGTCATCTGAGATTGAACAATTTTTGGTTTATTTAGTCTAGAGAAGAGAACTGAGAGAGATTTGAGAAGTCTTTTAAATATGAAAAAGGTTGTTATAAAGAGGAAACCGATCTCTGTGTCGTGTCCACAGGGCGGGACACAGTAACAGCTAGGCCTGTGTGAAGCGGCAAGTATTCGCTTCAGATTTGGATTTGGCCAATTCAGAAGGACAGTGATTTGATTCAGAGATCTGAATCACAGTCTGGATTCCATTCAACTGAATTGAATCCAGAGATTCAGCGCCACTTCGGAGATTCAGCCATAGAATAAACAGGCAGCAGTCCTCACCATGCTGGACACAGCTGCCTGCAGCTGGTAAGTCTGTTGGGGGTGGGGGAGGGAGTGATTAGGGCTGGGGCTGAGACAAGCTGACCAGCCAGGGTGGAGGGGCGCAGATCTTGAGGAGGGTGACGGGGGGGGCACAGGATGCGGGTGCAGCAGCACTCAGAGCAGGGGCTATGCCCTGCTGCCGCTTCCCCAGCTGGGGTGGGAGGGGGAGGTGGGATGCAGGCACCACTCGCTCTGGGCGGAAGGGGGTAAGCAGCAGCAGGGCATAGCCCGCCACTTGCCCAGCCACAGCAAGGGGGCAGAATGAGGGTGCAGCAGCACTAGGAGCGGGGCCTATGCCCTACTGCTGCTTGCCCCCTTCTGCCTGGAGCAAGCCGCACCTGCATCGTGTTTCCACCCTCCTCCCCCCGAGCAAGTGGCAGCAAGGCATAGTCCCCGTTCCCAGTGCCTTCCACTGCAGCTGCATCCTGCCCCTCCCCCCACCCCAGCTGGGCAAGCAGTGGCATGGCATAGCCCCCGCTCCCAGTGCTGCTGCGCCCGCATCCCACGCATCCCATCCCCTTCCTGCCCCAAAGCGGTACCAGATCTCTTCTGAATCGAATCGGCTGCCAAAGCTTCGCACAGCCCTAGTAAAACAGCCTTAAATTGCAACAAAGATTTAGATTGTATATTAAGAGGAGCTTTCTACTGAAATAGACAACCTAGAGAGGTTGTGAAATTTCTATCATTGGAAGTTCTTAACTACTGGTTAAATAAACAGGTGTCTGGGATGCTTTAGCCAGGGATGATTCTGTCTGGAGCAAGAGGTTAGGTTAGATGGCTTCTTGAGGTCCTTCCTGCCCTGTTTTTCTATGATTCCAACATTGCCTCATGTTCTGAGGTTCAGTATATTGATGACAGATGCTCACAATGGTATGCAAATCCCATAAATGGAGGTGTGGAAAAAAAGAGTGCTGTGCATGACTGAGCAAACTAGTTACGGTCAATGTCAAAGGTTCCTCTTAATTTGAACATCAGTCAGGCTAGCGTCATTAAGACACACCCGGTTCTATAGCTAATGATGCACAAAAGTTGTATAGCTATTATTAATGGATTGTGTTTTAGTGTAGTCTAAACCAGAGATGGCAAAATATGCCCACCAACTGATTGCATCCAGCCTGTGTCTGCCTCCATGGCACTTTTCATGGGCTGAGCCCTGCCCACTCCTGCCCAGCGCAGCCTGCTCCACACTTGTGTAGATGCGCCCTGGAGAGTCCACAATTTTTCTAGTCTGCTCCAATGCTCGACTACCTGAATAGACAGAAAGTTCCTCCTAATCTCCAACCTACATTTCTCCTTCAGCTTAAACCCATTGCTTCTAGTCCTGTCTCCTACAGCCACAGAGAGAAGCCCATCTCCACCTGTAATTATCCCTCAGGTATTTAAAGACTCTTTGAGGTGGCATGAATAGGCACTGTGCCCAAAACATCTGTGTACAAGGTAACTTCATGATGATGATCTGTTTTGTTTTCATTTCCTTTCCTAACAATTCATCATATTCTATTTGTCATTTTGACCACTGCTGCATGCAAAGGACATATTCTAGAGAACTATCCACAACGAATCCAAGATCTTTCTGAGTGCTAACAACTAATTCAGAACCCATCATTATACATGCATAACAGTGAGTTATTTTCTTTCTGAATACTCCTTTGCATCTATCAGAGTGTTGAATTTCCTCTGCCATTTTATGTCCCTCTCATTGGGTTTTGTAAGATCTTTCTGTAACATAGCACTGAGACTTGGGAGGTTACACAGGTAGAGATACTGGGCCTGACCAACAGGACAAAATCAAGGGTACAACACAGTTGCAAGAAAGTACGACTGTCCGTTTGGAATCCCTGTACCACTAAGAAGTTGCACAGACTAATCAACAAGGCTTTCCCTCCCTCCTTTACCTTAAAGAGATTAATAGACAATGATCAGATTTGCAGACTCCTCTAAGCTTAATCAGTGCATTTTTGTGGCTGGGAGGTGCTAACTAGTTTTTGAATTATTGCATCTTTGTAAATTTAAAATACCCCTATAAGTAACCGTCTTCTTAACTGTCTTAACAGCCCCTGCCCATACTGTGTACTGATGCAAATTGGTTTAGCTCTATTGACTTTCTTGGACCTATAACAGAATCTAGCATTAGGCTTCTACTAAAGGGTGCAGACAGAAGCGACAATTTTTGCCCAATCTGGCCACAGAAAGCAGTTTATAGCCATGACCAAACACAAGTGCACAGCTACAGGCAGTTTAAAAAATGGCCAGTTCAGTGAAAATCTGAACCCTCGTTGCATGAGAGGTCACATAACGTTTCCAAACAGCATCTTCTGTAACTTGTATCTATGCAGCCTGCCATCCTACAGCTGTTTTCAGAATGGGGGGAAAGGCAGCAGAGGGAGTTTGGTCTGCAGGGTTTTCAGCCCCTGCTGGAGGGTGGGGCAGGGGTATTGGAGCCCTCCCTGAGGTGAAAGGTCTCCAAGTGACCCACCCCTTCCTCCAGCCATGGCTGGGAAACCCCTAAAATTACTTCCCTCTGCTCCCTTTCCTACCTCCCATTCTGAAAGCTTTGCAGCCTAGCAGGGACTGTTGCTAGGGAAAACTAGCTGCAAGCTGGCAGCCAGATTCCCCTCCCCCTTTGTTTCAGGGGGTCATTTTAACTCAGAATGCTTCCTGAAAAGTGTTCTCAGTTACAGTGGGGTGCTCCACGTTTGTCTGCACCCAAAGGGTCAATGCCCATTAACTTTAGCTCATTGAGTCATCCTTATGAGATTGATTTGCCCACCCCTTTTGAAACCGGATGTTTTGAGCTTTACAGATTGTGAAATCAGAAACAGATGCGTAAGTGTCATTGCAAAGAGCATGTTTAGGGCAACTGATTTCAGTAGCTGAGCAAGGAAATTCATGAGATGCGTTTATTGTGCCAGTGCACATCAGCATTTTGCTGGGTTTTTGGTTGTAGCCGTGTTGGTCTAAGGACATAGGCAGGCAGGGTTCTTTGAGTAGATGTGATATCTTTTATTAGACCAACTGAGTAGTTGGAAAAAAATTCTTAAGAAGCTTTTGGGCACAATCACCCTTCTTCAGGCTTAGGGAGTCTGCTGTTTTGAGACTCCAAGGAATGAGAGAAACTAAAAGTGTGGCAGGATGTCAGTGAGAATGTAAATAGGTAGAAATTATGAAAACAAAAGGTAAAGCCAGGGGGAAAAGCCAAAGATGAGCAAGGGAGACACTACAGTGGTAGTAATTCAAGATAGAAAGGAGGCTGTCTGTGAAAAAGGAAACAGCTGGAAATTAGAAAGACAAAGGGCAGAAAAGAAGTGGGGGGGAGAAAAATGTAAGAGGTCAGGTCTGGCAGGTATCTGGTGAATCAGATGTCAGGCAGCTTGTAATGTGTCATAAATCTAATGTCTATATTGATTCCATGGCCATGTGTAGACAAAAGAAGGTGCGTGTGCGCACAACACTGTAAAGCAGGCTAAATGCTTTTGCAATACTTTAATGGTGTCGGTGTTTAAACACCTTGGCAGCATATTACGCATTAATTCTAAGTGCTGTAGGAAATTCGGTGGTGTAATGCACTTTAAATGACTTGGGGTGCAGCAAACTAGAACTCCTTTGAGGAGGTTTAGTTTGCTGCCCGTACAGCCGTGGAGGGACGCACCAGGCTCTGTGCAGCTCCGTGGCTCTGCAGGAAGCCCTGCAGGCAGCCTGGCAGCAGCCTGGGAAAGCAGGCTCTGCCCAAGAAAAGCAGCAAGCCTGATCTTACTCTACTACAAAGAAGTTGTTGAAATATGTTGTTTGAAATGGTAACCTCATTATAGCTCAAAACTGTTCTGTGACACATTTAACATCTGCACAGGTCTCTCCAACCTGTAGTGTCCCACAGTGCTTTGCTCTCCCTCCCCTGCCACCAAGGGGGACAATAGCCAACTGACTATGGCAGAGGGGCTGAACTTGATCTCACGAGGTCCTTTCCAGCCACTAATGTCTATAAAGACTTCCTGACAGCCTGTCCATCTGGGAGCTGTCATGAAGCCCTGTAGGGACTAGCTTGCAGCTGGCTGCAGCCATGGCAGCACCTGATTGGACAGCAGAAACCACTGGTCAGCTCTTTCCAACTATGGGCAGCTTGCAAGTAGCCCTGTCCCTGTTACTGCCAGTGGCAACAGGGAGGGACAGGACATCAGGGTATTCATAGATTGTAAGGCTGGAAGGGACCTCGCAAAATCATTGAGTCCAGCCCCTCTTCCCCTCCCCACCCCACACTAGGAAGGAAAGACAGCTGGTCAGGTGACCCCCAGCCACATGACCATCCAATCTCCTCTTGAAGATTTCCAGGGTAGGTGATTGCCCCACCTCTGGATGAAGTTTATTCCACAGTCTGGACACTGACTGTGAAGATGTTTTTCCTAATGTTAAGCCTGAAATGGTCTCCCAGGAGTTTATGGCCATTACTCCTGGTTTTCCCCAAGGGTGTCTTGGTGAACAGTTGTTTGCTGAGCCCTTGATGTATTTCCCTGATATAGTGGTAAGCAGCTACCAAGTCCCCTCTCAGCCTTCTCTTTTTTAGGCTGAAGAGTCCCAGTCCCTCAGCCTTTCTTTGCATGGCTTGCCTTGCAAGTCTCTGATCACATGGGTGGCTCTTCTCTGAACTCTCTCAAGTTTTTCCATGACCTTGTTGAAGTGCGGTGCCCAGACCTGTATGCAGTACTCCAGCTATGGTCTCACCAATGCCCAGTTAAGTGGTAGAATCACTTCGCTGGTTTTGAGATGCATTGGTTGATGCATGCCAGAGTGTTCTTTGACCTGCTGGCTACAGCATTGCACTGACAGCTCATATTCATACTATGATCTATTGTTACCCCTAAATCCCTCTCAGTCGTGGTGCTAGTCAGTTTGTCACCACCGAGCATGTAGATATGTTGGGGATTTTTTGTCCCTAGATGGAGCACTTTACACTTCTCAGTGTTGAACTTCATCTGGTTTCAATCTGCTCAAATTGCTAACTTATCTAGGTCCACCTGGATCTGCAGCCTATCTTCAAGTGTGACCACACTCCCCCATAACTTGCTGTCAGCCATGACCTTGGCCAGTGAGCTCTTTACCCCTACATCCAAATTATTGATAAAGATGTTGAAAAGTACCAAGCACTGACCCCTTAGGGACACCACTGGCCACTTCTTGCCAGGACGACACAGATCCATTCATTGGAACTCTCTGGGTCCTACCCCATAGCCAGCTTCCTACCCACCTAACAGTCAAGCAGTTAAGCCCACAATCCTCCAATTT
>NW_017728992.1:44347025-44357036 GCF_001723915.1 Gavialis gangeticus | reverse complement strand
AGCTTCCTACCCACCTAACAGGCAAGCAGTTAAGCCCACAATCCTCCAATTTTCCCATGAGAATATCATGCGATACTAGATCAAAGGCCTTTTCGAAGTCTAGGTATATGATGTCAACCTTCTCCCTCTTATCCAGGTAGTGAGTTACCTGGTCATAGAAAGTAAGACAAGACTTGCCCGTGATGAAGCTATGCTGGCTGTCATTTAGCCACCTTCTGTAAGCGTATCGCACATCTTGAGGATTTTTTCCAGGATTTTCCCCAGGATAGAAATTAGGTTAATTAGCCTATAGTTGCCCAGGTCCTCTCTCCTCCCCTTCTTAAAGATGGGCACAACATTGGCCCTCTTTTAGTCTTCAGGGACCTCCCTTGATCACCACAAGTTTTGGAAAAGTTTTGCCAGAGGTCCCACAATGACTTTGGCCACCTCCCTCAGTATTGTCATATGAAATCCATCCAGTCCTGCTGACTTATAAATGTCTAACTTTTCTAACTGATCTACCGCATCACACAGGGTGAACCAGGAACTGTAACACATTGTGAGTGCTTGAACACCAGCAACCCTTTCCAGTTCCCTGATCAGAGCCCACCAGATCAGCCCCTGTCCTTGTGAGCAGCAATAGCTGATGAGGCAAGTCTGGCAGCAAGCCTGTGCTGCTCATGGACAGGATCCTCTGTGGACAGGGTCAGGGGAGAGCTACAAAGCAGCCCTCTATCATGCTCTGGCTAGGGAGCATACTTTTGTGGCACTTTTGTCATGCCTGAGCCAGAGGCTTTGTGCACATCGCACACCCCATAGTGATCTGCTTCTTGTAGTGCTACAGCTTACACAGAACTGTAAAAAGAATGTGCGTCAGAAGCCCAAGCCTGTGCATTTATATGTTACTACTTTTGGACTTATCCCATGGACATGCGCATCGTTCAAAGGTGGATAATGGGATACCCTGTTAAATGCAAGAAAATAGGAGAAGAACAGTGGAGATCCCAGAGTTGTACTCACAAAATACTATCATTTATTATGATCACCCATTTGTTCACTTAAGAATAACAAAAGAAACGCATTTCAGGCACCTTGCAGTTGGGGTGGCTAAGTGCTCTTTTGCCTCAGGGCTTTAATAGAGTTGTTTCATCACCATTTATTAGTTTTTAATAGCATTGTATTCTTCTTGCTTCTGTTGTACGTGACTGTATACACCCATGCCTTGATTTCCTGTTTGGCTGATCATTTCCCTGTCACCTTGCTTTTTTGTTATAGCAACCAATATATAGCCCATAGATTTTACTGTATGTTTTGGCTTATTAACAAAAAGCTTGATAGATGCATTGCAGTTGTACAAGTTAAAAGTGTCAGAAGTGAAATACCTTCACGTATTTTGCTAAAGAGTTGTTACTTCGAATATCTAGAGCTCCACTGAGGGGTAGTCATTTTTTCCAGATATCTTCTTTCAAAGACAGCTGGCTCATTAGAATTTTAAAATGGCATGAGAATTTTAGAGATCCAGCAATGGAAATGAAGTCACACCATGACATTTAGGAGGTGTTAGGTTTCCTGTTTATAACTAATGGCAAAAACTGGCAAATTATAGCACATTTAAATTTTTTTTATATCTATAAATGCAAGAATTTCCCCCCTTTTTTGAAGGTAGCTGACTCATTAGAATTTAAAAATAGCATACAAATTTTGGAGGTGCCAAGATTCCAGTTCACTGTTGATTCATAGCTGATGGCAAACAACTGGACTCAAAGTTATAGCTTCTTCTAAGTATTTTATGATACACATACAACAATGGTGCTAGAGTTTTTAAATTCAGGTGTTAAGTTCAAAGTACAACATCTTCACAGCAAGCCTAACTCATCCCCTTTTCTGTATGACCTTCTCTCAATAATGTTGATGTCAGTATCACAATTAAAAAAAGGTCTGGATCTTTAACTCTCCCCTCTCCCACCCATGTTGGATACTGTACTGCCTTTCTCAACTAGCAGTCATATTAATTAATTTAAGGGGGCTTCCTGGGCACTTAAAAAGTTTAGCAGTGCTTGGATACAGTGAGCTGGGCAGTAGGGCAATAGCTAGAACAGCTGAAAACAAATCCTGGTGCTTTGCTCCATTATGCTGTATTCACAGCAATTTACGTTGCTTGAATCAGTACCTACATCCTTAGATTGAAAGAGGTCTTTGTTTATTTTATAATGAGTACTTATTCCTAATTGGAAGCCCCTGCTCTGACAATAATTGAGATTTTTATGTCTCAGTATGATCAGCTCTGCTAGCCCTCTGGGGCTCAAAAAAGAAGAGGTTTGATGCAGAGAGACAAGAGACACCTGGACCCCCTGGCTTCCTAGGACGCTAACCTGAAACAGACAAAAGGAGGAAGTTTGCTGTAAGGGGTTGAGAGCAGCTGGGTGAATGTATCCTGAGAAATTTGTGTGGACTGATAGTCTCAATTTGTGTAAGGCTCGTTTGAAATTTTCTCATATCCCTTTCCTGAAGAAGGTATAAAGAAGAGACTTTCTCCACTGCTGAGGAGAAGGGTGTTGGAACCGACTCGAAGGGTGCGTCCACGCGTGCAGGCATGTGCGCTTGCAGCAGCTCAGATAGCAGCAGCACAACTTTGTGCCGGGGATTTGTGCCTCAGCACACGTGCCTGAACATGCACTTTGGTGTGAGGCAAGTTGTGCCACTTGGGTCAAACTGATCCTGCCCAGCTCCTCCCAGATCTGTAGCACTGCATGGGGCAACTGTGTGTGTGTGGGGGGGGGGGCATGTGATGGGGCCCCCCAACAAATCCTACACCCACACACCCTACATCCTCCCCACCCCCCATGTCCCTGCTTACCAGGGACAGCACCTGGGTTTGGGTCACGCTGCAGCCTTGCCCCACTCCTATTTCCGGCAGCATGCTGGGGCAGCAGGGGCACCATAGCGATGCTTTGGCCAGATGCCAGAGCATCTCTCTGGAGGACCTAGCTTCTGGTTGCCTCAGGGCATGTTCCTGGACCATGCCTGTGCTGCTATTTTTCTGCAAGTTGTTTTTTTGGTTTTTTTGATATCTGGATTTCCAGGTATCAAATGTAGAGCCTGCATTGCAAATATGCAGCACAGGGAACATTTTTTCTGTTCCCAGCATGCCTCTTGTGGCGTCTTACACTGCTCTGAGATGCCACACCAGGCATGTGCATGCTCGTCTGGATGCGTCCTAACGGTGCAGACAATTTTTGCCCAATTTGGTAACAGAAAGCAGTCTGTACCCATGACCAAACACAAGTGCACAGCTGCAGACCACTTAAAAAATGGCCAATCAGGTGAAAATCTGAACCCTCATTGTATGAGGGTTCAGATGAAGATGCTCCAAAACATAGCATCTTGCATAACTTGTGTCTGCGCTGCCTGCCTGCCAGCCTGCACCTGTTTTCAGAATGGGAGGTAGAAAAGGGAATGGAGGGAATTTGCTCTGGGGTTTTTTCTGCTGAAGGGTGGGGCAGGTGTATAGGATCCCTCCCCCCCAAGGTTGGGGGCCTCAAATTGACCTACCCCACCCTCCAGTGCCAGCTGAGGAACCCCTAGAATGAGCTCCATCTGGTCTCTTTCCCTACTCCCATTGTGAAAACAGTGCAGGCTGGCAGGGAGAATGGGACCATTGCTAGGGCAGACCTCTAGGTGCTAGATTCACTTCCCCCTTGGAACCAACGGTGAACTTTGGATTGGTCTGGGGCGGGGGGGGGTCGTTGCAACTCAGAACACTTCCTGTAAAACTTTCTGATTTACCGCTGCACTTCTGTCTGCTCAGGAAATGGAAGGAAGCTCTGAATACACAGGTACTTGGGTACTGTTGCTTAATTCTGAGGCAGGGAGGTTCCTGAAATGGGTGTGAGGAGGCGTGTGCTTGGTTTTCTGGTCTAATTAGACTAATACAGTCTAATTGGAGACTGTGGGAAGCATGTCTATTCCTAATGCTGCAATAGTGAGCTTTTTTTCAAGTGACAATGATTAGGCAATGATAGACTTAATATACAACTAGCTAGAGCAATAAAAGGCAATAAAAAGCCTCCTATAAGTATATTAAGGTAAGAAAATGATCAAGAAACATATAGGTCCCCTTAGTTAATGGGCAGGTACAAATAGTGGATAATGAAGAGAAGGCGAAGGTTGTTTTTTGTTTGTTTGTTTGTTTGGTACCCTAACCTTCACAGAACATTCACACTTAACAACAGAAGCAGAGTGATAGGGAGATAATTAGCCCAGAATAGAGAAAAAATAGATGATGTTTTCCTTATTGAGTAGACAGCTTTAACTTGTTAGAGCATGATGACATTTATCCCAGAATAGGGATTCCCGAAGTTTTTTTGCTGTGGCCTGGCAAACTGTGGCCCAGCAGTCACAGCCGACCACAGCCAGAATTTCCAGCCGGAAGACGGATAAGAATACCCCCACCCCTGGGCAGGCAGGTGGGCCAAACCCTGTGCTGCGTGGGCCCTGCAAAAGGAGCTGTGGCCTCTCTGCCCGGCTCTGGGGGGTTACAGTTTGCCAGTCCGTGGCCACTTCCACTCCAGCAGCCAACTGTGCTGTGGACTGGCAGCTGACCCACCGCAGCCTGGCACTGGGCTGTAGCCCAGGGATTGAAACCCCCTGTCCTAGAGTCCTTAAAGAAGTGACTGAAATAATTGTAGTACCATTGGCTGTTACCTTTGAAAACTCATGGAGGTTAAACGTGCTACCAGAAGAGTGGAGAAGGGAAATAGAGGGCTCCTGTCTTCAGATTTAGACAGGTAGGTTTTGAGTGACCGTTAGGTTTTGGTTTTTATTCCCTCTCCCTTTTTTATCTGACCTAAATTGCCATTGCTTCAAATTAAGCCAACTGTGCTCAGAACTGTCTAATCTGATTGACGTAGCCTGTGATTTATGTAACCTTTCAAATCATGCACATATTTGGTAAGAAATATATTCCTTGCACAACACTTCTACATTAACAGCTACCAAACTGCTGAGACAAGAAAAACTTGAAATATCTGAAACATCCTTCCAAAGCTGTCCAATCTTTTGTTTTATTGTATCAGAACCTTGTACTGCATTCATATCTGGTGTAAAACAGTGCAGATCAGGTGACTTCTCTATAGTGTTCATTGGGTTTAATAAAGACAGGGAGGCACAAATGAGAAGAAATTTTACTGTCTGATTAGCTGAGCTTGCTTATAGATAACCTCGTTCTTCTATTTCCAGTGTTAAAGTAGGTATAGGCCATATCTATCTCTTCTTTCAGGTTTTGGAAGGTCTTTGGAAGTGCTCCTACATCCTGACAATTGCATTCCCTTGTTAATGAAAAGTTCCATCCTGTGAGAGAACTTTTTACCAATGGAAAATGTCACCTTGTGAGGGAGCTTTTTTTGGCCCCATTTGTTCATGCCTAATGAGTGGATAACCCCCTCTGGTGCAATCTGCTTCACAGCCTGGGCCTTCACAGTTTCTGCTGCCCTGTAAATCTGACTGTCTTTCTAGGGACAAATCTCCCACATGCAGTAGCTTCTTGTAATGTAGAATTATTTGCAACACTACAAATAATCTTATCTCCAGGGATTCTGGTTTTCCCTGATAAAAAAATCCCCTATTTTGAGTTCACACTAAGGGAGGTATGTCTGGGTGGGAGACTCGTTTAAATAAAAAGGCAGTAATCATGGAAGTGTTGCAACCTACTTTCTGTCATTAGGCAACATAGAAGAGAATTGGAGAACAGTCAGACAAAAGTTTGAGTGGTACCTAGCAGCCATAGGGCAAGGGGAGAAACATGGTAAAGTCAAATCCTCTGTCTTTTCAGAATTTCTAGCTGTTTGCACTTTTACCTGCATGCCAATGAGAGAATGAGACCCCTTGAAAGACAGACTTCTTTTTTAATATGCAAACTAACACTAGGAGAAAGTCTGGTTCAATAACATATTGATCTAAAGAGACTGAGCTAAGTCTGTGTTTTCAGGAGTGTGACAGAATCTCTGATTGGAGATAAGCAGGGATCCTGGTTTTCTTTGATTAAAATTTTTTTTTTCCAATTTTCAAATATAAAAAAGTAATCCAAAATCCACATTTTTCTGTGATTAAAATGAATCGTTACTATCTCTCTCTTTTATATTCAAATTATATTTTATTTTAATATATAAATATATTATCTATATAACATAATAATATATTAAAATATATATTAAATAATATATAATAAAATATATAAAAGTATATTAGAGAGAGAGATAGTAGTGTTTCATTTTAATCAGAGAAAAATTTGGATTTTAGGTCACTTTTTTAAATCTGAAACCTATTTTCAGATGACTTCCTAAAATGCAAGGGCATTTTCATTTACAAGGTGCTTGAAAGGAGATGGATTTTAAAACAGTCTGTGTGTATCTAATCACTTAATCTTATGCAAAATCATGGGAAGCAGACATTTTTTTTTGTTTGGTTATGTTTGCTAACAGGACTTATCAACAGGCAATTCTGGATGCACTGGCATTTTGTTTAAATGAATTGAATTAAATCTAAGCATCATTAAGCAGAAATTTTAAAGCTAAGGTACCATAGCAAATGATAAACCCAAGACAGCCTTTTCAACTAGCTCTGTTGTATGTTGGTACGTGGTCATGTAGGATATTAGACTCTTGAAATCCAAGCTTTGTAGAAGATGATTGCTCTGTAAATAAGAACCATTTCTGTCCTGCCAGCGCTTAGTATGAGGTTATTTTGCAGCCCTGGGCTATGCGTCAGCAATTGATGGCCTCATGGAGGCCACTGCAGTTACCTAGAGAACTACTGCATTGCCATTGTCCAAATATAGAATCCCTTGCTGCAACTTGCCTCTTGTTCTGCCATCTGCCATCACTAATACCAGTCTAACAACATCATATTTGCAACCAACCTTCAGGTTGTTAGTTAATTGCTCATATTAAATCCTCCCTCAGTGTTCTCTTATCCAGACTGAATAAACCCAGTTCCCTCAGCCTCTCCTCAGAAGTCATGTGCCCCAGCCTCCTAACCATTTTCATTGCCCTCTCCTGGACTCTCTCCAATTTGTCCACATCCTTTCTGCACTGGGGGGGCCCAAAACTGGACACAGTACTCCAGATGTGTCCTCACTAGTACAGAATAAAGGGGAATAATCGCTTCCCTCAATGTGCTGACAATGCTCCTATTAATGCTCCTAATATAGCTCAGTAGGAGCATTAGTAGGAGCATTGCCAGCAGATTGAGCTAATGCATCTCAGTATGCTGTTAGCCTTCTTTGCAATAAGGGCACACGGGGCATCAGGTTGGTTGTTTATTGTCCACTGTAACCACCAGGTCCTTCTCTGCAGAGCTGCTACTTAACCAGTTGGTCCCCAGCCTGTACCGGTGCATGGGATTGTTCCATCCTAAGTGCAGAACTTTGCTCTTATCCTTCTTAAACCTCACAAGATGACTTTTTGTCCAGTCCTCCAGTTTGTCAAGGCCTCTCTGAACCCTAGCCCTACCCTATAGTGTATCTTCTACTCCCCTCAGCTTGGTGTCATCTGCAAACTTGCTGAAGGTGTATTCCATCTCATCTTCTGGGTTGTTGGTGAAGATATTGAACAAAACCAGCCCCTGGACCAACCTCTAGGGCACTCCACTTGAGACCAGCTGCCAACTAGACATAGAGCTATTGATTACTACCAGCTGAGCCCAGTGATCCAGTCAGTTTCTTACCTACCTTACAGTCTATTCATCCCACCTGGACTTCCTTAGCTTGCTTGTGAGAATGTTGTGGGAGAACATACCAAAAGCCTTGCTAAAGTCAAGGTGCATCATGTCCATTGCACTTCCCGCATCCATAGAGCCAGTCATCTCATCATAGAAAGCAATCAGGTTGGTCAGGCATGACTTGCTCTTGGCAAATTCATGCTGACTGTTCCTAATCACCTTCTTCTCCAAGTGTTTAGAAATGGATTCCTTGAGGACCTACTCCATGATTTTTCCAGTGACTGAGGTGAGGCTGACTGGTCTGTAGTTTCCCAGATCCTCCTTCCCTTTCTTAAAGATGGGCACTATATTTGCCCCTTTCCAATCATCTGGGATGTCTCCCGACTGCCACAAGGTTTCAAAGATAATGACCAGTGGCTCTACAATCTTATCAACCACCTCCCTTAGCATCCTCAGGTGCATCACATCCAGCCCAATGAACTTGTACACATCCAGATTTTCTAAATAGTCCCCAACCTGTTCTTTTGCCACTGTTGGCTGCTCACCTCCTCCCCTGACAGTGCTGCCAGGTGCAGTAGTCTGGGAGTTGACCTTGCCTATAAAGACCAAGGTGAAAAAGGCATTGAGTACTTCAGCATTTTCTTCATCATCTGTCATTAGGTTGCCTCCCCCATTCAGTTAGGGTCCCACATTTTCCCTGATCCTCCTCTTGTTGCTGACATACTTGTAGAAACTCTTGTTATCCTTCACATCCCTTGCTAGCTGCAATCCCAGTTATGGTTTGGCTTTCCTGATTTCATGTCTGCATGCCTGAGCACTACTCTTATGCTCTTTCCTAGTTGTTTAAGTTTCAACTTCTTGTAAGCTTCCTTTTTGTATTTTAGCACACTGAAGAGCTACCTGCTAAGCTAAGCTGGTCTCCTGACATACTTGCTAGTCTTCTTGGGCGTCGGGTTGGTTCATTCCTGCACCCTCAGTAAGGTTTCTTTAAAATATGACCAGCTCTCCTGCCCTCCTTTCCCCCTCAGACTGGCTTCCCAGGGGATCCTGCCCATCAGTTCCCTGAGTGAGTCAAAGTTTGCTTTTCTGAAGTCCAGGGTCCTTACTCTGCTTCTCTCCTTCCTCCTTTTCCTCAGGATCCTGAACTCAGTCACCTCATGGTCACTGCTGCCCAAGTTGCCATCCACTACATTACATTCCCTACTGATTCTTTCCAGTTTCTGAGCAGCAGATCAAGAAAAGCATGGCCCCTACTTGGCCTCTAACATTTGCACTAGGAAGTTTTCCTCAACACTACAAGAAATTCCAGGATTGCCCATACACTGCTGTTTTGCCCTCCCAGCAGGTGTCAGGGTGTTTGAAGTCCCCCATGAGAACCAGGGCCTGTGATCCAGAAACATCCGCTAGCTGTCTGAAAAAAACCTCATATACCTCATCCTCCTGCTCTGGTGGTCTATGACAGACCCCCACCACAATGTGACCTTTGTTGCTCTCCCCTCTGACCATGGGCAACTGGTGCCTCCTGAGTCTGGTGGAGCACCCACAGAAGCCTCTGGCGGCAGGACAGGGGGCAGTGGGGGTGGCAGTGGGGGGATGGCCCTATCGGGGGGGGCAAGTCCCCCCCATGCCCTCCCTGCCAGTCACCTATGCCTCTGACCCTAACCCAGAGCTTTCAACAGGCCTGTCTCCAGTTTCATACTGGAGCTCTGAACAATCCTGCTGGGCAGGAAATGTTTTTTGTCCCATGAACCTCTGAATTTACTCTCCTACCCTTCCCACCACCTTGTTCCATATCAGTGGAAAATTAAAAAGTGTAAAATAGTGATGAATTGAAGATAAAAAGAAAACAGGCACACTTAAATACAAATATTTCAGTTTAGGCCATTTCTTTAACTTTTTTTAGCTTACTCATGGTGCTTATCTTAGTTTTAAGCTAGTTTAAACTTAAAAACTTAATTCTGTTTTGAAATTGTTAAAATATTTTGACAGCTTCAAAGTTAGTGTGGTGTGCTGTCCTGACTCTCTTCCCTAGGGGTGGGGAATTATTTCAGCTGAAGGGCCGCTTTATGAGTTTTGGTGAGCTGTCAAGGTGTGGCCCCACCCCTTGACAAGTGCCCTGCCCCCTGGTCACCATCTTGGAACCAGATAAAAAACCCAAGTATATACTAAAAATTAAACATCCACAATAACATATTTTAATTTTATTTTTTAAAAATATTTTGTCCTGATTTGTGTGTGTTTGCATTGTGTACATAGACATGATTGTATAATAGCTCAAAATGAAGTCTTACTCTTGTATATTGTGGAGAGGGGTGG
>NW_017728992.1:44345372-44346272 GCF_001723915.1 Gavialis gangeticus | reverse complement strand
GGAGGGCATGCACACAAGCACAGAGCTTCACTTGTAAATATTTTGCGTGGTGAAGAGGCTGTTTTATTGTTGGTAGGTGGGTTGGGTGGTGGATGTGTGGGGGTATGTGTGGATGTGAGTGGGTGAGTAGTAGGGCTGTGATTTGATTCAGAGGAGATTTGGCCCGATTCAATGGCTGAATTTCCAAATCCAAATCAAATTGGGACTAATTTAAAGGTCTGAATCGATTCAAAGCTCTCTGAATCTTCAGAAAAGATTCAGAGAGCTTTGATGATTCAGGCAGTCCCTGGTAGCTGCAGGAGGGAGCTGCAGCTGACTCAGAGCTGGTAAGTACTAGGGGCGGGGGAAGGGAGACTGGAGGAGGGGACCATGGGGAGACCCCTTTCTGTCCCCCCAGCCTCCCAGCATGGAGGGAAAAAGGCGCCCCCCGCCCCCCCCATCACTGCTGCCAGACAATTATTGCTGCAGCCACCTGGAGCCTGCGTCCCACTGGGCTACCCTGGAACTCCATCATCGCTGCCTCTGGGCTGCCCAGCAGCTGCTCTGCACTATCATTGCTGGTCCACTGAGCAGCCCAGAGGTGGCAGTGATGGCGGTAGAGATGCAGGGCTGCTCAGTGTGGCAAAGGCTCTGGGCAGCTGCAGTGAGAACTGCCTAGCAATGGCAAGGGGAAGGAGCCAATTTTCCCCCAAACCGAGCAACATTTTCTGCCCAGCTGCCACCACTGCTGCCATTGCTGAGCCCAAATGGGCAAGTCCGGACCAGGCGCTGGGCTGTGTGCATGGGTCCCTGCCAGTACTGTGGGGCTGGGGCCAGCAACAGCAGCAGCCAGAAGGAACCACTGCTGCCTGCACTGGCTAGAAAGATTCAAATCACTATCCTGAATTGATTTGACTGAAT
>NW_017728992.1:44340025-44340372 GCF_001723915.1 Gavialis gangeticus | reverse complement strand
CTCCATGGTCCCATCCCCCTTCCTCCAGCCTTCTTGTCCCATGATCAGGGCTGGGCTAATTCAGCCCTGTCCTCCCTCCCAACTCTGATGCTGTCTACAAGAAGGGAGGGGCAAGAGGGGAGCTGCAAGCTGTTTTCCAGCCTGAAATGAAGTGGGGAAGGGGCATGAGGCCGTGGGGCTCCAATCCACTCCCTCCCTCCCAGCCTGCCCTGCTCCAGCTCAGGTTGGGCAAGCTCTAGCCTGCAATTCTCTCCCCCTCCCTTCCCTTCTTGCAGACAACACTGGGGGAGGAGTTGGACTGAATCAGCCCAGCCCTGATCATGCTGACAAACTGGTTCTAAGGTTCT
>NW_017728992.1:44334525-44335025 GCF_001723915.1 Gavialis gangeticus | reverse complement strand
CACTGGCTAGAAAGATTCAAATCACTATCCTGAATTGATTCGACTGAATCTGATCTCTGAATTGCACAAGCCCATCCCCCGTCCTCTCTCCCAGCACGGCAATGGTTGCCCTACCCACCCCAGCTCCCGGCACTTTGAAAAAAAAAGCTCCAACTCGCTGCATGCTGCTGGGTGGGAGGGGTGACCCCGCTGCCTCACACTGCATGGGGGGCTCTCCACAAGCCCCCACCCCATCTTCACTCCCCCAGCCCTCCCACAACTGCCCTGCCTACCCCAGCTCTGGCCCTTTAAGAAAAAAAATAACCCCAAAACCCCCAGACTCACTGTTCCTGCCCAGCAGGGGGCAATCCCTGCTGCCCCCCACTGCCCTATGCCATGTAGGGGGGCCCTGCATGAGCCCCCCAAAACCCCAAGGCTGCTGCAGGAGTGGTGAGTATAGGGCTTTTTCTTGTTTCCTTTTTTTCTTAAAGGGCTAGAGCAGGGGCAGGCGGGGCAGCCAT
>NW_017728992.1:44325224-44329525 GCF_001723915.1 Gavialis gangeticus | reverse complement strand
TGGGCAAGCTCTAGCCTGCAATTCTCTCCCCCTCCCTTCCCTTCTTGCAGACAACACTGGGGGAGGAGTTGGACTGAATCAGCCCAGCCCTGATCATGCTGACAAACTGGTTCTAAGGTTCTCCACTTTGGAGCACCTTCATCTGATCCCTCATTAGATGAGGGTTAATTAGCCACATGGTTGGCCACATTTAAAGCACTCTGCAGCTGTGCACTTCTGTCAGGGCATAGCAGTAGAGCACTTTCAGGGGGCCAATCACATGGTAAATGTCACTTCTCTTAGCACCCAAAGTGACTCTCTCTTCAAAATAGAACTTGAGTCCTTCAGTGTCTAAGTCACTTGAACGTATTATCCATAATCTGGGTAAAATATGGGCTAATATTCATCAGTCTTTATTGTCCAATAATGGCTGCATTTTCTTTATTTTATTATGTTAGAAATAAACATGAAACAACCTCCACAAAACTCGGTACATATGACTAAATAGATATAGAGCATTTTTAAGCAGGAAACATTTCATATTTGGACACAATACCCAATACAGAAAAGTGAAAAGTGCTTTACAAATTCTGCAATACTTTCTCAAAGCAAAAGGTGCAGCTTTGCAATGCCTGAGGTACAAATAAGGGGCCCCTGCATTTTTGGATGTGGACAAGTTGTCTGCAATTTAGATTAGAGTTACATTTGGAAATTTATAAAATGACAACTCAGAGCCAGTTGCTGTTCAGCCTCAATCAGAAAGAAATCTGAGCTACCTTGAAATCTGCATTCTGTTTCATGGAATTTTACCAGGAAATCAGAGTACTATTTGCAAAATGCCCCACAATAATCTCAACACTGAAGACCCTGACCCATCAAAGAATTTACTAACTCAAACCAGGAAATGTCTCACTGGACCAAATCCAGAAATCCTTATTCAAACCTAGATTATAAATCCTGATCCATGATAAAGATGGAGGAGGAAGAGAAGGAGGCGCCTTTGCACAGGTATTTCCCCTCATGAGCAGAATGGGAAGGGAAGTCCTGTTCTGTTACCACTACTGCTGTCCTCTTCCACAAGGATGATCCTAATCACTCCTTATTATAGCACTGGTAGCATGGGTACAGTGGTAGAATGCCAAGAAATGGAGGGAGATGTTGCTTAGAACTTTGTATCTTAAGGTTTTCAGATGGTTTGGGCCTGGATCATTAGTACAGTCATTAAGGCAAATATCTACCCCGGGTAAAGTGGGGCATTGGTTGGACCCTTTTATTCAGTTCTTCCTCAAACTAAAAAGCATTGCAGTGGATGACAGTTTTCCTAAGTACAGGTGGAGTAAATGTAGAGTAAGCAGCTTAGGTTTTGTCTCTTAATGTTTGCAAATGGCTGCACTGAGTAGTCAAATTGTAACCAGTGTAAAGATGAGAGAGAGAGAGAAATATCTTTAATAGATTTTAACATTTAGATTTCAACACATTTTTCTGAAATGTAAATATTAAGATCTACCTTGACACTGAGGGGGGAAGGGGCTTGCTATTTCTTAAGTGTCTTCTAGTTTACGGGTGAAGCGCACCGACCATAAAAGAGAATGCTGTTGGTTGCATTGTGTTTGATAAAGAAGAGAAAGGGGTGGTCAGCCTTGAAGTCATGAGCACTTTTTCGACTTATCACAACCCCTGTACCTGTACTTGCTTCCGTGCCCTCTTCATTAACATCCACATAAGACTTATGGAGGGCTCTGGACACATACAGCTGAGCAGACTTTGACATTCCTGTTAAATCAGACTTTTTAAAACTGAACACATCTAGCACTCCCATAGCTTGTAGACTTGACTTGAGGTTGTAATCTTCCTCCATTTTGAACCGGGGCAGATACACATTCACATTTTGTTTGTTCATATTAGCTGAGCTGATCCATTCTGCTAATTTCTCATAAGTGAGTGCACTTTCAAGCTGCAAAGGTAAATAAAAAGAGTCAAAGTCATATTATGATGGGTCGAAAGGACCAAAGAACTGAGTGAGTAGAGCAGAAGCTGATGTTAAGGAAATGGTACACTACAGTTACAATGCCAAGTAGGATTCTGTAAACAAAAAAACTGGATTAATGTCATAGAGTGTTTATACACATGCTCTGGGAGGTGAGGGGGAGGGAGGGAGGCATTTTAATTAGAGCAGCTCCAAGAGCCACTATAAAGCATCCAGACTATCGTGTGTATCAATATCCCCACGCTGAAAAAAGGTGGCAGGGGTGCTTTAACTAAAGTTCATCAAATGAGCTTCCCACCACCATTTTTCAGCATGGGGATGCTGATACACACAATGCTGGAGTCTGCTAGAGGACAGTCATTACCATGCTCCAGCAGACTCGATTAATCAAGTCTGCTCTGATGCACTGTATTTACAGCGTGTCAAAGCAGCATCAATGTATGTGTAAATATGCCCATACAGTTTTGCTAATAAAGCTGATAGAAAAGCAGGAGGGGGAAAACACTTGTAAATGTTGTAAATCCTTTTTCCTTTTTTTATCCATTTCAGTGAAATTTGAAAAATTCCAACCGCATTCCTGTTAAACTGGGGAGGGGGGGCGGGAATTAAATGATTGTCCTATGTTTTCATCAACATTATATATTTAATAACTTTTTAAATTTGAAAAATTCAGCCAGCCTTAATCAGCAGTATCTTGCATATTACATTTTGTCCACTGAAAACAAATTATACCGATATTAAGAAAAATAAACAGGTTCTGCTTTAATGCTGATCATTGCTTTGTCTGCAGGGTTAAGTTAGGATCAGATTCATTGTTAAAAAATGGTGAAATATCTACCCATGTCCAGGAACTCAGCAAGCATATGAACAGCGCAAGCTTGTGCTTATATCTAGTTATGGAGTTCCTTCATAGCCCATAATAATGGGGAGAAAATATAATGAAACTCTAATATTGCTAATTACCTTCTGTCTCTACCATTCAGACAATAGGAAATATACAAAGGAGTGAGCATATTCACAGTCAAGGTACACAGGGGCCATCACATACGTATAAGAGATGGAGCCTTTACCTGTTCTAGGCCAGTGGAATTATCACCAATGTCTTTTGGTAGAAGAATAAACATACTTAATTCATTGTCAATATATGGGAGCTCCAGCACTTCAAGATGAGGTTCCTTTATGATGGCCAGTTTGAATGTACTATTCAGAAACATCATCTGCACACTTCTTATCTCATTCTGTAATACACACAACAGGTATTAAGAAAAAAATAGAAGATACCGAGTTCCTAAATGAAATCTATATCTGGCTTGGTATTAAATCTTGCTTGAGTTATCAAAACTCAGAAAGCATAGTCTTAGGAATGGTCAAAATTTGAATTATCCACATTCAAGCACTAAATGTATCTCTGAGCTTATTTGACGTACAGAACTGTACACTGTGCTTACCTGCCTCTCTGTTGCTGATCATTATAAATTACCTTACCTAGTTAGGGGCCTGCTACACATTAACATTAAAGCTGGATACAAACAAGCTATAGATTTGTTACATCTTTTAAAGCACTAACTTTATAGTGGGTTGACTTTTTTATAGCTGGATAGTAATTTTTATTGTGTGAAAATTCCTTTGCACTGTGGCTGGTTTAAATGTATGTGCAATTAACCAGTTAATTGTGTAATATATGTAATATGCAGCAGGAGCCTAAGACAAAGCAAGATCCACTTTACCTGGATCCTAGAGGTAGGTATCTTTTCCTCCAATTCTCTCTCTTCAGTTTATGTTTATTTTAATATAAACTAGGAAACTTAAAAATGACACCCTAGAGTAATGTGCATATGCTAAAGGAAATGGCATTTCAAGCTCCCTGCATTGTTTTTTGGGCTTTTTGCTAGATTTCTAATATAGGGTCATGACATTCATCTTAAACATATTCTTCTCAAGCTAAGAGTCATGTCTTGCTTTGTTGAGTGATGTATCCTAAATCTTACATAGGAATATAACTTCTCATTGAATGAAGTCTTCTGTTCTGCTGCCATGATCTCCCCCCGCTCCCACACCCTTCTCCCCCCTCCTCCCGTTAGTGGCAGAACTCCTAATGACTTTTAACACCCAAACATAAACTTGCTTTGGGGCTCACTTTCAGCATCTATCCAAATGTCCGGGGGGGATGAACCAAGCCCCAGTGTCACGGTGGGCCAGGGTGACGATTGACCACAAAAACAGGTGGGATTCTTGGCGATGGAGTACTGAGTGGCTCGGAAGCGTAATGGTTTCTTAAACAAGGTGGGTTTATTTGACTTACGCTTTTTAGGCGCAGGCACAGTAATTCTTCAGT
>NW_017728992.1:44316403-44324821 GCF_001723915.1 Gavialis gangeticus | reverse complement strand
TATAACAATTTGGTGGCCAATTAGAATGTGTCCCTCAAAGAACTTTCTAGCCAAATGACATCATGCTCTTAGCTGACTGAGCATGTGCGAGCCTGAACTCTCTGCTGTTACCACGCAGGCGCAGGGCTGAAAAGTAGGTCAGCCTGACTGACAGCTCTTGGGGTCGCCCAGGGGACACAGGCTGGGTGAGTCCAATGGAAAATTCCATGAGCCTGTCTTGCGCATGTCAGTTCCAGTTCTCTCTCTCTCACTCTCTTTCTGCATTGGCAGCATACAATCAAAACTTTACTTCAACACCAAAGTGATAGAAATGGTAACAATCTAACTATATTTGCATGCTAGGTTGTTGAAGTTGTCTGAAATAAGATGGGTACCCCTCACTCTACCAGCCAAGAAATGGAAGGAATTTCTACCTCCACCCCTCCCCCTCCCTCCCCTGCTCCCACCCCTTACAGACCTTATTGTCTTTGGCCCTTGTCCATATTGTACCTTGTTCACCCTGAAAGCTGTTTCCTTGGTCTTTTCTTTCACAAATTCCAGTGCCCACTTTCCTTTGAAGTAGATAGCATTAACCAGCACAAGGACAACTCTGTCATCAGTGGCATCAGAAGGGAACAATTCTTTGATTTTACCTTTTAAAATAATGAATTAAAGTGAATTAACGTACTTGATTCAGTCAGTCTCCTATAGCTAACGTTAATAATGGAGTTATTTTGTAAGACAGTTAAAATAAGGTTTTTTAAATAAAAATTTTCAAATATATACATCTACACTTAATAATAGAGCATAGGAACCTTGATGAAGACTCAAACCAGTATCACATGTGACTTGACTGTAAAACCATAATTGATTAAAAAGAAATGGAAAAAATCTTAAATTCCAGGGCTAGAATGAAGGACTCCCCTTTCTAGATGAGTTCCATAATTCTGAGCTACAAAGCCAGACTCGTCTTTGATTGTGCTCTCTCTGGCCCCTTGATTCTTGTATTCTCAACTTTAACAAGAAAGGTGGAGGGTCTTCCATCTAAATTAGTTTTGAAAGACCTCCAACCTATATTCCTAACTCATTCTGACAGAATGTGTACTTAATATGGTATGTATGTCCTGTTCTTACCATTTGTCTTATTTTCTACCCAGGAGTTAATTTTTATTCTGGCTTTGTGTGGAGCATTCCTAAAGTCAACTTCTTCCAGCTCTGCATGATACAGTGTCTTTGTGCAACTTAAATATTGCTGTGAGGTAGGAAAGACAAACATATTGTTACAGAAATCAGGCCAAAAACACCATCTTCAAAACCATTTTATATTGCGCAATAGTGTGATACGAATGAAAAACAACAATAAAAAGAGGTTAGTCTAAACACAATTTTGACAGAAAGAATTTTTAAGAACACAATATTTTAAAATACATATTTCTACCAAATATGATTTACCTTCTGTGTCATCCATTATATTAGCATCTTTCTATATTTTCAGTAAACAACTCAGAATTATAAACTGCAGGAAAAAATAGATGAGGCCAGAAAAAAGCACCTCACTTTAAGCTTTTCATTACATAATTAGACATGTGTCTGATTTTTTTGTAAAACATTGAGCAACCAATAGAATCTATTAACTCCCAGGAGACATAGTTGAGAGTTGAGTACCAAACTTCCATGGCTTTAAAAAATTAAAACAAATTTAGACTTAATTTTGTTTCTGATGTAGAAATTACATAGGCAATGAACCATTATGTAAGGTCACTGGCAGGTGGTATTTTAATTGCAGCATAGCTTTTTTTGTATTATGAAACCATTGTGCAGTGTGCAGCACTTCACATGCAAAAGGCAGGCTGCCCAGAAAGGAAAAGCATGGCATGCTAGCTTGCACTGCTGGTGCCAGTGACCAGCTGGGGGAGATCTCCAAGCTCAACGCTGGTCCTCAGCCATAGGCAACTGGTAGGGAGGGCACAGGGGTGCACATGTCCCCTGACAGGGCCACCACCACCACCGGAGGCTTCTGCAGGTGCTTACCAGCCCTGTCTCTGCCACCAATGTGGCTGGCAGCTTCTGTGGGTGCCCCCCCCCCCCCGACTCAGGAGGCACCAGTCACCGACGTCCTCAGCAAATGGTAAGAGTTATAGGACCTAGCTAAGAAAGGTCTCCTACTCCCGCCCACACCCGAGAGGTGGGCAAAGGGAAGGGTTCCTTCTGTCACCCCACATTGAGAGAAGCACAGGGTAAGGAGGAAATTATTACCCCCTGAACATGAAGCGCATCACACAGGGAAATCCCTTCCCCAACATGGAACACAGATGGAAGTTCCCTCTATCTCTCTTTGTGCCAGATTCCCTGCTGGGGAGGACATTCTCCCTCACCTTGCACTTTGCTCAGCTCAGCTCAGCAACTTCCCTGCACCTGACTCCTTGTGGGGATGTAATTTCCCCTCCCTTCCCCTCAATCCCCCACCTCCTGTGCTTTGCTCAATGTGAGAGAGAGAGACCTCCTGTCCATGCTGTACGGGGCAAGGGGGAAGGAATTTCCTTGCATGCTGAGCTCCCTGCTGTGGGGATAATAATTTCCCCTGCATTCTGTGCTTTGTTCAGTGTATGGAGAGGAAATCTCCAGCACCTTGCTCTCATCTAGAGAGTGCTTCCACCCACATTGCTCACTGTTGAGGGAGGAGGGAACTGAGGGTGAAAGGAATCCCCCCCGACCACTGGAGTGGAATGTGTTTGACAGCCAAGGACTGTGTTCAGAGCCCTGGCAGCTGGTGGGTCGGGTAGGAAGCAGTGCACCTTGGGGTGCCAAAGGACCTAGCAAAGAGTTATCACCCAATGTATGAGCTGCCATGTGTTCCAGTTAAAGCTTGATAGAAACCAGCTATCATTTTCTGCATTTTTCAAGCAATATTTTTGTCTCTTGTTAGCTACTTTTTTTTAGCTTGAAGGCTATTTTTATCATGTGATAATTACTTTGAATATGTAGCCAGTCTAAATGTATTAACCAGTTAATTGCATGATGACTGTAACAGGAGTCAGTGGCCTAAGACACAGACGTGTGTGTATTGTAGGTAAATTTAAAAATGGTCATTACTATTATTATAGCCATCAGGCACAGGGAAAGCTTTGAGGAAAGATATGTGGGCCTACTTATTCCCATTTAAAAGGACTTTTGTCAAATTTTACTTTTTTAGGCTGATGTTTTCCAAATTCAATCCCTATTACCAGATGATAGTTTTTCTTGGTTTTGCTTATAAGCAGCAGGAAAAAAAGGGGTTAGCCAGTTGTGAGTATTTATTTAAAGAAGAGGGGAAAAGTACATTTCTGCTGGTTTTATTAAAGACTAACATACCGGTATATTTATGACCAAGCTTACAGCTTTACTGTCTTTTATTAGAAACCAACAATTTAGCAAAGAAAATCTTTGGCTTGGACACATGCTTTTCACTGTCCAGAGACAAGCCATTGAGAGTTGGCCGAGTCAAATGCATTTAAACACTGCACATGATGATGACATTTTTCTAATTGTTCTTCCAAATTTCTACTGATTGAATATGCACAGCTGCAGGACAGTTGAATGGAAGTCAGGGTATGGGTCTGGCACTGCAGACTTCACCATATAGAAGTCACTGGATTTCAAAAGGCAGGGAAATTGATAGTAACATGGAAGACCTACCTCATTCATATTGTACACTGAATAAGACTGAAGGAAGAATGCTCTGGGATTATGTCATGTAAAGATTCATTATAATATGTACACAGAAGGGGGAGGAATTGAGATTATGTGGCCTTTCCTAAGTAATTTAGTAATATGTAATAAGTTTGCATCCTTAACATTCTTGTACTGCTACTCTGATCTAGAATTACTTGGTAGCATTAGCAGGTTCTGCCTCAGGCTATATGTTAAAACTGAAGTTCATGTAACAGTTAGCAAGTAGAACTAGTTGGAAAGGTTGGAAAAGTTTTGGTGGAAAATACTGTTTTTGTCAGAATGTAACTGTTTTGGAATGTATTGATATTTATGCAAAATTCCCACAGAAATTTTTCTTAATGTATTTTTCTCAAGAAATGTTATCTCAAGCAATGTTGTTTTATATTTTATTTTAGGGGCTCTCAGCAGTTTGTTACTATTAATTATTTAATGATATTGTAGTAGTATTACATGTGTTATATGACTGTACTTGACTTATTCTATTTTTGTCATATAGGTAAGTCAGTGGTAGTACATCATGTGAGATACTGACATCCTGAAATACCAAAAATACATAAAAAGGTAACTTAACGTTAAGAATTGTAGAACAGTGGTGCTCAACCTTTTTGCCCAGAGGACTAGATTAGCAGTGTCCAGTCTGTCCACAGGCCAGATTCAGCCGGTGTTCCCAATATGGCATCTGCATGGGCACGGAGGGCACCATCTGGCCACACAGAGAGGATGACAGGGGGCAATCTGGTCCCAATGCAACCTCACAAGGGAAAGGAGCTTGACCCAGCCCCATGGAGAGGAAAGGGGCTGTGGTCAGGCCTTGACCTGACCTGCAGAGAAGAAAGGGGTCATGGACCAGGCCTGGGGGGTGGGGGGAGAAGGGGCCATGGCCTGGCTCCAACTTGGCCCCACGGGGGAAGGGTGCATGGCCTGGCCCAGCCTGGCCACATGGGTGGAAGCAGGCATTGCCCAGCCCTATGGAGGAAGAGAGGGTATGGCCAGGCCACAACCTTGCCATACATGGAGTGAATGGAGTGGCCTAGCCCTGATCCAGAAAGGGTTGCGGGGGAATGCAGAGGGGGTGTTATGCCCTCGCCCCATGGGAGAATGAGGTCACAGCTTGGCTTGGCCCCAACTGGCCATATGGGGCTTGGGGTTTGGGAATTTGACAGGGAAGAGGGGTGGCCATGTTAATGTCCACCACTCCCCTGCTGCCAAAGTTCCTGACCTATAAGAAGCCCCACAGGCGAAATGCCATGGCCTGTGGGCTGGAGGTTGAGCACCTCTGTTCTAGAATAACATTTCTCTAGAACTGAAAATTTTCAGGCATTCCATTTCAGATTTCTATCTGCAGACTTTTCTGTGGGAAATTGTGAAAGTATTTCTCCTTCTGAACTGCAATGAAACAAAATTTAAAATCTACATATCTACAAAACACAGCTGAGTATCAACCAGATCTAACAAATATGATTATCTATCTATCTATCTATCTATCTATCTATCTATCTATCTATCCTCTTCTCCACATGGGAATATGTGAAATATATATTGAAAATGCGAATATATATACAAATAAATGGAACACCTTGATGGGAAATGCCCTAATTATGCCATTTTGATAGAAGGCCATTATATTTTAAGATAGATAGTAAGTTTAGTGAACATATTACCCTCACTGGCTATTAGCATGGACACCATTGCAGCTTACCTTACAAAATTCAGAAGTGATCTCCACATATAGCCTGTTGGCAATGCTTAGAGAATAATCTGAGTTGGGTTTGTAAATTGCCGATAAGAGTGCCTGAACTTGGTGATGGGCTCCTTCAGCTTCACACTTCAAGCAAAAAAATAAATCTTTAGTGAGGTCAGCCATTCTTTATGAAGTCATATGATACACAATCTATACTCTGATATTCACTAGCTGCTGTCTGAATTGTGACACGTTTCACTGAGCAACAATTCTCGGTATAATTCTAAGACCCTGGCCCTGATCTCCTGTGGGTTGAAATGCCATGGAATCCCCCCCATTATTCAAAAAAATCAATTAATGATTAATCTTTAGCAGCCTCCCAGGTTTATTCCATCCCTTTTGAAAATGTGCTCTTTCTTTCCCAACCTTCTCACTATCAAACTCAGACCAAGATGCCATAGTGCAATTATTATACCAAGATCCGGTATTGCCTAAATCCTGTTTTTGCAAACTTCTTTCTTTGGTTCCCCCTGTTAGCAATAAAAGGTGCAGAAAAAAACAACTCAACTAACAGTTCACTAGGACTTGTTAAAGTTCCCCAGGACTTTTTTGTTAAAAAACCCAAAAGGAAGGGACCAGAAGTCCCAGACATGGAAGAGTGAGTACAGAAATGTTTTTGATGCCAGATTTAAGAGATGAGTGGAGACATGAGACCATTCAGCCAATAAGCTGGTCACTTTCACAGTTAATTGTAATAATTCATTTTCAGGTTGTCACATTCTTGGTTTTAAACCAAGACCAAAAAAGTCTTGGTCTTTGGACAGGGGTTATTTATTTAAAGCATGACCTGACAATGCCTGTTAAACAGCAAAACTGTGTGCTCTTTTTAGTGTAAATATATAAGGTATCATAAAGGAGAATCTGCCTGGTTCTGTGAAGAAAGATGCTAGGGTGTATCTGTTGCTTCACCTCAGCACTGCCATCTTGACTATTCCTTCCAGTTCCTGGAGTTGCAGTAGTCAAAACATCATCAAAGTGAAACACCTGCAACATAAATGCCATGTTTTTGTAGTTGTATGCAATATAGAACAATACCTCAGAGCTGAAATGGAGCACTACAAACTCAGTGCAAGCCAGTAAAGACATACTGCTTACGGAAAGCCCAATTCTCCATCTTTCCTTGGTTCCATTTAAACAGAGATCAGGTTCTCTTAAAGAGAAACCTGATGGAAAGGAAAGGCCTGAGACATTTTTAGTAGCCATCAGTGAAAGAAAGTCCATCAACCATCCTGGGGTCTTGATTGGTGAATGATAGGGCACAATCAGTTCCTCAAGCAGTAACGTGTTCGCTGAACAAGTCACACCTATTACAGAGTTTGATTAGATTTATTTTAGTGAACTAAGACAAAGCTGTGGCATTGCCTCAAGCCTTGTCTGTTGAACAATATACCAGGACCAGCTAAGGGAAAACATTTCCCTAGGAGACAGTAGCTGAGGGGTGGGCCCACAAGCAGCAACTTCAACTCCAGCATCTGCCACTGCAGTGGAGGACATTGGCTGGAAGCATCCCCACCACCGAGCAGCTTGTGGCAGACTAAGAGATGGGGTCCACCCCCGTAGTGCTAGGCAAGCAGGGCTGCTTCCATCCAGCATCCGCTGCCATACCAGTGGAGGCCTGCCCAACCTACTGGGCAGCGGGGGGGTGGGACGCAAGTGAGGTGGGGGACCTGAGACCCCCAACCTGGCCACCCCAGCTGGGGTCTACACCATGGGTTGGGGGGAAGGCCACGAGTCATGGCCATTACCTCTACCCTGCAGCCCAGCTCCAAGAAGCTGCAAACATCATGCCCTACCCCCAGCTCAGCGTGGCTCTCAGCCCCATTCCTTCCTGCCAGTGTCAGCAAAGCCAAGCAGTGCCAGGATGGGTTGCGGGGAGGAGCAGAGATAAGACACTACAGCCCCAGGCAGGCTCCTGCTCCCAGTCCCACTCCCACTGTGATTCATTTTATTCCTCAGAGTATTCAAGATTTTTTTTCTGTGTTCCCCAAATTCTACCTGCAGAAGCTAGAGCTGTACCTTCATCTACCTGAGCCTAGTAAGACTAATACTGACTCCCAAAATGGAATGGTGAACTAGTGGATTATTTCTTAAATCCACAGAAATTTTTCTATCAGATATGCTTCAGGGGTACCTGAACCAAAATTGCCAGCCCAATAAAATGAAAGGAATCAGCTTGTTGTAGAGAATGAAAATGCACCAGATAGTATGTCTTTGGAATGATGCAAGCATGACCCACCCATTCTGTTTCTCTTTGATAATCTAGGTGCAGTGTTCATTTTTAAAATAAACTCCTGCAGATTCCAGAAGGCGTGTGTAGACAAAACAAGAGGCATGTGTCCATGACACTTTAAAGTAGGCTAAATGCTTTGGCACTGCTTTAATGATGTTGGTGCTTGCACGCCTCGGTGGCATATGGTGCATTAATTCCAGCCACTGCAGGAAATTTGGCGGCATAATGCTCCTTCAGTGACTTGGGATGCAGCAAACTAAAACTCCTTGAAGGAGTTTGCTGCCCCTACAGCCGCGGAGGGAAGCACTGGGCTCCATGCAGCTCAGGGGCTCTGCAGGAAGCCCTGCAGGCAGCCTGGCAGCAGCCTGGGAAAGCACGCTCCGCCCAAGAAAAACAGCAAGCCTGAACTCCACCCCCCGCGCCTGACCCTGCCTGCCTGCCTGCCTGAGCTGTGCAGGGGCCTGGTGCTTTCCTCTATGGCTGCAGTGCCCCCTGGGGCCACCTGAGACAGGTGCCTGGGGGCAGGTGCCACCGCTGCTGTGGAGGGAACCATCAGCCCCCCCTTGGCCCATCAGCAGCTCACCTTTTCCTCCCCACCAGAGGCAGGTAAGTCAGCAGGGATGCGCACGACATGGGGGTTTAATCAGCCCTAAATTGAAGCAGTGTTTTTTAAAACGCACTGCTTTAATTCAGGGCCCCTGTTTCGTCTACACATACCCAGAGACTCTAGATGGTCTTTATATTTAACTACTGCATG
>NW_017728992.1:44300959-44311403 GCF_001723915.1 Gavialis gangeticus | reverse complement strand
CTTTTGTCTAAAAAAAGATAAGGGACTCCTTTTAAATGAGCTGTTGACCAGTTCTGAGACTACTGAATCAGGCAGCCGCACCTAGCCTTCGGGTTAGAAAGCAAGGGCTTGATTTGGCAACCTCGTGAACCAACAGACCTCCTTAGTTTATGACTTTGTGAAACAATAAAAGTTTTAAATTGAACATCCAGGTCTGAGCCTGTGCTTAATTCAGTCCTTATATAATTCGGCACGAACTCACACACTGCATACACTAAGTAAACCTAAGCAATACAGCCTTCCTTTTAATGCACGCTAATAACCCATTAGTCAACATCTTAAAGAAAGAACCTCTTTTTTATGTAAACTTTTTTTGCATAGCATATTTTGTGCAGAATAATAAAACAAATATTGCTCTATTGCTTATCAGAATGCTCTTATAAAAAAAACTGTCTACAATCACATAGGTAGTAATACTAAACTAAAGCTTAAACTTTACCTTCTCTTCTGCAGATCTGATGTTAACAACTTGTTTCAATTGGCTTGGTGTCCTGTGGACTGCTGCAGTATAAAGGCTTAGCCACTTCCACTAGTGGGCATATAATTTTAATTCACACTCCAGTTTGTCTTCTGATCTATTGCAGGTCACTAATGTTATCAGGGAACTTTTATGTGTGTACAGTAATATTTTAATGGAATATTAGTCACTTTTTCTGTCTCTTAAGATAGTTGGAGACTCAGTCAATTTTATACTTCTGGCTGGAAATTTTCTACCTACTGTTGTTATAAGAAACATACAAAAATAACAGAAAGTGAAAGAGCTGAGATCTTGTTTTTTTCCCTTGGGAATAAATCCTGCAGTCAACTCATTGGTTACAAACACTCATAAACATGCACAAACACGTATCTTAGTTTGCATTCACTTTTCTACATGGCTGTGACGGAGTAACCAGAAAGGGAAGCATAACGAATAATGAGTGGGACTGTTAAATCATCAGGTTTGACAGAAGATCTTGAGGTCGGGTATGGCAATTCTCTGTGCTGCTGAGGACTCCCTGACCCTGGAAAAGCCAAATGTTTTGCTACAGAGCAGGTTTACCATCACTTGCTTTACCCCCACTTGTAATGCAAAGAGCTAGATTAGAGTTTAAAAAAAACACACAAAGCTTTTTTTCCCTTTTCTTTTTTTAACTACTCAATAGTGCATATTTCTGATGTGACTAGTATACATCCCCCCCACCAACATACCCTATTGTGCCTCACTCCCACCCTCATGGGTAGAAGGGCCCAGCCCCATTACCACGTAGCTTTCGGATAGGGCTGCTGCTGCTGCAGCTGCCAGGAGACCTTCTTGGCTTCCCCAGCGTCCTCTTGCTCCAGGCAGTAGGTAGGGAAGTGGTGGGGGTGGAGGGAGAGTAGGAGCTGCAGCTGGGTGGGAGCATGGGGCTGGGGCTGGCAGCAGTGCAGAGCCCACGCCCAGGGGGTGGCAGGAGCATGGAGCTGGGGTGGGCAGAATGTTGGTGTGAGGGAAGGTGGACAGTGTGGCCAAGTGTCTCTGTCACAGGCGTTCCCCACACAGGCAGTTTCCGCACTCACGTGTCACCAAGGGAAGCCCTGCATGGGAGCCGGCTGCCTTCCCCACCCCCTGCCACGCAGGTCCCAGGACTTCGATGGAAGTGGAGGGGAGCCCCAGCCCCTGCTTCCCCGCAGAGTCCCAGGACCTATGTGGCAAGGGGTGGGGAAGGCAGCTGGATCCAGCATGTGGAGCTTCCCCCAGTGGCACATGAGTGTGGAAGCTGCACATGTGCGTGGGGAGCCCCCGCAATAGAGGCAGCTGACCAGGCTGCATCTCTCACCTGCACACGCAGTGCTGGCTGGAGCTGTATGCTGCTGGCTGCCAGCAATAGATAAATTGCTAATCTATAAGCACATGGCTAAGTGCTGTCCTGACTCAGAGTCTTTATATAATGTAGTTTTAGCACTATTTGATATTTTTACTAACACTGTATTCTTTCTGCTTATGTTGCATGTGATTGTATACATGTACACCTTCAATTTCTGGTTAGCGTTATTATTTCCCTGTCATTTCTCTTTAGTTCCTGGAACGAAAATAGGACAGAGATTTTACTGAATACTTTGGCTTATTGGCAAATAGCTGTACAGGCTTGCAAGTTATAGAGTCAAACACCAAAGCCTCTATAGGTGTCACTAAAGAAAACCTAATTACAATCTCTAGGGCCCTTCAGAAGGGCAGTTATTCCCTCAGATGTAGTCTTTTGAAGCCAAATGTCAAATTAAAATTGAGAACTTAAACGTGGTCTGAGAAGCTCCAGAAATTCTAACAACTGAAATGAGATTACACCCTGAAATACAGAAGGTGTTAAGATTTCTGTTCACAGTGTTATCACAGTTTATAGCAAACAACAGGACAGGTAATCACATTAATACCCATTAAAATTGTGTTCAAAAGTATTAATTATTTTGACTTTTATAAGCTATAGGATTTGGTCTAATTCATAAATATATACATACTATACACACACATGCACAGTGTATATACATGTACTATCTATCTAGGGATATATACATAGGGGTCTACTCAATTTGAAATTGTGCAGAAACCACAAAATCCAGGATTATCCACAAAATAAACATTAAAAAAACCCTAATAAAAAAATGCTGAAATGCTAGCTTCCCAGTGGGAGGCAACAGTCCTTGTTACCATCCAGCACAGGGTGTCAAAGGCCTGCAGCAAGGCAGCAGCCCTGGACTTCAGGAGGGCATATTTCAATGAGGTAAGAAGACTAGTTGGGGAGACTCTGAGGTCCCAGAGGGGAGGGGAGTTGGGAGTCCAAGAAGAGTGGTCGTTTCTTAAGGAGATGATCCTCCAAGCCCAAAGGGTGGCAATCCCAACACGGATCAAAGGGGGCAAGAGTGTTCAAAAGCCCTCATGGCTCACCAAAAGCATCCAAGAACGTCTCAAAGCTAAAAAGGAGGCATACACCCAATGGAAGGGAGGGGCCATCACCAGGGAGGATTATACCTCCTTTGCTCAAGATTGTATGGGGGGCGGTCAGAAAGGCCAAGGCAGAGATGGAACTGGGACTAGCAACCTGGATCAAGGATAACAAGAAGTCCTTTTTTAAATACATAGGGGGTAAAAAGAAGGTACCGCCCCTACCCTGGGGGTCTTCAAAAGGAGGCTAGATAGACACCCAGCTGGGGGTGACCGCAGCATTCTACTAGACACCTAGCTGGGGGTGACCCCAGTACTCTTTCCTGACATGGCAGGGGGTCGGACTTGATGATCTGCTCATGTCCCTTCTGACCCTACTAACTATGAAACAATGAAACTATACCACGGCCTGGCCTCTCAGCACAGCCACCAGGGCCCCTCTGCCAATCAGGGTCAAGGGGTGAGGCCACAAAAATGGCAGCCAGCAGGCAAGATGGCGACCACACCCTCATCCCTTCTCCCCCACCAGGGCCTCTCTGCCAATCAGCACCAATGGCTGGGGCCAGCAGAGTACATCCAGGAAACAGCTGCCAAATTTGCTCTTTATGCTGTGATGAAGCTGCAAAAAATGTTTAGTCTCACTGCAATTTAAGTAGGTCCCTAATTATATATGTATATAAAAAAATACATAAACACTGAATGTACATTACATATATAAATATACTTTATCTCTCTATCTATCATATAACTTGGACTTCTGATTCCTTGTTTTTAGTTTCCTTTTTACCTTTGATTCCTAGTTTCCTAGCTCAGCTAATGAATCCAGTCTGGATCCCTGCCTCTGCCCCAGCTTCATGGTTCTACCCAAGATCACTGCCTATATTTATGTAAGCCTGGTGAACAATCTGGCTCACAACACTCCTTTCTTTTTTCCATTCTAGTTAAATCTACTCTTTCTGGCTAAACACATCTGTCATTTCAAGCTCCTGTTAATATGGGTTTTGATTTTTATTTTCCATGTTGAAGCTGGGAAGAAATTCTTCCATATTGCTGATATTCATGTGATGTGAGTGGGTTCAGGCTATTCACTTATCCTATGCAAGTCCCTGTTTCAACTATAGAGACAAGAACAATGAGAATCTGAATTGTGGTTAGGATTCAGAAAGATACTGAGTCATATGAAAGGGGGCAAATGGTTTTCTCTCACACGCTGTAGCTACCATGTAGACTACAATCTGTACTATGCAAACTGAACTGCTTGAAACATGCATGGAGTCCACTAAATATTTCCGAATACCTATTTCTCCATACTTAAAAAAAATGAAATTCAGCTCTATAGACATGAAAGCTGGATCCCCAGTAGACATGAAAACTGGATTTGGTTTGATCTTGTACTACTAAAATCAGTGGCATAGTTACTGAAGGAACTTGATGGAAGAAGGTCAAATGTTAAGTTTGGCAACTGACAGGTATCCACTATGGATCTACCTATAAGTGATATATAATGGTGGTATTAAATCACTAAATTTCTTCTTTAGACTAGCCTTCAGGGGCATTAATTCCTCTGAAAAACAAGAGAGTACTATTTATGGCAAGTATGTGCTGACAATGTTTACATTGACATTGGTCCCTATTTTGACAATTAAATGGCTGATGTGCTGACCAAGATTGCATGGTCATTGTTCTCCATTTTGAGAATTAAATGGCTGATGAATTCTCCCTCATATTTTCTGGAAAATCAAGAGAAACAGGAATGCTTTATAAAAACATGCCTTTCTATCTGATATTCAATCTACTTCTTGCCCTGTAAGAAAGCGGACAAGGTTAATGAAGGTATTTTTGTCCAATGCTGTCTGTCCAGGTATACAGACAGATCTTGTGTGTTCATATCGCTGTTAACAAACTAGGTATATCATCTATATCTGTCTTAGGTCAGTGTAGTCTGCTGGCAGCAGCATGTGCAGAACAAGGTTTTTTTGGCTTTGTAATGAAGTCCAAGCCTCTAAAGATGATCTGTGATTATCATGACTGCATCATGGATGCCCCTCCAGCACATCATCTTTACTGGTTTACTCGTATCTGAAAACAACTGAAGATAATAACCAAATGAGAAAGCCACAGTAATTTCTCCTGTAAGAAAACCATTGTATTTCATGTGTCTAATCTTAGCTTTGATCTAATTGCTGCATTCCCCATTCTGGGCCAGATCCTCACCTCCCAGAGGAAGCACTAACTATAGCTCACTGTATATGTAAATAAAACTGGCAGGTAGCTAGTAATGTTTGCTGGTACTGCTGGAAAGGTTGGTGGGCTGCAGAGGTGCATCTGGGGAGAGAGGCACTGGTGCACCCCACTTTGATTCCTGGTTCACCAAAGTTTAAAATCAACTGCCTGGCACTGGCAACAGCATTTCTAGTCAGCCAGTGCAGGCATTGATTTCATAGTTCATTATCATCTCCCTGATCCCTTTTAAACTGTTCATTCCACAGATGTTAACAACCCTCTCTTATTTTCAATGGTCTTGATGTTCCACCAGTCAAGCTATTCTTTGTTCTGCAGTCCTGCTGTCTGTGAGATAGCTGCTCCTGGTAATGAAGCTCCATTTCACAGCCCTGCCGACTGGTTTTTAACTCATTTCAATGAAGTTATATTTGCTTAAATCTTAGACTGAATATTACAGCCCTATGCCCCCAGCATATTAGTAAAGCATCTATCTAATGTTTAACTGGAGAAAAATATGTGTTGTTTTATATGTGATAATGCACGTCACCACCTGCAACCCACTGTTCAAAATCTTATATCTGCCCATAGTGGGCTGTTTTTATTTACATACAGAATTTTTCACAGGCCATTATTCCATTCATTACTTAGCTCAAGCTTCTTTCTCAGACCTGAAGAAGAGTACTTTATGCCTGAAACCTTGTCTAAAATCTCTTCCACCCATGTAGCTGGTCCAGTGAAAAATATCACCCCCCCCCCCAAAAAATATCCATGCCTCTCATGCTGTTGCTTGCTTACATTTTTTCACTCTGCCCAGCAGATTTCAAATAGGATGCCAGCTTCTAGGGACTACTGGAATGTGAAGAACTCAATCATAATTAACCATTAGAAGTGATGCTTGCATTGTTATTAAATGTATCAATCACATTTATGTTCCAGTCATCTGTGGCAAGGAGGAACTGAACAGGGTGTGTAAGTAAGACTTTAGACAGAAGTGTAACAGGGAACCTATGGCTCCTGTTACTGAGAGGGAGAAAACAGAGGCAGACTGTGCCCAGGCAATCAGGAGCGAGGCTAGTTGTAAAGGGATAAGCAGACAAAGCCCTTTAACTGATACATGCTTATTGCTGTGCTGGCAGCACAGCAATAGTAGTACAGTAGTATAATAGGAGAGTAACCTGGGGAAGCAGCAAGAGAACTACTGCAATGCTAGATCTGCTACTATAGGCCATCCTGAAAGCTGGTTTGCCAAGCAGGTTAGAGAGGACCTGCAGAGTGCCCAGGGAGTCACATGACCGGAAGGGGGCCAGGTTCTGGTGGCATATAAGCCAGAGCAAACAGCCTGGCCCTAGAGTTGAAAGGAAAGGAGTGCTGCAGGTAGATGCCTGATGATGATGGACCAAGTGAGATCTTGCTGTGCCTACGGAGTTGCAAGTAAGGAGCTGAGGGCTGGCAGAAGATTAGAGCCAATATGGCTGATGATTGCATTAGAGAGCCAGCAGGCTTGGGGAATAAGAGGAGATCCCAGTGGTGCCTGAGGGGCGTGTGGCTGTCTTGTGTTCTGCGACAGGGCAGGGGCTTTATTGTGGCAAGAGAGAAATAAAAGCCTGGGAGAGGCAAAACAAGGGTCAAGGACCCATAACTCACAAGCATAGGAGCAGGGGCATGGGGGCCCACAAGCCTAGGAGGGGGTGGACCTTGGGGCCAGGGGATCCAGACCCAGTGTAGTGGGTCTAGGCCAAAGGGACCAGCCAGAACAGCGTGGTGGAAGGCTGAGGCCCCCCAACAAGGGGGTCTTGTGGTGTGGGGCAAGTGTTGACTGGAATACCTGCAAGGGGTGGGCACAGCTGTAGGGGAGGTTTGGAGTCCATGATTAATCCTAAGGCAGTGGGAGCCCTTGGAGGGCACATATAGGCCAAGAGGGCCAGCATAGTGGGAAGGACTGGCTATGAGCAGCAGGGTCCAAGAGGGATCTGTGAGTAAAGAAGGCAGGTAGTGGGTCACTCCAAGACCCTTTGCAGCAGCTTCACTTTCCAAGTTTCATTCATAAGATCAAAGTATGGCAGGTGAGAGCAAACAGAGGGACTTTAGAGTTGGAGCAAAGCAGGAGTCGAGAAGCAACCAAGGGGTGTGACAACTTCCCCAGGGGCAGTGGTCTTGTTACAGAAGTTAGAGCTGACATTCTGTTTGGAAGCTAAATGACTTACTTGCAGTTCTGTCCTGCCTGTGTTCATCCCCTCCAAATTTGTGCCTGAAGTGAATGGGCAGAGCTTTCTTTCAAGTCAACAGGAAATGGCTCCACAGATGAACTGAGCACATGCCAGGTGTTCATTTCTGTGTAGCTTGCAGTATCCTGGGCTGTTGAATACCCCAGTGTACATAATCTGCAATAACTTGGGCACCTATACACAAGCAGTGAGGCTGCTCCAATGTACTGTAATTACACTACTTGGAGCAGACTCGCTTAACTGTCTGCTGGAGTGTGGTAGTTACTGTGCAGACTCCAGCGTCTTGTATCAGCATCCCTGTGCTTAAGAAGCTCATTCAGCAATCTTTAGATAAAGCACCCCTGATACCAATTTTAAGCACATGGACACTGATACACAAGATGCGTTGGCATTTCAATTGCAGCGGCTCTCAGAGCCATTCTAACCCCCCTGCCCTCCCCTGGAGCCCTGTATAAATGTGTGTTTGTTTGTTTCTTGGGGGTGGTTTGATACATAGTCTGAAAGCAATGTCAGATCATGGAATTGTCCAACAGTTATGCTATTATAAAAACCTTGTCTCTTGGCATTTCCTGGACTTTCACGACTATAACACTCCAGCCTTACTACTCTGAAGCAATTAATTCAATAGGGTCTGTAAGATTGGCACCTGTCACAGGATTGTTATTTCTACAAAACCTAAATGCAAGGACCAATCTCAAAGCCAACAAAAATGTTTCCATAGTTGGCTAGATAATTCCAAGAAAAACAAGCCTTGTGCTACAATATAGAGTTGGATCCTGCTCACCTGGTTGGTTGGTTGGTTGGTTGGTTGGTTGGTTTGTTTTGGGAGGTTGCCACTGGTTTCAGTTGGAACCTGGATCTTTATTTTCCTCTCGTAATCTCATGGCTATATGGCTTATTCCAGATTCTGTCTATATGGCTTATTCCAGATTCTGTCTGGTTTTGGTCATGCATCTGGGCTTTAAAGTGAAATTTCTATCCAGGAGATCTCAAAACTGTAGTGAATAACCATAGTTAATGTCTGCCCAGGCTGATTAAAAATTATTAGTACTAACTGCTAAGCTTGAGCTCCCCAAACTGTATCTCATGAAAAATGTGGCTCTTGAGCATGTGACTTGAAATAGTTTTGTAAGTTTTTCAAATTACATGTTCAGTTTTCTGTGCAACATTGCTAAATACAGTGTTGAGTATGTTCACAGTAATTTGGTGTGAGGCACGGGTCCGAGCAAGAAGACCGGGAACAAGGGATGAGGGAAATCTCCAGGCAAGAGAAGCACCTTGCCTATTCCCATTTCCAGTTTATATTATTGTTTGTAGCCTGGAGCTTCTGCCATTCTGCCAGTCACCTTTTCATTTCTATAGGCATTGACTCTCTTTAATGTAGAAGAGCCATTGAGGCCTTAACAAGAGCAATTGCTGGCTGCATCAGCAATATCTGCAGAAGTGGGGGAAAAACTGAATTGCAGGAAAATAAATGCCATTAGGCACTAGTAACATGGTAGTGGCTTCCCACTGCTGAGCAAGCATACAATAAAAGGAGAAATGACTTCTTGTTACTTGCTTTTTATTATTTTAAAACTGGTTCACAGTGTTGTCTCCGATATCAGGAAAGGAACATATCCAAGGGGTACTGAGATACTTGGACGTGAGTAGAAAATATTTTCAGCTGGAAATTCTCTGTCCAGCTGTCTAAAAATGAGGCAAAATTTGTTATTCCATTGCAGATAGAGTAAATTCTGAACAAAATAAACCAAAACAGTAGCATTCAGTGGTGTCTCCTTCAGGTTTTAGAGGCTTCTTCCTAGTCATGCACAAATGTGTAGCCTCATGGTAACTGCCTAAGTGAGAGGGGTAGGAACCTTGAAATTTTAACCTGTAGGCCTTGAGAAAACTAGCATACAGGCTCTTAAAAAAATAATTCCCACAGAGAAAGCAGTCTCCTCTCTAGTTCTTCACTTAGTCCTACTGCCTTGGTCAATAAGCTTTTGACCAAGGCAGATTCTTGGAACAGTGAAGCACAATGTTGTACCTCTGACTTTCAAGAAAATTATTCGTAACTCATGACAGTGAGTGCAAAATCACCCTGGGTGCATCTGCATTTGCAATTAATGCAAACTCCAGAGCAGTTTGAGCCAGAGTAAACTACTCCCAGGCTCAGCATCTACATATGCACCTGGGACAGTGGCAATTTGAGCTGGAGTCGAGCAGGCCCAGGTTGGCAGAAGCATGGGGGGGTCAGCCCTGGGGTCCAGATGGTAGCGTCAAGCAAGGAAGGGGGCTGGCTGGGGCACAGCAGAGCTGAAAGCGTAGAGCGGTATGGTTAAGCATTAGGGATGTGCAAAATTTCACTGCCAATTTTGTTTTAACATTGTTTCGACCCACTTCAAGGTCGAAACAGCAAAATCAAAATGGAACAGATATAGTTGAAAAAGCCTTGAAACAAAACAAAGCAAGTTGAAACATTTCACCGTTTTGACGCTGTTTCAATGTTTCACCCTTAGGCTATAATGGGGAAGGTTGAAACAGCCTGTAACTTTGTCATTTCTGGCCTGATTTAAATGACATTTGCAGGAATGGTAGCCCTTTCTGAGGGCATGAAGCCTGCCATGTTTCAAGGAGATAGGTGCAGGGGGTTCAGAGAAACTGTACCCCAATATCTTGAAAGCAAAACTCATGTCACTTGTATGTGTTAAGCCACAGCAGGGTCAAAACCGCAGCCGTGCTAGCCCCTGCTGAGGCCACAAAGCCTGCCAAGTTTCAAGGAGATGGGCGCAGGGGTTTGAGGGAAACTGTGCCTCAAGTTGCAAATAAGCAAAACTCATGACATGGGTGACACTGTGTGTGTTAAAGTGCAGCAGGGTGAAAGCTGCAGGGATGGTGGCCCCTGCTGTAGCCACGAAGCCTGCCAGCTGTCAAGGAGATAGGTGCAGGAGTTCTGGGGCCCTGTACCCCTAGCTGCTGACAGGCAAAACTCATGTCATAGGTGCTTGTGCAACTCTGTCTGTTTTGGAGTGGGGGGGGGCCCTGCTGCGGCTGCCACAAAGCCTGCCAGCTGTCAAGA
>NW_017728992.1:44282064-44295959 GCF_001723915.1 Gavialis gangeticus | reverse complement strand
TGTGTATATGTGTGTGTGTGTAGGATCTTACTCTGTGTGTTTTGGAGTGGGGGGGGGCCCTGCTGCGGCTGCCACAAAGCCTGCCAGCTGTCAAGAAGATGGGTACAGGGGGATTCTGGCGCCTGGAAGAACTGTTTCAAAGCCGTATCTCCTGAGACTTGGGCTCCAGCCACTCATAGATTCATAGATTGTAAGGCTGGGAGGGACCTTGGAAGATCATTGGGTCCAGCCCCTGCTTCAAGCAGGAAAGATAACTGGGGGTCAGGTGACCTCAACAAGGTGACTGTCTAGTCTGCTCTTGAAGATTTCCAGGGTAGGCGATTGCACCACCTCTGGATGGAGTTTATTCCACAGTCTGGACACCCTAGTTGTGAAGTAGTTTTTCCTAATGTTGAGCCTGAAACGATCTTCCAGGAGTTTGTGATCATTACTCCTAGTTTTCCCCAACGGTGCCCTGGTGAACAGTTGTTCACCAAGCCCTAGATGTGTACATCTGATGTAGTGGTAAGCAGCTACCAAATCCCCTCTCAGCCTTCTCTTTTTGAGGCTGAAGAGTCCCAGGTCCCTCAGCCTTTCCTCGTATGGCTTGCCATGCAAGTCTCTGATCATATGGGTAGCTTTTCTCTGGACACTCTCAAGCTTTACCACATACTTGTTTAACTGCGGAGCCCAGAACTGGACGCAGTACTCCAGCTGCAATCTCACCAATGCCAAGTAGAGCAGGAGAATCACTTTGCAATGGTTTTGCTGGAGATACATCAATTGATGCATGCCAGGGTATTGTTGGCCTTGCTAGCTACAGCATGGCACTGCCAGCTCATGTTCATACTGTGGTCAATTATTACCCCCAGGTCTGTGGTGGTGAGCGATGGGGGATCTTCAGTCTTCCTGCCTGATGAGAGGTAGCAGTTGCACAAGCACCCATGTCACGGGTTTTGCCTGTCAGCAGCTAGGGGTGCAGGGCCCCAGAACCCCCCTGCACCCATCTCCTTAACAGCTGGCAGGATTTGCAGCCAGGCCTGCGGTAGTTTCCCCCCCACCCCCTCCGTGCCCCAAGAGAGGCGCAGTCCCACAAGCACCCATGACATGAGTTTTGCCTGTCAGCAGCTAGAGGTGTAGGGCCCCAGAACCCAGACTCCCCCTGCACTGATCTCCTTGAAAGCTGGCAGGCTTTGTGGCCTCAGCAAGGGCCACCATGCCTGCAGCTTTCACCCTGCTGCGCCTTAACACATACAGTGTCACCCATGGCATGAGTTTTGCTTGTCTGCAGCTTGAGGTACGGATTCCCCCAAATCCCTGCACCTAGCTCCTTGAAGCTTAGCAGGCTTTGTGACCTCAGCAGGGGCTAGCATGCCTGCAGTTTTGACCTCACTGTGGCTTAACACATAAACGTGACACGTTTTGCTTTCAAGACTTTGGGATGCAGTGTCTTTGAGCCCCCTATATCTATTGCCTTGAAACTTGGCAGGCTTCATGCCCTCAGAAGGGGCTACCATTCCTGCAAGTTTCCTCCAAATCAGACCAGAAATGAAAACGTTATAGGCTGTTCTGACCTCCCCCATTATATCCTATGGGCAAAATATCGAAACAGTTTTGCTGTTTCGACCTTGTTTCAACAGAATGATTTGAAACAGCTGTTCCATTCCAAAAGAAAATTCAAAACGGAACGCTGTTCCCTTGAAACGCTGGTCAAAATGGAACGCTGTCATTCTGCACAGCCCTACTAGGCAGCAGGCAGGAGTCTGGCCCCTGGCTGGCTGGGCTGACTGGATACAATTTCTGCCCGAGGTCATGGTCTACACATGCATTTAACCTCAGTGAATTACCGTGGCATGAGCTAGTACTATCCCTGACAGTACTATATTACTGCAGCATTACATAGTTTGCTGCATTCTAATAGTGTCCCATGCATAAACAGTGATGCTTTACACATCAGCTAATTAATCTACTCTGCAGTTCAGCACGTGTAAATGTGGACCCCACACCATTCCTGCTGCAGTACTCAGTGCTAACCATTTTTCTGAGTGAGTTTCTTACAGAAATAAAATTCTTCCCCACTCTTAACCCCAATAGCATTTCAGACTGACAGAGTGTTTCCTCCCACTTATTTTTGCACAAAGATAGAATGTTTTTCATTGCACAAATACACACTGGCTAGGTTGCAGAACTGCAGAGAAGGACCTGGAGGTTGCAGTGGATCAGAAGTTACATATGAGACAACAGTGTGCTCTTGTTGCAAAAAAACCCAACAGCATCCTGGGTTGCATTAACAGGAATATTTCTTGCAGATCAAAGGAAGTGATTCTTCTGCTGTATTCAGCACTGGTGAGGCCTCACCTGGAATACCATGTCCAGTTTTGGGCCCCACACTTCAAGAAGGGTGTGGACAGATTGGAAAGAGTCCAGTAGAGAGCAACAAATATGATCAGGGGCCTGGGAGACAAGACATAACATGGAAAGAACTAAGGTTATTTAGTCTGAGGGGAATGGGGTTGATAACAGACTCAAAATACCTGAAGCGCAATCATAGAAAGGATGGAGATAAACAATTCTCCATGGCTGTAGGGGACAGGACTAGAAGCAATTGCCTCAAGTTGCAGCAGAGGAAATTTAGGTTGGACATTTGGAGGAACTCTCTGACTATGAAGATGGCCAAGCATTGGAACAGGTTACTCAGGGAAGCTGTGAAATCTCCATCCCTAGGAATTTTCAAGACCAGGTTAGACAGATTCTTGGCTGAGATGGCTTACTCAGGGATGAACTTGCCTTGAGTGGGAGACTGAACTATATGACCTGATGAGGTCCTTTCCTGCCTTACTTTCCTATGGACCTACAAGTCTATAAAAATCTATATAAATAAAAGAAGTTCAATGAGCAATTAATATGATTTAATAATTATTTTAAATATTTGCCCTGAACTACTGTGCCTTTGTTCAGTGCAGCTACGTAATTTTTAATTTCCACCAAGTTGGGATCTTTCTTTAGTAAGCTTTCCTTACACCCTTCTAGATCATCTACTTGCATTGAATCCACATCTCACAAGAGATTGCCCTGACTACCCTACTGAAAGGCAGTTGGGAGAGGGTCTTAAGCCTCAGGGACTGAAATTAATAGGGTGAAATTCAACAAGCAAAAGTGTAAATTATTACACTTATGAAGAAACAATCAAAATACAAAATGGAGAATGTCTGGTTAGGCTGCAGTACTACAGAAGAGGATGTTACAGTGAACTGCAAGATGCATGCAAGTCAACAGTAAAATATTGTTTTTAAAAAGAAGTAATAGCAATCTGAGAAGTGCTAACAGGAAAATTATAAGAAGGTTGAAGAAAGTGATTCTTCCATGGAATACAGCATCAGTGAAGTCTTACCTAGAGCACAATAACCAGTTCTGGGCACCACACTTCAGGAAAATATGGACAATTTGGAAAGAATCCAGAGGGCAACAAAAATGATGAGAGGTCATCTGAGATTGAAAAGTGTGGGGATTATTTAGTTTGGAGAAGAGAACTGAGAGGGATTTGAAAAGCCTTTAACTATGGGGGGGGAAAGCTGTTATAGAGAGGAAGCCAATCTCTGTGCCACAGGGGACAGGACGTGTCCTAACAACAGGGGAGATTTAAGTTGTGTATTAGGAAGAGCTTTGTAACTCTGAGGGTAGCTAAGCACTGAAATAGGTTACTTAGAGAGGTTGTGGAATCTCCGTTACTGGCAATTCTTAACCACAGTTTGGAGAAACATTTATCTGGGATGATTTAGTCAGGGCTGATCCTGCCTTGAGCAAGAGGCTATGCTAAATGGACTCTTGAGGTCCCTGCCTGCCCTGTTTTTCTATAATTCTAGCTCTGTCTCATGTTGTGAGGCTCTGTTCACTGAAGACAGATACTTGCAGTGGCATGCAAATCCCATAGATGGAGGTGTGCATGACTGAGCAAAATAGTTATGGTCAGTGCCAACATTTTCTCTTAAACTGAGCATTCAATCAGGCTAGCTTGACTAAGGCACACCAGTTTCTATAGCTAAAGATGCACTAGAGTGGTATAGCTAGCGTTGCTAGATTGTGTTTTAGTGTAGTCTAAACCAAGACTACAAATTATCCCATTACCTAAATTAATTTTTATAAACTATGGCTGCTTACAGATGTGGGAAAAACAAACAGTACTTTACTTTCAGCTCAGTGCACCCCCACACTGAGCACAGCACATGCCCAGCAGAGGCACTGTGTTAGTTTGACCTGGTTCGCCCAATGTCTATAAAGATTGCATGCTTCAGCAGGGCTTGTATCTAATAGTTGATTGAATCAGCTTTAGATAAAATTGTCAAAAAGCTCTCCTGAAGTGCCCAGTCTATATAGATGTTAGGGAGCTGGGTCAAACTAATGCGCTTCCTCTTCTGATAAAGCACTGTTTTGGGAGGAGGGGGTTCATGCCTGTTAGTGCTCCATATCCCTCATTGGTTTAGCTGCTTTGTTTTTCTCTCCTACCCACTTTGCTTCTCTCATTAGTGTCCCCACGTTTGTCCTCCCAACTCCCTACCCCTTGTACTAGTCACAGCTTTTTTTTTAGCAGCTTTGCTTCCTGCTGCCCCTCCACAGCATCTAGGTAAGCCCAGTGCTTATGAAAGCTTATGCTATACATCTTTGAGTTATCCTGTAAAGGTACAAGTCTACCCTGCCTCCTAGGCTGCAGACTAACGTGGCTAACTACCTTTGGATGCATCTACACATGATACTTTAATGCGCATTAGCTTAAGTTAAAACACGTTAAGGGTGTGTGTCTACATGTGCGCTCCCTTAATACACATTAAAAATGGTGAATTTAGGCTATTCGTGCCTAAATTTGATGCTGGCAAATGCAGGGATCAAATTTAGGTGCAAATAGTTAAAGCACATTAACCCATGTGTAGATGTATTAAAGTGCATTAACGCTGTATGTGTGTGTGTGGACTGACTTAGGACTAACTTTAGACCCAAATCAGTCTGCACACAGCATTAGTGTGCTTTAAAGCCTGCATGTGTAGATGCCTCCCTAAACCTGCTTAATGCACATTAAGCTAATGCACACTATATTTAGGCACACTTAAATGCACGTGTAGACATGCCCTCCCTCTTCCTTTGACTCACCAGCCAACAGGACCAGGCATCTATTTACAGCTGGGTCAACTTCAGGCAGCCTTTGGCAAGAGTCCAGTGCAAGACTCAAATGCATGCTTCTAGCTGCTGTAAGGCAACTTAGCCCTTCTGTCACTGCACCCCATGATCTTGATGGGATGGGCATGTTGTCGTTGCACCCCATGGGGTAGATGAAATTTATCACAACTCCCTTGGCAACTTCTGGCACATTGAAGTATCTCTGAGAAAACTGTGCCATCTGCTGTGGTACTTCATACAATATTTACAGCCAGAGCTCATTCAACATTTCTTATTAATGCCCTTGGGCACAACCTGGCTTAGGCAGAGAGATCTAATAAAATAGCAAGTCAAAGGTGAGATGGGATTCGGCCTGAGGAGTCTTGATATTTAAATTGTTTCAGAAGGAGCACGTGTCTGATGTTCTGCTTAGAACTTGAGCAGCAAGTGAGTTGTAGCAAGTGAAGACTTACAAACAAAATAATTTCCAACTCTTCTTGAAAAAGAGCTAGAAGAGGAAAAAACTAGGAGCTAGAAGAGGAACTGGAAAATTCGTGGTGGTAGCTACAGTAACTATAACTGTAACTTGTATAGCTGTAAGTTGGCAAGCCATTCACAGTGATTGGCCAGTCAGCTGGTTTCCTCTGTACTGAGTAGAGTAGACTCATCTAATTGTCATTAAAAGTAACAGCTCAGGTGAGAGAGATTTGCAGCCATCTGCTAAGAAGGGAACTGTTTCCCTTTCTCTTGCCCCAGACTAGCTGGTAGGTACAGCTTCTAGTCGGTGTTTGCCATTCCTCTGTATTTCTCAGCTGCAACATTTTGTGAAATAATTATAATTCATGCCCTTGCAACACCTTCTCTCTGGGTATGCCTACATGTGTGATTAATGCACACAAATAAACCTCAGACCATATTGCTATGGAGTTTATTTTTGTGCAGCACATGGAGCCTGGGTTGGAGCACTCCAGGCTGACAGGGGATCCAGTGGGGTCAGCCTGCCAGCCCAGGGCTGCTCTGACTGGACTTCATGTGCTGCAGAGCAGCTGGCTGAAGCATGAGGGTGCTTCAGTTCAGGGGCTGCCTGCCAGCTAGTCCCATGCTGAAGCACCCTGTGCTCCAGGCAACCAGGGTACCATCTACACATGAGCTGCTATACATAACATCCCCACAGCAGGGTAGTACTTGTATTTACAAGTGCTTGTATACAAGTACTTACATTTTTGTGCGCCCTAATAAGGGTGCATGTGTAGATACCAAGATGTTTACTGCACAGTTAATTAGTCAGCTGCGCAGTAAACGTCTCATGTAGATGCACCCTCCAAGTACCAGAGTGCTTCACCAGTATAGGCCTGGATCCTTTAGCTCTCCATGTGGAGGTTTTATAGATGCTTTGTTGATGACATTTGAAGAAAAATGCAGCAGAAAACAAAACTCTTTCTTTTATCTTTGATCAGAACAGCAACTGGAAGCATTTAACTAAACATTATAATTGTGTATCTCTCCCTCACTTATGCTTTAGTAAATACCCTGCTTTTTAATAACAAGTTCACTGTTGGAAAAGGCATGCTTTCCAGCTGCTAGCGCTACTCTTACCCTTTAAAAAAAACTGCTATCCAAAATACCTTTTTGTTAAATTCCTAAAACCCACAGTTCAGGAACAAAGAGTTTACATGACAATAGCAGAAAGCTGAATTTGGTCTTAAACATTTAAAAATGGGAAAAGACATTTTTTTACTGCTTTATTCTGAATGATAAATGGTAAACAATACTAAACACAGGCAGCAGGAAGACTTTTAGACTCAAATTTATCCAATTTACAGAGATGTCACATTTAATTTGAATCTAACACATGTTAACATCTGATTTCCTCTTCATATATTATCTACTAAGTGCATGGAACTTCAATTTCTACTTCTACTCTGAAGGTAGAAATGACAGACAACACAAAGTGAAAGCATGGTAGTACTAGCTGCATAACAAAGGCTTGGTTCAGTAACAGATTTCTATCTTCATGTTCACAGACCATGTACAACATAGGCTTTTCTTACCTGAAACTTATCTTTGTTTCCTAATTAAAGGAGCATAATTAAGAAAGGTCCAATCTGTAGGGCCAGATTCTATACTTGTGTAAATTTACATAGCTCCATTAAGGTCATCAGATGAGTATCCCATTGTTATAAGTATAAAGAATTATTTGTATAGACTATTTTATCCCTAGATAATTTATGCAGTACATGTAGGAAAATATAAGGACTATCATCCTGTTGTATACCTATCAGCCCTAATCTACAGGAGACTGGATAGCTACACTGATGAATCTAAATGGAGTCTCGCTAAAGGCTCCATTCAGGTACCCCAATGTGCAATCACTTTGAAGATAAGGGCTATAACTTTGGACCTCAAAGTATTCAACTTCTGTGCAGCAGAAATCCACTTCCAAGTTTTGGGAGACTTTGGGCCTGGTCAAAGGAAACTTACAGAAATGAGCTAGTTCTTTGTATGATACTCCAGAGCCCTTACCAACTGTGGTTCATCATCTGTTAGGAAGTTTGATTTAGATTTCATTGTGCTGATGAAAAAGAAATGCATCAGAGAAGAAGCCAGGCTGGTTGCTGATATTGGGATATTTCCTGAAGAAGTTCATCATACTTCCTTTGTGTTGACCCATCCTTTATTTTAGGTTCATGAAACTAAAGTTGTATTTATTTTGTAGAATTGCTGCATATGAAAAGTACATTGTACTACCTGTTTGATAAATGAAAATCTTAAATTACCTTTCAAAGGTGATACTCAAGATGCAAAGCTTTACTGAGACATGCATCACCATAAATGTAATCCTGCTTTTTTTAATTAGCATGCCCTGTTCAAGGAGAACAGAACCTGCCAGCAAGAATAATGTTGCGAGTTTTGCTGTGCTTAAACAAGAAAATAAATGGATGGTCAGCTTTAAATTCATCTTTGTGCTGTAGGATCCGATAACCTGGTACCTCTCTAGATTCCCCACCTTCTTCCCTTACTTCCAGAGAGACTTTATGAATGATCTTTGACAAAACCACATCTTTAGCATCACACATTTCAGAGAAATCTGCTGTGTTCTCATCAAAAATGCTTGTCATCCCCAGGCCTTCCAGAACAGGTTTCAGGTCATAATCCCCTTCCACCTTGAATTTTGGAAGAAATACATTCACTTTGGTATTGGCCATCACACTGGGATTGGTCCATTGTACCAACGTCTCAGGGGTGAGCTCCCTTTCCAGCTGAAAAAACAAGGCAAGGAAACAAATTAGCAGCTGGTTCAAGGGCAGGGAAAAAGAATACTTTCCAACCCCCTTGAAGGAAAGTCCTCTTCCTCCTCATAGCTTTTTCATGATTCAGTCTTAACAATCAGATGACAGTGTGTTACAAAAGTAGATGCATAAATAGGTTTTCAGGGACTTGAATAGCGTGGGACAGAATTGCATGTTAGGCATCTAAGTCCACTTAGATGACTCATAGGTAGAATGGAACCTGATGGCCGGGCCACTGTTAAATTAAAATGAAAACTACATTTTGAAAAGTACGTAGGCATCAAATAATGTCTATAGTCACCTCATCAGCTTTAGAAGCACTGAGGCCCTTATCTCTCATCGATTTTTAGTTCAGCTGTCCCTGCCTTTCATTTTCCCACCTGACAACATAATCTGACGCTTAACTGCAGTAGAAATTCTTATATCATGAACACCACCCTAGGTGCGGAGAAGGGAAAGGAATAAACATGCAGAGACGTCCATGTAAATGCTGTCTGTTTCCCTTACCTGTTCCAAGCCGGTGGTATCATCTTCAATCTCTTTCGGTAGCAAAATGAGCATGCTGATATGCTTGTTGAGGCAAGGGAGCTCAAGGATGGAGACTTTTAAGTCCTTTACAGAGCCTAAGCAAAATGTAGCTTCCAGGTTCATCATTTGCACTGGTTTGGTTTCAGTCTGTAAAACACAGAGGGAACAATCTGGGACCCCTTTACCATCATAAACAAAAGAGAGAGAGAGAGAAAGAGGAAATGTGTGCTTGAATGAGTAACCTCGTGTTTCACTTGAAGTTAAGGGCCTGCCTGGCCTTGTGACTAAGATCATATATATTGCCTAAAGGGCAGCGCAGTCTCAACCAGCATAAATCCCTGAGGATGTATCAAAGGCTGAAACATAATAGGGATGTAGGGATAATTTATTTTTGTTTCACTGTGAAAACCAGAAAGAAATTAAATTACAATTTTCAAGTTAACCCCAAAGGAAACAAACAAACAAAAAAGTCATTTTCAGGTCTTTACAATGTTCCATATATCCTGAAATGAAGCTTTCCCTCCCCATTTTTGTTTTGCCCTTCCTAACACTATATTAGTTTAAATCTTGTTTCAGAACAAAGTCTCCAAGAGAGACCAGAAAAGGGACATGTAGCCTAACAACTGTGACAGGCATAGGCAATGCGTAGGGGAGAATGGGAGGGCATGTGTCGTGTTGTGTGCCCCCTCCCCAAGATTGACCCTCGCTGGCTGGGCACCAAATGGGGGCACCGAGAGAAGCATCATTGGCACTTCCGGTTTTGCTGTTAGCACTTCTGGTTTTACCGCTGGCATTTCCGGGGACACCACCCCTGCTGGTGAGCAATTGGCCGCCAGCATGCCCCTAGACTCAAGAGGCACCAGTTGCCCATGGTGACAGGTTTATATACTTACGTTTTCTGCCCCACACTAGCTACTTTTAGCTTTGGGTGCTATTTCTGGTACAGGTTATAATCCCTGAGAAAGTCACCTTTGTGAATGCTCAACAGACTTCCTCCAAGGGCAGTTAATGATCAGCTTTGCCTGTTGCTCGCTGGACTCACCACCAGGCTGTTCTTACCGGAAACCCCTTTTCTTTCCTTGGAAGTCTTCCTTCTCTCGTCATGCACCAGAGCAAGCTTCAGAGTACAGCAAGAATACATTTGGTAATTTTCCTTCAGATCAGGTGAACAGCTGGGTTGGGGGCTCCTCTAAGTCTTTGAAAAGTTTATACAAAGCTACCAGTATGGTTAAAACTATCTTTTTTTAAGGCCCCAAAACAAGAGCTCAGTGACACCATTGTAATACTGAGGATTTCTAGTCCTCTGTGTCAGGATTTTCTTACTTCAGTATTCACAAACATCTTTAATTTGGATGCACAAGTATTCAGATACTTGTTTTTATACATACCTTGTTGATTTTAAATGGACATTCTTTGATTTCTGCCTCTGGGAACTTCTTCATCCAGTTTGTTATAAAATAAGCTGCATTAACCAGGAGGATCTTAGTCTGGCCATTTACACTCTCCTCACTCAAAATGTTCTCCATCTTACCTGTTGGCATGGTTTGAAATATTTCATTAATAATGGCCCTCAGTTTAAGTTTCACTGTCTGAATATCTGACAATGCTACTAGAAAATGGCACCTGACTGTAGCTAGTCAATGGGAAATGATAATTCAAGAGGGAAACATCCTAATTCCGGTTTATTGTTTAGAGTCCAGTTCAGGTTGTGGGGAAAAGACGAGAGGATCTGACTTGCCAAATTATGGCATATCATAAAAAAATCATTTATAGCATACAGATGACTTACACTGCTATGAGTTAATTTAGTAATAAAACCAATTTCTTAAAATTACTGAAACTTCACTTCAGATAAATGGTCTCATTTTACTGTTGTTTAATATTTTTTCCAAGTAAAATATTAAGGACCGTTGGCCAACTTCTTCCTCTGTTAAACTCTGTTGAAGCAATGGAGTTATGCCAGCAATGAATTTGACCCTGTATGGGTGAGGATAACTAGGAAGTGCAGCTATATGGCCTTTGTCACATGTTAGACTTAGGACCACAGGTGAGTGGTAGGCGAGGCATGGGGGGGGCAGCACATGCCCCCCCTGAGATTAGCCACCAACTTGGCTCCGCTCAGGCTGGGGCAATTTTTTTGCCACGCAGGTTGGTGGCATGTTGCGGGGGGGGGCACTAAGCCGTGGCACAGAAGTATAAGAGTGGATATGGGGCTTTTGGCCCACCCCCGGGCCCACCCACAAATTGTTCCCCCTCCCCCTCACCAACCCAGGAGGTACCAGTCACCCCTGCTTAGGATCTTTTAAGCATAAGCGTCTACATATTCAGGCAAGAATGCATGTGGTATGTTAGTAAACTTAGGACTTTTGGGGCAAGGAGTATCTCCACATTGTGTTAAATAATGTTACGCTATCACGACACTGCTCCATGGAGATAAAACAGCTCATGTGGTGCCAGGTCTGGGACTGACAAACAGCTGTTCATCAGGTGCACAGCCATCTCCAGCCTTGTCTAGAGGGCTGGGACCATTGTAAGCATTATCATGAGACTGCTCAGAAAACTTTAAGTCATTGTAATGCCTACTGTGATCTAAATAAAACATGCCCTAAGCATAACAAGCCCCTGAGAGCTGTGGCATTTCAGGTACCAGACACAGAAAGGTACTGCCTTAGCAGGCTGCTGTTTTCAGTAGTCTAATTCTGTGAGATGAGTTTGTAATTTGTTAGGGTTAAACTTGAAAGGGACTCAAAGCTAGTGCTGCCAATATCTAGGTTAAGCCAGAGAAATGAAAAAGCAAGAAACACTATTTCTCTTAGAGTCCACGACCAAGTACTCCATGACCTTTCAAGAAGCTGTAAAATATATTCTGCCTTCTAGATCAGGGGTGACAAATATACAGCCCACAGGCTGGATCCAGCTCATGGGGCAGTATGATCTGGCCCGTGGGTCTCGAACACATCTTACACACTGAGTGCAGCGTATAGAGCTGGTCTGACACAGGGGCTGGACCCAGCACTGCAGGGGGCTGTCATGGAGTGTATGCTGTACGTAGTGCCCATACTATGCTGACCCTGCACGTTGTCTCCAGGGTTGGTCTTGACTGGGCCGTGCCAGAGCCAGCACACAGGGCCATGCTGATGGGGCATAGTATGCACCATGTGCCAGGCCCCTGGGCCAAATGCAGTATACACAGCCAGTCCAGCCCTGCACACCACAGGGATAGCATGGGGAGCCAGGTACAGCATGTGCCAGGCCCATTCCAGGGCTAGCACAGGGTGCACACTGCATGTGGTGCTCCACTGCACTGGCAGCCCTGCACATGATTTCTGGTGTGGCCCAAACCAACCCACAGACAAGTCCAGAGACCTGAATGTGTTTGACACTCCTGTTCTAGATGGTTAAATTCTAGCCAGGAGAGGAATAGGATGAACAGTGCTTAAGACTTGTCTTTCTCACAGAATCTGGAAGAGTGGAGGTACTGTAAGCTACTTAAAAAGTCCCATCTGTGCCAGACCTGGAAGGATAGTAGGCACCCATCAATCCTTCTGGATCATGGTGTATGCATGAGAGATCACCAGGATTGTTGATCCATACACCTAGGCAGGATTATGGAGGAGTGGAGGCTGCCCAGACCTTTTATCCCTCCTTTAGGTGGTTGAGACAAAATCCAAAGGTTAGACCGAGCCCAGACATTTGGTGCATTGATGGCTGTAGTTAAATGTACATCCAGGAATCAAACCCAGGTCTTCTACATGGCAGACAAGGGATGCCTGTACACGTGTGGGGATGCTGCTCCAACACACTGTAATTACAGTGTGTCAGAGCAGACTCGATTAATAGAGTCTGCTGAAGCGTGCTAATTAGTCTGCTCCAGCAGCCTCCGTGTCTTGTGTATTCAGCATCCCCGCACTTCAAAATGGCAGCGGGGGAGCTTTAACTAAAGCTTGTTGAGCAAGTTTTAGTTAAAGTGCCTTCACTGCCATTTTGAAGCATGGGGACGCTGAATACACAAGATGCTGTGGACACTTTAATTACAGCAGCTCTTAGAGCCACTCTAATTAAAGCACCCTACTCCCCCCATCCTCCCCAGAGCATGGGATAGATAGGGCATAGATAGGGCAGGGAGCAGAAAGCAGAGCAAAAGATGAGGCAGGGAGCACAGGGGATAGACCAGAAAACAGCAGCAGATTGGGCAGAGGAAGGGGATCAGCTTGACACTTGGGGAGGGTGCAGGGTTTATCTTGAAACATGCCTGCCAAAAAGGCTGTCCCCCACTGGTTTAGGTCACAATGTGCAACTCTTACAATCAAAACCAATTATTATTACAAATAGACCCACCGAAGCTAAAGCAGGGTAGGATAAGGAAGGATTTTTACAGTCAAGCCCAGTGAAAAGATATAGTAATGAAACCAAGCAGTGTAACACTACTAATTCTCATTGTTCCTACTACAATATTATTCTGTTTGCTTTCCATGTATGTTTATATCTGACAGTGTTAACAGAAAATACTGCAAGGAAACATGGGCAGATCTAGGATTTTGAAAATGCAGGTGCACTTGGTGTAGCACACCCTTGCAAATAATATAACACATTTTACACCTGTTAGAGAAACATGTAGCTTTACTAATATGGTAGGGGGCTAGTACTATATTATTCATTTTAAGATTAAAGAAAAAAACAAATATAACTATTGGAATGTGCACTAATTTGCTAGAGTATATTTGAAGTTTAAAAAAACACAGCAAAGTAGGGTGCCATTAGTCCTGTAGTCATTATAGTTAAATGTACATCTCTTATTAAGATTCATAAAACAACATCTAGCCTTCAGTACCTTGACCATGTCTCCATTACTTTGCTGTCAATCATTTCTACACCTAAGTTAAGGATTTAAGCTAGAGCTAAAACAGTCTGCAGGGCTGTAAAATAGAAGAGAGATGTTACTAGGAAGGA
>NW_017728992.1:44271724-44277064 GCF_001723915.1 Gavialis gangeticus | reverse complement strand
CCACCTCATGTGTTTAGTATTTATTAACTTTGGTCTTGATACAGAAGTTATCTGAATCAAAGATCATAAATAGACTTAGGAAAACCATCATAAAAAAGGAGAAAGGGTGATTAGTATGGGTAGAGTGGAGAGAGATTAGCAGGAATCAGGGATGGTAAGGAGCCATGAAGTCAGTAGACTCTCCCAGCCTGCCTGACAAAAAATTCTGCTGCCCTTCCCAAGCAGTTGGTTTTATAATTTGGGTGGAGGAGGAATCAAAGGGGGTGGTTCAACTGCACCACTGCACTCTCTTCCCCTCCCCCTCCCCCTCCCCCTCCATCCCTGCAAGGAAACAGAATTCTCTCTTTAAAGAGGTAATGAGAGCTAAATTATACTTACCATCAGTTAGCTCTGAAACAGATTTGTTAATTTGCTGTCTGGTGTCCTCGGGTTTTTCTTTGAAGTCTACTAGTTCTAGTTCAGAAGGAAAAGGTCTCTTTGTGGAACTGACAAAGTCCTGAGAGGCACAAGAAACCAGGTTCATCTCTGATAATGTCCTGTTGTTATGGTGTTTCTACTACATGGGTACATTTAACACAGAGAGATCCTATAAGTGGTTTCAATCATTAGGATTCAATGGAGTTAAGCCAGAGCATACACTCCCTTTTAGTATTTAAAGAGTATGCATTTTGCCAGTTTGAGGGGGAAAGTAACAAAACATTATGGACCTTTTGGCCCATTATTGAAATAGCCTGAGTATTCACACATTGTAGTTCCTCAGCATTCTGTTCTTTAAAACAAAATACTTGAAAAACTTAATGTAGCAGATACATAATGACATTCATTATGATAATAGCTGAAAAAGCAGTTTGTATTATTATGACTCTTTGGAGACCATGTTCTTTTCCCCCAAAACTCACTGTGACTGAAATGTTCCATGCTTGGACTCAGCCCAAAGGTGAGTTAAAATTGTGTGTGTGTGTGTGTGTGTACAAACATAAACCAAGATTTTCCAGTCACTTTTAAGCTTTATAATTTAAAACACCAATAAACTGTTCCCTTTTTAAAATTTTTTGTATTATTATTGCCATGCTTTGGTTCGGACTAATACTCTGTCCTGATCTAGTTTAATAAAGCAAAACTCAGAGGGAAGGAATCTTTGGCCCCAACATATATTATCAGACCAGGGAAGCTTGCTACTGTTGGGGAAGGGGTGTTGAATAAGAGAAGCTTCTATAGAACAGAAAATACTACTGCTACCCAACAATGTTGGTTTTGGCCTTCTAGATCAGCACAAACCCAGGGCCAGATTCTGTTCCACCTCTTAGGCATGTAAGTGCCTAAGTACTACTCTGTTTCACTCTTTTGAGTCCCTGAAAAACTATTAATGCAAGGTGAGTGGATCCTCCCTGATAGGGTAACCAGGGAGGGCAAGCAAGGCACCAGACCCAGGCACTGATTTAGAAGGGGCACCAGCATGGCCCTCTCCCCCCTGAAGTTTTTCCCATAGCAGATGCAGCCCTGCACAGCCCAGCCATAGGAGTCAGGCAGACGCAGACCCTGCACCCAGCATTGTACTCTGGGGAGACTTTGCCAGGAGATCTGATGCAGTAATAATTACAATAAAAGGCCTTTACGTTTTTAAAATGTGTTTTTACAACAGTATGAAAGATGCCTTTCTGGCTTTTCAGCTGTTTTTGCAGGATGTGAAAATGAATGGCTTTCTGCTTAAAAGACCCTTTCCTGGAATCAACAGGGCTAGGGACAGACATTCAAAAAGCCTGAGCCTGAATTGATTCAATCTTTGCAGGTTAGTCTAACCTGGCTAGGCTAAATCAGTTTTGTAACCAGACAGCCAGCCCAGAAATGCAGGCACTTGCCTGAAGTAGCTCAGGCTAGAAACCAGGCGATGCTAGAGTAGCTCTTCCTTCCTTCCACAGTACTAAGCTGGGAGGGGGGGCATGGCCAGGCCAGGCCCCGGCAGGATGTTCAGATTACTGATAGCCCAGCAGGGAATTGATAACACTGTTTATCACCCCATTAAGAAAACAATAGAGGGACATTACCAACTACCTGTTGATTCTAGATTTTGATTCAGCACAGCCAGCATGTGGTCTGCTAGCTAATAGCAGACTTAGCAAAGCAAGGCAGAGGGGAGTGGGGAATTCCTGCTTAGCAGGGAATGGTGAGGGGGAGAGGGGAAGCAGCCCACACAGCAGTCTGTGTGGGAGCTGAAGCCAGGGAGCAGAAGGGAGGGGCCAGCCCTGCTGTGGAGGAAAGAGGCCTGCCCAGCCCAGAGAGCATGCCAGGATGCTGGGGGAGTCTGATTTATCTTAAACCAGCAAGGCGTCTGGGACAAATATTGCATATACTGGTTTGAGACAAATCAGTTAAGTCTGATTCTACATTCAGCCAGGTTTATCTCAAACCAGGTTCAGCCATTTTCAAACTGGTTTATATGCAATGAACATACATTCTGTTACAGGTTTAAAACAGTTTCTGATCACTCAAACTGGTTTATGTGCAATGTCTGTCCCTAACCCAGGTGACACAAATTTATGAAATGCTAATATGTCCTGCAAAAAAGGATATAATAAGGGCTTCTAATTAATTTCAAGCCACTCCACTCATTACTTTACAATCAAATTCAAATACATTTTATATTTGAAAATGAAATGTATGCTATTAGGAGAAATAATATGTCATTGGAGAAGGCTACAGAGTCTTTATTTGTGTGTGAAAACATAAGAAATTATTTTTTCCCCTCTCTAGCTTCGTATTTTCTTGACTTAATGTAACATCAACTCTGTCGCATCTGTTTCAAGAGATGAGTCAAAATGGTTTAAAGTATTAGGCTGTTGCTGTATCCTTTTTCAAATTATTGTGATTGAAATCCATATTTTCCTTGTCCAGACACTATCCCATACTGAGAAAAATCTGACTACATCCTGATGAAACACTGAAGGTCTGTTAGAGATCCAGCCTGTAGACTAAATGAGTAAATATCTCTTGACTGTTACATTTTCATAGGTAAAAGCAATTTCAAGCAGTAACAATTTAAAGCTGATGTGATGGTATAGTAAAAGACAGTGGCCACATCTACATGAGATGCTGACTGTGCAGTAGCTCATTACTACTGTGCAGTAGTATCACATGGCATGAAGCGTGATGCAACGCTACTGCACAGTAGTCTCAAGCAACTGTGCAATCAGAATCATGTAAAAGCCATTTGGTGAAGCTACTGTGCAGTAACTCTGGTTACCACAGTCATTTAGTACATGTTTATACAAGTACTAAATGACTGTGCAGTAATGACAGAGCAGTCAGCGTCTTGTGTAGACATGGCCAGTGGATGCATACACACATACTAATTGACTTAGTTATGTAATTTTATTTTAAGTCAGCTTAAGTTAAGCCATGTTGGAGCACACACATGTACAACTCCTTGATGTGGTGGCAGGCATCTTGTGAGCTAAGTTGACTTAACTAATGTGACTCAAGATAATACACCTTGGCAGGTGTATTATCTTGTACCACATTTAAGTCAATTCTGCTCAACATAAGTCTGTATGCTTTGGCAGTTAAGTCGACTTCAGAAAATTAAATTGGCTTAACAGTCAGAAAGTTAGTATGCATGTATGCAATATTATTCTGTAGAAGGATTAAAGCTGTACATTCACTTTGACATTTCTGAATTTTATGGCTTGATTCTACTTTTTTACAGTTTTCATTTAAATATTCTATGCTAAGGTGCCATTCTATTTATTCTAGTAGAGGGAGATTACTCTCTAAAACTCCAAAATAGCATGGCTAGGGAGCAGTTATTTATTTTCAATAAACTTATACAACTTGCTCCACAAGGTAGGCATTAGAATAAGATCTATACTAAATAAACCAAAGAAATAAGTCTTATAAAGTCTGGATAAATCTTATTTCAGGGGAGAATACAGGAACAGCCAAACTGAAACTGCCTTTACTAAATTAACCTTAAGGTCTGATTCAGATTTCAGCCAGTCAACATGTTGATAATGCAATAATATCAAAAGTTTTGTTGTCTCTCTCTTTCATTTTTGAATTACTTACCGTTGTAGGGTCAAGAGACTTCTCAACATAGAGCCGCTTGACCATTTTTAATGTAAAAAAATTGCTGAGTTTGGAAACATCAGACGTTATTGTTTGGAACCCAAAGGCAACATCTTTGATGTTCTCCAAATGGAGTACCTATAAGAAAACATGTTAAGATGTTACACCTCTTGCTTGGCTTGATAACTGTCATGGGTCAACAATAAATAACATCACTGTGGGTGTGTCTACATGAGCTTCGTTGAGTGTCAATGAGAGCAGTAGGACTACTCGCACAAGTGGAGTAGCTCATGCTTATGTTCATGAAACAGTCGGGTGTGTCTTTTCTGGTGCATGGGTATATTCCTATCTGCAATCACAAATGTTTAGCCCTGAAAAAAGGTGCTCTGCTTAGTTTTTCATGTAATCCTTCAAGTAGCAAAGCACAGGCACTTTCTGCCATCTGGTTCTCTCCTCAGAAGGTGTAAGAGTGTACAACATGAGGCTGTCATCTTTCCAGATGTGCCATTATAACAATAGCAAGTTTGTCGTGGCCAAGCTTCACCCCTCACTTTCTTAAAAATGCCACACCTACCTTGATTTCTGTGGTGTAAGTACGAAGAATCTTTCTGTACCAAAACTATAGCCTACCTGCAAGTTGGTAAAATTGCAGTTTTGAGCTGTCCAGCTGGAGGAGGCTTTGTAGCTTGGTTTGCATGTAACAGCGCTACATTTAGTGCAATTCCCTTTAAAATCTGAACTGTCTGGCACTTAATTTTTTTTTTATATAATAGCCTGTGAATAAAGAGGATCTATGATATGCATTGCAATCACATGAGGTGGTATTTCAGCAGCTCTGTCAAATGACTGATAGTTTTAAAAGCATTTTTATTCACTACTTCTTGTAATATAACATTTAAAAAAACCCCAAACCTTTTTCAGCGACAAAATTGTTTCTTGCTCGGTGCTGGTTCCATTATTATTGTAAGGCTCAGATATGAGTAGCCATGAACACAGTGTGGCCCCGGAGGCTGGGGAGGACATGGCGAGCTCCTGCAGGCAGCAATGCTGCTGATGGCAGTGGGGGCATGGTGGCGGTGAGCTCCCGCAGGCAGCCACGGCACTGTTGGGGTGGGGTGTGGGGGAAAGGGGTAGTAAGTGCACCAGCGGTTGGTGACCACCTGCAGACGCTGCTGGCAGCGTCGACAGTGGCCAGTGGTGATTGGAGACTGCCCGCAGACGCCACCAGTGGTGTTAGTGGCGGTGGGGGGTAGCAAGCGGCAACCGCCCACAGGCACC
>NW_017728992.1:44258255-44271458 GCF_001723915.1 Gavialis gangeticus | reverse complement strand
CTACTAGACAGATTGGGCAAGCTGGGCTGAGAGTTAGGGCAGGGGAGAGGAAAGGCATGAGTAGAGGTGTGGTTTGTGAATTATATTCAGCGCTTCAAAAATTACTTTCCTCTATGGAAAAATCTTCTTAGGGCTTCTTCAGTTATTGAAGATCTCCTGAAAAACATTGCTCTGTTGATTGCAATCAGAGGTGTGAGTAACCTGACCAAATGCTGAATTCTAGGATATCTGCAGTGAATGAGGAAGTTGTGGAAGAGCTTCCAATTTGAGGAAAAGTGAAAAGGCTAATTAAAATTGAATATCTTGTGGAACATCCCTCACAGTTTGATTGATTTTGATAAAGTTTAACATATTAACATATGCATAACTCATTTATCATTTTCCTTCTTGGCTCGCTTCCAGAGAAGTCCAAAAGTGTAATAGTCCTGCGTATAGTAAGGGCACAGACAGAAATGACATTTGTTACATGATCGGCTCCTTGAAATTGCTCTAAGCTATGTCCAAACAGAAGAGCATGGCTGTAGAGCCCTCTGATCACATGACAAATTAGCCCTCATTGTATGAGGGTTCAAAGGAGCTGCAGTTACTGTTTCTGGATGGGAGGGGGAGAAGGCAGAGGAGAGTGGTCTTTTCTAAGGTTTTCTCAGCCTCAGTGGAGGAGGCAGGCAGTGGATTAGAGCCTCACACCTTGGGGTTGGGGGGCTCCAATCTACCTGCCCTCCCCCCAGGTCCAGCGGGGCTGAGAAACCCTGGAAGACTTCCCTTCCCTACTTGCTCCCCCATCCCATCCACAGACAGCAGCATAGCTGGGGAGGGAGGGGGGGCAGACTAGGGGAAGACACAGCCTCTCTCCTTGGATCAGTTCCAAATTGGAGCCGATCCTCCACTCTCCTGATCCATCTGTTGAATCAGAGAAATCGGGCTAACTCATGGTAATTCATAGAAACTGACCAGGAGCTGCACTTCTGTCTGCACCCTAAATGTCATTCCATGTTGCCATGTAAATGCAAACAGTGCCTCCCTAACCTTCAGTGCAACTTCATCTTTCACCAAGTATAAGTGTAACATCATGTTATAGCAGCCTGATACTGCATCACTCCATCTCTCTGGTACTTGGATCCAGCGATGGGAAAAGTCATGGCTTTTGGCATTACTTTGTACTGCCACGTTAAGCCTCTCAGCTACTTTCAATGAACTTTGGTGAGGGGGAAGGGTGAATTTCAGTGCCACTGGAATTGGGTGTTGTTACTAATGACAGATTTTGTTATGCTTATCTCCCTGTATATCTCTGTGGCTCAGATCAGATCTGGTAACTCTTGACTCCCCAGTCCAAATGACCAAGTACCTTCTTATACCTTGGCCAACTGGGGGCTAGCATAGCCTGGATCATGCCTTTGGAACTGTAGCAAGACATCTGATCCACTCTGCCACTTCCCCCTTCATGCTGCTAACACACCCAGCTATTAGAAATCCATTGATTCAGGATGAAGCTATTCTCCAGAAAGTGTATTAGTCACAGCTGTAGCCTAAGCCACAATGGAGCCTTTGTTATGAATGCATGCATGGATTAATTCAGTAGATCATGGCACCATCTAAGCCAGGGATGTCAAAGATACAGCCCATGGGCCAGATCCAGCACATGAAGCTATATCATGCAGTTCCCAGTGGTGCCTGTGCATCTCAGTGATCCATAAGCAGCAAGCAGGGCATGCCAAATGGCACCCACTCTAGCTCACATCCCAGAGCAGCAGAGTAGCTGCCATGTGCAGCACACCCCTATGGCAGTGACTCTAGGGGCAAGTAGCACAGCCCTGTGGCAGCCGTCTGTACAGTGCAGGCATGGAGTGACCAGAGCAGGACCCACCTGCATGCAGCACCCACTCCAGCCACTTCAGGACACAAGCTAGATCCAGAATTCTGGCCAGTCTAAGGGTCCGATCCAGTCCGTGGACCAGCCCTGCATAGTTCAGCCAGACCGCAGGACCAAAAAAGTTAGACACCCCTGATCTAAATCATGCTCTCTCCCACATATACACATTGCGCCAGATACTATTCCACCAATTAGGTGTGTAAGTGGATGTAGGGCACCTACTTGAAGTTTACTGCACCCTGCTTGAGTCCATGTAAAATTTTATTAATGCAAAAGATGGGTGGGTCTTCCTCCTCATTGCTTTTTTATGAGTCAGTCTTAAGGGTAAGATGACAGTGTGTTACAAAACTAGTTGCGTGAATGGATTTCCAGGGACTTCCACAGGGTGAAAAAGAATCCCACTTAGGCACCTCCGTCCCCTTAGATGTGCAGTAGGTAGACTAGAATCTGTCCCATTATGTGCATGTGTTGAACAAACTTTTGCTACGAAAAGATCTTTTACTATTTACCAACTTTGCTATTACCTAGCAAAGGAGTGCAGCTTTGAAAGGAATATGTAAAAAAGAAACAGACCACACCAGCCAGTGGCATACTTCTACAGCTAAGCAAGAGACTCACCTGTTTCATTTGGGTAGCAGTGTCGCCTTTGGCAGCCTTGTATGCCAGAGCCAGAGAGGTTGAAGTACACAGTGGAGCAAAAACTATATTGGTTGTTTTGTCCTTCTCGCACAGTTTTTTGAAGACATCAACTGCAAAAGCAGTGTTTGCTAGTTGCAGAGCATCCATACTCATCCTGAAACAGGAAAAAGTGATGTAACTAAAAACATACCAGTAGCTCATGCTGTGAGACTTCTTGGCTGCACACTGACTTCTTCCTCATGATTGAGAAATGGATATATAATAAGAGTTGAATGAATGTGATAACTGCCTTTTCAGACTAGGTCTGAGGTATCACAATTTGCCCCACCTAGAAGCCTAAGTGTTACATTTGTGCTCTGGGCAATCTGAACAATATAAGAAGAACAGTTATCCCCATCAGCAGCTGGCAGCATAATATGTGATGTCAGCCTAGCATCATCAACAGCAGTTGCAGAAGCTTGGTCAGATCAGGATGAAACTATGCATGGTGAGGCACAGTGGGTCCATCTACATGACACACTAAATGCACAGTAGAATCAGTCTACTGAGCATCAGCATCACTAACAAGGCATGCACTGGTACTACTGCACAGTAGCACAGGTGACTGCACATTGAGTTAGTACCTGTTATTACAAGGGGTGCACATGCCTCCCAATTAAATTTTATAGTCTGATCCTGAATATTCACATCCAGCATTTTATTCTCTTAAAATGAACGAGAAAGTCAAAATTACACTTGTAAAGGAATAAGCTGTGAGAGATTCCCTGAAACTTCGAGAAAACCTTAAGGCTCTTACACTAGAAAGAGGTCTCTCACTTGCCTAATGATTTAATATTTTACTGCTGTCTCTAAAAAACATTTACTTGGTAATTTCATATAATTGACATCATAACCAAAATATATCTCATTGGTTATAAACAGCAGGTTATGAAGAAACTTATGAAGGAAAATCATAGCCACAAGGACAGTATGTTCTTTGTAACATAATGTATATCTTTTAAATATTGTAACTTATAACACATTTCTGTCCAAATTTATACATGCTTATTTCTATTTGCAGAAGGATTTTTGAAAGGGTAAATGCTAACATTTGTGGTCACAAACAGAAGTGACATTTTTTGTGCGATCTGGCCCCTGCAGAGAGGGGCAAATATCTGTTGGGTCAGGGGGCACTCTAATTCACAATGCTTTATGTAAAGCGCCATGAATTAGAGCAGGAATGTGAACATCTCTCAACACCCTGTCTGTACATTGCAACATGATGCAGTGCTTTAGAGGATGGGATTGAGCACACACTTAGCAAATTTGTGAATGACACCTAGTTGGATGGAGTTGTAGACACTCTGGAGGGTACAGCTAGGATCCAGAATGACCTGGAGAAATGATAAACTGGAGAAATGATCTGAAATCAATCAAATGAAATTCAGCAAGTATTTAGAAAATAATTTTGCCTAAAAGACTCAGTATAAAAAGATCATTAAAATATACTATGCATTTTAATAATGTGATGTCACCAAATAGAATAACACCAGTTTCTTGCGTGAAAAACACAACTGATACTCCATCCTTGCCAGGCTTTCTCAACAGCAATTAATATTGGAGTGTGTTTTTCCCCCCACTGTATAGAAATATTACAGAATCATTCTGAGGGGGAAATGTAAAATTATTGATAACTGATAAAAGTAACACCCAAATAAATAAGGTGTGACCTTTTTTTTACAAGGCTTTTATTCTAGGTTTCAGCCAGAATCTGCAGTAGTCACTCACTTTCCAGCAATCTTGTAGTACATACCAAATGCTTTGGTATACATTTGCTATCAGTGCCCTGTCATATTTTGCAACAGCAGTAATATAATGCATAAAGTGGGAACACACCTCAAGTGCATTGTAAGGCATAAGGCAGAGAGCAGGTTCCAGCTCCTACCCAAGAACTGTAATCAGTTCTGCTTCTCAGTGCACTCATGCTGTCTCTGACACAAGTATGGCTTGTTGCTAGTAGAAAATGGCTGTGTTATAGCTGAGACTAGCCACCTTAAATATGAACAGTTTAGGATAGAACAGTTACAAGATATTGTGGGTTCAAGTGGTTGGAAGGCACCAAACTGCTAGTAAAAAAGTAATTTGGCACGTGAGTAAATAACTGGCTAAAATAATCCCTTTATTTCATCAAGATCCTTTTTCTCTCTTACGCATTTACTAAACACACACATGCACCTTTTGTGGCTGTGTCTATCTAAAACATTACACACAACCACACATATCCCTTCCTAAATTATTTGTTATTTTCCTTCACCATCCCCACCTCTCAAACATGTTTCCTTTCACCAATCTAACATAATGAATTTAGGAATTATTCTGGATTGAAGTAAAGGGGTCCCAGCTATATGTCTGGGGTAGTTTGTACATAGGTGTGACATCAGACAGACCTAACAGGTCACTAAGAACATGGCTTTTCACAACTATCATCCTTTCCAGGACTAAATTCTCTGAAATAATTTATTCTTAAATACTAACCTATTCATCATCAAAACACAATATTACACCTGAATCCTGGTTGACCTGTCATTTGTAGTTAGGCTCTTAGCTGTCTGTTAGACACTAGGACACAAAAAGCACTGCTGATCTTTAAAATGTTTGCTGTATCCGTTCAGTCTGTTGATAAAGATTCTACATAGCTCTTACAGCATTACTATTTTCAGACATAATGAAAGTTGTTCTACAAAGGAAATATTTATGAATTAATGGTAAGCTAATTAATGGTAAGCTACTTGATAAGTAAGGAAATCAAGTGCAAAAAGAAACTCTTCTTTGTCTTCCACACTCATTGGTAACTCTGATACTGTCAGTCATACGTTTGTTCCAGTGCTTCAGTCTTCTCTTGTAGTAGAGTATTCCTTAACTGTAACCTGGAGGTATAGCATGAATGTTTCATTTTTCACTCAGTATTTCACTGTATTTTTGAAGTCATTTTTATTGAATGAGTCTGGATTTTGGGGCGGGTAAATTTCTCTACTGTTATTTCTTTTTCCTAGTAACCTGACTGCCATTCTTTAAGTATTTAAAAAAGGCTCCTGCTCCCTCATCTTCCCTGAAATACTAGACTGAGAGGAGAAAAAACAATGCTTGATTTACCAGCTTGTCCAATTGCACTTAGCAAAGGTTGTTGCCATGGATTATAATCCAAAAGTGTTTTCATTTAATTCTAGTCTGTGGTAGTAGACAGCTCGATTCTTTGCTCTCCAAAGGTTTCAATAGCAGGCAAAGACCTATCAGGTTGCCTCTAGGACAGAGGACGTTGGCTCCTGTGTAGAAAGTTGCAGACTATGAAAGAATGGCATGCAATGAGGCACAAAATATGAGCAATATTGCATTTGATCCTCCAGTATTTGGGCAGGATCCTTCCCCCTTGAAGCAAAGCTGGGGAGTTGCTGAACTAGGGTACAGGCAGTCCTTGGACTTGCAACACAATTGATTCCTGAAAACCATGTCTTAAATCAAAACATTGTAACTTGGAACTGATTTTCCCATAGGAAACAATTTTATAAATGGGGGACTGGTTCCTGAACCAAAGCCTGATACGCTGTTTTCACCAAAAATAACCCAGAATTTTACACTCAATCAATTATAGATGAGTAATATAGCTACATTAATGTATTTATATTGTAAATAGCAATTATATTTATTTGGAAGGACTTCTTTGAGGTGACTTTGCTGGACTTTTTGAAGGGCTCTTGGTTGGACTTTTTGAAGGGTTCTTGGCTGAAGTCTTCTGGAGTCTTGTCTGCTTACTTAAAGAAAGTGTCCAAGGAAGTTTGGACAGATATTCTCCAGGGAGATGGGCAACACAGTGAACTTGTTTATAAATACTGTAAGTGCAAATATAACTCAAAACGTTGTAAGTCGAGGACTACCTGTATATGGCTATAACCAGACCTTTCTGAGTCATGGCTCTTGAAACTGGCATCAAGACAGAAGGGTAAAGTTACTTTTCTTCTGCCAGTTGGAGAGAAGGGGGAAAAGAAAAGAGCCTGAAAAAAAACCACTCTTTTCATACAATGTCTACTTCTAATTGGCTTTTAAACAGGACAGGAAGCCCTTGTTGATGTCTTGACCCTCCCCACCTCCTGCTGGAATTATGCATGTTGCCACAGCCTTGGGGTTTAGTCTTGTTTCCCATATATTCCCACTGGGAAGAAGCAAGAAGGTCACACTGATGTCCAGACCTTACATAGAAATCTCATTTAAACCCACCCCCAGGACAGGGGTGAGTGTGCTTTCTTCCCATCCTTTTTCATGTGAGCCAACATTCTTCAGGGTTGGACAGTCTGCTACACAGACATTTTAAATAGACTCCAGGGCTTGGGCCAGTTCTGTTAATTCTTCCATAGCCCTTTGCAAAGGAGTTTTAAGTCTGATATCCTTCCCACTGTTCCTGCTCTGCAATATCCTCTTATCCATTTTCACTCTTGTGTACATTCCTTCCTGCATCTGCCTCAGCTAGGATGGATGAAGCAGTTTGTAAAAAAATAAAATAAAATAAACCAAAAACAAACAACTCCCCCTCCACCCCCCCCCAAAAAATAACAACAAAAACCCAAGAACAATCAAACAAACACCTGACCTTCACTCTAAACCTTGAAGAGAGAAAAACTGAAATGTCTGGAAGGATCTGTCTGGATAAATATCTGTTATCTGTCCAGGTTTCTACAGGAGCCCCTTATACCTCTTTTCTCAGCAGTCTGGCAGTAGAACATTGCCTACCAGAAGGGTTTAAATCTAACACCCTCATGTTTACCTGGATTCAAAGTGACACATTGAAGCTTTCTTCTGACCCATGGAAGACAACAGCACACCAGATTTGAGGCCAGTAATCCACCGAGGCTCAATACAGATTAAAAGATGTGCTGAGGCTATCATCATTAATCCATCAAAGTACTGTGCATCATACTGAATGGTAAAACACACTTGAGAGACCAGCATGGAGAGCAGGAAGCATCAAAGAAAACCGAGTATGAGAAGTATCTGAATCCTGGCTGGGGTCTACTGTACTCAAATGGAAGGCGTGGGGAGGGAGGAAAAGTGAGGGAGAGCAAAGGTGGAAGAAGGGGGAAAAAAAGAATCAGTATGAATTGGGCAGAAGTGAATCAGAAATGGAAGATGATGGAACTCAAAGCAAAGAAAACCTTTTTTGCATTCATTTCTCCTTCATGTACCAATATTTAAACCACTGGCTAACTGATTTTCATAATCCTTTCACGAGGATTAAGGGTAAATGTGTGCCTCCTATTGGGATATAGGATGCTTTTGCTCTGGTGTTCAGTTTCCAGAGCAAGGATGTGTGTGGAAGTGCTTTGTGCATGTTTTACAGTGCTAAAATTTAGAGCACTTTTTATAGCACTATAAAGTTACACCACTCTTAAACACGACAGATGGGCAGTGTTTGTGGGAGGGCCTCTGAGCCTCCCTGCACTTTCCAGGCTAGGAGGCAGGGGGTGCCCCGTATCCTCCTTGGGTTTCCCTACTCCTGCCTTTGCTCGAGATAATTTGCATCATCACAGAGCCTCCCCACAGAGCTCAGAGACACCTCACCAGATTAGAAATGCCTTCCCAGAAGAGCATTCCACCTTTTTACTCCTCTGTGAAATATGAAACATCATAACCAGAAGGAAATATGAATACATCCTGCTTACCACCAAACAATTTTGAGGTAAACAGACTATTCCAACTTTTCCCTGAGCCTAACCTGCATATAAAATGAACTTTTCCAAACAGGAGATTTTACCACACCTTCAACTCTCCTATGAAATATGAATTTTCATTTCTACCCAGAAGAACTTTTACAATCTTTTCTCCGATGCCTGACGAAGGGTGTTTGGACCCAAAACCTTGCAATTAAACATTTTTTTGCAAAAATCTAGTTGGTCTAATAAAAGATATAACCGCTACCATGAGTCCTGATTGCTTTTTCCTCTATACCAATATGGCTACAACTTGGATACCTAGCACATTCAAAATGGCAAGCAGCAGGGAGACACAGCTAAATTGTTAACTGCTAGGAATCCATAAACATGCAGGAGACAAGAAAACAACTGGACTGGGGATTATGAGAACTGCTGCTTATAGTAGTCCTGTACCCATCCTCACCCAAGGAAATGGTAAGTTAGCATTTAGAGAGCTGTTCTGGCAGAGTGCCGTATTTTAGACACAGTTCACCTGTGATCCACCCAGCTGTGATTGAAAACAATTACTAGGGCAACACGTTATAAAATAAGTTTCACATAAAGAAGGAATCTGTGAGGTTACAGAGCAAATTTTAAGGTGACCCAATTGCTACAATGAATATGTTCTTTTACTTTGTCAAAACAGAGAGCAACAGACATCCTCAGAGATAGTTTAAAAAACTAGTCTGAACAGGAGAGTTGAATATGGGGGAGTGTCTCTTGGAGCCGCTTTTAATTAAAGTGCCCCCTGCGCCCCCCGGAGCACATGTAAAAGTATCCCATGCTATTTATTTAATGCACATTAAAATAGGCTAATGCGTATTAAATGTCATTTAAAAACTCTGCCCTTTAATGCACATTAAGACAGGCTAATGCGTATTTTCTTAGTACCTCACAATAAATGGTGTCTACACATGCACTGGAATTCTAGTGCATCAGAGCAGACTCAATTAATTGAGTCTGCTGGAACGTGGAAATTGCTGTGCTCCAGCAGCCTTCTGCATCTTGTGTATCAGCGTTCCCACGCTTAACAATGGGGGGGGGGTGCTTGAATTAAAGCTTACTGAATAAGCTTTAGTTCAAGCACCCCCAGTGCCATTTTTAAACTGGGGAAGCTGATACAGGAGACAGGTGGTGCTTTAATTAGAGCAGCTCTTAGAGCCACTCTAATTGAATTGGTGTCCTCCCCACCCCGGAGCATGTGTAAAAGTGCCTGGGGGTACTAGATTTAATGAGTATTAACTAAAGCACATTAATGCATGTGTAGATGTGCCCTGGGATTCTTACTTTGAATCTAGCCAAGCTGAAGTTGGCAGTGACTTTAACATTGTGAAAATGCTCTATAGGAAATGACTTTGGTCTCAGACCAGTTTCTAATGGGAAGTGCCAACAGTACAAAAAATACCAAATGGATACACTTGACCACTGCAACAGAGAAAGCTAAAATAAACCAATCCTGGAAAATGTCCATCTACTCTGAGTAGAAGTCCCTTGAATGTAAGCCCTTTGCCTGCATTCCTGCTCCCAGGACTGCAGGGTAGGAATCAATGGACTTAAAATTCTGGAGCTCAGATATGAGTATTATAATAGTGCCTTCAAGACTGAAATTCAATGAGCTGTCACTGAGCAGGGTAGCATGCAACAATCCCTCCCGGTTTGATGTGGAGGCCATTCATCTTCTAAAATAACTTTGAGTGACTCATTTAACTTAGTCTCAATTCAAGTCATAACTGATTGGTATTAAGGAAGTAAAGTATAACAACTAAAAGGCCTTTGTGTGTCTTAAAAAAAAAATTAGATGACTAGCACTCCTGTTGGCAGACCATCCAAAAGTGCAAAAGAGGACCCAACTGTGAAAGCTATGATTGTCTCTGATTCATTGACTTCAATAGGAGCAAGAAGTTTTGAGATGATTTTATTAAAAGAACAAAAGCCCAAGTCCAGACTATGAGAGAGAAAAGTAGCTCTGGAAAGGAGAGAGGTAAATCATAAAGATAACAAAGCTTTTGCTTTGCCCATATAAGGAGTGAAATCTTGAACCATGTGGAAAATAAAATGAAAATATTTAAGCTAATGTCCCATCCCTGCAATGCAAGCTAATAAGGATTAGTCATTTGATTAATAATGTAAAGAAAGCAGAGTAAAATGTACACACCCATGTAGACAAGTACAGGAAAATTCCTTTTGCAACAGTCTAAATCCTTAACAACACACACATTATATTCACCATAATGCAATATATAATCAGCCTGTTTTGACACAAAGAACGTAATTTGTACAATTGAAAATGTTTAGATTTTAGACACTCTCTTTCCTTTCTACAGCCACTGATTTTTATCTTAAGCAATATACCTTTTCTGTGAGAAGGGAATGTAAGTTAGTAAAAGTAATTGGTTTTGGATGTAATAAAAAACCTGAATTGAACCATACAGAAATACAATGCAATGAATGTTTCATAATTCTGAATTGAACAGGGCATTGTGAGGATTTGAAATGTTTAACTTCTTTTACAAGCTTTTCTATCCTACTCACCCAGGTAATAATATTTTACAATGCATAGCACTCAAGTACTATTTAGATATTAGTAAAATTTTTCAGCAGCACTTACTTTTCAGAGCAGTAATCCCGATAAAAGAACAGAGGTAAAAACAAAATCAGCACACCAGAAACAACTAGGTGTTTATAGTTCAACCTCACAGAGCACAAAGAATCTGTTAGTTCACCTGATCATTAACACCACTCCTACTTTCCCAGTCTAATTTGTGCATACTTTCTCTCTCTCTTTTTTCCCTCCCTCCTCCCTCTTAATCATCCTTCATGGCAACTTCTGCATAGCAGGAAAATGATTCAGACTGGAGTTTCTGTTGCCTGCCGGCTCTCAAAAGCAGCAACATGCTCCAGCAGGAAAGCAGGAGTATTTGCCTTTAGCGAGTGAAGTTACCTGATCACCAGACCAGAAAAGAGGAAGAGTCTGAATGAGAGAAAATAGGAGTCACTAGGCAATTAAAAATTCTGAGCAAAACCAACGCTCCAGGTCGCATCTAAACTGATATTTGTGTGATCACACACGGGGAGGAAAGCAAGCCCATTGTGTACCGATTCACAGAAATTTAGGGCTGGAAGGGACCTCATGAGATCATCGGGTCCAGCCCCCCTGCTCTGGGCAGGAAAGACTGCTGGGGTCAAGTAACCCCGGCAATGTGTGTGTCCAGTCTCCTTTTGAAGATCTCCAGGGTAGATGCCTGCACCAGGGGTCTGTTCCAGAGTACTGGAAGTCTATTCCAGAGTCTGGTCACACGAACCATGAAGAAGTTTTTTTCCTTATATCCAGTCTGAAACTTTCTTCAAGGAGTTTACAACTGTTGCTCCTGGGGCGCTTCAGTGAATAGTTGTTCACCCAGCCCCTGATGCTCTCCCCTGATATATTTGTAAGCTGCCACTAAATCCCCCCAAAGTCTTCTCTTTTCTAGACTGAATAGTCCCATATCTGTCAGCCTTTCCTCATATGGCTTTCTCTTCAGGCCTCTAATCATACGAGTGGCTCTTATCTGGACTCTCAAGCTTCTCCACATCCTTCTTGAATGTGGCATCCAGACTGGATGCAGTACTCCAGCTGTGGCCTCACCAATGCTGAGCAGAGCAGAAGAATAACTTCCTTAGTTTTTCTTGAGATGCATCAATTGATGCATGCCAGCATATTGTTTTCTCTGCTAGCTGTAGCATCATACTGGTGGCTCATACTCATTTTATAGTCAATTATGACCCCCAGGTCTCTTTTGGATATGGTGCTAGCTAGTGTAGCACCACTGAGCCTGTAAGTTTGTTGTGGATTTTTCCTCCCCAGATGGAGCACTTTACACTTCTCAGTACTGGACAGTATCTGGTCAAAGGGCTGGACATTTTAAATTCATTTAATTTTACTCTAAAGCAGTGCTTTAGAGCAGTGGTCTCCAAAGTGGGGTGTGTGCACCCCGGGGGGTGCGCAAGACGATCCATTGGGGTGCGGAAGAAAATATTAGAACTTCTATTTATATTTATTTTTTATCTAAAAAAATAAGAAAGAAATTAAGCTTTACTAATATTTAATATATGAATTGACACTAGCGCTCTCACTCAGTCCATATGTCCGATGGTCACATGTCACATACAGTACGCAAGGTATCCTGAGGGAAGAGTGGGAGTTCCACAACAGAGAGGGGTTGACAGTGGCGCCCTCACTCATTCATTCGCTTTCAGCATATTGCGACATATTGCAGTTTACGAGTGCCCGGTTAAGTGGATTTACGGATTATATTATCTAGTTTTAACTAAACTAACCCTCACAAAATGGACAAGTGGCTTAAAAAGATGCCTGCAAAGAAACCATGGATTGAAGATGATACTAATAATGCGAGCACAAGCGAACAACAAGAAAATGGCAGAGCTGACACCTCTCCTACTCCTAGTACGAGCTCTTCATCAGCCACATTACGAGGTAAAAACAATGACAATCTAATCAGATCTGACAAGAAGTTGGCCAAAAAAATTCAAAATTATCAAGAAGACTATTTCAAATATGGATTTATATCCACTGTTGTTAACGGTGAACCTCGCCCTAAGCATATATTGTGCCTTGACATATTAGCTAATGATACTAAGAAGCCATCACGATTAGCAAGACATTTAAAAACTAACTATCCAGAACATGAAGACAAACCTTTACAATTTTTTCAGCAATGTCTAAAGTCCTGCGATACTCAATCCAGTACTTTACAAAATTTCACTAAACTTAATAATAAATGTTTAGAAGCCTCTTTTGAGGTTTCTTACTTAATAGCATAGCAAAAGACAAAAAGCCACATACCATTGGGGAAACACTTGTTCTTCCTGTCATGGTAAAAATGGCTGATATAATACACAGAAAACAATATGGCGACAAACTAAAATGCATTCCTTTGTCAGCAAATACTGTTGGAAGACGCATAGAAAACATTG
>NW_017728992.1:44252632-44253255 GCF_001723915.1 Gavialis gangeticus | reverse complement strand
AAAAACATTGCTGAAGAGTTGAAGAAACAAGTATTAGAACAAATTACACAGTGTGAGAGGTTTGCTATACAGTTGGATGAAAATACAGATGTTTCTAACATGTCTCAGCTTATGGTATTTGGTAGATTCTGTTTCAATAATGAAATACACGAAGAACTACTTTTTTTTGAGCCACTAAAGGAAAGATGTACCAGAGAAGATATATTCCCAACAGTAAATGACTTCTTTAATAAAAACAATGTTTTATGGAAAAACTGTGTAAGTGTAATCACTGATGGAGCAGCTGCTTTCACTGGAATAAAAAAAGGATTCCAGGGTACAGTTACAGAGATAGCACCACACGTGAAATTAATTCACTGCACCATTCATAGGCAAGCTATTGCAGCAAAAAAGTTGGAGCCAAAAGTGCACAAAGTGCTATAAGATGTCATTGATGTGGTTAATTTTATAAAAACAAGACCTTTAAATAGTAGAATCTTTACAATACTTTGTAATGAGATGGGGAGTGACCATGAAAATCTTTTGTACCACACAGACGTTCGCTAGTTATCTCGTGGCAAAGTGCTTAAAAGAGTTGTCAGACTTAAAGATGAATTACGCATTTTTCTTTTACAAAAAGACAA
>NW_017728992.1:44245823-44247632 GCF_001723915.1 Gavialis gangeticus | reverse complement strand
GGTTATCTTGTGGCAAAGTGCTTAAAAGAGTTGTCAAACTTAAAGATGAGTTACACATTTTTCTTTTACAAAGACAAGTGTTCCAAATTTGCTGACCTTTTCTGTGATAACAAGTGGCTGTCAGTAGCATGCTACCTAGCAGGTATTTTTGAAAAAATAAACACACTTAATCTGTCCCTTCAAGGTAAAGGTGACGTTTTAACAGTGAATGAGGAAGTAACTACTTTTCGAAAGAAACTCGTGCTATGGAGAGAGCATTTTGAAAACAGATGTTTGGAAATGTTTCCCTCGTTATATGATTTTGTTGCCAAAAACGATGTAAGTGTGTCACCTATAAAAACTCTCATATCTGCACACTTAAAAAACTTGGAAACAGAATTTTCTAACCTGTTTAAAAATCTTCCAAACGAAGAGTTTCAGTGGGTTTTGAACCCACTTGTTAAAAATATAAAAATGCAACACCTTCCGATTAGTTTGCAAGAACAACTGATTGACATCAGGGAAGATGCAGATTTACTAGCCGAATTTCACCAAAAACCTTTGCATAATTGGTGGATGGGATTGAAAAATGAGTATCATGATTTAGTAAGCGCAGCCAGCGATGCACTTCTTCCATTTGGATCTCCGTATCTTTACAAGGTATCTTTTTCAGCTATGGCAGCCATTAAAACCAAGTATTGAAATAAACTGAACTTGGAACCAGACCTCTGAATCACTGTATCACAAAGTGTTAAACCAAGATTTTCAAAAATAATGAAACATATTCAATCACACTGCTCTCATCTCATTTAGTTCGAGCAAAAAGGTTTTTGTACCATTAATAAAAAAAAAATATTGTTTATTTCATCTTTATCTCATCCTTTTTTAATTTCTATTTTTTGTGTATGTTTTATAATGTACATAATATATTAGTACAGTAGTACATATATATAATTTATAAATAAATAAATATACATATATTGGGGGGGTGTGCTCAAAAATTTTTTACTGACAGGGGTGTGTGATCAAAAAAGTTTGGAGATCACTGCTTTAGAGTGATTTTGCAGTGGTACCTGTATGCATTTGACTGATTTTTCTCCAGAAAAGCTCAGACAGTGACCAATCCCTGTGCCAATACATGAGGAAGAGTATCGATAACTTTCCTCCCCTTTTCCTCCAGATGAAGGGCCTATGACTACCACAGACTATGCTCTTTAGCATGTCAGGACTTGCTTTTCTGCTCTGCTTAGTGGGATACTACCTACTCCAGAAAGCTAGCTTGGTTTGTTTCCTCCACACTGCTGTACTCACCAGCAGACCTACCTGGCTGCAGAGAGAAGCATTTGCAGCTGTGGTCCCCAAGAGTTCTTGGATGTCCATGCATTTGTTTAAGTTCTTTCTGAATCCAAACAGTTATATACTTAGTGCAGTGTATGTTTGCATCTCAGTATTCTGACATGACCTATGGGATCCATAAGGTACAACTGCAGTATGAAAAATAACAAGGACAAGTGCAGGGTGCTGCACCTGGGGAGAGGGAACCAGCCTTATGGTTATAGGTTAGGGGCTGACCCTCTCAGCCGCACAGAGGCAGAGAGGGATCTTGGAGTCAGGATTGACTCCAGGATGAATATGAGTCGCCAATGCGACAAAGCAATAGGCAGAGCCAACCACACCCTGTCCTGCATCAACAGGGGCATCACTAACAGGTCCAGAGAGGTCTTGCTCCCCTCTATGCGGCGCTGGTCAGGCTGCAGCTGGAGTACTGTGTCCAGATCTGGGTGCCGCACTTCAAGAAGGACGTGAAGAACCTGGAGAGGGTCCAGAGGA
>NW_017728992.1:44239457-44240823 GCF_001723915.1 Gavialis gangeticus | reverse complement strand
TGAATCTCTTCAATCTCCGCAAGAGGAGACTGAGGGGGGATCTTGTGGCTGCCTACAACCTTATCAGGGGCCACCAGCAGGGACTCAGGGAAAGTCTGTTCACCAGGGCCCCCTTTGGAGTCACCAAGAACAATGGCCACAAGCTGAGGGAGGATAGGTTTAGGTTTAGGTTAGATATTAGGAAGAACTACTTCACTGTAAGGGCAGCCAGAGCCTGGAATAGGCTTCCCAGAGAGGTGGTGCTCTCACCTTCCCTGGAAATCTTCAAAAGGAGAGTGGATAGGCACCTGGCTGGGGTCTTATGACCCCTGCCACCCCCAGTGCTCCTTCCTGCCCATGGCAGGGGGTCGGACTCAATGATCTGTCTAGGTCCCTTCCAACTCATTGATTCATTGATTCTATGATTCTATGAATATTAAAATATTCGTAAGTCTGTTTCATAGTTTCATGGGTATTAGGGTCGGAAGGGACCTCAATAGATCATCAAGTCTGACCCCCTGCCCTGGGCAGGAAAGAGCACTGGGGTCATATGACCCCAGAGCGCTGCTTGTCCAGTCTCCTCTTGAAGATGCCAGGGTGGGGGAGAGCACCACCTCCCTTGGAAGCCTGTTCCAGATTCTGGCAACCCTTACGGTGAAGAAGTTCTTCCTAATGTCCAACCTACATGTGCTCTCCATCAGTTTGTGGCTGTTGTTCTTGGTTATTCCAAGGAGTGGCCTGGTAAACAGAGCATCTCCCATTTCTAGCTGCCCTCCCCCGATGAATTTGTAAACAGCCACAAGATCACCTCTCAGCCTTCTCTTGCAAAGGCTGAAGAAATTCAGGTCCCTCGGTCTTTCCTCGTACGGCCTCACCTGCAGGCCCCTAACCATACAAGTGGCCCTCCTCCAAACCCTCTCAAGGTTATCCACATCCCCCTTGAAGTGCGGCACCCGGAACTGGATGCAGTGCTCCAGCTGTGGCCTCACCAGTGTCACATAGAGGGGAAGTGTCACCTCCCTGGACCTGTTTGTGATTCACCTGCTAATGCATGATAGAATGTGGTTAGCTTTACTGATCACTTCATCACACTGACATCTCATGTTCATCTTGGAGTCAACTACGATTCCAAGATCCCTTTCCGCTGCTGTGCTGCTGAGGTCATCCCCTAGCCTATAGGTGTGTTGGTGATTCCCCCTCCCTAGATGCAGCACTTTGCACTTGTCTTTGTTGAACTGCATCCTATTCTTTTCTGTCCACTTTTCCAACCTGTCCAGGTCCGCCTGGATTCAATCCCCTCCCACTAGTGTGTTTATTTTACCCCATAATTTTGTGTCATCCGCAAATTTGGACAGATCCAAGTCACTGATGAAGGCATTGAATAGCA
>NW_017728992.1:44229347-44234457 GCF_001723915.1 Gavialis gangeticus | reverse complement strand
AGTGCTCTCCATGCCCTCATCCAAATTGCTAATGAAGACATTGAATAGCAACAGTCCAAGGACCAAGCCTAGGGGACCCCACTGCCCACATCTTTCCAGGTCAATACTGACTTGTCCACCACCACTCTTTGGGTGTGACCCTTAAGCCAACTTGCCACCCACCTGACCATGTAATCATCTATGTCACAGCCACTCAGGTTGTTTATGAGAATAGGATGAGATACTGTATCAAAGGCCTTCTTAAAATCCAAGTAAATGACATCTACTTTGACTCCTGCTTCTAAGCATTTTATCATAAAAACCTGGCCATAAAAAGAAACAAGATTAGTCAAGCAGGATCTACCTGCTATGAACCCGTGCTGGTTGCCCTTCAGCATTATTTTTCCTTCTGGGCTCCCACAAATGTTATCCTTGATAATAGCTTCAAAGGTTTTCCCAAGGATAGAGGTACGACTAACCTGCTTATAATTAACCAGATCCTCCTTCCTCTCCTTCGTGAAAATAGGGATCACATTGGGCCTTTTCCAGTCCTCTGGGACCTGACCTGAGCAAGTGCTCAAACAGCCATGCCAGTGGCTCTGCTATGACACTGGCCAATTCCTTCAGCACCCTTGGATGAAAATCATCCGGGCCTGCTGACTTCCAGGATCCTCTGTTTTCAGGATTGTCTAAAATGTAGGATTGTCTAAATGGAAGGAATAGAAAACCAAAGAATGCCTTTCTATTTCTACAACATCCAGTCTTGCCTGTTTACTGTGGCTCCTGGGTTTCACTTGGGAGTGGGAAGGTGATCACAAGCCAAACTTTGCAGTCTTTACTGAAGCCAAACTTCCATTGGAGCCAGGACAAAAGAACTTTGTCCAGTGTGAGATGATTCAGAAGGCTTCTTTATGAAAAGCACTATGGACCACACCTTAATTCCACTGAAGTCAACAGACAGACACCTACCACTTTCACACCTCTATCAGTCTGGATTAGGCACAGTAAAATTATAGGGTATGATTTGGAATAATGTAATAATAAAAATAAACTAATTTTTGCAGATGGTATCATGATAGCTAACAGTTGGTAATGGAGTTACGGTGCCTGAGTAAAAACAGATACAGTCATGTTATGCTATTATTTGGTATTATAATATCTAGAACATCTTCTGTCCCCTTTCTATGGATAAGCAGGACTATCAGGGTAGACATGCTAGTGCTAACATAGAATGAGCTTTCATATTAACAACAGCCTAAGTCAGTGTTAGGGTATATGGCTTCTGTAGAACTAGGCTTTTCATCTGGCTGGGTCAGTTACTCTTGGAAAGGTAGGAGAAACCATGAAGCCTTTGCCTGATCTTTGCAGAAAACACCAACTAAAATGTTCTCTTCCCTTCTCAGCAAATTTTCTTACTCTCACTCAAATGGTGATAACAGTGCCACTAACGCCCACATCTAACTTTCTTTAAAGAATTCTTGTTCAGTTTAATGCAAAAGCACTTGCAATGTTTGTCCATTCTGAACTGAATCTCTTGCAAGTTAAAAATAAATAGATTCAAACTTAAATATTAAATATTAATAAAAATATTAATGCCATAAACAGTTTTCTCCCTTATGGATTAGAGAGCTCATATTTTAACTCTTAATTAGGAAGACAGAAATTAAATTAAGAAAAACATTAGAAGAAATGGCATGTGACATACAGTGTTTTGATCCTTAAAGAAGTGTCAAAGGATCTATTGCCATAACACTGGTGAGACTTTGTTCTCCTCTTTCAGGTCACTTCTATTTTTCCAATCTATTATAGCTCAAATGTTTTCAATTTAGAAGCTGAATTTACTGTTTTTATATTTAAAATATTAACTATATCATATGTTTCTCATCCAAAGAAAGTAGTCTGCCTCCTCAGCTGACAATGCCATATCCCACATTATCATCAACACACTAAGGAAATAGAGACTAAGTACTAAAAAGTGACTACAAAATGGTGTTCAGCTCGTTAGTCCTCCATTTGCTCAATGTCTAGTTGGGAGGAGATATCAAGTGGGGTTCCCCCCCAGGGTCTGTCCTGGGTCTGGTATTGTTTAGCATCTTCATTAAGGACTTGGACAGTGGGATAAAGTACTTGGTTAGTTTGTAGATGATGCCAAGTTGTGTGGAGTTGCAAGCTCTCTGGAGGGTAGGACCAATATCCAGAATGACCTGGAGAAATGGAGGAAATGGTCTGCAATCAATCACATTAAATTCAACAAAGATAAGTGCAAAATCCTGAACTGGAAATGGAATAACTGCATGCACAAATACAGACTGAGAAAAGGTTGACTGCACTACAGTACTGCAGACCTGGAGAAGACCTGGATGTTATGGTGGATCATAAATTATATGTGAGCCAGCACTGTGCTCTTGTTGCAAAAAAAAGCCAAAGCGTAGTGGGCAAGTCAAGGGAAGTGGTTCTTCTGCTGTATTTGACACTGATGAGGTCTCAGCTAGAATACTTTGTCCTCGTTTGGGCCCCACACTTCAAGAAGGATGTGGACAGATTGGAGAGAGTCTAGCAGAGAGCAACAAAAACGATAAGAGGCCTGGGAAGTATGACTTACGGGGAAAGGCTGAACTGTGGTTATTTAGTCTGGAAAAAAGAAGACTGACGGGTGATTTGATAATAATTTCAAATACCTGAAGGGCAGTTATATAGAGGACAGAGCTGGGCTTTTTCCTGTAGCTGTAACAGATGGGACTAGGAGCTGTGGCCTCAAGCTGCAGCAGAAAAAAATTGTTTAGAGGTTAGGAGGAACTTTCTGACTATGACTATTCAAGCATTGGAATGGGTTACACAAAGATGATGTGGAATTTCCATCCCTGCAGATTTTCAAGAACAAGTTAGACAGACTTGTTGAGATGGTGAGGGATGATTCTGCCTTGAGCAGGGGGCTGGACTAGATGACCTTATGAAGTCACTTCTAACCCTACTTCCTATAATCCTATGAACACTTAAAAGTGCTAAGACATTTAGCTCAGAGTCACTGAGTACTCCCCATGAAATTTAATATAAGGCTTAATTTGAATCTTATATTCACCAGTTACATATAAAATGCACATGGTTCCCTTTTAATAAATTGGTAGACTGAAGGATTTTCAGAGTATATGTAGGATGTAATCCTGAAGACAGTTTACTCACACATTAACTCAGCTTTTTGGCCTACAGTTCTCTTGCCACTCCCTGCCACTCCCTCTGAATACTTCTGAAGAGCTTTGTTTCAACAAGCTGGGAAAAAAAGCTTTCATCTCTCAAACTCTTACTTCAGCAAAAACACTGGAAAATTCCTGAACAAACTCCATTGGAAAAATGAGATGATAATGCTGTGCTGCACAGGGTGTTCCAAGGATTCACTCCCTTATGTTTATAAGCTGCTTTGAATGTGAAAAGCAATGCTGTTTTCACACTGTTAGCACTGGTAGCACTTTTTTCTCCCAGTCATGTTCCCAGGGGATCATTATATCTGATTCCTTGTAATGATAGCTGCAACATTGAAAAGGACAGTAAAAAGTTGACTATCTTATTTTCCCCCTATGTCCAGGTATGCAAATGAAGTAATTTAATCATAGACAAATACAAAATCCTTAGTAACAATGAAGGTTCCTTAAAATCTACCAGTTGATTTGCAAGCACCGTTCTGGAGTGACTACCTCTAAGACCAGAAAATAATTATCTTGTATGCCTGTTCACCTTTTGGTTCCTCTGGAAAGACAGCTAATTATGATTGTTTTGTGATGGATTCATGTAGATTGTAAGAGCAGATAAATAGATTGAACAGGCTAAAACTCTTTCACCTGGGCCATCAAAGAGCTGATAGGTCTGTGAGCATAAAATTTGATCTAGAAACTAGAAGTGAATGGTTCTGCATGCAAAAAAACCTAATCCAGTTCATCATTTGATCTCCTTTCCTACAGATTTCCATAAAAACTGGATAATATTCAGTCAGTGATCTGAAGAATTAGTCTAACATCTGGTGGCATATAAATAAGCTGCTAAATTAGACAGTCAATAAGATGACAGATGATGTGACTGATCATTCAGCAAAAATACATGCAACAATAGTATACGGATCAAGCTAGGAAATAAAAAATATGAAGGAAAATGACACACAAAAAAATAAGAATTCCCCTTTCCCATAAATCTGGTGTTAATCTTCTTCCTTACTATACACATTTCTAACCACCTCTATAAAGGAAAGGTTAGAACAGAGGTGGCTAACCTACATCCTGAGAGCCACAAATGGAATGGGCAGCCTCTGTGTGTGGTATGTGGCAGATCAAAGAAGGGGAAGAAATCAAAGCAGCAGATCTGGCAGGGAAAGAGGGTCAGAGTGGAATGGTGGGAGGCTGCAGGGATCAATTTGTGGTATTCTGGTCAAAAGGTTTGGCCCCCACTGAATTAGAGCATGGCATAGCTGGCTGGTTCCTAAGAGGCATGGAGCACAGACATATGCATCTAATTCCAGAAGGAAATAAATCCTGGCTCCAGCAGTGGTGAGGTGGTTTGGGGATCAGTGCCATCAAAACTCTGCTGACATAGCTGCTGCTTTTTACGTGGTGCCAGGTGATTTTACATGGTGTCAGGTATTCCCATGTGATTTTTCCTGTTACCAAGTTCTAAGCAGGACTTAGGTGAATAAAAGTCAGGCAAGCTTCTCTTCAGCCACATTTCATTAAAGAGACTTTTAATTTTGATTCACTTTTGGACCTTTGGCTTGGACCTTTCTTGCCATTGTGCCATGTCTGGAGAAGAGAAGACTGTGAGGGGGATCTGATAACTGTCTTCAAATACCTGCAAGGTGATGATTAAAGAGAGGATGGAAATGGACTTCTCTCTGTGGCCTTAGGGGACAGGATTAGGAGCAATGGCCTCAAGCTGCAGTAGAAGAAATTTAAGATGGAGAGAGAGTAGGAGGAACTTCCTGACTATGAGGGTGGTCAAGCACTGGAACAGGCTGCCTGGAGAAGCTGTGGACTCTCCATCCTTGGAAGTTCTCAAGTTAGACAGCAGGCACTTGACCGAGATGGTTTATTTAGTCAGGGAAGATCTTGCCTTGAGCAGGGGACTCGGCTGGCCTTAAGAGCCCCTTCCA
>NW_017728992.1:44216946-44224347 GCF_001723915.1 Gavialis gangeticus | reverse complement strand
GGCTGCCTGGAGAAGCTGTGGACTCTCCATCCTTGGAAGTTCTCAAGTTAGACAGCAGGCACTTGACCGAGATGGTTTATTTAGTCAGGGAAGATCTTGCCTTGAGCAGGGGACTCGGCTGGCCTTAAGAGCCCCTTCCAGCCCTACTTTCCTATGATCTAACAAGTAGCTGCCATTGAGAACAACAGGCATTACTGTGTGCTGATCCCTTTTGAAAATCTAGTCACTTTACGCAGTGTCTAAATGAAGATGAATTTATCTGCCAATCTGGCTGCAACTGATTTGCTGGGAACTGCACCTCACTCTCCTGAGTGCTAGTGTAGTGTCCTAGTCACAAAGTCACCTTTGCAAATGAAAGTTCAAATTCAAAAAGAATAAAACAAGCAGGAGCACAAACTGAGTTATAGAAACTAATTTAATATAAAATTAAGGATAAATAGGGAGAAAAAGTATCATCCATTCCTTCCTTTGCTAAATGTCTGCTACACAATTTATGAACCAACATATGCCTGACAGAAAATTACAGCTGTTTGTGAGGCTGGCTTGTCTCATTTCCAGACTGTTACCAAGTAGTTTGAGGCAGGATGAGTTGATAGGGCAGCCATAAGATCAGAGTCCACAGGAATTAAGACCCTGAGAAGGCCACATGTAAAATCATGAAGACCAATATGGTGGAGATTACTGCAATAATTGTAAAATGGGTAAAGAACTGGCTAAGGGAGATATTACAATGGGTTGAGTTGAAAGGGGAAATGTAGGCCTAGATGGAGGTTACTCTTGGAGTTTCACAAAATGTTGAGACTGAACTCACCTAATATTTTCAATAAATACCCAAAGTAGTTAGGAGGTTATGAAACTTGCTATTGAGTTGGGAAGCATTGTGAATAAAGGCTAGAATTGGTATATCATGCACAAATAACTAGATAACCCTGAGAAATGGGATGATATAGTAAAGAAACACAAAGCCATCCATTCAGGAACTTGGAACTGTTACAATCGGGGAGCTCATCAATTGGAGCTGACAGAGGAGGAGAAAGATCTGGATTTATTTGATGATCACAGGATCACTGAGTCACCAAGCTGATTCAGCTTGGCAACTGCAATCCTAAAATGTGTAAGATGACGCACTTCTGGTAAAGCTAAGCCACTCTACAAGGCATTGGTGAGACCTTATCTGCTATGTGTAGTACAGATCCCCTCCCTGAATCTGCACATGGGTAGAGTCAGTAGCACTGGCTGACAGAGTCTTCTTAAATGACTGTCCTAAATGAACTATCTAAAGAATTTGCTTAGGCCTGTAACCACAGTTTACTTAGCCATGTACACAATATTAAAGCACTGCAAAATATAAGAATACCATTTCCTTAATCTCATTAAATTGGTTAGATTTAACAGATGAAGCAGTCTGAGAAGAAGGTGTGGACAATGTTTGTTTAAATTAAGCTAATGTTCACTGATAGGGAAGGAATAACATTTCTGACAACATCAAGCCTCTCTTTAACCACTGTATGGATACTTGATCTGTAGGACAGCAGAATCCCCCCAAATGACCAGCTACATATCTGATTCCTTTTTCCTGAAAGACCGAAGTGAAGGTCAGGCCTTATGATTATTTTTCCTTGGCCTCTCTAAAAAGTCTGACAATAGTGAGAGTGCTAACTGTGGGGCAATCTATCATGAGAAGTGTCTTGTAGACAGTAACATAAGGATGGGTGGGGAAGCTGGGCATAAGCCCTGAACCCTGCCTAACTGGGTAGTGGGACGTGCCAGAATGGAGCTAAGAGCATACCTCACCTTCCTATCTTTTACCCTCCTCCACACCCTGCGTCTTCCCTGCTGCTGCTCCAGCAGTGGGAGAGTAGAGCAGCAGCAGCGGCAGCAAATGTGCAGGAGCAGTGGCTGGAGGTTTGCTGTGGCTGGGGGAGATGTCACCCCTTTTCCACTGCCAGAAACAGAGTTTAAAAGCCTCTTGACACATGTCACCAGCTGTAACAGTGAGCCTGGGACTCCTGTTACTTTAAGGAGAGAACCTGCAGCTGACGGAGCCCGGACAAGTGAACAGGGTCTAGCTTCAAGGCAGCAAAGAAACACTGCTGCCTAGACAAGCAGGAAGCTGCCCATTACAGTGAAGGGGTGTGCCTGCAGCCAGTCAGAAGAACTGCCTGGGATGAATTGGCTGAAAAGGAATAGGCAGCTAAGGACAAAAGCTATGGCTGCCTATTGCAGAGCACACGGCTCTGCAGTAGGCCAGTAGGACAGAGCGTAGTGTGGACAGTATAGGGTTGCTAGAGCAGCAGTCATAAGCTGCCATGGCAATCAGCCATCAGGCTTTAGGGATGGACCCTTATGGGTGTGTGGGGCACCATCTGGTGAGAAGGAGCAGGGCTTAGGCAGTTTATAAACCCAGGGTTTTAGCTAGAAAGGCAGTCTGGCCCTGCATGCCACAGAGAGGAGAGCTGGGCCGTGCGTAGATGAAACAAAGGGCATGTGTGCACGACACTTTTGTGAACGGGTACCTTCGTCCCTCTGTTTTGTCCAGTTAGAGGAGTCTCCCGGTGAGACCAAGCGCTCACTTCATGGGCTACACACACCGAACTCGCCTGCCACGTCTTTGATGATTGTCCGGTTCAGTTGGACCGTCTGGCGCGTGCACGTCCAAAAGTGGCACCTTGTGTCTGCTGGACCTGGAGTTGCTGAGGGCTCCTCCACCCCTACACCCTCACCCGTGCCTCCGTGTTCAGGGCCCTAACTTGCCCCCAACTCACCCCATAGTTCAATCCTCCAGTGTGGGTTCAAAATCTCAAATTGTTTGAGGGAATACGCCGACACAGCTCCTGTCTCGAGTGTCTGTTTCTGGTCCCTTCCGCCCTTGTCTAGAACGGAGTTCCATCCCTCCCTCTGGGGAATTCCTAACCCTAGTCGGGCTTCTTCAGCTCTCCCTCCGGGATGCCCGATCCCTCACCACCACGGCCACACCGCCCGCAGTCTGTCCACACCTTATCCTGAGGGCTTCCTCAGCCTGGGTCCGCCAGAGCCAGACGCTCCTGGCTGGCCCGCTCTGTCCCTCCGTGCTCGGGGTCACTGCCCCAAGCCCCGTTCCCTGCTGGGGTCTTACCTGCGCCCCAGAACGTGCGGGTGTGGTGTTGAGCTGCACGCATCCGCCTCCCTGCACTCTCGCCGGTGTCCGCGTTCTGGACAGCCACTTCTGGTTCCGCCGGGCCGTTTCCATGTGCCGCCGACACTTTTAAACTGGCCCCTCTCCTCACACACCTGAAACAGGTAAGTGATTGCCCTGTCTTCAGGGGCAGGGGCGGGTCCGTTTCTGCAGCAGCCTGACATGATGATGCCCGGAGCCTCCGGGTTCCTTCGCACCCGCACACTTCCCGCCCCTCAAGACGCTCCTAAGCGTTCTTCCTATGCGCTTCCTCCCTTCCCCCTTACTCCTTCTCTCTCCCCGTCCTTTCTTGGGACATCTGGACAAGAAGTCCGCCACTGTATTCAATTTTCCTGGCATATATGCCACCTGGAATTGGAAGGGTTGGAGGGCCAGCGCCCAATGCATTATCCTGGCATTGTCGGTTTTGGCTGTATGCAGCCATTTCAGGGGGGCGTGATCCGTGACCAACTTAAATTCACGCCCAAGGAGGTAGTACCGAAAATAGCCAACCCCCCACCGAATTGCCAGACATTCTCTCTCTATAGCGGAGTACCTCTTTTCCTGATCGTTCAGTTTTCTGCTGGCGTACGCAATCGGACGTTCCACCCCGTCGACCTCCTGCGACAATACCGCTCCAAGAGCATAAGCTGAGGCGTCTGTCTGCAACGTAAACAGGATGGCAAAATTGGGGGTGTGTAGCATTACCTCCTGGCATAAGGCCCCTTTCAGCTCTTCAAATGCTTTCCGTTGTTCTTCGTTCCACTCGATTTTTCCCTTTCGTTGGCCCTTAGTGGCCTCCACTAATGACTTAGACATTTCCGCAAACTTAGGGATGAACTGTCTATAATAACTGGTCAGGCCTAGGAACGCACGCATTTGTTTCTTTGTTAATGGGGGTTTATAGTCTCTAATAATCGCTACTTTGTCCGCCAAGGGCCGCATCTGCCCCTGTCCTACCAAGAACCCTAGATATTTAGTTTCTTGCCGGCCCAAGGCACACTTCTTAGGATTAGCTGTTACGCCCATTTTCCGCAGTTCTAACAGGACAGCTCAGAGAGCCTGTAGGTGTCATTCCCAGGTCTCTGTATAGACTACAATATCGTCAATATATGCCGCTGCGTACCCCTGGTGGGGCGCGAGGGCCCAATCCATCAATCTTTGGAAGGTGGCCGCCGCCCCATTAAGTCCAAAAGGCATCCTTTTGAATTCAAACAAACCCCAGGGTGTACCAAATGCGGTCTTCTGTTGATCTTCTTTGCGGAGCGGGACCTGCCAATAGCCTTTGGACAGGTCGAGGGTTGAGATAAACCTTGCCTGTCCTATACACTCCACTAAATCACTAAAGTGCAGCATCAGGAATGCGTCGAACTGGGTCAAGGCGTTTAGTTTTCTAAAGTCCACGCACAGCCTGAGGCTTCCGTCGGGTTTCTCTACGGGCAGTAAGGGGCTGCGCCACGAACTCCGCAAGGTTGTTATGATCCCCTGTCTCAGCATCTGCTCCAGCTCCTTCTTAACCGGCTGGCATTTATGATAGGGGATACGCCGCCACTTCTCCCAAGCTATTTGGCCCTCCCTAGTAATAATCTTATGTTCTATCCCGGAAGCCCTCCCCAGCTGATCCGAAAAAACATCCTGAAACTCTTTTACTAACCCCTCTAGTTGCTGGCGTTGCAACACCTCTAACTGCTTCCCTAGCGGTATGGCCTCTCCTTCCCGATTGTTCTCCAGCTGGCTTGCCGGTTGACCTTCCCACCCTTCAGTCTCTAGGTCTGGGGACATTAGGAGTCCTTCGGACTCATGCCATTCTTTCAATAAGTTAATATGGTAAATCTGTCTCTCACGTTTGGCCCCGGGACGTCTTATTTCATAGTCCACGGGCCCCACTCACCTGGCTACCACAAACGGCCCTTGCCAATGGGTTAGAAACTTACTATTGGAGTTTGGCAATAATAGGAGGACCTTCTGTCCCACCCTTAATTCTCGCTCCTGTGCCGCGCCATCGTATCTCTCCTTCTGTTTAGTTTGGGTACAACCCAGATTAGCATGGGCTATTCCTTGAACCATCCTGAGACGTTCCCTCAGATCCCTTACATACCCCTCCGCCCTCTTCCCTGTGGTCAGTCCTGCTTCCCACCCCTCTCACATAACATCCAGTAGGCCACAGGGATGATGCCCAAACGTTAATTCAAAAGGGGAGTAGCCCATGGAAGCCTGGGGTGCATCTCTTACAGCGAATAGAAATGGAGGAATCATTAAGTTCCACTTCCTCGGTTCAGCCTGAGCACACTTCCTCAACATCCCCTTCAAAGTGCCGTTAAAACACTCCACTAGTCCGTTAGTCTGAGGGTGGTAAACGGCTGTCTTTAGATGGCGAATTTGGAGTACCTTACATAGTGCCCCCAATACTGCCAACATAAAATTGGATCCCTGATCCGTGATAATTTCCCACGGGATCCCAAATTTGGACACCCACTGCATTAACTCCTCCGCAATTTTGGTGGCTGTAACCGCTCTCAGAGGAATGGCATCAGGGAATCTGGTGGCATAGTCTATTAATACCAATATGAATTGGTGACGAGTGGGCCCACTACGTCCAGAGCTATCCTGGAGAACGGTTCCCGAACTAAGGGCATTGGATGCAGGGGCACCCTTAGAGGCTTGCGAGTGCTCACCTTCTGGCATGCCTCACAAGTGCGACAGTACTTTTGCACATCCTTGTGTAAGTGGGGCCAGAAACACCACCGAGTCAGTCGTGCCTCCGTTTTGTTCTTGCCCAAGTGCCCTCCCAGGGGTTTCATATGGGCCAGCCATAGCAACTGCTCACGGTAGGCTCGGGGAATAATTAGTTGGGTCACTTCTTCCCTTCAGCATTACCCCGCCTAATTCTATACAACAATCCGTTTCGTATCTCTAGTTTGGGGGGCGTCCCTGCGCATCCGGGGGGTCTTACCTGGGCGCTGACATCCGGCACTTCTATCTCCCAAAATTGTCGAAGCTCTGGGTCCGCCTCTTGAGCTGCACAGAACTGCCCCGCCTGAGCCCGGTCATCTACTGCTAAGTCCCTCTGCACTCCATCTTCAGCTCCCACCAGCCCCTCTCTCACCTTCCCTTCGCTCTGACACCCCAGCATAAGGTCGAATATCTCCAGCCAGTCTCTTCCCAGTATCATCGGGTATAACATCTCCTCTTTCAGTCCCAGCGGCAGGCTCCTTCGGATGCCCTGCACCTGTACGGCCAACAAATGTCGTTCCACATAGCTTTTCTGTTTGTGTAGGCACACCATGCTCACCCTGGAGCATCGGGGTGCCTGTTCCCATCGAACCAAAGAGGGTCAAACCAGAGATTGAGCACAGCCTGTATCCACCACCGCCTGGATAGGGCTTCCCTCCACCCATGCCTGGACTTCGGGTAGCGGGTGAATCCGGCCCGCACTATGACTGCCCACCCCACAATCCATTGACTCGATTTCCAGTAGGGCCCCAGGCCCCAGTCGCACGTCCCTCCAGCCCTGTTCCTTGGCCGCCCCGGCCTGGGCCCCTTGAGTGCAATTCCTAGCAATGTGCCCTTTCCGTCCACACGCGAAACAAATCAGGTTATGGAGGTTCCCCTTCCGGCCTCCCTTAGGTTCCGTGCTCTGCCTCGCCAGGGCATCTACCCCTTTCGTATTTCGACTTCGCCGCTGGTCTCCTTGGGCCATCTCAAATTGCTCTGCCAGCTGCAAGGCCTCCTGGGATGTTGTGGGGCAATGGCACTTTACCCATTGCTGAGTGTCCTCTTCTAAATCATTGATAAATTGTTCCAAGAGGAACTGATCAAACATCTGCTCCTTCGACGAGGTCTCCGGCCTGAGCCACTTACTCAAGAAATCTGCCAGGTGTTGCCACAGCACCTGTGGGGCCTTCATTTCACCTGTCTTCCGCTCCCTAAAGGCCTGGCGATGTTTTTCTGGAGTAATCTCCAGCCGACAAAGTATTTCCACTTTCACTTTGTCATAATCCCCAGGTAATCCCCAGGAGGGTCAAAGGGGACAGGAGAGCATATAAGCCTCCATGGCTCACTAAAAACATCCGGGAATGTTTCCTTGCCAAAAAGGAGGCTTACTCCCAATGGAAAGGAGGGGTCATCACTAAGGAGGACTATTCAGCAGTTGCTCGGGGATGTAGGGGGATGGTTAGGAAGGCCAAGGCAGAGATGGAACAGGGGCTGGCTTCCCGGATTAAGGACAACAAGAAGTCCTTTTTTAA
>NW_017728992.1:44209234-44215519 GCF_001723915.1 Gavialis gangeticus | reverse complement strand
GACTAGATGATCTGCTCAGGTCCCTTCCGACCCTAGAAACTATGAAACTATAATCTAATGTGTCCCCTCTGGACATCTCTTGATAGGCCGCATGGGCTTGACCAATTAGGGTACCCAGCTGTCCCGCCCATTTGGCCTTCTCTACCCCGGCCGCTAAGGCCGCTCTTTCGAATATCTCAAGGAAAGCTTCAGGGTCGTCGTCCAGCATCATCTTCGGCATCCGGCATTCCCCCGGGCCCTTTTGCGCCCACATCTGCTGCTGCAAAACATGCTCCTGCAGCAAGGTCTGCTGCATGGTCTGTTGCTGCTGCTGTTGCAGCACCTGTACTAACAGGTTCATTACCTGTTGGAAAGGTTCTGTTCCGGATAAACTTGCCTGGTGCTCCATTTTCACTGTCCAATGCCGCCAGGGAGGCCGCTGCCGATTTCCCGGCCAATGCACCAGATGTGAATGGGTACATTCGTCCCTCTGTTTTGTCCAGTTAGAGGAGTCTCCCAGCGAGACCAAGTGCTCACTTCACAGGCTAAACACACCGAACTCGCCTGCCACGTCTTTGATGATTGTCCGGTTCAGTTGGACTGTCTGGCCCGTGCATGTCCAAAAGTGGCACCTTGTGTCTGCCGGACCTGGAGTTGCTGAGGGCTCCTCCACCCCTCCTCCATTTCTGCGGGCGGCCTGACACGACGATCCCTGGAGCCTCCGGGTTCCTTCGCACCCGCACAACTTTAAAGCAGGTTAAATGCTTTTGCACCGCTTTAATGGTGTTGGTGTTTGCATGTGTCAGTGGTGTATTACCTAGTAATTCCAGCTGCTGTAGCAATTTTAGTGCTGAAATGCGCCTTAAATGACCTGGGGCGCAACAAACTAAAACTCCTCCTCCGAGTTTTAATTTGCTGCCCTACAGCCGTGGAGCAAAGCACTGGGCTCCATGCAGCTCAGGGACTCTACAGAAAGTCCATGCAGGCAGCCTGGCAGCAGCCTGGGAAACCAGGCTCCACCCAAGAAAAGTGGTGAGCCTGATCTTTTTTTTTCTCCCCCCCCCCCGCCCCCCAGAGCCTGCCTGAGCTGCGCGGGGGCCTGGTGCTTCCCTCAACGGCTGCAGTGCCCTCCAGGACCACCTGAACTGGGTGCCTATGAGCAGGTGCCACCTGGGGGGGGGGCTGCTGCTGCTGCAGAAGGAAACACCAGCCTCCCCCCAGCAGCCCAAGGAGCACTCTGCCCACTGACAGCTCACCCTCCCCAATGCCGGAAAGGCAGGTAAGTGCATGGGTGTGTGCACGACACAGGGGTTTACTTGGCCCTAAATTGAAGTGGTGTTTTTAAGAACCCACCACTTCAGTTTAGAGTCCCTGGTTTGTCTACACACCCCTGGACTGGAAGGTGGTAGAAGGATGCCTGTCTGACTCCAGAGCTGCCTTAGGACTGCCAGTAAGATGCTAATGGCACAGAAGAATACAGTTCAGAATGAGGGGAAGTCTTGCTGCACAGACAGTAAGCAACTATTTATGGACCTAATGCAGGTTTCGTTGGTAATACAGCCAGGAGGCTTGGGAGTCTTTAGTTCTAGCCAGCAGGCTTATTCCTTTGTTGCGGTTTACACCGGTGGTCTGAGTTGGGACTGAAGGGGAAGTGGATGTCCCAGTAGTGCCCGAGGGGCATGTGAGTATTTTGATCCCTGCTGGGGGCCAGACTCAAGATACTGACAGGCAGTGCCCAAGAGGAATACAGACAGGACCAGGAGCCCAGTGCCTAGAAAGGGGAGACAGTGCCAAGAGCACAGCGCTCAAGGAGATCAGAAGCAGGGTTACAGACCTAGTGTCTGAGACACACAGAAACAGGGTCAAGGGCCCACTGCCCAGGAAGGACAAAACTAGGGCTGGAGTCCAAGAAGCCAGGCCCAGTGCAGTGGGTCTAGGCTAAAGGGACAAGCTACAGAAAAGGGGTGGAGGCCAAGAAGGCCAAGGCCCCAACAAGGGAGCGATTGTACAGTAACACCTGTGAGGCATGGGCATGACTATAGGGGAAGTCAGAGACCATGAATAGCCCTTAAGACTAGAAGTGTCCCAGGGTCGAATGGACAAGCTGAGAGGCCCACTTAGTGTGAGGGCAGGGTCAAAACCAGCAGAGTCTGGGAGGGACCTAGGGGTCAGGGAAATGTGGCTCACTCTAGGACCCTTTAGACAGCCTCCCTTCCAATCAATGAAATACATCAAGGTGTAGCAGGTGAGTAAGAACGGGAGGATACCCTAAAGCAGTGTTTCCCAACCAGTGTGCTACGGCACAAAAGTGTGCCGTCAGGTGTGCCGCAGAATTTTGCCATGGCAATGAGCTACAATAGGTATGAAGATGGGGAATGCCTTAACAGGTGTGCCACGGAAAATGTTTATTAATGTAAGTATGGTTTGGGCTGGAAAAGGTTGGGAAACACTGCCCTAGAGCTGGAGCGGGGCAAGTGTTGTGTGGTCACCAGGGGGCATTACAGCCACCCCTGGAGCCCAAACTTACTACACCAGCTAAAAAAGGAAGTGGCATTTCCTCCAACAGCAGGGAACCTCAAGCCACTGCTCTTGTACTGTGTGCTACCTCTGCTAAAGACTCAGTACTTGTCATTTACGCCTCTCCTTGCAGATCACCACACTCAGATGCCATAGACCAAAAGCTATCATGGGGGCCAATTTCATTTAGGTTTGTTTTGTTTTGTTTATATTACAAGGGCTGCTGGCAGATGTTGAAGGAATGGCATAATTGGGGTCTGAGGAATTTTATGTCCCATCCCTGAAATCACAAAACTTGCCAGTGCTAGATGTCCATGGCAGGTCTTGCAATTTTGAGGATGGGGCACAAATTCCTCAAACTCCAACTGAGTGATTGTCAGCTGGTAGCATGTGGGTAGCCCTGCAACAGAAGCCCATCGGGCTCCCACAGTGCCAACAGGTTTCCTGCCACACCCTGCAGCCTACACACAAGCTGCAGAGAAAGGCCATTTGAAGCCATACATGCAGCTAGGAAGTAAAGAGTGTGCCCTTTAAAGCTCCCTGAGTATTGGAAGCCGGAGACAAGGGAGTCTTTCACTGGTCTGGATCCAAGCACTCAGGAATGTTTAAAGATCCCAACTGCAGGTGCGCTTTCAAAAGTCCCTGTGTACCAGGACCCAGGGTGCAGAGCATGGATAGCTGAGTAGCTGGGAGTTCCCAGCTGCCCATGCCCTACACTGTGAAGTGGCACCTGCAGCAGGAAGTAGGGAATTCCAAGGTCCACAACTACCATTTCCACAGGTGCCCTGTGAACTTAAAAAAGCAGGTGTGTAGCTGGGACTTCCAGCTGCACACCTGCTTTTTAAAAGTATGGGGTGCAATAAGCCTGAGATCAGGGAGACACTTCTTGATGTTAGGCTCAGGGCCCCTCTACCATCTGCATCTGGGGAGTATTTCCCCTCCTCTAATTCCACCCCGGCTCCTCCAGGACACCAGGAGCCAGGAGCACCAGGGAAATAGCAGTTTCTCCAAAGCAGGACATTTTGCCCCACACCAGAGCACATGTGCAAGGGCATGTGAAGCAGAAAAAAGCAGGAGCACAAATTTGTGCTGCTACTTTTTTTGTCACTGCAAGCACACGTCCCTGCATGTGAAGATGTGTCCCATAAGGTCCATAATACAAGTAACAGAGACATCTGTCTAGCTTAGTGATTCTCAACGAGGTGCCAATGTACCCTGGGATGCCTTAATATCCTTTCCAAGATGTCATAAGATGCCACCCAGTGGTAGAACTGTGAGGTGTGCAAACATGATTCACAATTATGCAAGCATGTGTGGTTTGCAGCGCCACAAACCTCTATACTGCACCACGAACCACAGGTGTTGCACATTAAACCATGCTCCACATTGCTAATATACAGCGCTGGGGCAAAATTTGCTACCTGGATTTCCCAATAGCAAAAAAACACAACCCCTAAACAAAAAAGTGTCGGAAAGCACATAAAAATGCAGTGTGCTGGGACAAAGGCAGACAGGGGAGCAGACAGCCCAGGGCACATCTCTGTGCACTGCAGAGGCATCCCACGCTGAGACATCCTGTGCCCCGCCAGCCAAGGAGTGGCACATGGAGAAGGGGTAACAGGCAGCACAGGGCTGCCCTTTCTCCATGCTGCGGAGCTCCAGCACAGAGGCAACCTGCACCCCAGCCAGCCACTCCCCACCCACGCTGAGACACCTGGAGCCCCCAACACAACTCATCTATCTCTTCTTGCCTGTTTTTTCCTGGTCTGGATCACAGCTAGGGGAAGAGCAAGAGTTAAGGTTGAGGAGCTGCAAGCTCATTACGTCTGAAGGCAGGGTAGAGATGCACTTTATGCTCAGTAGGTGCACAGCAGCCCCAGGTGGTAGGAAGGCACCACTGCACCCAGCTGTGATTTAGGGCAGTAGTAGTTTTCAACTTTTTTTTCATTTGTGGACCCTTAAAAAATTTCAAATGGAGGTACAGACTCCTTTGACTCACAAATATAGGTATTTAAATACTTTTGATTGACCATAGTCATCTTTCGCAGACCCCCATGGGGTCCATGAACCACAGGTTGAAAACCATTGCTTTAGGATTACAATCCAGCTGAGATGTGGGAATGTATGACTGGACTGTCAGACATGGAACTTTTAGAGGTGTGTGGGAAAAAGTGGAATTTTTGAGATTTGATGTTTTTTCTTCTGTAAATCAGGACAAAAAGGTGAAATTACCAAAAAATTAAAACATGAATCACCTCCCACCCCTCCTCCCCCCACCACCAAAAAAAAAATTGCACTGGGGCAATCAAAATATTTCATTTAGATGTTGACCTCATTTTTATAAAAAATATTTAACTGAAAAAATTATTTGGACCCAGAAAACAAACATTTGCCTTCTGAAAATATCAAAATGGGACATTTTTGAAAATTACAAAATGTTTTTCAGATTGGCTGATTCATCAGAAGATACCTTTATCTGTGAACAATTTTGATTTTTTACAATGACTGCCATACCCGATGCATAACACTTGGTAGTATTACACAAAAATCCATTATTTTGATCTTGTTTCCCCTTTCTCTCTCCCTCTTCCCATAACAGATTTAGTCAGTTTAGGACTTGAAACAAATTGATTTTTATTATAATTATGACTGTTAAAGAATCTTCAAAATATTATTAAAGTGCAAGTCAGTAAAGTGGCTTTTAAAAATTAAAGTACAAATAAATCTTGTCAGAGGGCATGCTTACAAGTGCACTTTAATGCACAGTAGCCTATTTTACTGCGCATTAAAATGGCGCATAAAAAACCTATTAAATAAAATAGGCTACTGCACATTAAGAATCACCTAAAAACATGCACTTGCAGTACTGCACATTAGGGCAGCCTAATGTGCATTAATTTAGTACCTCACATTGAAGGTACTAAATTCAACGTGCATTAGGAAAAGCACATTAATATATGTGTAGACATGCCCAGTAGGTGACACAGCAGTCCCAAAAGACAAGAAATATAAAGATATTGAAAAGCAAAATATGATAGTGTTTAACCATAAGATGACACCATTATCATACTAGAGGCATAGACAGGAAAGTCTATATTACTTAAGAAAATGCTGTAGAATTATAGAGTGGCAGGTAATTGTAGCGAGAAACAAAGTTCTGAGATTCTTGCTTAGTTTTATTATGTTGCTTCTGTCTCAGCGTTAGGACTGAGAAAAAGTAAGGGGCTTCAGGATTTGGCTTTGAAACAGTAAAGGAATACTCAATTGTTAACCTCTGGCACTCTTAGAAAACCTGATGTTTGTGAATGAAAAATGATTCAGAGCGACTTGCAATTTAAAAATGGTTTTGTCTTCTCTCTGACAGCCAATCTAAGCTCTGAAATATATTAACATGCAGGTAGGTGGTAAATCTTTAAAAAGTAAGCACCTACCTTTAGAAAATGTACAGGGTACAGCCTGGGAAATGTACAGAGGTTTACATGTCCAGAGCATGATAGAACATTTTTATCTTTTATACCTTTGTTATACATTGAATAAGTATAGAAACCAATCAGATTCTAATCATTTCATAAGAAAACCTGTCACCTCTTACCACACAGATACCCACAGAGCTGTACTGGTATGTATACCACTTAGTTGTCCCTTTATTGTTGAACCTTCCTTCAAACCTGTGTATCTTTCTGATAGATGTCACTTGACTTATCTTCTAGGTGTGATCTGTAAGGACTCTGAAATTCCCTGGCAACTCAACCAAGCTTGGTTACCTTCCAGAAAGGGAGAGGAGAGAGG
>NW_017728992.1:44202610-44204234 GCF_001723915.1 Gavialis gangeticus | reverse complement strand
TGTGTATCTTTCTGATAGATGTCACTTGACTTATCTTCTAGGTGTGATCTGTAAGGACTCTGAAATTCCCTGGCAACTCAACCAAGCTTGGTTACCTTCCAGAAAGGGAGAGGAGAGAGGAGAACTTGATTAAAAGCTGAAACCTCATTAAACTAAGGAGAAGAGTGGGGAATCAGGAAGGAGGCCTGCTAAAAACTGATGCCTTACGGAGTCAAGATTTTGCTGACTTAGCAAGACAATTTCGGGGCACAGAGTCTCTAGTCTATCCAACAGCTTACAACAGGACAACAGCACACCATCCAGATAAGTAACCTGACTACTAGTTAATCCCTAAGAGCTTCTCAAGCCCTAACATGAAGCTTAGTCACCTGGGAGCTTCTTGCCTTTGTCATGTAACATACACCTCCATGTTCAAACTGTGCCTGTGAAAATGGTCCTTTTAGTGCTTTAACAGTTCCTTCAGAGAATGGTCCTTGATGCTCTCAGAGAGGCAAGTCAACATTGTTTGGGCTTGGGTTTTGTCTAATGCCATAACCTAGGCTCATGTGATCCTTGCCCAAAGGGCTGTGATTTAAATTAAAGGGAGGAAAGAAAGAAGATTTTATGATTAATGTGCTATATTGGAGTTAAGGCAACCTAGGTTCAATTCCCAGTTTTGATAGTGACAAATTGCCCACAGTTTGTCATCAAGACTCAGTTCATCATCTGAAACTAGGACCCATAACTTCTTTTTCCCAATATTTTTCTGTCTTATCTATTTAAAGTTCAAGTTTTCCATGGCTGGGATTGTCTTTCTTGTTCCACTTCATCTACCCAGAGGCCCATTCTGACACTAGCAATTCCTCTGTGTGGTACCAGGTGTCTGGAACCTTGTATGTTGGCTTTTTAGTAGAGAAGCCCCTGAGTCTGGCTACACTCTAATGCTAGGGACAGGCATTCAAAAAGCCTGAGCCTGAATTGATTCAATTGTTGCAGGTTAGTCTAACCTGGTTAAGCTAAATCATGTTGTAACTGAACAGACATCCCCTTTGGACTAAAAAAATTCAGGCACATGCCTGCAGTGGTTGGGGCTGGAAGCTGGGGGGTGCTAGGGCAACCCTCCTTTGGCTTTCACAGAGCTGAGCTGAGGGGGGCCCTCCTCCCCCGCTGCGCAGCAGGGAATGTTTAGCACCCCTAACTCAGTGTTTATCAATCCATTAAGAAAACAAAACCTCTCTCCATTAACTAATGGAGCTCTTCTTAAACAGCTCTTCCAAGGATGGACATTAAGCTACCTGTTGATTAGCTCCAAAAACCCTGTCTGCCACAGCACCAACTGTAGCCAGCATGTGGTCTGTTAGCTAATGCTGAGGTGTCTATGTAAGGCAGAGGGGTGGGGGGAATAATCCCTGTTTAGCAGGCAGACACCAGGCAGATGCTCTGTGCCTGCAAGTCTCTGTGGACCTCCAGCCAGGGAGCAGAGGGAAGGAGCCCACTCTGCTTTGGAGCAGAGAGCCCTGCCCAGCCTCGAGAGCATGCCAGGATGCTGGGGGAGTCTGATTTATCTTAAACCAGCAAAGGGTCTGGGACAGACATTGCATACACCAGTTTGAGCCAAATCAGGTAAGTCTGATACTATATTCAA
>NW_017728992.1:44188044-44197610 GCF_001723915.1 Gavialis gangeticus | reverse complement strand
ACTTTTAGCCATTTTCAAATTGGTTTATGTGCACTGAACATCTGTTCTGTTACAAGTTTAAACCAGTTTCTGATCACTTAAACCGGTTTATGTGTAATGTCTGATCCTAGCCTAAGTTAGGGCTGTCCCCCTGCAGAGTCACCAAGGACTGCGCACTGCATAGGTAGTGGGCTCCAGACCACATACCACATGGTCTGCACGTGGCAGGGGCCATATGGACTCCCCAGGGCCATCGCCACATGCATGCCCCACCACTGCACAAGTGGCATGATCCCCCCACTGCCACCACCACACAGGCAATTCATCTCCCCCCCACTGCTGCCACATAAGAAGTGTGATCCCTCTTCAGCCTCCCCCGACATTCTGCCACCACCACAAAGGCGATTTCCCCCCTCAACCCTGCCACTGCTGTGCAAGCAACATGAGCTCCCCAAAGGTGCTGTCACTCAGCCAGTGAGCTCACCAGGCATCCTGTTGTGCTGTTCTGCCCCAGAGAGCCCAGTTGCTGACCTGAGCAATGGGGTCAGCCGCAACCAGACAGGAGCCCAAGGGCCACATGTTAACCTTTTGCAGGCCAGATGCAGCCCATGAGCTGTCAGCTGGACAACCCTGCAACTAAGTGCAACTTGTTTTAATTGTACATATATACCAGCTCAGGAACCAAACTGATCAAAGAACATGCAGGACGGCCCCTTCTTTGAAGAGTCTCACCCTAAATCTAACGCCTGGTGCCCAGAGTGTGACTGGTGTCTTAAGTGTGGTTCTGCTTCAAGGGTAGGTTTCAATCAGAAACTATGCTCTGTTGTATGCATCGTTCTTTCTTTGAGGACCACTTTCCCACAAAGAGCTAACAACACAATATACCTTGCCAAAATGGAACATTTATGATTTATTCATACACAAAGTACTTGGAATATTCTACGTAACATCATTACCTGGTGACAGCAGCCTTAACAATGTAGTTGCATAATGCCTACCACAGTGAGGCCAGTGAGACAGCGTATTACAGTAGAACTAATAAGTTACCAAAATAGAAACAGAGTTAATTTTAGGTATTAACATTCTGTGAATATACTTAGAGTGTGGTAACAGATGAACTTGAATGATGACCAGCTCTTTAACTACAAAACACTGTACTTGCATCCCATCCCAAACCAAACTAGCACTCTTCTCTTGATACATAATGTGAGATGTGCTAGTCTACCTAGAACTGATGGGTCATATCCTGAAATCATTACTCAGGGAATAGCTACACTGCACCATGCAATGCACAGCAGAGTTTAAATGAGGTAGCTCAGGTATTGGAAGTAGTCTAGCTATGCCAAAAAAGAGCTCAGTGAGGACTAATTTATCCTACAAAAGTCTGCATTCTGTGGTGCAAACATACCCTCAGTCTCCATTTAGGCAAAACTACCCATGGATTCAATGGGAATTTTGTATTAGCAATAACTGAGCAAGGACTTCTGGAATTGGCCCTTCTGAAACCATTGTTCCTGATGGTTGCATTGTGGTTTATATGTACAGAAGCCAATTATCTTTCCAGAATTGCATGTTTAATATGACTAGAAAGATTATTTCTCACCTACTTGTGGCTTCTCCAAATGTTTTAGACCTAGTGTTTGATATAGCTAATAATACTAAAATCACAGGTGTGGATGAAACAACTAACAGCTTTTGTGTTAGAAAGGAGAGGGCAAAGCAACTTGATCAGTATCTCGCTCGCTGTAGTCAGACAAATAGGAAATAAATGGAAATCCTTGGAAGAAAGACCTTTTCTCTTCTTTCAAATATCTCTTTAAAACCCACCTCTAACTTAGCCGTTCACTGCTGTCTTCTCTTTCAGTCTTTCCCCATTCTTGTGCTTGATATTTTATCATTTATCTACATTAGATACTGTTCTTGGGTCAGGAAACTGTGTTTTCTTTCATTCTTATAAAGCTCCCTGTATGCTTAAGGCACTCCATAAAAAAATTAGCAAGCCAAGGGGTTGTTGGCCTTGATATCACAAAGGTGGCCATTAAATTTACCTGAATCCAATACAACTTTGAATTTTAGACGACCCCCCCCCAATTATTAGATTCTAGATATGGATAATTATAAATTTGCTTCCGTTTTCTATGTCTAGAATCTAGTTATTGGAGGGTCCTTTTCATTCCCGCAACCATTATCACAAGGAGAGCAGCAGCTGAGGACCAGGCAGCTTGCCCTATACTCCTTGTCCTTCCTCTCCCCACCCTCCCCCCGGGTCTTCTCCCCACTATCACTTCTCCCCCAGGCATTCTGGTACCTGCCCCCACCACTGCTCCCTCCCCCAAGTTACCTTTGTAGTTGCTCTAGACTTGTCTCTGCTGGGGGCACAAAGCACCCAGGCAGGCCAGGTAGTAGCAGTGACTCCAGATCCAGTCTCCAGCTTGAGTCAGGTCAGGGCCAGAGCTGCAGCAACTCCCCCAGCTAATCTGTGTGCCCCTTCCCCATGCTCCCCCTGTCCCATGCACCCCTTCCCTGCATCTCTTCCCCACGCCCCTTCCCTATGCTCCCCTTTGTTTTGTGCTCTCCTTCCCCCTGCACTCTTTCCCACACTCCATAAGACCCTTTCTCCATGCCTCTTTTCCCTTGCCTTTTCACTGTGCTCCTCTTGCTCTGCATGTCCCATCTCCCACTCTCCTTTTGCCTCCCTTTCCTCTGTGCTATCCTTGCACTGTGTGCCCCTTCCCCCTGTTCCATGCACCCCCTACCTGCCACATGAACCACCCTGGCCCCATCTGTTTGCCAGGGCTGTACTTGAATCTAAGATGAAAGGGAGGGTTCCCCAGGATGAATGGAGAAAAACCTTTGTCTTAGATTCAAATACATACTGAATAATTAGGACAGTGTTTGAAAACAAACTATGTTTGCTTTTTTGTAAAATTAGATATTTGTTCCTTGTCAAACTTTAAAAAAACCATTAAAGCTACATTTTTGCATATTGGCTTCTATTCCTTCCAGGAGAACACAAAACAACAGCAGGCTCTCCTTATGCCTGAAGAAGGGTGTTTGTGCTTGAAAGCTTGCAAAGAACAATTTCTCAACTATTTAGTAAGTCTAATAAAAGATATCACATTTACTGGAAGAATTTTGTCTCACTACTAATTTATGTTTGTGGGGTTTTTTTATCCCCGGAAGGTTGTAGGAGGGGATTATGAATCAGTTGAACTGTTTGTGAAATATTTATTGTGGTGGTAATGAAAGGAAGTATAGAAAAATGAAGGAGAAAAATGACCCTAGTTTAGTAGAAGTGTGTAAATCTTAAGTATATCTGATGTTTTCATAAAACTGGTTTATATCCTGACACATGTTTAGTCACATCCTTATTACTCTGCAGGAGATAACATGTTGTCTTAGTGTCATTACTGTTGCTGGGGTGACTGCTCATTTGGCAACTCGTACATGAAACAGAATTACCCAAGAGCTGTTTTTGTACACGTGGGGCGAGGGGCATGCACACAGATCAGATTGTCAGAGACAGATAGGACCAGGCCAAGCAATTAAAAGAAGAAAGTCCCTGTTCGCCAATGTAACACACTCACTGATAACATAAAAAGAGAACTTCGTCCCAGAGGATTAGCACTCATCACTTGAAATCGGTATTAACTCGAATCATTGAAAAAGAATGGGGCATCTGCAGGTCGCACTTGGTTCTGACATAGGTCAGAGCTAAAGTTTTGCCTGAGCACCGTAAAATTCAGCCTGAGGATTGTAGTCCCTCAGTGCTTTCTTCACCTCCTTTGAAAGAGTTGGTTCTGACCATGTGGTTTCCAGACTGCAGCACCCTAAGGTAGGGCTGGATTAATCCTTCAGTGGGCCTTAGGCAAACAAACTTGTGGGTCCCAGGCTGGTCAAGATCCCTATCCCCACCCCAGTGCTGCTGCCTGTGGGGAGCGGGACTTGAAGCCCCTGTTGCAGCAAGGTCAGTGGAGGAGAGGGGAAGAGAAGGGAAGGGAGGTGGATGGGGTAATCGCACCACCGCTGCCAAGGGAGCCAGTTGTACCCCATACAGCTCAAGGACCTGGACACGTGCCTAGTTTGCCTATTCGTTAATCCGGCCCTGCCCTGAAGAAGCTTCTCCATCAGATACCAGAAAACTTCACTTTCCAGGGTGGCAGCTTGCAAAGGGCCAGGATTGCACCCAATCTCTTTCTCTTGGAGCACAGATCATGAGATCGAAGCAACCATGGGCAAGTTCAGCATCTTTATGCTTAGGGCGGATCCACGATGCTACACAACAAGGGACCGTGCCCTGCGGCTTGCCGGCCACTTCACAGCACACAGGCATGTGACAGGCCTGGCTGTGGCGTTACCACCCTTGTGCAGCCAAGGAAAAAGGCCATAGCAGTAGCTCTGGGGTGCAGCTCCTGTAGGTGTAAGTGGACCGAAATATCCCTGCTGCTGGGAGGCGGGGGAGGGCAGTTTTGAGCAGCAGAAGCCGCGAAGGCCCGAGGCTGACACGTGGGCAGCATCGCACCCCAGCACCTTCCCGGCGGTCGTCACCCAGCCTCGTTCTACGCTGCGGACACTTGGGCGCATGCGCCATCCCGGAACGCGCCCCTCTGTCCCCTCCCTAGGGCGAAGCTGTGTGACGTCAGTCGCGCGTAGTCACGCGAGCGCCGGGCGGAAGCGGAAGTCGCTGACGCTCCTGGATGCGGAAGTAGTGCGGCGATCCGGGCTGGTAGCTAATACAGCGGGGGGGCGCGCGGCGGCCCTTCCCCAACCGGCACCCTCCCCACCCCTCACGCCTACTGCGGCGCCGCCATGGCAAGCACGAACTCCAACCTACAGGTACGGCCGGGCCGGGCGTGGCCGAGCACCCCTCCGTCGGGGGGCGGGGGCAGCGAAGCGGAGCGGGGCCGGCCGGGGGAGGGGAGCCGTTGGCGCCGTCCGGTCGATTCACGTCACGGCCCCGTGAACGCGGCTTCTTGTGGCGCGCGAGCCCCGGGGGCTGCACGAGGCCTGACGTCAGAGGCGGGGGGGAGGAGCTGAGAGTTTCCGGCCGGGGGGCACTTCGGAAGCCGAGTGGGTCAGAGGCCTCAGCTTCGGGAGGGGGCGGCGTAAGCGCGGGGGGGACGCTGCTGGCGGGAGGCAGGGGGATGGCTTCTCCATTAAAAAAAAAATTTTTGGAAGCATGTTGTGAGGCAAGGTGATGAGTGGCTTAGCCGAGTAGGCTTAAGCTTGTTCCTGCCGGTTGCCTTCCCCTTTGGCTGCCAGGCTCCTCTGCAAGGAGCCAGGCTTTGAAATACATGAGTTTTTTGAAGATGAGTGTCACTCAGTTCACCCAAGCTTGGGAGGAGCGCCTGGAGCCCGGGAAGGGAGACTTTGAGTCTAATGTGGGAGGGCCTTGAGTGCCGGAAAAGTTGAGGCACTGGCCCAGTGTCACCAAAACAGCAGTTGTGGTATAGATGGGAAGGGGGGGGGCCTCACTGCACTGGAATAGTCTCAGCTGTCTAATGGAGTTGGTAGAGTGATGGGCAAGAGCCTCTAGCGTATGAGAGATGCACATGAGGTTTTTGTTTGCATCTGTAAGATCAAGCATAGTCGTTACACTGGTCTGATACCCAAGCCAAAATGGATTTAATGTGGCACTGTGTAGCGTCAGGTGAAGTACAGGCAGGACTCCCTGTGAGAGCCTCATATGTAGCTTCCCACTGGTCAGCTTCCAGGGTGAGGATTTCAGCTGCACACCAACTTTATGAAAATGGGGGACTCGTCCCTAGCTTGCTTCTCCAGCCATTGGAAAAGGGCCAGAGCCAACCCTAGGGGTGTGCGGGGCCCAGGGCAAATCAGCCTGTGCAGGGCCCCCTTAACACTGCGTGGAGCTGTGGTAGCCCTGCAAAGGAGCAGGGGAGGGTCTCCATGCTTCTTCTGCAAGCAGGGCTGAGCTGCCAGCCCCAGGCAGGCCCTGTAGGAGGGACCATGGCTGCTCTGCCCAGCTCTGCAGGGCCCTCCCAATGAGAGAGACCCAGGGCAGATGCCCTGATTCACCACACACTAGGGATGGCTCTGCTGAGGGCAAGCAAAATTGGGGGGGGGGCGGTATCTGAGCCCCAAGTATCTGGGTTTGGGCCTGCACATAGGATGCCTGTCAATGGATTTGGAAGTATCTGAAGCCCCAGATTGAAATGTCCAGGGTGGAGGATACTTACTAGTAGCAGGGCCCCATGGCTTTTGGATAATTTGACCTGGAACACACATTTTGGAATTTTTTTTATATAAATAAAAAAATCTGTGAAAGGGGTTTGTAAGTTTTTCTGGTTCTGGGCTGTATTAAATGGTTTTCAGAAACGGCCAATCGTGTATTCTTTCAGTTCTGTATTGGCTTACTGCTCCTGACAACTTCTCACTTGTTGGGGATAAGTTTTAACAGCTGGTTTTCTTCTGTGTGCATGTACACTACACCATGGAAGATTAATTCTTTGTTTTTCATGGGACACAGCCTCATTTTTCCCTTCATGGCTACAGTCTTTCTTTTAAAATATATATATTTTTGGTTTCAGGTAGATTAAATGATGTTTTTGTTCTCAAGCCCTAAAGTCAAAACAAACCCAAACAATGAAAGAGTTTGTCTTGCTACTTTTTCATCTCTGCTGGTTACTGCTGTGTATCAGCTTTGTTTTGTCTGTGGCATCTCGGAGAGAGCTTATTTCCAGTTGCTTGCGCAAGGAGCTTTAAAGGAAAAGCCATGCTATAGTTGAAACTGATCAGTACAAACATATTTCCAGTGTGTAACTTGCCTGCATGTGAAAAGTTGGGTGTAGGACAGATGGGGATGGCACCCCCAGTGTATTGTCCCAAACTAAGTGGGTGCTTTATACTTGTTTGTACAAATAAGGGAAAAAATATTTGGTTGAAAATGTGAAAACCACTCGAAGTATTCTCTCCTTTGACCTTGGCTCCCTTTCCAATATAATTGCAGCTCTTAAATAGCCCTGGGGGAAAAAACCCTGCCATTTTATGCCACAGTGATGTATGAAGGCCTTTTCCTGCTTACCTTTTGTACTAGGGAATTCAGTCCGTGCTTCCCCTGGCTTGTTTTATAGAATAATCTGTTGAGATACCAAGGCTCTGAAAACTAGAGCAGTAGTGAGTCTGTAAACGGTCAATAAGGTTGTTTTTGTGACTGAAAGTGTTGCCAGTCTGCAGTTCTGATAGACTACCAGCAAAAAGGTCTTTAAATGGGAGGAGGTTTGCAAGGAGCAATTTTTTTTTGCCTTTGAAAATCCCCCATTCTTTCAGAGTTGAAGAAAATGTGGAGGTGAAAGAAAAAAAGGCTCCAAAAGTTTTTGGGGGGTTTTTGTGCACACAAACAATGCAAAGCTATATTTCTTTCATGCATTAAGCATGTTTTTTATAGCCAGAGAAGATGTTTTAAGTTACTAAGGTATAAGATGCTTGAGGAGGGCATGGGTTCCATATTCATTTTTGCAGTGGATGCTAGATTTCTTTTAAATTTGGAGGCACTGCATTAAATTCCAGTAATAACGGCAATTTACTTCAGAGAAGCACTTTGTTCTGTCAGTTCTGTTTTACATAGTTGCAGTTACAGAAATACAGTAAAGGCATACTAACTTTTACAATATTTGTACAACATCTAATACAACAGAACCCTGATCTGCTTGGCATCTAGGTGGTATGGCCACATATGTGCAAATAAAATAGTTCTATATATATATATATATATATATATATATATATTCAATTACAAATTAACAGAATAGCACATTGTAATCAGATACCTGTTGTCTGCAGGCATCGTTAGGGTAAGGGAAAGAGAGAGAGAGGTGGAAGGAAAAAGGGGGTAATATTTATTGCCCTTTAATCATGTAGCTACCAATTAAGCCAGTTTTGTGTTTTTTATCAACAACTTGAGTTATGTCTTCACTTTATTGTTGTTTTTCTCCTATTCTTGGTAGCAAGAGCCATCTGCTCCAGATATGAATAAAAGCATTTGTTATGGCGCATTCTAGCCATAACAAACATTTTTATCATCAAACTCTTGCAGAAAAACAAGCTGCATCAGACCCTTTTCTCTGTAAAGCAGGTTTCTTAACAACATAGCCTGTGGTGTGTGGTAGCTCTGTGAATGCACTCTACCCCACTTATGTCAAGGCAACTAGGCCTTGTAGACCTAAGGGACCATTTCAGTCCTGTCAGGTCTGAAGAGGCTGAACCATCTCTACAGGGGGAATTAGGAAGACTTGCCTATGTGACAAGGAGGGGACAAACACAGGCATAGGGTAGGGGGGTCAGGCAAGGAAATCATCAGGCTCTGGGGGCCCCACACTACTTCCACCCACTGGGATCGGTCACTGCAGTATGTAGCAAGCAGGGCCACAAGCTATGGGCTGCCCACAAGCTGAATGACACAACAGCAGGGGCTGGATTTGGCCCAGGAACTGGGGATTGTCACCCCGATCTAGTGTAATTATTACAAAAACGTATTTAGACTTAGTTATATGATGTAGTTAAAATATAAACATTCTGACCTGTCTTGTCCACCTGTTGCCTGCAGCTGGGGGGAGGGATTCCTTTAATACTTTTTCCCCACATGGTATATCAAAGAATTTATTCAGTTCGGTGCACAATCATTTCAGTCAGTCTTCAGTAAAACTCTGTAGCTTTTGTTGTTTCACAAGCTTAATATTTCTACTAATAATTATTCTTCCCGTGCCATTTTGGATAATTTGTTTTTCATTTAAGTAAAAATGAGTACAGATAGTCTTTGAATGGGACCAATGGGTGCTGCGTAAATTCATCTATACTTAGTTCAGCATGTCCTTTAAATAGTAAGTCTCCTCACAAAATGGAACTAACCTCAGCTTCTGGGAAAATGACGTTACATATGATAATCTCCAAATTGTTAAAATGTGAATGCCATATTCAGGTCTGTGCATGTCACAGATCAAAAGTAATGTGTGGTCACGTGCCTTGCATTCTTTTACATGGCAGATGTTCATATTGGAAAGACCATGCATCAATAGTCATTTGGAACAGCAACTTAAATTCTCACTCTGATCGTGCAGTGCACTTGCATAATAATGTCATTTTAATAATGTCACTTTGTTTTACAGAAAGCAATAGACCTTGCTAGCAAGGCAGCACAAGAAGACAAAGCAGGAAACTACGAGGAAGCATTCCACTTGTACCAGCATGCTGTGCAGTATTTTCTCCACGTGGTTAAATGTAAGATTTAATTGTGTAGCCATTTATTTAACTACAGTTTTGTTTGTTTGTCTGTTTGTTTTTTAAAGTCAGACCAAGTAACAAATAACAGCAGTCTACATGGTAGAAAATGTTCACCATGTTAAAAATTATAACGTGTTTTACTGAGATCTACTAAGTCTGTTCTGCTAATGGTTGGCAACCTTTTCAGGTTTCGAGCCAGAGTGACCCAGCTTGGGTCAGATGTGGGTGGGTGCTAGGACCTTGCTGCTGCTGCTGCTTATAGTTTCATAGTTTCTAGGGTCGGAAGGGACCTGAGCAGATCATCTAGTCCGACCCCCTGCCATGGCAGGAAAGAGTACTGGGGTCGAACG
>NW_017728992.1:44186974-44187553 GCF_001723915.1 Gavialis gangeticus | reverse complement strand
GACACCATCATAGGAGTTGCTGAGTTTCTAGCTGAGTTCGGTTCCTCTGCCCCGCGCTAGCAGGAGTCAGCCTCTGGGCCCCTCCTGCTCACCCTCCGGGGTGAACGCCAGCGCAAATGTTCTTGTTGCTTCTCTCCGCAGCAGTATGGGGAGAGTGACCACCACCAGAACCCCCTTCACTATCAAAGTTTTATGTCCGTAGGTTCCACATTAAATGGTTCCATTGACTAGATCCAACCTATAGGCCATTGGTTGCTAACTTCTCTTATAACATCTATAGCAGGGGTAGGCAATGTTTTTTGGCCAGAGTGCCGAAAAACACCACAGTGCCTACCTCGCAAGGTGCCAGAGTGCCGGCATGGCAGAAAAACAAAATGAGGGCAAGGGGCACATGGCAGGATGCCCTGCTTGTGCCCCTCGCCCCCCACCCAAAGGCCCTGCTCCACAGCCTGGGTTCTGTGGCTGCCAGCAGCAACCCCGGCTCTGGGTAGCTGCTAGAGCCTGGGCTGCTCCCAGCAGGGCTTGCAGCATCCCAGCTGCCTGCTGGGAGCAGCCTGGGATACCAGCTGGACCCAGCTC
>NW_017728992.1:44160032-44181974 GCF_001723915.1 Gavialis gangeticus | reverse complement strand
TCCCCAGAGCTGGGTCCAGCTGCAGCTGGGAGGCTCCAAAGAGCTGCACCAGGTTTCGGCATCAGCTCCGCACTGGTGCGTGCAGGTGTGCCTCGGAGCAGGCGGTGAGGCAGGGGCCTGAGGCAGCGTGGCCCTGGTCTCTCCCCCACTTCTAGCACAGAGATGAGCCTGGCACAGCTGTTCGTAGCCAGCCTGGGCTCTGGCCAGCTGCAGCAAGCAGCAGGCAGAGTGCAAACAGCTGCGCCGGTCTCATCAACTCTGTGCTGGGAGCAGGAGAGAGACCAGGACTGTGCTGCCTCAGGGCCCCTCCCTTGCTGCCCGATCTGAGGCGCACCTGCACGCGCCGGTGCGGAGCTGATGCTGGAGCCCGGCGCAGCTCTTTGGAGCCTCCCAGCTGCAGCTGGACCCAGCTCTGGGGAGCTGCTGCCAGCCAGGATCCTGGGCTGCTCCCAGCAGGCAGCTGGGATGCTGCAAGCCCTGCTGGGAGCAGCCCAGGCTCCATCACTGGCAGCACCTACCCGGAGCCAGGGCTGGCTGCTGCGTGCCAAGCAAAACGGCCTCACATGCAACACTTGGCACATGTACCAGGGGTGACCGGCCTCTGATTTATAGAAAGAGAGAGTTAGCCTTGTTAGTCTGAAGTCAGGCAGAGTGCATGGTGACATCTTAGAGACCAGCTAGTTCAGAAATATATATGCTTTCATAGGCAACCACCTAGTTTGTCAGATGCTATGAATGACTTGCCACAGTGAGGAGAGTGGACAGGTAGAGCTATACTTTTGTATTTAGCAAAAACCATGTGATAGCGGGCAAACCAGACTGGAAAGCTATCATCTTTTCTTTGTGATCAAACCAACTTGCTCGCCGTTTTTGAGTCTTTCCACCAGCAATTTCTGCTGTTGCATAAAATACAAGTTGCTTATCCTTATATTTCAGATCATGTACAGTACAGCTGAATATTTATAGTGCTTATTTGTCTTGAATTTTTTTCTTCTTGTTAGGTTTGTTTATTTTTTACAGCTCAGTTAAGCCCTTCTTCCAATTTTGTCTTCATGCTTCCTCCTGTGTTGTCTTTTACTCTTTTACCCTCCCTCTACGTCTTAAGAAAATCCATTTTAAGGTGGGATTTTAATTGCAGTCTGTCTGATCTAGAAATGCTATTATTCAGCCGATAATTTAGAGCATCTTTTTTTTTTTCCTCACTCTCAGCAATTTGTATCTTTGGTTACCCCCTGCCCCTCCATGGCCCTGTCTGCCCTGCCATTTAATTATCTGTATTACGTACCCTGGGACCAAGTCAGTTGCTTTTTATCAGCCTTCCATGCTTTGGGGACTCGGATAGTAATGTGCACATGAAGCATCTTATACAGTCAATAAAGTCTTCCTGTCCTGCCTATAAGGTGTGTAGAAGTAACAAAGCTGCTGTTACCTTGGATCCTTTGTTTTGCATCTACCCCAGAAAACTAGTAAGTGACTGTTCCTTCACCTCTAAAGCCATTACCTGTGGAATACCACAAGGCTTAGTCAGTTGCCTTGATATTATTCAGCATCTGTGTAAAGATTTTAGGATTTGTTGTAGGATAATTTGGCCTTATTGACAATACACAATAGAATGTCTCATGCTTTTCTACTATGAACAGTAGCATCACCCTTATTTCCTGGGTAGAAGTAGCATTTGGATAACAGAACATTCTGCCAAAACTAAAACAACCAAAGTAAAGTGGAAATGATTTTAGCAGGATTAAGGGAAAATTGAAGAACAGGCTTCATCTAAACTATTCTCTTTGTCCTCATGTTTTGTCTGTAACCTTGGCATCTTGATACTGATGTTGCTGGCTGATCAAGTTGCAGTGGCATCACACAATTAGTCAAAAAACTTGATCCATGGAGATTAGAGGCACAAGTTTTATTGAAACTCAAAAGTAGGAGTGAAGACTCGCTTCTTGAAAATGCTCCACTTGGTAAAACCAATAGTACCACCATATTTTTGGTAGCACAAGTCAAAATGAGCCTACTGTCCTGAATCTCTCTTCCTGGAAGTAGCTCTGCATGCATTAGAGCCCAGTACTGAATTTATCTTTAACTTGCTTGGTTGCTTGTTTATTTACTTACTCTTACAGGGTTGGGAGAAAGAAATAGCTGAGTGGTGCTTAGTGTCAGGAGCAGGAATCCTGATTTTTTTTGTTTAAAAATCCCAAATTCTCTGATTTTAAAAAAAACAAACCCAAATCTGCATTTTCCCTCTATTTTTAAATTAAACACCACTGTCTATATAGGTATCAGTTGAACATAATATTTTATTGGTCTATTTACAGTGTTAAAGCAGTTTGGAAGCCTAACAATGCCTCAATCGTAATAAAATAAATTCTAAATACATTATATATTTTGGCATTTAATTTTTTTTATCATAGAAAATCAGAGCCACCCCTGCCCTCTTCACTCACCAAGATGTGACTTCAGGTGTGGCTGTTCTCTCCGCTGCTTTGTGGCACTGAGCAGCCCTGATATGCCAGTGCCCTGCCTCTGTTGTTGCCCCTCATCCAACCCGCAGCCCTCCTCCCCCCAGCCCTGCTGGTACCCCTCACTCCTGATCCAGTGTCCCCTACCCCTCACTCCCAACTCTCAGCCCCCTAGTCCAGCCAGTGTTCCTCATTCCCAACCTGTAGTCCCCTGTCCCCACTGGTTGGTGCCCCTCACTCCCGATCTCATGGCCCTGCTGGTGCCCCTCACTCTGAACCCCCAGTGCTGCCGGTGCCCCTCACTTCCAATGCACAGCCCCCTGGCCCTGCCAGTGCCCCTCACTCCTGACCCACAGTCTGCCCCCCTGAGTCCTGCTGCTGCCCCTTACTCCTGACCTGCTGCTGCCCACCCCCAATAGGTGACCTGTGGGGTAGGGAGTACCCCATAGGCGACCCATCCCTGAGGTGGGGAGAGCATGTGGCCTCTCCCCTCCCTCTTCCCCCCTGAATTTCTGTACCTATAGCAGGGTTTGGGGCTGCAGCCTGGCCAGACTAGCTCCAGCAGGAGCCGCCTCCATAGCCCAGCAAATGGGACCTAGGGCAGGAGAGACCCCTGCGCTGCCTTGGCCACTGAGATGAGGTTCCTCCTGCCTTCCTGGTAGCAGTGGGGGGCACAACTCTGCACTGTGACTGCACCTCACCTCAGTGGCCATGGAGCTGTGGCACTCCCTCCTACTCCAGGTCCTGCCTGCTGCGCTGCGGAGGTGGCTACTGTCTACAGCCAAGCTGCAGCCCTGTGTCCACTGAGAGTGCAGAAATCTGGGGGGGCATGTGGCCCCCTGCGCATTGCCAAGAGAATGCTGGAACTATACCAGCCTGCACGGAGAAACCTGCAGTTTCCAAATCCATGTTTTGCCACATCTTTCTGTGGCAAATGGAAAACCTGGATCCCTAGTCATGAGTAGGAACTGTGTAAGTATCTAAACGTCTCCTAGCATTTTAGTAAGTAGGACATAACGGTATTTTTTTGGGATGGAGGTTTTAAGTTACCCTTGAGATTGGGGAAACTACTTCATGACAGTTATCTTAAAAAAAATCAACTGAATAATACTGAAACAGAATTATTTGTGTCTTCTGATTGATTTGTATGCTTTTTGACTGACATTTGACCATCCATTTCTATAGATGAAGCACAAGGTGATAAAGCAAAGCAGAGTATCAGAGCAAAATGTACAGAATATCTGGACAGAGCAGAAAAACTGAAGGAGTATCTGAAAAAGAAAGAAAAGGCTGCACCAAAACCAGTGAAAGAGTCTGGTCCAACTGATGATAAAGGGTATGTTTTAAGAAAAGATAATGCAAAATACTTCTACTTTTCAAGTTCCAACATCAACTGATGCTGACATTAACCATGTGAGAGAGAATTTTGTAAAAATTGCTTGTGAAATGTATCTGATGGGAAATGCCAACAGAAGTACAGTAGTTAATCAGACAACAAAGGGCATGCTTAGTACTGGTGTTTTCAAGATTTCCTGTGCTGCTTTACCAATATACTTAAACCTTTACCTAGAAGAATGACTTAGAAGAATAAGTTACTTCAGATTGATTTAATCTTAGTGTGTTTTTAATCTTTCTGTTAAGTAACAGCAGTTGTGTCCTGTGTGAGTTCTTACCCACTCTAAAATACTTAGCAGGTTTCTGAGGTCATAAATTGAGGCCAGAGTTGAATAGGTGATTCAGGAGAACAAACCTTAGTCTCATCTACTCATTTCTCCATTCATCCTGCCCAAGTATGTCAGTGTTGTACTGGATTTCTTATTTGTTTTAAGTTGCAACGAAGACATAATACAAAGTGAGTTGTAAGGAAAACTGTCCTAGGTTGTGGCTTGTCATCCATCTGAATGGGTAATTTAAATTATTAATTGAATTCAGTATGAATCTTGGAAAAGATCAGATGTGAAAATTGGTTCCTCTTTTACCTTCCCTGTGTTAGTGTTCACGGTTCAGTATTTTTCCTACGAGTCAACTACTTCGTAGGAATCTAGTGCAGTGCAGAGAATGGAAAAATGTCGTATGCTTGTTTTCAGTACTTAAAAGAAAAATGTGAGTTGTGAGAGTGATAAGAGAGAACTTTTTTCTGCGTCTTTGAATGCATTCACATCATCCATTAAGTTGTTCATTTATTTTGCCTTTTTAGTGAATTAGCTGATCCCTGAAACTCTTAATATAGATATACTAGAGTTATTCTTAACAAGTAGTGGTCAGTAAGGTTTGTTTGTCTGCTTGTACTGATTTTTAGGGCTGCAAGGTACACTACACTCTGCCGGCTTAAAATGGTTTTATAATGGTGAATGATACCACAGTGACAAATTGTGTATCTGGCATTCCCTCTATGGAACCTCTTTGCCAGCCAATAATTCCTTCCACATCAGCTTTTAGTTCCTTTTTGTTTCTGCCAGTCAGACAGATGAACAGAGCCTGTAACTTTTTTATGAGCTATACAGGAAAATGCAGCTGTCTGAATTCTCCTACCAAATTTATTGTTGCTTTGAGCTAGACTTCTTTTCTATTTACTAACATTTTGCTTGTCTTCTGGACTTAGTCTTTCATTTTCGTTGAACATGTTGTTATTTGTGTCTGAATTAGGAATGAAAGTGATGGGGAAGGAGAAACGGGTGATCCTGAAAAAAAGAAACTACAGAACCAGCTTCAAGGTAGCTTTGAGACTAACTTAATTTTCTAAATTAATCATATTATCATGTGATTTGTTGAATAACTGTCAGAATTGTTAATTTTGTCTGCAAATGGATTTGACTCAACCCTCTCTGCTTCCTGGCTATAGAAACTTGTTCTTTGTGAAAATATGACTTTATTATATGCAGTTTAACAGAATGCTTAATTTCTGTCTGCCTTTATCTCCAGTGTAAAATGCTGCAAACTGTTCTTTGTGCCTGCAGCCAAAGGTGTGGGCTTTCCAGAAAATTTTGAATTTTGAAATTTTCCAATGCCCTAAATAGAGCATCATCTGATTTAGCATGTTTATTTGATTTATATTTAGTAAACACAACTAAAAAAGTACCCCATGTTAATTTTGTGTTCCAATAACCACAAGTATTTGAACTGAAATATTTGATTAGGAAAAAAAAATTAAATACAGCACACTTAGTGTGGTTTAAAAGTCATAGTTAAACAAATTCAAAGCTTTATTTGGGATGAAATTATTGGAATACTTGTAAAAAATGTAAAAACAGTACACAGTAGCATGTACTTCCCTTCAGGTTTTTTTCTTAAATTTAAACAAACAATGGAAGGCACTGAAAACTGTTGACGGTCATTTTAGCGCACCCAAAGAACTGTGCATGATATGCCATGGTTGTCCACGCATTTACTTCAGCCGAGTTTAGCTTTCTTCCACTGAAGTCATTGTGGCACCTACTTCACTTGCCCTACTTATTAGTTCCATTTCAAAATCGGATTGAGGCAAATCTACTTGAACCACATACTCTTTCACTAAAGGATGGTTTTACCAATGAGTCTATGGGCAAGGGCAGCTTATCATGCTGCATCTTCTTCACTAATTGTGCTTCTGAATGATTCTCCAGACGCAAGAGATTTTGAGAAATAGAAACAAACTTAGTGGTGTGCTCTTTTGTTAATCTATCCCTCATTTTTGTCTCGATTGACCTGAAAGCCTTCTAGTTCTGTTCACAAGAAGCTGGTGTTGGTGGAATGCTTAGGATCCTTAGAGCAATCCTGGACAACAGTTGGTGGGTGTTACAGTATCCCTTCTACCATGTGAGAGGAGACGTATTCTCTGCTGCCTGCCAAATTGTGTTTGCTCCAAAGCTTTTCCTTTGCGTGGTACTCAGCAATGTCTGTTATTACAGCTATTTCATCAATGTTGGGGACATTCTTCGCTACTTCCATAATTGTATCAAGAGCAGTAGATAATTCATTTTCTGTTAAATGTTGTCCTTTGTGTTGAGGATCCAAAAGGTTTGCTGCCAGATGAACTGAAGGAGAGAGAAATTCAGATCTCTTAGTAAACATTTTGTTTTACTACTTTTTTGGATAGAAGTGAATAAGGCAAAAGATCAATTAGATTTTCCTTCAGTTGTCTGAATATCTCTGGAATATTTGAAAGACTTGGTGTATATCCTTTAAGTTTCTTGATAGCTGCTGAAAGTGATAGTAGTAAATTGAATGCTCCTTGAACTCAAACCCAGAACACATTGTTGAGAATCCGTTTCTGAATCTTCATGGGAATAATCTGGGATCTTGTGTCATCTATTGAAGCATACTGCAAGTACAGCAAGCTATGTAAACACTTTGTAGCCGAGCCCCATCTAGTTTCTCCTGGCAATAAAAGTGTACTTTCCTTTCCCTGCTTCTCTTTCTGTAATTTCTTCCAAGTCTGATTGGCAACATGATGATTATTGAATATCTTCACCATCACTTTGCAGTTTGCCAATATTGTCTTCAATGTATTCACACTTACTGTGTCCTTTGCTAGAAGATTCAATCCATGAGCAAGACAGCCAAATATAGGCAGTCCTCGACTTACAACGTTTCAAGTTAGAACGTTTTGCACTTACGTTTATAAATTGACAGCCTGTTTCAACTTTATGACATCAGTTTCAACTTGGAATGCTTGATCTGATGCAATGCAGCAAACAAATTTGCTGTATCGCTTATCTCCTTGGAGAACATCTGTCCAAACTTGCTTGGACATTTTCTTTAAGAAAGCAGACAAGACTCCAGAAAAACTTGCAGCCAAGACTCTTGAGAAGACTCCAGCCAAGAGCCCTTCAAAAAGTCCAGCAAAGTCACCTCAAAGAAGTCCTTCCAAATCAATATGATTGCTATTTACGATTATAAATACTTTAATGTAGCTATATTACTCATCTGTAACTGATCGAGTACAAAATTCTAGGGTATTTTTGGTGAAAATAGGGTATCAGGCCTTGGTTCAGGAACCAGTCCCCCATTTATAACATTGTTTCCTATGAGAAAGGTGGTTCTGAGTTGCAACGTTTTGACTTAAGACGCAGTTTTCAGGAACCAGTTGGGTCGTAAGTCCGAGGACTGCCTGTACTATTAAATAAGGATACTTTGCCTGCACTTTCAATCTCTTCACCTAGTAATTTGGCTATGTATTCACCTGTATGATGAGAAGATTTGTTAGCAATTTCTTTCAGGAATATTGGTTCAGGTGTTGCTAACATAATGTTCAGTAAAGGACTTCCTTGTATTATCATTATCAGTCCATCCATCTGACATGAGTCAATGATTCTGCTTGACCAATCTTTTAAATAGCCCTTGTTTGAACTCTGTCATACTCTCTATTTAAGAGAGAAGATGATAAGCGATAACGTGTTGATAACTTACATGATGGGGGAATTAATTTGTAATGTTCCTTCCAGTATTGATTTTTAGTTATGGAAAGAGGTGTACCACTTGTACATATAGCTCAAGCTAATGTCTCATCTGCTTTTTCTTGATCTTCTTTTGGCACTTTGTTCACAAAGCTTGATAAAAAGCTTGACTGTCTTGAACAGCTACTCATGATGGATCGCATGTCTGGTGACAGTGATCTTGAAAGACAGAATCCTGCTTTTTCTTCCCCCAGACGTAGCAGCTCAACATTTTCATTTTCTATTTTTTGCAAATCTGCTATTTCACTTGAGTTACCAAGTTCCTGCAACAAAAGGTGGGAAAGATTTTTATTTCAGCCTATTCTAGTCTGGCCTCATCTGTCAGAAGGAGCAGGAGAAGCATCAGGGAGCTAGCTTCCCTCCTCCCTGCCAGAAAGAGCACTCTGCTGCTCAACTTGCTGCTCAGTTGCATTGGGACTGCGGAGCCAAAGGGAAGTATAGCCTGGTTTCTGCCATTGGCCAGAGGACTAAGCTCACTTTGCTGGGTTGAAATAGTTAACTATTTATCTATTATGTAATTTAAAAAATATGTATTGTTAAGCCTAAGCTACTGTGGGTGCTTAGCGCAAGCAGAAAAGTAGGATACAAATATTTTAAATAAATAAATAATACTCCAGGGTTGTATTAACAACTTTTAAAATTATAATGTTTTAAAACAATATAGATGCTAATCTATACTCTGTGTTGTTTAACATAATAATTTGTTTACTTGCATAGGATTCCTGAAGTTGACTTTTCTCAAATGATGTCCCACCACTTGGTTATATTGGATTTCTGTATATGGCTTGTACTCTTTCAAGACAGTTTCTACATATTATTAAATGCTTCTTCATTCTTGTTGCATTGTTAGCATACTTCTGCCTGCAGTATTTACATCTACCAACTTTCTTCCTTCCTTCAGTGGCTTGAACTTCACTATAATTGTGCCACACACTGGATTTTTTTTTGATTAGTTGTTATTATGACTACTTCAAACCAAAATCACTAAAAAAACTAACAGATCTTATGCAAACGCTTCCAAATTTCCCAACTCAAGAAAAGAAATGAGACACTGCTCTGTGTTTGCTGAATTGAAATTGAAACAAAAATTAAGCACAGTTTTAGGATTGGTTTTGCTTTCACTTGCGGTCTAAGATGAAATAAGAATTTTAGCTTTGGTTTTGATTTGACCTGCACAGCCAATTAGGTGAATTCATAACTTGATTTTTGGTTTGGATTATTACGTGAGTGTATTTACTCTCCTGTTTACAAATCAATAAAACATATATATACTCTCTCTCAAACTTCCTAGGGATAATCACCTGAAAAATATTAATTACAACTTTGAAACTGCCAAGCTTGCCTAATTATGGTATTGGTATCCATTCATTGTTACTAATGAATTTTATGAAACAATGAATTTTTAGAAACTGGAAATTTCCAACAGAAAAACAAAGGACTGGAAAATTTTCTGCCTCACATCTCGGCCTGCAGCAATCCTTTGGTGCAGGGGAACAGGTTTCTTGAGGCTCTGTTATGACCAGATATACCAAATGAATTTTCTAGTGCAGGAACACTTTTACCAGCTCTGTATTGCATCATGGTACAAAGGGATTTCACTTCAGTTTTTGTTTAGGTATAATCTTGTCTTTTCCTCCTTGTTCAGATTTCCAATGCTATGCTTCAGCTTCCCCATATAGAAGTGTTTTTATTTGTCTTTATAAGGTTTTGTGTGGTTTTCTTTCCACCTAATTTCTGCTATAAGTAGTCTTCTTTCCCATTTAATTTTGCTAGCATGATTCATCCACTTTCCTCTGTTGATAAATCCAAACAATTTCTAAATATTGACTGTAAGACAAGTGGTTGTAGTGAATAGGGATTTCTCATCTCTGTAGTGATTGTCTTTTGTCTGAGCTGATTTCTTTTGCATTTTTTAAGCTTGATTTCAAACACAGTAAAGCCAGTAATACAAAAAAACCCAGCAAGGAGTAGAGTTTTTACCATTGTGTACAAAAAAAATTGATTTTTGTTGTCCTAACTTCTTTCTTTCTTTTTTTTTTTTTTTTTTTTTTTTTTTTTTTTTTTTTAACTGATTTGGAGAGTTTCAGTTGACTTTTGTAGTACTGAGGGGCTTGGAAATTTGGCATTTTATTACATGATCCTTGCTTTCACTTCAGTATTCAGATTTTCATAACCAGCGCATTATCACTTGGCTACAGCTGGCTTGTAATGTTCTTTAGCTTTTATTAGCATGTAAAGTAGTCACTCAGTTTTAATAACAGTCTGCCAAAGGAACTCTTTTGTGTTCATTTTAGTGGCATGTGTTTCCATAGTAACTTAAGTCTATGCATAAATGGCCAGTTGCAAAATCAGAACAAATCTTTGCAGTCGAACATCAGTAATACAGTTTGAAATCTCTTTGGGCCTAAGACAAGCATCTGGTTCATTCTGACATATTAGAGTGTCATAAAAAATAACGTGATTTTGCTGGCTAATAACTGTTTTGTAGTCTCGCACTACAGTTCTGCAGGTTGACATGAGTGAGTTACCACAAAGGATTTAGCCCAAATATGTCAATGAAGACTGTGATCCTTTCTGTGGCTCTCTCATAGTGATGATCAAGTCAGGACCAGAGGGATTATTTGCCAAGTGACTCACTGAATCCTGTAAAACTGATCCTTCCATCTTCACCGGCACGTTAAAGAACTAAGGATTACCCCTACAATAAAAAGGGATAAAGTTTAAAATGCTTTTAGTATTTAGTTGTAAGTGGAGCAGTCTAGTACAAACGTCATTTGACTTTGTTGACTGGCTAGCTGGTCCATTTCTATCACTTCTCTCTGCTGCTGTAGAGAAGCAGCAGCTAAGAAAGTTCTAAGCACCCCAGTTCGTTAGAAGGATGCATACAACTGTAGGATGACAGATGAGGAAGGGTGGGGGCCTGGACCCAGTTCCCAGCTTTGATTAGGAAATATGGATGAAAATTTTTTATAATAGTCCTTCAGAGATGGTCCTAACGGTTCTCATACTAACTCTCTTTTCTTGCTCTTTAGTTATGTTCTGGTAGTGAGAATTTTGGCCCTAGAAATTCCTGCAGTAAGCAGGAGCTTTCGGGCTGCGCCCTTATGGAGCAGATAGAGATGCCAGTTTGCCTGGCTACTGCTTTCCCCCTTGTATAACTTTTTGAGAGATCCTTTTTAGTTTTAGAAATGGCTCAATGTGTTTGCTTGCTCGCTTTTTTTCTTAGACTGAGAGATTTGTCTTGTTTTTCAGCAAATGGGAAGTACTGCTTCTCAGCCTTATTTTGTGTAAGGTTGTCAGTAGCAGTGAACAGTTACTTATGCTGAAAGTATTTTTATTTGTTTCTGTCTGATTACTGTTCTGTTGTGAGTGTGTGGTCCTTGCCTGACTTTGAGAATACCCTAGTTTTCCATTAAGTGAATTGCACAGTGTCAAATTGATCCTAAATGATAAATGCCAGCCTGAGTGCTGGAAATGCCAGAATTAATCTTTTTGTCACGAAAGTTTGGTACTCTGCATACACTTTAAGTTCTAACTCATTCCCTGGCCACTTTCTTTTACCTTCTCTTATACGGTGGGATTTCTCCATATTTGGTTTATTAGCTAAAGCTACCTTTGTGTGGTCATGGATTTTAATTCTTGCTGAATCTGCAAACTGGAAAATGGAGATTCCTGTGTTTGGCAGTCTTGACAACAGGTCTCTTTCTTTGTGGATCCAGTTTCTTGTCCAATGTGGTTTAAAAAAAAAAACCTCAAGAGATTCCAAGAGCTTCCTGAAATGTCTACAACTTACTAGTTCCTATTTCCTCAGCATGGAGTCTTCTTAGTACTTATCTTGTATAACCTGGCTCTTGCTGCTTGAGCCTCTTTACCAGAGCTGCTCTTCCAGTACCATATTTACTCAAATCCAGACTGAAGGGTTTTTTTCTGCCCCCACAAAACAAAAAACCTTGTCTTGGATTTGGGTATGGCCTGGGGTAGGCAGCTGCACAGGGAGGGAAGCATGGGGAAAACTGCAGTGGCAGGGGGCCGCTGCTGCTGCTGCTGCTGCCTGGCTAGGGCTGGAGTCAACGTGTGTCCCAGACCAGAGCCACCATATAGGGTAAGTGGCAGGAATGAGGGTGGCAGAGGGGCCAAGTGCCTTAGGAGCAGGCTGTGCTGGGGAGGACAGGCAGTGGGAGTAGGCTGTCTGCCCCCCTGCCACTACTTTCTCTGCTGCTTGCTCCCCAGCCCCAGCAGTGGGGGAATGAATTCAAGACAAGCTTCCAATAATTTAAATTGTAGACATAGATAATTATAACATTTATACCTTTTTCCATGTGTATAACCTAATTACAGGGAGATCATCTAAATGTGAAGTCTTTTTGGGTATGGGTAAATATGTTGTTATTACTGGGAAATTAGATTTGGAAATGATAGTTTTCTGTCTTAAGACTATCATTTCCAAGTTTAATTTCCCAGTAATAATATCATATTCTCCGATGGCTTGGTGCTCCCGTACTAAAAGATGTTTGAACATAAGAAGACTTCGTTCTTCCTCTGCCTGATTTTTGAGCTTGGCAAAGATCAGATCCTCTTGCCAAAAACTTTCCATCTCTATGTTTTCAGGGACTGCTTCACCTGATTTAGATCAACATGTCACACAGACTTCCATGTTTCTGTATATAAATCCATTCCTTCCTACTGTCTTATTATGGGACAGTTCCTAATTTTCAGATAAGACTGAAAGACACTTGAGTGCTGTCCAGGGATTTGGTACAATCTTATTTTAGTGCTCGCTGTAGGTAGAAATTCAATTCCTTCCCTCCAAAAAGCAGTCTTCTGTCTTAGTTCCAGAAACCTGAGATTTCATAAGGTGCCACTTCCATGGTTCCACCCACAAAATCAAAAAAAAGTTTTAAAAATATCTTTTATGGCACCAAAATCTTGAGAACCAAGAGGTTCTTTAGATTTTATCATTTTTAAACTAACAGAAAATCCACATAGTTTACACCATTGTCCAGGATATTAATGTTCCTGACTAGTGTTACCATAAGCATTTCCTGTGATTTAGCTCTATAGACTCGCTTCCGTTTGTTACTTTTGCCTTTTGTGATTTCTTTAATTGTATAGGTATTTATCAAATTCTAATTGTGAATATAATATAACAAAGTGGAGCTGGCTACTGTTGTCCCAAATGCAAACTGGCTGCTGGCAATGAATATCTGTCTTCAAGTGAGGTGTTCCATACTCCTAATCTTGAAGGTCTTTTTGACCGAATTTCTTGACCAAACCAGTGAAGAGCTATGGGTTCCTGAATGTTTTCTTCTATATGTATCATGGACCAGTTAAGTCTCTTACATTACACAAATTATTAGTCTTTCAGTCTGCCATGAAGCACTTTGGAGTAGGGAGTTTGCCCTGATATCATAGTTGGAATATTTTCTTTTTTCCTTAGGCATATTTGTCTAAAGATTTAGTTTTCTGCTGTACTAATCTGTTTAGTCCAGTCATGTACAGTTTCTTTTTCAGCTGCAGTAAGCAGGAAAATTGACATTAGATCTTATTTAGGAAAAGAACCTTCTGCTCTGAAACTACGAGCAATTAGATTAAAACTCATGAGTCACAAATTGTCTAATTATTTTCTGGCTATTTAGCCTTATAGCTCTGTATGTTGAAGTCCTTAAACTTTAAAACAGGTAACTTTTTGGACACCAAACAAAATTAATGGAGAATTGCGTTCAGTCCTGACTTGCAGAGATGATGGTAGATGTATGCATATTGCTGAACAGTTGTAGGCTGTTACAAATTAATGAAAGAGAATAGGTACCTATTAAATCTTTTGCATAGTAAGGTAAGGAGGTGTCTTATTTATTAGCAAGCAAGAAAACTACTGAAGAAACACTGTACAACACAGGCTCTAAAGAGGGTGAAAATTAGCATAGCTTCACTGAATTAAAACAGGGTGTGGAGTTGATGATGAAATTGGGCAAATCATCGAACCTTTCTGTGCTCTGAAGCTTTGCAATGAGTCACTGTAGCTGAGGCTAAATCCCAGAAGTTGTTTCCAAGTTCCATAATCAAGATGCTATCTACATTTTACTAAACAATCAGTAATGCAGTATTATTAACATTAAAAGAAACCCCTCTAAAATCATTTAAACTTTCTTCTTTTACCTGAAGACTTGAGTTAGAATTGATTTACATTTGGTCCATATTTGGAAATTTCTCTTAGTTGTGGCTTTGTCTGCTCTAGTATTTAAAGATGTTGTCATATCAAATCAGCCTGATATAACAACTTCTGTAGCTTCTAAAATTTCAGTTGAGACGAAACCTCTTTGTTATAGCAAATGTCAAACTGGTCAAGTTTAAAGTCTAAAAGATGTGCTTAATTGAATCAAACAAACTCTGTTAACTTTGTGGTGTCAGTGTTCAGGCCTGTTTACGATTGAACTGATTTGGCTGTTGGGTTCATGTGAGAGGGAATGGGAACCATCTCCTTCTCACCTAACAAGACCCATAATGCCCATTAATAAATCTTGAAGTGCTTTATAAAGGATTTCAGTATTGTTATCCTATTGCACAGATAAGAATACTGAATCAGAGATGTGAAGTGACTTGCCCAGAATGTCAGTGGCAGAACAGTGAATATAGCACCTAGGTTTCTTGGTTCCCAGTCCATGGCCCAGTGTATAGACTACTGCATTTTCATCTCACTTTAAGCAAACACTTTAAGTTTTGTGGAAACAGATAGGCCTGTTCTTGGAGGCTAGTTTGTAGATGCTATCTGTATACATGCAGCCAGATTAAGTTTAAAAAGCAGTTGCCTGTAAGAAATTCACACTTTCCAGCCAACTGAACTAGTTCAACCACAATGATCAAGTGTGGTTTATTGTAGATACTTACTTGTAATGTTTATGGAAACCATTACAAAGTAACAACAGTCCATGTTGAAAGGGGTCATCTCCAGTTGTGTTTACATTTGTAGTATGAACAATGTCTGTCCTCCCTCCTTGTTTGTCTTGTTCTTTGAGACTGACTGACTTCTTGTGATCTCTTATTTTTTAGGTGCAATTGTTATGGAGCGACCAAATGTAAAGTGGAATGATGTTGCTGGTCTTGAAGGAGCCAAAGAAGCGCTCAAAGAGGCAGTGATATTGCCCATTAAATTTCCTCATCTATTCACAGGTGAGAGAGGTCTTGTAGCTATTCCTTTATGTAATGATTGGGATGGCTGGAGAGGTCTTGAGGCCTATGGCATATTAGGCCTAAGAGCTTCTATTTTATAGGCTTGCTGGGGAATCGCATGAGAAGGAAAAACAGTGGTTCAGAAACAGGTTATCACTTACCCTGACTCCCAGGGTGACAGTGTGACTCTGCACAACTTTCCCTTATTTAAATCAAACTCCCACGCAGGTGATGATATCCTCTATAAACCCCCCATAGATTCACTCAAGGCCTGTGGCAGTGGGCAAGCAGCAAAGCAGCAGGTGTGGATACACTGGGAGCTGTGACTGCAGACCTGCACACAAGCAGCTCTGGGCATACGGTTGCTTTTCACTGAACTGAAGCAGCAGTAGAATTCAGCAGCCCCTGGGTGACTGAACAGGATTACACTGCTTACCTCCATAGCGTGAGGAAGGGTCTAGAAAAGGTGCCCTAAACATTGTCTGTCCTTGACCCTGATCAGCATACTGAGGCTGCTGGGGATCCCCCTCTAGCAATGGGCAAATCGCACAAAAATACAAAAAAGATGAAGGTGACACCACTCACTGTTGGTGTTTGGAATGTGTGCACGCTAATGGGCTATATAACAGATGAATAAGACAGAAAAGCTCTAGTTGGTAGAGAACTGGCCAAATTCAACATTCAGATAGCGGCCCTGAGTGAAACTTGCCAAGCTGAAGGACAACTCACTGAAAAAAGGAGCTGGCTATACCTTCTTCTGGAGTGGCTATAGTAAAGAAGAAGGTTTGCCATCAAAACACAGCAAATCATCAAGCTCACAGATCTCACAAAGGGAGTGGATGACAGACTCCTGCTCATGAGACTCCCGCTCAAGAGACTCAAGATGTGCAACTATCATCGCCGCCTGTGCACCCACCATAGCCAATCCAGATCTGATTAAGAACAAATTTTATGAAGCCCTGGAGTTTATCAAAAGTGCATTGGCATCTCACTGATTATGTTGTCAGCAGGAGAAGAGAGAGGATGTCAGTGACAAAGGCCATGAGAAGTGCAGAATGCTGGACTGACCGTGGGCTCATAGTCTCTAAGCTGAATATCCAGATGCATCCTACTAGATGACCACAAGGCAAATACAACACCCAAAAAGTTCAGTGTCTCCAAATTTAAACAGGCATTTGTTGAAGAACTGTGCAGCTAACTAGTAGCAATTGATGTAAACTCTAATTTAAACATCAAGAAAAACTGGACATCCTTCAAAGACTGTCTACTTTACTGCATCCAGTACCCTTGGTCCCACCACACTTAAACATCAAGATTGGTTTGCTAAAAAAGATACTGACACAGGGAGACTACTGAACAAGAAACATAGGCTCCATAAGGCCTGTTTGGAAAAAAGCACTTCAGTATCTAAGAAGGCAACCTTCAACAACATCAAGAGGATAGTTCAGTGCAAACTCAGAGAGAATCAGACCCTCATGGCTGAGTAGTAAGGCAGATGAGATTCAATCCTATGCAGAAAGGAATGATGCAAAGAATTCCTGTGATGCTCTGAGACAATCTATAGGTCGCCGTCACCAGGAATATTTCCAGTCCTGAGTGCTGATGGCACCACATGAGCCATGAGCTGATGGCTCATTGCCAAAAGAAAGATACTGGAAAGATGGGCATAATACTTCAGTAACGTCCTCAAGCAGAAGTCGTTTATCAAGAGGCAATTGATCGACTGCCCCAGGTAGACATTAACATATATTTCTTCCTGATTCTCCAATGCAGACTGAGACTGTGAAAGAAATTAACCTGCTGTCAAGTGGTAAGGCGTCTAGAGTAGATGTTATACCATAAGAGGTCTACAAGGCTCTGAAGTTGACTGAATTCTTCCAGTCGGTCTGGATTCAAGGAGCTATGCTCCAGGAGTATGAGTTATGCATCCATCGTCCACTTGTACAACCAGAAGGGCAATAGACAGTCCTGCAATAGCCATTGAGTTTTGCCTTGCTGTCAGTTGCTGGTAATATTCTTACCAGAATTCTGCTGAATCGCCTTATGAACAGGGGCTCCTGCCTGAGAGTCAGTGTGCCTTCAGGAAAGGATGTGGGACCATAGCTATATGATGTTTGCAGCTTGTCAGCTTCAGGAGAAATGCCAGGAACAGAACTCCAACCTGTACATGACCTTCATTTCATTTAATGAAAAGCATTTAATAGTCAGTTGGGAGGATCTTTAAAAGATCATGGCAAAATTCAGTTGCCCAGAGAAATTCATCGCGATGGTTTGGCAATTCCGTGATGGCAGGCTTGCTCATGTTGTGGATGACAGTGGGTCATCTGAACCATTCCCAGTCACCAAGGGATTCCAGAAGGGCCCCAAACCTCTTCAGTATGATGTTCTCTGCTGTGCTTACAGATGCTTTTTGTGACTGTGACACTGGGATTGACATCAGATACCAGACTGGCCAACCTCTTTAATTTGAGGAGACTACAGGCAAAGACGAAGTTACAGAAAGTGACTCTTCATGATCATCTGTTCGCTGATTAAGTGTTCCCTGTACTGCTGAGAGGTAAACTTTTCCACTCCCTGGAGGGTTTGGCAGTGGACAAGTTCACCTGTCTCAGCAGTATGCTGCCACATGCAGTTCACATCAATGATGAAACCAATGCCAGAATTGCCAAAGCAAGCATGGCTTTCAGCAGACCACGTGCAAATGTGTGGGAGTGCAGAGGCATCAGTCAACAAACAAAACTGAAGGCCTACAGAGCCATTATGTTGTCAATCCTGACATATACATGGGAAACCTGGACAGCGTACAGATGCCATGCTATGAAGCTTAGCTCCTTTCACATGGGCTGTCTGAGGAAACTCAAGTGGATAAAATGGCAAGATAAAGTCCCAGCCACAAGTTCTTACATGGACAGGGATTCCAAGGGTCCACACTCCTGATAAAATCACAGATGACATGGGCAGGCCATATCACCAGGATGTCAGATGAGCCACTGCCAGAGATCTTCTATGGTGAGCTAAAGGAGGGGAAGCATTTTCAGGGGGGCCAGAAGAAATGTTTCAAGGACTCCAACTCATCCTTGAAACGTTTCAACATTGACCTGATGTCTTGGGGAAAATCTCTCTCGTGATCCTTCCACCTGGTGAAGCCTCATCTATAATGGAGCTACAGTCTATGAGCAGAGGAGAACTGCTGAGGCAGAGCAGAAGCACAATGTAAATCTCTCAGCAGCAGCACATCCACTGTTGATCAAGCAACCCAAAGCAGCATCTCTTACTCAGTTTGCCACAGACAATTCAAGGCATAAATTGGCCTGATCAGCCACTCACGTGCTCACAGAAACTAAACCAGTGATGTCATGTTCATCCTTTTAAATTTGAAGATGACCAACATCATCATCATCATCATCACTTATGTAAGTTAAAGCAAGGTTTCAGGTTGTATTTCTTATAAACATCTGCTACATTTGGAAATGCAGTTAGTTATCACTGTATAGATTTGCACCTTAATAGATTATGTCAAACTTCTTTCAAGTGAAAAGTACATAATATTATATAAACATATTTAATGCACTCAAGTGAGGATCCATTTTTTCCATCCAAGCTCTTCACCAAATTGATGATTGACTCAGTGTTCTTGAGAGTTTTTCCTTTTTCCTTGCCCCTGTCTTAGGAAAAAGAACGCCTTGGAGAGGAATTCTTCTTTTTGGGCCACCTGGTACAGGAAAATCTTACTTGGCAAAAGCTGTGGCAACAGAAGCCAACAACTCCACTTTCTTCTCAATATCCTCTTCTGACCTAGTCTCTAAGTGGTTAGGAGAGAGTGAAAAGTAAGTGGCTCAAATTGATTTGATAGTTTTTTTTTCCTCAGTCCCTCCACCCCTGAATAAATGCTTCTCTTTGCTTCTGAAACATCATGTAGTCAGTGACTGTGAATCACCATTCTAAAACTGTCTGCTGCATTGGGATATGTTTGCAATGTACAGTGTAGCACAGAGTAATGTAAATATGCTGTTTACAGTACCAAAGCTTAGCTAGTTAAAACTAGGTCCTCTCCCTCTACACTGTGCACAGTCTGCAGCGTAAATATAGCATAAACTCTTTCTGTCCACTTGAAGCTTGCTACTTTCCTAGTGGTTAGTTAGGTGGTTCAAACAGGACCTTCAGTTTTGTCCTTGTGGCCCTTGGTTGTGAGGTATTTTTTTGTTCCTTACTATTTATAATAGCTTTTGAAAGCTTAAGTGGCTTTCAAAGAGGAAAAATGTTTACACACTTGCTAGATGTTTTTAGATCTCTAGTCTACAAACAAGCCTAGAAAATTTTAGATTAATCCAGAGAAAAAATAGAAGTCTTGTGTATTCATTTTCCTGTGTAGGTTTTATGGATGGTGGAAGAACTATCGGGCTTATGCCAGTGGTTCCAAGATAGTTAAATCTGTGAGGAAAAGTGACTTGTATTCAACTGTTTAAACATGCAGATTTTAACACCTGTGAAATTTGAAATGCATCCTGAGTGAGTTCACTTGTGATGGAAAGCACAAGTGCATCATGGAATGTAAAAGATTTCAGGGTGACATTTTTTGTTGTTTGAATAACTGGCAGTTAAAAGTAGCTCTTCCATTGTAAGGGGAGCACATTTGAGAGACAAACCAGGAATTCTGAAGTACTCCCCTTTTTACTTTTTCAGAGTAAAGTAGCTTTCCTTGAAAGTTGTGCTTGCAGTTATCATTGAAGTTAAAGTTTTTTAGGAATATGACAGTTAGGAGGTTAACAGTTATCTGGTTCTTGGATAAACAAACCCTTCTGGCCACCTTCCTCAGCTAAAGAGTGCTACCATGTTTTTACAAAAATAGGGGTTTTTTTATGTTACTCCTTCCAAGTTTCTTGAGCGCAGAGTTGATTACTTTGTCTGTTTCATAATAGAAAAGCTTGTGACTACATTTCCTGAACTACTGGTTTGCAGTGTTCTAGCCAGTTTGTAGGCAACCAAAAGTAAGCTTGATATAGTTTTTAATTGCCAGAACATGCATGGAAGTGCTTATTATTATGCCTTACCACCCTTCAGTATGTGTCAGGTGACATGATAAGAAGTGATGCAAGTTTTCAGCTAAATATCTTTGCATCTTTAAGGCTGTTCAACTGCTTTTGTTTGCTTTTCCCTCCCTCCTTCTCCCCCCTCCTCCCAGATTAGTGAAAAACTTGTTTCAGCTTGCCAGAGAAAACAAGCCATCCATTATCTTCATTGATGAAATAGATTCTCTGTGTGGGTCAAGAAGTGAAAATGAAAGTGAGGCTGCTAGACGGATTAAAACGGAGTTCCTTGTTCAGATGCAAGGTAAGATTTACTGTCTTCTAAGGATCTTACTAATTAAAGCAATTACCTTTCTTGATCTTGCTTTTGAAACACACCTTGCAGAATGTTACTGAAGATGATCTGGTTTTACCTGATTTAAATTTTGAAGTAGTTTTAAATTAATTAACATTTAACAGTAGTTACATTATTTAATGTGGCCTATTTGTGGTATAGGGGTTGGAGCAGACAATGAAGGAATCCTGGTTTTAGGAGCTACAAACATACCCTGGGTTCTGGATTCAGCTATCAGGAGAAGGTAATATCTAACAAAACTTGGGATGCCCTGTATAAAATATGCAGCTTTGCTGTAAATCACAAAACTTCTTTTTACTCTCTGCTGAGAAGGTGATGGCTCTAATGACTTTGAGAATGTTCTCAGTTTTGTCATGATCATTTTGCATGAAAGAGATGATGAGCCAGAGAAAAAAATAATTCTCTTAGAGTAGATCTGAAATGTGGGAATAAGGGGGCATGGTTGCCTCAATATAATTAAATAGACCAGTTGATGGTTCTTGTGTAACACTTTTTCAGATGCTTTGCAAATACCTGCCCCTTTTATACTGCTCCTATGCATGTCGTTTTGAGTATATCTCAGCTGAAAACACCTACTAGCTTGCCACAAAGGCTTTTTAATTTGTGCTTGGTAATTGTGCCAAGAGCACGTGGGCTTGTGATGTGGATGCAGTGGGGACATTTGGGACACTTTTTTTATTTTTTTTTTTTCCCCTCAATGTAATTTCATTTCACCAGCCCTAACCTTAAATGAGTGCATCTTATTATTTTAAATGCACAGGGAATGTGCCATTTGTGTTTGTGGACAAAGGTAACATTTGAAATAGCTCTGAAACATTTCAGAAGGGAAGCGTAGAAACATACGTGTATGATTTTAAAAAGCTTTGGAGAAGGACAAAAATGTACCTGGAGGAAGCAGGTACTAGTTTAGTTTGCGTATAGTTTTAGTTGCATATAGTTTGTATATGGTAGGTTGGTCTTCTAGGAATGCCACAATGCAGCAATCCTCACACCCTGGTCTTTGCAGGTGCCAAGAGCCCACAGGGTGCATTCAATAGCCTGAATATAGAGGAGGGCATTCATTGACTGTCTGCTCTGTTCTCCTCTCCCTCTTATCTGTGGAGGACTCACCAATCCCTTATTTTATTGCGCCCCTTGGTTGAAGACCTGAGTCTGTGAATCATAAGAGCATCATCATGGGCAGACAACGATCACTCTGGGAGGGGTGGCTATGAGGTGGGCTATGGCCACCCCAAAATTCCCTGTGGTCCCCCTCCCAGCGCCACCACCACCCACCCTGAGTGCACTCCCAGCTCAGCCCTCGTGCTGGAAAAAGGCTGGTGCAGCTCCTGGCCCTGAGCCCACAGTGGGCAGCCCACCCTCACCCAACATGCCTCATCCACGGGTGCACACAGTGGCAGGGAGCCACTTGCCACTCTGTCCCGCTCCTGGAGTCACCTGCCCCTGCCTCCCTCCCTCACTGTGGGAGCCTCAATATGTGCCACCCCCCCCCCCCCCCC
>NW_017728992.1:44146830-44159958 GCF_001723915.1 Gavialis gangeticus | reverse complement strand
CAAAATGTGCCCCCCCCCCCCCCCCCGGTCACCTCTCCCACAGACTTACCAGCAGGCTGCTGTCCAAGCTGCCCGGCTGCATTCCTGTAAATCAGCCATCAGATCAGTATCGGCTGATATGGCTGGTTAATAATCAGCCATTGGTATCGGCCAATAAAATCTTTATTGATACACCCCTACTTTGTGTCTCTGCAGTTGAAATGCTGCTTTAAAAAAATTAAAATAGAATAAAATAAACATTTCAAACTCTTTTACACCTCAATTTCAAATGTTATGTAGGTCTGCACCATGCGTATTCATGCACTCTTGATACTCTGCTAGTGCATGCCAAAAAAGCTTGGGTAACAGTCCCACAGTGTTTCAACATCAGGCAAATGCAGTAATCCACAGCTAAGCAACCTGGTGAATAAACATGGGTGACATGGTACATGCTCTTAGATGGGTATCATGGAGATGTGTTTGTTTTTAATTGGGTTATGTACATAAGCCGTGAACTTGACTGCCAAAACACTACTTTGCTTATAGTGTAGACTTGGCTGGTTCTGATTTTCTGTAGGTTAATGGTGTATGTTTTGTCTTTGTTTACATTGTAGCAGCTGTGCTTCATGATAGGGAAGGGGAAGAGAAACTCAAGTTCTTGTCTCACTTTGTCATAACACAGCAGTACCGTAAAATTTTTAGTTTTCCTCTGGGTTTTTTCTCCTGTACCTCTTATACTGCTGCTTATAAAATAGTCATCTTTTTAATTGTGAAAAATTATCCAAGTAATCAGAACAGTCACCATGCTTGTGTTTAAAGTACTGCAGTTACCAAAGCCATGTACTGATACCATGTTTATAGTGTTTTGGTGTGTGTGTGGGGGGGTGTTTAACTGCTGACATCTTGGAGCACATTAATGCTTAATGTCCTCTGACATCACTCTTAGTTTACTAACTTTATTCAAATAATTTTTAAACAAACTGAACAGGTACTTGTAGTGGAGGGTCATTAAATCTCCCCTCCCTCCCTACCCTTCCAATACATTTTCTGTTTCTAAGTCCAAAACTCAATGTTAAAGGGATTTCTCCTTTTAGATTTTTTTCTAGACATGATTAAGCTTTGTACCTAGACAAACAGTGAAAAAATGCAATCTCAAATGGAAATTTCTGAAAGTTAGGAAAAATGTTAAGCATCGGAGGTTATATTATCTATGTAATTTTAATTAGGAAGCTTGCTACTAGAGCAAGCAAGCTTCTAAAATAGTTTTTTTTAATATTCTGCATTTTCCACTTTTATACCCATGCTTTGAAAAGCTGTAATACTTGAATGCTTTCCTTTTCTCTAGTTCTTTCAGAAAGAAAACTATGTATACTAGTTTGCATAAACTACTTTACATTGCAAATACAGGAGTGAATGTTTGTGGGGTTGTTTGTTTTTTTTTTAAACAAGGTTTGAGAAGCGTATTTATATTCCTTTGCCTGAAGACCATGCCAGGTCTGCAATGTTCAAGCTTCATCTTGGGACCACTCCAAACGAGCTGACAGAATCAGATTATCGAGAGCTTGGAAAGAGAACTGATGGCTATTCAGGTGCTGATATAAGCATCATCGTACGTGATGCACTGATGCAGCCTGTTAGGAAAGTGCAATCGGCTACTCACTTTAAAAAAGTAAGTAAGTTGCAGAATTGCCTGCTTTTAATTTTGAGTTTATTTTATTTTTGAGTGTATTTTTTAATCTACCTGAAAGAAAGAATGTTTGTTTTATATTTCATATGGGGGTTTTGTATCGTATGAAATGATGTCTGTGATCCAAGTCTTTCTTTTTTGAGTCCTTGTGACAAGGTATTTAGTAGAATTTGCAGATTCATTGACTCTGGGCCACACTGTGAGCACTTCTGTTGTGGTTTCAAACTTGCAGCCTCTGGGCTGTCGACCATGCACATTGGCACCCATCCCCTTCCAAGTATTCATGAGTTATCCTGACTGACACATTTCATCTGGGCTTTGGTTGCTACTCAGAGTTGGCAGTCTCTTCATGTCAGTTGAAAGTGGCTAACTTCAGCTGTTGCATCAAAATCCCTGCTTCACATTTAAACGACAATACAGTGTATGCGTTTGGGAATGGATGAATGATCAACCATGTATTAAAAGTCAGAAATATGGAGTAGGTCTAGTTAAGGAGCAGGTAACATCCTTTCTATCTACTGCCTTTTCAAAGTAGAACAAGAAGAAAGGAATTACTTATTTCTGCCACTTTTTTTTTCTAGGTGTTAAATTACCTTTATCTGAAATTTGTGCAAGTGTGTCTGTGCAGGATTAGGTAGGATGGGTTTCATATAACCTGTCTGGCAGCATTTCTTTGGCTTCTGCTAAGCCAAAATTAGTCTGTCAAATTCATTCAGAATCTCCTTCTAATTTTTTAAGCCCAAGGTTTACCTCACTGCTACTCAACAGAGATGGTATCTTGTCAAATTAAAAAAATAAATAGAAATTAAACTTTATGATAACCTGGGCTCTACAGTACCACTTAAACAGAGAAGCTTTGTTTGAAGCTAGGTTTTATATCCGTGTACCTTCCAAGTAGCAAGTTCAGTCCAGTTCTTGGATGAAGGAGAGTAGATACCAAGGTGTTGATAAAAGGGTCTTAGAGTACTAGAAAATTTGGGTTGAAGGGATCTCAGGAGCAACTCCCTGTCTAGTGCAAGTCCCTGCTCAAAGCAGGGCCATCCTTGTACACTTAAATCTGCATTGAGGATCCAGCTGCATCCTCTCACATACTTAAAAAACCTTAAAGTTAGTAAAGCACATTGGCTCGATTAATAATGGTCCTTGGGCATGGTTTTAGCTTGGTTATGAGACCCACTGGCCACTTCCACACAAGCGTCAATGTTATGGTTCCCGAAGGACAAATAGCAACGGCACAACGTGTGTGTGTAAATATAACATATTTGAATAACCTTTGTACACTATTTATTAGTGCACGTGTGTGTAGATTATTTACTTCTTTATCACCCGTCATAGAGAGAGAAGTGTATAGATACATAGATCCATCTACAGCCTGACTACTGGACTTTACAAGTAAATGCCGTGTCCCAGAGTTCTCCACAGTAGCAGTTCAGGGAGTATGTGTTAATAAGATATTGCCGATGTCTGAAAAAATTTTCTGACCAGAGAGCTATCCTCCATCTCCCTTCCTGAATTAAAAGAGTGCTGGTCTGTTGACAAGTCAAATATTTTCTTACTAGATTCTTATGACTACTTTTTTTCTATTAATACAATTCTTACAATTTAGGATATTCAGTATTTGTTTTAATTGATTAAAGTCTCTTGTCTAAAGGGAGGTTGACATAATAAAACATCACTGCTTACATTCCCATCTCAGAAAAGGAGAGGAGATTTCATTGGCCAGTGTTAAAATTGGAATATCCTCAACAACCTGAGCTAGTATGAGATGAAAAACCTGTTTTGGAGCCTGGAATTAGATTATTGTTTAGTACCGAGTTCTCATAGCTGTGAAGAAATGTGAAACCGCAGAACTGTTGGCAATACCGTATAACCTATCATTACAAATGGCCTCTGCCAGAGGACTGGTGATTTGCCAACATAACGCCCATCTTGAAAAAGGGCTTCAGAGGTGATTCTGTAAACTACAAACCAGTGAATCTCCCTCCCATTCATAGCAAGTTGTTAGAAATCATAAAGAATAAAATAATCAGTCACATGGACAAATATGATATGCTGGGGGTGAGTCAGCATGATTTTTGTAAAGGGAAATCCTGCTTCGCTAATCTGGAGTTCTCTGAGCATGTTAACAGGGACATGGACAAGAGGTATCCAGTTATCATAATACATTTAGATTTTCAAAAAGCTTTTGACAAGGTCCCTCACCAAAGGCTTTTAAACCAAGTTGGCACAGGATTGGAGAGAAGGTTCATGGATTGGGTACTGGATAAAAGTGTTGGAAGCAAGGAAGGGGTAAAACTAAATGGTCTATGGTCATTTTTCAGGGAAAAAGGTCAGAAGTGGACTCTGCAGGGATCTGGGCTGGGTCTGGTTTTGTTCAACATTTTCTTACGTGATCTGGAAGTCAGAGTGCACAGTGAACTCTCCAAGTTTGCAGATGATACTAAATTATCCTAGGTGGTCAATCACAAGTTGATGAAGAAGAGCTGCAGAAAGACCTAACCAAGATAAGTGAGTGGGCAAAAAAAGTGGCAGATGAACTTTTAAGTGTCAACAAATGCATAGGGGGAAAAATAACCTCAGTTAATGTATACAATGCTAGGTTCTGAACTAGCTGTTACAGCTTGGGAAAGAGACCTTGGAGTTACTGTAGATTGAACTGAGCTGATGTTTGTAGAGAACTGAGTGATGACCAAAAACAGCCAATAAAATGTAAAACAAAACTAAGACTATAATGCCACTTTACAGATCCCTGATGCATCTACTTCTTGAACAGTGTGTGCTGAGTTCTTGTCTCCATATCTCAAAAAGAATACAGTAGAATTAGTTCCCCTTTTCTGAGATGGTCAGGGGTATGGAGCAGCTGCCCTACCAGCAGAGACTAAAAAGGCTAGAACTCTTCAGTTTGGAAAGGAGAAGGCTGAAGGGGGGATATAAGAGGTCCATAAAATCATGAAGGGTGAGCAAAGTAAACAGGGAGCTGCTAGTCACCAAGTCTTTTTGTGCAACTTGGAGTTAGCTTGTGGCACTCATTGCCACAGGAGGTTATGGAGGTAAATGGCTTAGCCAGGTTCAAAAAAGGGACTACACAAATTCATGGATCATAGATCCATTAAGAGCTATTAAGCAGAAAAGTCAGGGATGTATCCTCTAACATCCCTAAATCAATGATGGTGGATGCCAGGGAGATGGATCATTCTTGATTATACCCTCTTCATATGCTCTTCCTCTAAAGCATCTAGCACCACTGCTAAAGACTAGATACTGGGCTAGGTGGACTTTTGGTCTGACCCAGTATGGTGTCTTGTCTCCTTATGAAGACGTTTTAGTTGATAGTTTTTGTAGTCTCACCTTAATTTTTTCCTTTTGGTAATTTGCAGTCACTAAGAACAGTACAAAATGGTGTATTTCTTATAAATATATCGGTAGTTGACTTACATTAAGGCATCCTTCATCTGGGATTTTCCAATTGCTTCCTTTCTTCATAAGGTAAAATCTGAAGCATACTCTGTACACTTTAAATGTTTGTTAGCTTTTATTTAAATGACACTTTGGGCAAACATTTAGTCTAATACATATCTGGGAGCCCCAAAACTTGACACCTGGCATTTTTGTTCATGTTTGTCTGCAAACTGTAAGATTCCTTGAGGTGGTCAGAGAGAGATGACTCTCCTGATGTGGTTTACTACAGTCCTTAAATAATTCAATGCTGTCAACTCAGAGTAGCACGAGGACAGATGGTACTGCTAGTTCTGCTTCTGTCCAAAATGTTATAACTTCTGTGGATGGCTTCTGTAGCCAAAACATAAGCCATTTCCAGGGTTATGCTTTCAGTGGACATGGTTATTCTAATTGAAGGTGTGAAAATCTTTAGCTTTGATTTATTTATTTTATGGTAGAACCTTTTAGGCCACAAGAAGCTACAGTAAAAGCTCTGTTATCTGGCATCCCCCATTCCTGGGGGATGCCAGATAACAAAATATGCTGGTTAATTGAGCGGCCCTAGCCGCCACTTCTCCCACCGCGTCTGGTGCGTCCCTGTGCCCCTTCTGCCGCGTCACTGCCCCTTTCGTGGGACAGGGAGGCAGGCCCTGCGCAGCCTGTTATGCCCCCGGGCTGTGGGGGCTCGGCAGCGTGGGCTGCTTTGCCCCGGGCCATGGGGGCACTTCTGGTTTCACTTTCTTGCAAGCTGGCATGCTGGTTAGTAGAGTATGCTGGCTTGTAAGATGCTGGTTAACAGAACTTTTACTGTACATACTATCTAAGTGTAGAGCAAGTTATTCTTTGTTCTGAAGACACTGAAAACCAATTAATAAATGCATTATATTCTCAGAGTACTAAAAGGTTAACACTGAGGGTGCACTGATTTTTATACTGGTTGACGATTGGTTCGACATCAATAAAAGGAGAAATTACATTTTTGGCTTTTTTTTTGGTGGTTGTGGCCAGTAAGTATGGCCACGTATGTGGAGCATCCTGGTGAGTAGTCTGGTTCCCATGCCCCACCACTGGCTCAAGCCCATGGCAAGCTACAGGTCCCAGCAAGAGCTGTGGGAGGTGGAAGGGGCGCTGGGAAGCAGTCACGTGGTGCCACGCTTAGCATCAAAGGGACCGTGACTGGCTACTGCTGCCACTGGCATGGCAATGTCATGTGCGCAGCAGTGGGGCCTGAGCACCAGGGCTGCTGCAGAGATGTTGAGCTGGGCATGGGTGGGGTAAGGCATCACACGAGGGATATTTCGCTTCACCAGGCACTGGGTGCCCTTGCAAAAGTGCGTTATCCCAGCTGACCGCGGGAGCTTGGCTGCATGGGACCCACCGGCACTGAGGCAGTGGCGTACACTGGGGCTCCAAATGTGCCCAGTGCTGCTGTCCACATGAGGGTCCACCCCATGCATGGGCTGCACAGGAAGTGGGGTTGTGGGTAGGAGCTGTAGGTAAGGAGGCAACATGTGTGGGAATAAGGCAGTCACCATATTCCTCATTGAGTGCTGGAGTAGGCAGGAGGTTTCTGTGTTATAAATGCAAAATGAACAAAAAAGTTTATTTGTCAGTAGTTTAAAATGCCTTGCACTATTACTAAATATTGGATAAGCCTCGGCCAGTGTGACTGGTTAATCGTCAGCTATCTGTATCAACCAAGAAAGGCATTATCTGTGCACCCCCTACTTGATATAATTATATCGTTTCTCCCTGCCCCAACCCCCTCTGTCATACCATCATCCTTTTAAAAGAAGCTGGGAATACAGGAGCAGAAGGTGCTCCTTAGTCATGAGTCCAGTCCCCTGCTATTTTGGACAGCTACATCATAAATGCCTTTCAGTTCCTGCAGGTGTGTTCTATTCTTGTGGCTCTTTAATACGACAAATAATGATGAAGTAAGCCAGAACTGACAGCCTTAATGTGGGACACCTAGCGAATAAGCATAGCAGTACAAAAGTTGTATATGTGCATGCAAGTTGGAATAAGGTGTAACTGCTTTTCTCCCACTAGATGTCTCCACATTCCATGTCAAGCCCCATAACATAGGAGCTGAAATAATGCTTCACAATGTCTCAACGTACAAAAGGCATCGCTGAGCGTTTCTTAACTGCTTTGTACTGTAGGGTGTATATCCAGATGCAGTGGGAACCTGTTCGCATTAGCTGATCTGCTCCTTCTTAACCAGTGATCATCCTTAAATCTTGAGTTGCTTTTGGAAGTATACTCATACAAAAAGTTTTTTTTTCCCCCAGCATTCCAGGCTTTCTACAGGAACTTGGGACTTGATAAATCCCAAAGGAAGCAGCTGATACTAATCCTTGGAAGTGGCCTTTCAACTGTCCACCTGCTGCAGCACTTTTTGAGAAGTACTGTCACTAACATGGTCAAATAAGGTCCAGCTTATATCGTAGGGCTTCACCTAGGAAGTGGAGCCTCCCAGTGAGAAGAAAACCAGCATGATATTTCATATTTGTTATGGTTTGGTTAGATTTTTAACTAATGGTTTTGGCTCCTAACAGCCTCTCACATTTTAGTTGTAGTTGGTAAACAGTAACTTCTTGAAAGACAAAGCATTAACAGTGGTGCTTTTATGGATTTTGAGCCTGTAGGAGGATGAGAATGTCAGTATTTTCCTTCTCATGGCTTTCAAAGCAAGTATGAAAAGTTCTCTTGCTACTCATTTTTTCTGTAGTAATGCAATGACAAAAACCTTTGTAGTGTTTAAGCTTGTCTGAGTGGTCTGTAAGTAATCCCTACTTTTAAATATAATATTTATTATTTCCAGGTAAAAGGACCATCACTGTCTAATCCAGATGTTTTGGTAGATTTACTTACCCCATGCTCTCCAGGTGATCCAGAAGCCATTGAAATGACATGGATGGAAGTCCCAGGGGATAAGCTATTTGAGCCTCATGTTTCCATGGTCAGTATTTTTTTTTAAATTTGTTCCTTCCCAACTTCTAGAAAATCTATTCAGTGTGCAGCTGACATGAGTCCTCTAAATCAGTGGATTGGTTTCAGAAGTATGGAACATGTTCGGCGCCACTCACCAGTCCTAGCATTGGACTTTTTGTGTTTGCAGTCATTTTGAAAGAGAGCCAACTCTCCCCAATCTGTATGTATATGTTCTTGATGTTCCTCTTTGCTGCCATGGAGCTGCCATTTAGCTCCTCTTTTCAGTCTGTCACCCACCTGGCATCCTGCAGACTCCTCCCTTGGTTGTCACTGATTTCCTGTCATTATCATACTTACATGCTGAGGTTCAGGGTGCTGAGTTCTGTTATGGTTTAGAGAAGGGTTGTCCAATAGGCAGCCCATGTGCAATGGGCAGCCCACGAGCAGTTATGTGCACGCTCAGCTCTGGTATAGAGAATAATAGTGGTTTTTGCAGGCTAGTGTTTGAGGATTGAAATTAATATTAATGACGCTTATTCACAGATTTTTTTAATTGTGACACCAAGGTGCACTACATGTATAACAATAGCTTCTGGGCACTTCCAGCAAATGTGGCTAGTGGGAGGTTCTATCCTTCCCCCTCTCTTCTTTCCCCCAGGTCTGCCTCCCCCTGATTATTTTCTAGATCCTTCTCTAATTCAGCCTTGGTCTGTAGGGTAGGAATCTCTTCTATATATTTCAATTTAGGCAATATCACAAGGCTCACTGCTTGTCACTTAGTGTTGTCACGCTTTCCAACAACTATAGGGTAGGGTGTAAGCAAAAAAAAAAAAATTAATCATCATAATGGCTGAGTGGGAAGGGGGAGTTGGTGAGAGTTTGCTGCAACAATTGCCATGTTGCATCTCTTCCAAAAAATGTGTGTCAGATATATCTCAGGAACTTTGTCAAACTTAAATGCTAGGCGGGTGTCCTTATTAGAACCTTTTATTTGAAGCAAAAGTCCTCTCTATTGAGGGAATTTTAATTAAGATGTTAACTGACTTTGCACTTGTTTCTGCACTTTCTGGATGCACTTGTTTGAAGTGGACAGGAAAGTGATAGACACTAGCATGGATAACTACATGTATATTTTAATGTGTCTGAAAAAATATAGGCTCTTATTAAATGTTTCTGTTAGTTGAATGGCACAAACATTTTTGACACTTCTGATACATCTAGTAGTGCAGTTCTGAATGAAGTAAGCTGCAACAAGATTCTACTTTCTGTATTAGTCGTATGTATTGGAAGGATGTTGGGCCTGTTCACTTAGTTACTGGGAGAAGAAACTTTCAGCCTAATTAAATCTACCTACATATTATGCTAAACATAACCTTTGTGACTCCCATTTCGGATTTAAAGTGGCATTGTCACTGAGAACTAAACAAATGAGCTCTTTTACCATGTGAACTTACTCCCATTACTTGGCAGATATTTTCCAAATGGGGTAAGCAGGATTAGAGAGATGATCACAGAAATCAAATGCTGTAGATCAAGAAAATCCAGAGTATATATAGAGGAACATAGTTGGATTGAAATTGCGCCAATACTGACTGTTGGTGATTTGTTAACTATTTTATTTAACAAGGGAGTTTACCTATCAGTCATGAGTAACTAAATTTTGCTAGAGATCAAGTAAAATATTTGCATTACATACAAACTTGCTTTCTGGAGCATTGTACTGCGCTGTACATAGGAACATCTTTCCTCTCTCAGTAAAAGTTCTTGCAATTTAAAGTTAGAATAATGAGAAACCGAGACAGAAAACACTGGATTTTTTCTTCCTTTCCAATAAACATTGTTAAGCCAAATCATGTATAAGGTAGTAGAGTGGATTAAATTTAAATTCTTAATGGTTTAATTATTAGAAATATTGCTGATATCTTTGACCCTTTGGTTTCACAGGATAAAATCTGATCTATGGAAGTGAAAAGTGCATGTGGAAATGTTTAGTCTGGCTTATAATTCTGTGCTATCTTGATAGAAATGTTTAATGGGTGTATTTGATTATCAAATGTGATACTGTTGTTTAAGTTGTGTTCTATAATTATCTTTTGCCTTTTTCCCCTCTTTTTAGGCTGATATGCTCAGGTCATTAGCTAATACAAAACCAACAGTAAATGAACAGGATCTAGAAAAACTGAAGAAGTTTACAGAAGACTTTGGTCAAGAAGGCTAAACCAAAGATCATTGCAGATCATTTGAACTTGTTTTTGCTTTAAATATTTTTTGTGTCCTTATTGATGGCACTTCAAATAATTGCCAATTAAATCACTCCCTTCTTACTTTGCACATGGAATAGAAGGTATCTTTGCAAAAAGACCCTAGAGCTTTTGTATTGTACTGTTTTCCTCCAATGTCTATTAAGTATCTTCTATTAAGAGGTAAAATTAAGAGTATAATTTTAGGATGCTATTGCAAAGCAAGTGATGTGGTGGTAAATTCTATTAAAAACGTAGAACCCCCTTACAATATTAGTTACATTTTAGTAAATGTTAGCTTTTAGATCATTTGTTGTAGATGTGGCTGTAAGCTACATGAACTTCCAGTAGACCCAGTGGAAGATGGCCCCCTTCTCTCCCCCCCCCTTTTTTTAAGGGGTGAGGAAGGACCCATTTAACTGTCAGGTATTCTCGGTGTCAGTCAGTGTGCCTGCATAGTAATGGCTATATTTTCATTTAGAAAAATGCAATACATTTTTCTGCTAAAACATTGCTGGTGGGAGTTTCCTGTCAAATAAGCACAGAACACTGTGATGGGGAGTAAAGATTTTTTAATTTATATAATGACCAGTACTTTGTTAAATAGTGATATTGACCTAATATTTGCAGCTCCCCCATTCTGTTGAAATATTGCCTTAAAATAGCAAGTTGTTGGTTTTTAACCCTGCTAACTGGTAGGCACCTGTCACTGTGCAGTCTAGCAAACTTTAAATGTAAGTATCTTGGAAGAAACTTCACTTAGATTTTTTTTAATTCAGATTTTTCTGCAGTTTTGACTAAATGTACTGAAAAAGTTTTAGAGGACTATCTCAGGAGTTTCTGTAGTTGAGGCCAGCAAGTATAACTAGTTATTAGATGTTGTAAGAGAGGTACTACTGGTATTATCTTTTAATTTTATTATCAGACCCCAAGAAACTGGAGGAGGAAGTAGTAGGAGGTCTGGCCAAAAACTTTGAGGTGATGGTTTAAATTAAAACCTTTCTGATCAGTCCAGGGCATACTGTATATCTGTTCATTGCTTACATTTCTGGGGTAAGGCTGGCATCTGAGCAAAAAGTCATAACGGGTTACTGCCATGGTTGTTTGTTTTTTTTTAAAGGAGTTTGAATTTTAAGATATGTTTGAATGTAACTTACAGCATTATAATGTCAGCAATGAGTTGTGCCTTGTAAGTTTGCACTGGCTGTAGATATGAAAGAGCATTTAGATATCTATAGTACAATACATTCCATTAATATTGTAAATTTCTCTCATGCATATATATGCTTTGTTTAAACTAACTTGCATTTAAATAAATTTGCACATTTCATACACACACACACATATACATATATAGTATATGGCCACCTTTTTTGATAGGTTTTGGTTTTCTTTTATGTACATATTTGTGTACTTTACAAATTGTTAAGACTGGTGAAATTTTGCTGTACTTGAATGAAGTAAAATGTCCAATAATGTACTAGGACACATTCTTTGAGTTTTTCTTCAATGTTCAATCTTCAAAGGGGCCCTGGACAAATTTTCTATTACATCTCATAGATGCAATTTACTACTGGATATTAAACTTAGGAACAGTTATCTTTTCTGCAGTATAATATTATACAGAAGCAATTGGGTAAAGATTTCTCTTGTAATCCACATAATACCAAGAGTTTATTTCTAGTATTGCATACACCCACTATTCCTTACTACGTATACTCAGCTGTGACACGCATGCCTTAGCTTTCTATTGCACCTTGTGTTCATAATTCCAAATATTTGCAACTTTGTTATTTGAAACTTAAGATCCCTATTGTAATAATCGTGGGGTTCTCAGAGATTTATCCTTGGGCAAACCCATTTATTCTGGATCACAATTAGTGGGTCACCATTAGTTCAAATCTGTTAATCCCTTAATGTTGTTTAATGCATTCGAATAAAAATGTATACCTGTCAAACTTGAGTAACCTCTTGTTTGCTCAGTTGTGGGAAAGGTTCTGTATATAATATTTTGCTGTATCTGTAAACAGCTTGGGTGTTCTATTGTAAAAAATGAAAATGGATTTAAGCAATATGGGGTAGATTGGCAAAGTTGGCATTATACAAATATGTCCAGCTAGTGTGTGATATACATCTCGCACTATCTATATATCACATAGTAGCTGGACTCTTCAACCCTCAGAAAAAAACCCACTGGCATGTAGTTTTGTGGGAAATAATATTGCAGATAAACAGTAGTGTTTGAAGTATCAGTCATCAACCTACAGAAATAACTTTTCAGTGATTTTTTTTTTTTTCTAGAAGGAAATATTGGAAGAAATGAAACATAAGATTTCAAAATGTGATCAGCTGATCTTAATTTTGTGAAGTACAAATAAGGAATAAAACAATTTTTGTTTTTCTTAAGCTTTCAGTTTTAAACTACAGGTTCATAGCTAAAGTAATTTTAAGTCTATGAAGGATTATGTTTGATTGCTTAGACTATTAGAAGTTAAAGTTCTGTATATGCTAGGAAAGATAATTGACCATACATTCAATATAAGGTATGAAGTATGACTTGATTTAGCTTCATATTAACATACAAGGCAGTCTTAGACTTGATATATTTCAAACTTCAGTGATCATTTCTTTTGGAATGCCTCATTTCAGCAGTTGCTCGGGGATGTAGGGCGATGGTTAGGAAGGCCAAGGCAGAGATGGAACAGGGGCTGGCTTCCCGGATTAAGGACAACAAGAAGTCCTTTTTTAAGTACATAGGGAGTAGAAAGAAGGCCCCAGGAAATGTGGGGCCCTTGCAGGACAAGACGGGGAATCTGGTTGTCACGCCAGACGACAAAGCCAACATAT
>NW_017728992.1:44141584-44141830 GCF_001723915.1 Gavialis gangeticus | reverse complement strand
AAAGTAATTTTAAGTCTATGAAGGATTATGTTTGATTGCTTAGACTATTAGAAGTTAAAGTTCTGTATATGCTAGGAAAGATAATTGACCATACATTCAATATAAGGTATGAAGTATGACTTGATTTAGCTTCATATTAACATACAAGGCAGTCTTAGACTTGATATATTTCAAACTTCAGTGATCATTTCTTTTGGAATGCCTCATTTCAGCAGTTGCTCGGGGATGTAGGGCGATGGTTAGGAA
>NW_017728992.1:44140207-44141573 GCF_001723915.1 Gavialis gangeticus | reverse complement strand
CTCAGGTCCCTTCCGACCCTAGAAACTATGAAACTATTTTTTTTCCACAGAAGATCTTTTCCCTCAAATGGAACAGTGCACTTAGTGAAATAAGGTTGGTTTGTTCTCTGTTAAATTGGTTGGTATGGAACACATTCATTAAATGAAGTTACACTAAACACTTGTAACCACTCCAGCAGCTTTGGGGGGGGCTTCACTGAATAAGATGGGTTTCATGGAAAAATATGTGGTAATGTAATCTGAAGACTGTATCATAATGTAGATGCAAAAAGGAGTGCACTTAAGATTGTCCAAACGACCTGAATTCTAAATTTGCAAATCTTGGGGTACCTTATGTTGCGACTTGAATGTGTTAATACAATTGGGTTTTGTGTTTCCCTGCAGACTTTTACACTCAGATATTTTTCAAGGTGCAATAAATGCGTTATTATTCACTAGTCATAAAAGCAAATGAAAGTGATCCTAAAAACTGCACAGCGTTTTAGGGTTTTGAACGTTTAACAGGAACAAAATTGGTGAAGTAGTAACCCATTCACCTACCACAAAATGTTGGCTCAAATTTGTGTATTAGTACTTTAGAAGCAAGCTACTATGTTTTTATGGAATACCATATTTTCTGTCATACCATGCCCTCCCAAATAAGATGCACTTTGTTTTGGGAAGGCAAATTAAAGACAGATTTGCTTCAAGAGTTGTGGCTGAATGAGGCTGCATGAAGCAGGGATAGAGTCCACTCTTCAGCATCACTTGATCTTTCTGTGCAAAGATTGCCACTCAAATTTTAACTCCATAATAACTGCTGTGGTATTGGTGGCTGCTTTGCAAAAAACCTGCTACAAATTTGGCAGCGACTGAGTCTCCTGTTCCCAGGAAGAGAAAAGAGCGCAACACAGCTCCCAAAAGCCATTATGGCATCCCCATGGCTTCAGTTCTGGCATGAATATCTCCATTTACAACACACATGCTCCAGTTCTAGATTGAAGGTTTTTCTGAAAGGATGTGTGTATATGTGAGTGAATATGGTCATACTAAAAGTTTTAAAGAATGGTTTGGAAATCCAAAAACAGACTTACTGTAGACTGGAGATCTGAATTTTCCACATACAACTGTGTATAGCCAACCTGTTATCCTTTTGATCATCTTCCCAGGAGACTCTACCTACCAGTTCCCTGAGTTTTGTTGTGGTCTGGTTTGGTTGGTTGGTTGTTTTAATTCTGCTCTCTCCTTTTTGTAGAATGCTAAACTTTGTATTATCACTTCTACTCAAGTTACTCTCCATACTTAAGATTTTCATCCAGTTCCATCCTGTTGGAACTGAATCTAAAAGCAGATTTCCCCAATATTTTCTTCTACATTCCCTCCTACT
>NW_017728992.1:44125522-44135207 GCF_001723915.1 Gavialis gangeticus | reverse complement strand
TACTCAAGTTACTCTCCATACTTAAGATTTTCATCCAGTTCCATCCTGTTGGAACTGAATCTAAAAGCAGATTTCCCCAATATTTTCTTCTACTTTCTCTTCTACTTTCTTGTTCCCAGTATGTTCCAGGAACTTAATAGACTATCTGGGTTAGGGGTGTTAGAATTCATCTGGGTCCATGGGCCAGATGAGTGGTGTGGGGTGGGTCCGTGAGCTGGATAAGTTGGTGCATGGCTGGCCCTGGAGATCAGACTGGGCCTACAGACCCAGGCTGGATCCAGCATATGGCACTGAACCAAGCCAATCTGGGACTGCACTGCATTCAGCAGTCAGTCCAAGACCCATTCTGCATGCAGCACCTGACCCAGATCAGCTGGGGCAGGTACCACATGTGCTATGTGGGGCAGCACTGGAACCAGGTAATGGTGTTCTGCAGGCTGTATTTTTGACACCCCTGTTCTAGGGGCATGTGCCCTATTACCTTGATGTTTCTGGGCAAAGATCCACTTGATTATGCCCTACCTCCTCACCCCCGCTCCTTTGGCTCCTATACAGCAAGCCCAGAAATGCAGCAGGGAAGCCAGTCTGTGTGTACTCTCCTACAGCCACTTTCAGGATCTGTCTTCAGTGTGCTTGACACATTCCCCCCTTCCCCCCCCCCCATCTAAATACCATTTCTTTTGACTCTTCACTTGCTGTGCTGTAGACGCATTGAGTAAGTGAACTCCGGCCTGAGGAATTTTCATCCAATAGTCTGACCATCAAGGAATAAATTTCTCTGGGACTTGTAAGCACATGCCCCTGTTTTGAGCACAAGGCCATAATTTCTTTCTCTGTTCTCTTCCCTTGCCTACCCAGATGGATTTAAGCAATATGGAGTAGATTGGCAAAGTTGGCATTAAGTTATCTGCCCCACCTTCTTTAATCATAAACTGTAAGGTAGGGCCAATCTTTTCAAAGATGTAATATGTGCTTTTCAATGTTATTAACTTCATAAACCAAAATTCCCTCTCAATCATTTCCCAGTGATCTATGAGATTTGTAGGTGACAATTACTAGGGATCCCTAGTCTGGACAATTCCCCCTTGCACATCCCCTGTCTGTCTACCCTCTCAGACCAATCTAGGTAAAGTGGGACTTGAAGCAGCCACTGCTTCCCATGTCTTCCCCAGAGCAAGATCACTCCAATCTGGAGAAGGCATGGAGAGCAGAGGGGGCAGGTGCAGGCTAAAATGCCTATACTGCTTCCTCTTCGGGAAATTGTTTAGCTGTGGAAACTTCTCAGAAATGTCCACTGCTGGAAATGAATGCCTTTTCAAGCCTTAGTTACAATATGCTGTCATTAGCATTGGTTAGAGGATACAGATGCACAACAGGGCACTTCTGCACCTTAGGGAGCAGCTGCCGCTGGAGCCAAGCCAGCAGTATGGTCCTCTCCCTCCCTTCCCCCTCCCCTCCTCGACTGACTGATCTGCTCTTACTATGACTAGAGACCACTGATGGTCTCTGGTCTTGGGCTGCCTGCAAGTACCACTGGTAGGCAAGCAGCCCCAGCGTTTTTTGTTGTTGTTTTTTCCTCAGGGCTCCTGTGGGGCTTTTCCTTGGGGTCCTGCAGCCAATAAATTGGCTTTTGCTTGCATTTTTAATTGCAGGAAAGGAACTTATCACCATGACTGTCAGAGTGTGGGCAAGAGCCTGTCCTCTAGCACCCCTGACAGCACTGTGGGGGCAGGGGTTGGGTCTGGCCTGTGACCAAAGCACCAGGAAGGGGGGCAGTTACATGGCCAGCAGAACTGGAGCTCTTCCAGCCACACCACCCTGATAATTCCACCCTATTTGATGCAACTAGATCAGCAAGACTGAGCAAGGAGCAGTGTACCTTGCAAGTTTCAGGAAGCCAGCCACTCCCTCTCCCTTCTTACCTCCCTCTTGAATGTGGGAGCTTGAGGGATACTGGTGGGCAGGAATACCTGTCCAAACATTACATTTGTGGTGGATATGCCATTTTGGGAACAGATCTGCCATTTTATTTTATCCCGTGACAAACAGTTTAAAGAGTAGGTCACTGTTGCAGGAAACTGGTATATGGATCACGAGAAAAGTAACACCTGCCAAGATCCACCCTGTATTTTCTTTGTCCCCTGTAGTATCTTGAGTGCAACCTGAAGAATGCTCTGCATTTGAAAGCTTGTGCAACTCTATCCCAACTAAACAGTTGGTCCAATAAAAAAATGTAGCCCTAAGAAATACTTGCCTCACAAACAATTTCTGCACCGTCACAGCTACATCACTCTTACACTTCCAATTCATGACAGATTCCTTGTCTTTAACTCCCCTAATATCCTGATTGCAATTTGTCTGTCAGCTTTTCCACTAAAAGTACCAGCTCATATACTTGGCAGCTATAATTCCCATAAAGTGGCAAGTTCTTGCAGTGAGGATGACAAAGGCCACGCTAGTGAAAACTTGCTATGGCTCTTAAGTGCCAAAAAAGCAAATATTTTCTTTTTGAACTTCTCTATCTTTGCCCCTTCTTTAGAATTTACCCCTGATTTAAAATGAAAAAGAATGTCTTTACAAGTTCATATGTTATATTGTCTTGTATGTGGGTATGTACATATCTACATTAATAACTTTAAATTAATCTATACAATGAAGGGAATGAGGCTGTGGAGCATCTATACCATGAACCATATGGCATAGGAAATCAAAATCACCCTATTTAGTCCTGTTACAGTTATCTTTCAGTATGTACAATTCAGTGTCCACAGATCTTTGATTCAGAATGTGCATTCTGGTTTAGGCCTGCATGTTGCAGTGGATCCCAAAGAGAGCATTACAGTTTTTTTCCATGCAGGGCTAGCTACCCCACCTTTGAGAGAGTATCTTGACAGACAGTGATGTCATCTTCCCAGTCTATCAGATTTACCCTCGAAGCAGCAATAGTTGATAATATTCTGAAAAAGCATTGTGCACAGTGAGGAATATTGCATTTTCAGTTTTGCACCTGAGATCTTCCATAGAATGATTATTTAGGCTGGTTTCTATTCTGATTCTCTGGATTGTTAAGTGTTTCACCTTATTCTGGGGCCATTGGTGCTTGACTTCCAACTACCACAAATCTCAACCGAGTTAAAAAAAGTCAGTATTTGTGGATTATACACAAAGACATCAGTGTCAGCATTGGAAAAAGGTGCAAAACTCTAGAGCTCTTGGTTCAGAGATGATGCTTTTAATTAGACCAACTAAGAAATTGGGGAGGAAAAATATCTTTTGCGATTTTCTTCGTTGGTCTAATAAAAGTCATCTCTGAACCAACAGTTCTAGAGTTCTGCATTTCTTTTTTCTCAGACCAGCACAGCTACCAAATACATCCCTGAAACATGGAAAATGCCAAATATTAGCCAATTTTTGGATTTAAACTTCATTACTGAACAACAAGAAAGATTTCAAAGAACCTTGCCTGCCTACGTCCTTAAACCAACACAGCTACAACCAAAACCCCAAGAAAGATTTCTACACCTCCCTGCCTTTCTGCCACTTGACACCACCAGGGAAGGAATGCTGCCTTATCTGCACATCAAAGAGCCACTTACAGAGGCACTCTCATGGGCCCAGAGGGACAGACTTCCATCTTCAGCTTCCTCTGTGCAAAAATGAAGTTTATTTTTTATCTATGGAGACTTTTTACCCTCTCTAATTTTCCCTGAGCCTGAGAAAAGGTTCATGTGCCTGAAAGCTTGCGGAAAAAGATTTTTTAAATTTTATTTTGCAACTTCATAGTTGGTCATTTAATAAAAGGCATCATCTCTGGACCAAGAGTTCTAGAGTTTTTTGCATTTCATTTTGGTCTCAGACCAACACAGCTACCAAATACATCCCTGAAACTTGGTGAAAGGTGTACATTTTTATCTTTCCACCTTTTAAAACATGTTTACTCTATTCCATGCTTACACAACATCTGATGAAGTAGGTCACCTACAAAATCTTAACATGTTCCTGAATGAGTTAGTTTCTAAGGTGCCGCCCTGCCTTCTGTCTAGACTAACATGCCTAACTGCCTTTCTTTGTGCCTAAGTAAATAAACACTGGAAAGGGACAATTTGTCTTGTCACTTAAAGAGAAAATGGTTTGATAATGGATTTTTCCCTTTTCTGACATTTGAACAGCAGTTTCTACCTGCCTTCCTCTTATTCTTTTAAGGCAGGGGTAGGCAACCCCCGGCATGTGCACCAGAGAATGGCATGCAAAAGCATTTTTCCTGGCACACGTGCCTCATGGCAGATAGCAGGGGAGCCACAAGGGACCTGATTCTTGTTGTGACAGTGCAGCTCTGGCTCCTTCCCTGCCATCCACCTTGCACATGTGCATCCACATATGCACTTGCCACTGGCAACAAGACAGGCCAGGACTCCTCAGATCCTGGTGGAGCTGCTTGCAGCCTCCCTGCCACCTGCTGTGAGCTGCCCAAGCTCTATGGCAGGCAGCAGAGGCCTGCCCAGAGCCTAGCCCAGCTTTGACAGGCAACTGGGAGGCTGCAAGTGGCTGCGCTGGGGTCTGCGGAGCCCTAGCCCAGCTCATTGCTGGTGGTGAGTTCACATGTGCCTTGGGGCAGGTGGCAAGGAGGGGCCAGGACTGTGCTGCCACAGCAAGGCTCAGGCCCCTTCTGGCTCCCCTGCTGTCTGCCTTTGGCATACCAACATCTTACAAGTCAAGGTTGTGGGTGTTGCTGACCCCTGTTTTAATGTGCTTTTAAATTAATTTTTCTTCCTCACTTTCTTCCTTCCAATTATTCTCTCTTCTAGCTTCATTTTCTTCTGTTGCCTCTATGCTTCTGTTTCATCTTCTCGATTTTTTTCTTTCTTTTTTTGTGCTATATAGTTGGTCTAATAAAGGTTATCGCCAAAAACAACCTTTGCTTCTTGCAAATTTCCTAGCCCATTACACCTACAGCAGTACTCCAACCCTTTCTCTTATAAGGCAGAAAAAAGATAAACAGGGAAATCTCTGTATTGTTTTATCCTTCAACTTTATTTCAAAGTGAAAGATTTTCTTTTTCTTTTTCCTTTTGCTATATTTTTCCTTCTTTTGAGCTACAAGATGTGTACAGAAAACTAAACAAAATAGCTTTTTTTTTCTTGTTTTTTTAACTTTTTTTTCTTTCAGAGTTGCAGGGCAAACAGGTACTTGAAATCTGCTCCTAGTCATTAACTAACAGCAGTAAATGTAATGCTGCTGATTTTGTTTTTCTACCCATTTCTGTTCTATACAGGCTGTTAGTGGTATCAGTTGTTTCAGAGTGGAGACAGGTAAATGAGAATTGTAAGCAGCTCTTGCTGTTGTTGTGTATAATACCAATACTAGTACTGCACTGGGAGGGAACTGTTTACACTAGAGTCCCTGGCTTCCTACCTCTTCATGTTTAGGTTCCAGGTTGGAGGAGGGTGACTAAATAAGCCGTAAGAGTCTCTGAATCACTTCCCACTTCAATTAGGTAGAACCAGCTTCTAATCTGTGGATACTGATCCCTGCCATGCAATCTTCAGTAACCAGGATCCATGTTGTATAACTGGAACTAGGACTAAGTATGTTCTTGCCAGCTCTCTAGGTATCAAACTCTTGCTACAAGGAAACAGAAGGAAATTTAATGCTTGTCAAAAACTGAGTGAACAAAGCCAGCTGAATCCTTTTTTTGGAAGAAAGACTTTTTGCAAACTTGGCGAACAACTGGAAGAAATAGTAGTACTAGGACTTCCAAGATTTCCAAAATATCTGACTGCAAAGACAATGGAAAATTTGGAGAGGCTGGCATGAAACCACATGGAGAATGAGTAGTAACCAGTTCCAGAGACTCAGGAAAATACATTCTAGTAGAACAGGGGTGGCAATCTCCAGCCTACCAATTAATCCTATCCTGACCGAGCCCTGGCTGCAGCAGAGCAGAGTGGCATGAGGCACAGCCCGCCCTCCTCAGGCTCTCCGTGGTGGCTGGCGGGCCAGATAGGATCAGTTGGTACACCCAAGCCCTCAACAGCTCACCAAAACTCATTAAGTTGGCCCTTCAGTCCAAATAATATTCTTATGCTTCTACTACAGGGGTGGGCAAACTGGTGGTTTCTATGCAATTTGGAAATTTTAAGAATACAGTAATACAGGAATGTCAGCTGGAAAAGGTAGGCTTTCTTTACAAAAAACCCAAAACAACTATTTGATGCGACCCCAGACTTTTTAAATCAATCTTGGGATTTTTTAGAGAGATGTTTTATTGGACCAACTGCATAGTTAGAATAGAGTCAGACAGGCTTTTGAATGCAAAATCTTTTTCAAGACTGAGGAATAGAAGAGTCAGCACAGTACAGTAAAAAAAGAAAACAATTAGAAGAGGTGGGAGAAAGCAATTTCCAGGGGTAACAGACAAACACTTAGATGAAGAAAAGAAGCTGAGTACTGGGAGATCAAGGCCTGTCAAAAGGCAGAAGTAGTCATTCTTGCCTTCCACGCATAAGAATAATTCAGGATCGGGTCAGTTTCTTAAGTTCTATAAAAACCAACATTAGTGTTGAGCCTTTGGTTTTTAGTGTCCAGCCAGCTCGTGCATTTTTGTTTCTGTATTTGTCCTTTAAAGATGTTAGGTGTATTTCCCTTGAACACAAGGATAGTGTGGTCAGAGAGGGAATGGTTTTTCTGTGAGAAATGTGTTGCTAACAGTTTGTGTGTGTGCATGTTCTTTATAATTTTTCTTCTGTGAGAATTCCTTTGGGTGCATAGTTGTTTAGTTTTAGCTATGTAGTTGCCATGAAGGCATGGTGCTTTGGATCAGATATCACGTGTGTAGAAACCATGGATTTTGCTGGCTTTTTTTATGGGGGGCGTTGATTGTAGTAGCAGTTGAGATGTGTTATTAAGTTAAGCATTTCTTGCTGTAACAGGGTGAATATTAATCCTGTTCCTTACAAGGGGGTTTGCCAAGTTGAGGTGAGTGATCAGGTGGGGAATGCGGGTCAAAGGCGGGGCAAGGGCAGTTTAGTACGGGGACTTGGTCTGGGACCACACCAGGAAGCAATCACAGTGTAATGATCACACCAGTGGCTGGTGGGGATAGATAAAACAGACTAGGAAGGGAGCAGTTCTTTGCCCCCTGGGGCACTTGAAGAGAAGAGAGAGAGATATAGCCAGTAAAAGTGGCAAAGGAAAGGAGGAACCATGGGGAGTCAGCAAGAAGGAAAGAGTCGGAAGGGACCTAGACAGATCATCAGATCTAACCCCCTGCCCTGGGCAGGAATGGGTGCCGGGGTCATATCACCCCAGCCAAATATCTGTCCAGCCTCCTCTTGAAGACCTCCAAGGTAGGAGAGAGCACCACTTCACTTGGGAGCCCATTCCAGAGCCTGGCAGCCCTGAGTGTAAAGTAATGTCTCCTGATGTCCAGCTTGAACCTTCCCTCTAACAATTTGTGGCCCTTATTCCTAGTAACCCCGTGTGGAGCCCAGGGGAACAGAGCCGCCCTCAGTTTCCACTGGTCCCCCTTGGTGAGTTTGCAAACAACCACCAGATCCCCTCTCAGCCTTCTCTTGTGGAGGCTAAATAAGTTCAGGCCCTTTAGCCTCTCCTCATAGGGCCTGCCCCTGAACCATGCAAGTGGCCCTCCTCTGGATCCTCTCAGTGCTAGTCACATCCCTCTTGCAGAGCAGCGCCCAGAACTGGATGCAGTACTCCAACTGTGGCCTGACCAATGCCGCACAGAGGGGAAGGGTCACCTCCCTGGACCTGCTTGTGATGCATCTGTAGATGCACGACAAGGTGCAGTTTGCCTTACTGACCACTTCCTGGCATTGGCAGCTCACGTTCATCCTGGAGTCAACAATGACTCCAAGATCCCTTTCTGCCACCGTGTTGACAAGAAGGGTGTTCCCCAGCCTATAGGCATATTGCAGGTTCCTTCTCCCTAGATGCAGCACCCTGCACTTGTCTGAGTTGAGTTTCATCCTATTCTCATCTGCTCACCTCTGTAATTTGTCTAGATCTAGCTGGATTTTGTCCCTCCCCTCCAGCGTGCCCACCTTGCCCCACAACTTGGTGTCATCAGCAAATTTGGACAGCATGCATTCCCACCCACATCAAGATTGGTGATAAAGATGTTCAACTGTCTCTCACCCCATTCTCGTCAATAAATTAGGCGACTATGGCATTGATGCCTACACAGTTGAATGGGTAAAGAATTGGCTGGTGGGGCGCACCCAGAGAGTAGTAGTGGATGGGTCATATTCAACCTGGCGAGATTTAAGCAGTGGGGTCCCCAAGGGCTCAGTCCTTGGGCCCACACTGTTTAACATCTTCATCAGCAACTTGGATGAGGGGGTTGAAAGCACGCTGTCCAAGTTTGCTGATGATACTAAGATGTGGGGGGAAGTGGGCACACTTGAAGGGAGAGAGAGGCGGCAAATAGATTTAGACAGACTACAAAAGTGGGCAGACAAGAATAGGATGGGGTTCAACGTAGACAAATGCACGGTGCTGCACCTCGGGAGAAGGAATCCACAGCATACATACAGGCTGGGGAGTTCCCCTCTTGAAAGCACAGAGGCGGAATGGGATCTTGGAGTCATTATTGACTCCAAGATGAACATGAGCCGCCAATGCCAGACCGCAGCCAGCAAGGCCAGCCATACCTTGTCATGCATCCAAAGGTGCATCTCAAGCCAGTCCAGAGAGGTGATACTCCCCCTCTATGCAACTTTGGTCAGCCTGCAATTGGAGTGCTGCATCCAGTCCTGGGTGCCGGACTTCAAAAGGGATGTGGCCAGACTGGAGAGGGTTTAGAGAAGGGCCACCTGATTGGTGAGAGGGCAGCAGGACAGGGCCTACGAAGAGAGACTGAGAGACCTGAACCTGTTCAGCCTCAGCAAGAGGAGGCTGGGGGGGGGACCTGGTGGCTGCCTACAAACTCATCAGGGGAGATCATCAGCAAATAGGTAGAGCCCTTTTCTACCCAGCACCACCTGGGGTGACAAGGAACAATGGTAATAAGCTGATGGAGAACAGGTTTAGGTTAGAGATCAGAAGGCAATATTATTTTACAGTTAGGGTGGCCAGAATCTGGAACCAACTTTCTAGGGAAGTGGTCCCTGCAAATTCAAGAGGAGATTAGAGGATCACCTGTCTGGGGTCTTGTGAACCCAGCATTCATTCCTGCCCATGGCAGGGGGTCAGGCCAGATGATCTGATCAGGTCCCTCCTGACCCTAGCTACTATGAACTATAAAACAGTACAGGCCCCATGACCAAGCCCTGGGGGACCCCACTGCCCACATCCCTCCAGCTTGAAAATGACCCATCCACCACCACTCTCTGGGTGCGGCCATCTAAGCAATTTGCCACCCATCTGATTGTGTAGGCATCAGTGTTGCAGTCGCCCAGTTTTTTTAAAAGAATGTGGTGGGAAACCATGGCAAAGGCCTTCTTAAAGTCCAGGAAGACTACATCCACCCCAACACCCTCAACCAGGGCCTTTGTGACCTGATCTTAAAAAGAAACCAGGTTAGTCAGGCAGGACCTGCCTTCAGAGATCCCGTGTTGGTTGCCCCTGAGCATTACCTCCCCTGCTGGGCCCTTGCAGATGTGCTCCTTGATAATTTTCTCAAAGGTCTTCCCAAGGACCAAGGTAAGACTGACTGGCCTATAATTGC
>NW_017728992.1:44115403-44120522 GCF_001723915.1 Gavialis gangeticus | reverse complement strand
CCTGCAATTGGAGTGCTGCATCCAGTCCTGGGTGCCGGACTTCAAAAGGGATGTGGCCAGACTGGAGAGGGTTTAGAGAAGGGCCACCTGATTGGTGAGAGGGCAGCAGGACAGGGCCTACGAAGAGAGACTGAGAGACCTGAACCTGTTCAGCCTCAGCAAGAGGAGGCTGGGGGGGGGACCTGGTGGCTGCCTACAAACTCATCAGGGGAGATCATCAGCAAATAGGTAGAGCCCTTTTCTACCCAGCACCACCTGGGGTGACAAGGAACAATGGTAATAAGCTGATGGAGAACAGGTTTAGGTTAGAGATCAGAAGGCAATATTATTTTACAGTTAGGGTGGCCAGAATCTGGAACCAACTTTCTAGGGAAGTGGTCCCTGCAAATTCAAGAGGAGATTAGAGGATCACCTGTCTGGGGTCTTGTGAACCCAGCATTCATTCCTGCCCATGGCAGGGGGTCAGGCCAGATGATCTGATCAGGTCCCTCCTGACCCTAGCTACTATGAACTATAAAACAGTACAGGCCCCATGACCAAGCCCTGGGGGACCCCACTGCCCACATCCCTCCAGCTTGAAAATGACCCATCCACCACCACTCTCTGGGTGCGGCCATCTAAGCAATTTGCCACCCATCTGATTGTGTAGGCATCAGTGTTGCAGTCGCCCAGTTTTTTTAAAAGAATGTGGTGGGAAACCATGGCAAAGGCCTTCTTAAAGTCCAGGAAGACTACATCCACCCCAACACCCTCAACCAGGGCCTTTGTGACCTGATCTTAAAAAGAAACCAGGTTAGTCAGGCAGGACCTGCCTTCAGAGATCCCGTGTTGGTTGCCCCTGAGCATTACCTCCCCTGCTGGGCCCTTGCAGATGTGCTCCTTGATAATTTTCTCAAAGGTCTTCCCAAGGACCAAGGTAAGACTGACTGGCCTATAATTGCTGGGGTCCTCCTTCCTCCCCTTCGTGTAAATGGGGACCACATTGGCCCTTTTCCAGTCCTCTGGTACCTGGCCAGTGCCCCACAAGCACTCAGAGCTGTGCCAGGGGTCCCACTATGACCCGCACCAATTTCCTCAGCACCCTCGGGTGAAGAGCATCTGGACTGACTGATTTACACATGTCCAGCCCCTCCAAAAGTTCCCTAACTAGGTCGTCCCTGACCCTAGGCATGGCGGTACCTCCCCTGGGTCCATCCACAATTCTAGTTGGGAAGATGTCCTGGTCCCTGTTCAAGAATATGGAGGCAAAGAATTTGTTAAGATAGCTTTTTTGTTTGCCACAATCACCAGATTGCCAAACCTATCCTGTAGGGGCCCCCCACATTACCTGGTGCTGCTGCCACCACCTTATGTATTTGAAAAAGGACTTTTTATTATCCTCATGAACCACCATTCTTATTTCCATAAGACCAACAATCACCCCAAGCTCACCAAAAAAGTTACAAGGCCTCCCAGATACCACTGCATCTACTCTGAAGAGAACACCCATGACTAGCCATCTAAGCTAGCCTAAAATCTTCCTTTATACAACAAGGAGACTCCAGTAGAGAAACAGATCATACATTTTAAAGAGCTATCCAAATGCCTTGCAGTAAGCTGCTACAATGCAAAAAGGGGGAAACCCCTCTGCCCACCCATGACACACATTGGGGTAAGTGTGTTTGAGTAAAAGCCTGTTAGACGTTGGAAATTACTTTATTCTTCATGCCCTAAGTCTCTGAACTGGAAAACCTTAATAAATCAAGTTCTTTGCTGCTTGTTCTGACTCATCTACCAAAATCATGCGGCTGACTACAGTAAAGGTTTGGCATAATATGTTGGAAGAGATATCTCAAAGAAAGTTTCTAAAGCAAGATGCTCGTAAATGATGCACCATAATATTTATTTAGTTCACTTAGAATCTGATAGTAAGGAAAATGTAATCTGCAATATGCTTCAGTTATTTTGTAATCTTCAGTAACAGTTCAAGAGCTACATGACCAAACAAGCTGAGCATCCCTGTGCTATAACCACCATCTTTTATTTTATTGCTACCTTGTGTTCTGCTTGCCTGTTGTATCTTATACTTGGATTGTAAGTGGTTTGGGAAGGTGCCATGTTTTTATTTTGTATCTATATAATGCTTGGGACCCATAGGGGGTAGGGCAAAGACTGCTCTAGCTAATTCAGTCTTACATAGGATACAAAGTTAGTTTTTCAAAAATAAAACTATTTACAACCTGCTATACCAACTCATATCATAGCCACCCTTACATATTAGTCAGACAGCAGGTATAAACATCTAAATAAAAGTAGTTGCTACTCATCTTTAGGATTGTGAAGAAAAGCCTGTAGATGTAAACCCTAAAGACTCAAAAACAAGAAAGTAAATCAAAAGCAACCAGCATTTGATATTTTCTTTTTTAATTTCATGATTGTTAACTGATCTTGTGACTTTTGGTGCTGGACTCATGCTGCTGGGCATTTAGGGCTGGCAGCACTGCCTTAACCTCTATCCCAAAAGTCTTCAGTATTTTTTATTAGTTGCAGTTATTATTTTTGGTTTCTGTTCTGTCTGAATTCTTGGCAATAGCACTGTATCGCTATTCCCACAGAGACTGGGGACCAGGAAAGGCAGCCAATGAAAGTTGCTAATGAGGACTGAAAATCTGAATACCCGGGATTTGTCTGCCATTAACTCCAGCGGGGGTCAAAAGTCCACATTTAGAAAAACAGATGTACGATTTTTGTAGACTTGATCTATTTCATGTGAACAGGACAATGAAACAAGGATGAGACTTATTAATACTCCTGTATATTGCACTGTAGATATTACAGTGAAGAGAGGGAATGACTGCAAAGGGGAGGAAGTATAGAATCATTTGGAAAAGCAAGAAACTAGGGAGTTGCTCTGTAGCAGTTGCTGTTGCCTTTCTTTTGTTTTCTTGCAGTTGTTGGGATCTGGCTGGATCCACGCTGTAGCCTTTGGAGGAGAAAGAGAACACTCGCTCCCTATGTATTCTGATTTTTTTTTTTTTTTGGTCCCATAAGCAACATATTGAAGAGGGAAAATAGGTGGACACCTCAGCAAATCTTTCATTTTCCCACTTGCATTCTTAAGGATCTTTTCCTTCCCCTAGAGAACAGACTGATCCAAAACTTCTCCTATGTATTGGGTTCTATTACAGGAAGATTTGTTTATCAAGAAATATAGGACATTTGAATCGGAGACTACTTTGAGTGGGCCATCAACAATACATCACTCCGTGCTCTTATTTAGAATCAATATAATCCCTTAAAATTCGCCAGCTGTTTGTGCTCACTAAAAGCAACATATTTGTTTACATGTTCTTCAATCTGTATTATCTTTTGTTTTTGTTGTTTGGGGTTTTTTGCAAGATTTGGGTTCATAATTTAAATGCATGAATTTAAAGAGAAATTGAAGTTTGGTGTCTCATCTAAATTCTTGATTGTAGCAAGGTTTTTGATAGTTTCCTGTGAGATTCTCATTAATAAGCTAAAGCAGAGGTGTAGCTGGGCAGTTGTACAATGCCCAGGGCACCCCTGGCTGCCACGATGATGATTGCAAGTGCCCTGGTTACCACCTAGGGTGACCCCCACCATCCCTAATTGGGTCCTGGAATGGTAACCTCAAGTCCTGGTCCCAGGTTACAGAACTCCGGGACAGCATTTATCCTGGATTCACAGCATTGTGCAGGAATCCACAGAAAACAGCAGGTTTCCTCTTACAGGCTGGGAGCATTCCAGCCTGCAAGTGGCTACTAGAAGTGGGATGCATAGGGTGCCGCATGCATGTGCATGCCCACACATGTGCTGGTGGCTGAAACACAGCCAGCCAGCCTGGAGTGCAGCTCCCTGCAGGTAAGTCTATGGGGGGAGGGGAAGGGTGTAGGAGGGAACAGGAGGGAGAGTGGGGCAGGAGCTGGGGTGCTGTCCAGCCAGGGTGGTGCATGGGGCTGGTGTATAGAGTGGGAGAGAGCCCCCAGATTTGTGTGTGGGGTGCCCCCTACCTGTTCGGCAGCAGTGGTGGTGGTGGTAGTGTGGAGTTGTGCCCCGTTACTGCTGGATGGGGGGCATAGCCCATGCGGGGCTCCCAGGGGAAAGACAGCAGAGTGGGGAGCCCTGAGCCTGCAGCAGGCAGCCTACATCCACCCCTGCCCTGGCTTGTGGTCCAGCCATTGCGGTAGGGGGAAAGGAGGGGAAGGCAGGCATGTGTCCTGCCTTTCTCTTTTGAAAAGGTGGTCACCCTATTATTGCACCCCTCCCCCCTTAAGTACACTACTGAGCTAAAGAAATAAAGACCATGGGTGTCAAATTCAATTCACTATGCAGGCCATATTTATTGCCAGTATCAAGGGGATTAATTAACGGATCTTGTGCCACTCTCTACTGCAGCTGCTGCTGCCACTCACCCCCATTGCTGGGTGCCTCATTAGTGATTAAGGAACAAGTTCAGAGTGATTAAGTATAATAGATTCAGCAGTGAGAAAAGGACCAGGGAAAGGTGAGGGTGAGAGCATGCCTGCTTTTATCAGCTGCTCCATTAAACCACTGGGTGCTGGCTACGCTGACACAGCAGCTCCAGCATCCATGGCAAGAAACTCTGACACTAGGGTCGTAAGCCCTTGGAAAACGTGGCAGTCCCAATGACCTACCTCTATGGGCTATATAGAAGGTGAATATTTAAGTGGCTAGATTATCATGCTCAAAGAGTAGGCATTAATAGCTTGATGTCTAGCTAGGAGGAAGTATGTATTAAGGTTCTCCAGAGATCTGTCCTGGGTCTGGTATTGTTTAATATCTTCATTAAAGAGTTGTACAGTTCACAGATTTGCAGATTACATCAAATTGGGTGGAATTGCAGACACTTTGAAAGTTAAGATTAAGATTCAGAATGACCTTGGTATACTGTACAAAGGGACCACAATTCATTGAATGAAATTCAGCAAGTGCAGCTGTGAAGATTGTTGGAATGGCACAATCCCATGCACAAATACAGACTAGGGAATGACTGACTAGGCTGCATTGCAGTAGAAAAGTACCTGGGGGTTACAGAGAACCAAAAACTGAAGATAAGCCAACAGTATGCTTATGTTGCCAAAAAAAAAAAAAAAAAAAA
>NW_017728992.1:44112274-44115307 GCF_001723915.1 Gavialis gangeticus | reverse complement strand
AAAAAAAAAAAAAAAAAAAGGCACTACCTTATTGGGCTGTGTTAATACAAGTGTCATTTGCAAGTCAGGGAAATGATTCTTTCACTCTTTTCCACACTGATGAGGCGTCAGCTGGGCTACTGTGTCCAGTTTTGGGCACTGCATCACAGGAAGCATGTGGATTAGGTTTTGGTGTAACCTATGGCCCATGGAACCACTGGATCCAGCCTTTGGAGCTGGGGTTTCAACAGTGTGGGGCTTTGTGAATGCCACACTACTGTTGAGCAGCAGGAAGTTTGTTCTAGGCTGTAGCTAGGTGGCAGAAAGAAGCAGCAAAGACACCAGTGGCTGGGTTGTAGCACTAGCCTGCTGCCAGGGAATATTGTTGAACACTGATGTGGACAAATTAGAAAGCCCAGCAGAGAGTTACAAAAAATGATTAGAGGTCTGGAAAACAATCCCAGTTCTTTCAGCCCTTCCTCACAAGTTATTTAGTCTGGAGAAGATAACATTCAAATACCTGAAGCATGTATGTGAAGGGTATGGTGATAAACTGTTCTCTGTGGCCACAGGGCAGAGAACAGAAAACAATGGTCTTAAATTGGAGCAAGAGAAATTTAGATTGGATATTAAGAAGAACTTGCCCACTATGAGGATTTTGGACAGGCTGCCCAGAGAGGTTGTGAAATCTCCATCCTTGGAAGTGTTTAAGAGCAGATTAGACAAACTTGACTGAGATGGTTTAGTGAAGGGATGATTTTGCCTTGAGTAAGAGGATGGACTTATTGACCTATTGAAGTCTCTTCTAGCCCTGTTGTTCTATGATCCTTTTTATGTATCGCCTTTGACATTGGAGTTTAATTGCAGGGAACACATGCCATTGGTTTTACCTATTTTACAATCTTACTACATGCTACTATTAATAATTTAATTAAACATATCTATATACAGATGAGAAGGAGAGGCTGGCAGGAAAGAGATTCCTGGTCTTTCACTGGTTTCATTCATGCAGAATCTAGAGAGGTTTCAGTTATTTATTAACATATGCTTTATATTCCATTTACCTCCTTATTGCAATGGAAATGACTGTATTTACATGCCACCATGCCCATCTCCCCAAAAATTAGCCTTCCAAAATTGGAGTGCGTGTTCTAAGCAGGGAAGCTGATGCCTGTGCTGGAATGGAAGCACAGAGGCATTGGAATGGCTGTTGGAAGCTGTGGTTCCTTCCCAGCCAGCATGCAGCAGGGGTAGAGTCCATTCTTCAGCATTGAAACTAATTTTTAACCCTCTCGCAGCCACTGCTCAATTGGAAGTAGGTTTTGGCAAAGCAGACAAAAATTGCTGCCAATTCAGCAGCAACTGTGAGCTGCTCAGCTAAAAGCCAGAGCCTCCAGAGAAAGGCGAGCAATGCTGAAGAGTAAACTCTTCCCCTGTTTCATGTGGTCAGCATTCAACCTTGCCTCTAGAAAAAGTTTTATTTCTTTGCTCTGCAGTCCCAAAACACAGTATGTGTCTTATTTGGGGGAGTGTGGTGTGCAAGAAAATATGGTGTATAGGTTGGTTTGCTTTTAGGCCATCATGTTCCAGGTGGTCTATAAAGGCCAGATAGGAATGATAGAATGCATTGCTGCCAGACATCCCAAGTAAGAACTCCTAAGATGTGGGTTTAAAGCTACAAACATATATCTTTAATTTGTGGGGATCACACTTTTGGATGCAAGTTTTATAAAGTGCTTCCTCCTGACAATATAGAGCTTTCATTTTGCTGGAGTTTAACTGCAGACATTTTCCTATCCACATGTGGATCTCGCGTAAGTGTTACGCTTATGTGTATGAGGTCTGACATTATTTTGTGAAGGATGGAAATGTGTTTTATGACATACTGCTGACACATGATCCAGTGAAGTTACATTTTTTTGTAATAAGACCATTCTGCAACTGAACCGCCACTCTTCAGCATCAGTCCAGTGGCGGCCTCAGACCATTCTGCAGCTGAAAGTCCAGTAGCAGTTGTATAATTTCCATCCATAATTCTCTAGGGACAGCCACCTAAGAAAAGTGTAATTTTTGAGTGCATCTTCTTTGACTCCCCCCGCTCCACCCACTCCCTCAGTTAGTTCGGTTTGATCATGTTGAATGTTGCAGAACGTCCAGGGATAAAGAGAATGCATGTCTGTCTTTCATTCATCAACAGCAGACAATCCATTCCACCTGAATTCATTTCTGACCAATTCATATTCTATCCTGAATCTCCAGTGAGCAAAGCAAATAGTGTCATCATTGTTTAAATAAGCTTCCTTGAAATCTCAAGTAAAAACTTCTTTGTTTCCAGATTCTTTCTGAGCCTTGTGATTTCTTTCCTGTGTATCATAACTAATTCATTCCTCCCATTAAAAGCCTTGTCATCACTTTGGCAGTTCTCATCTTAATTACTGGTATTTCCTCCTCTCTATTGCTTCCCTTATATCTTTATCTTTGCTCTATTCTACTCTAGATTAATTCCTGGATTCTTCCTTAATTCTTCACCTTCCACTCCAAGCCCTTCTCATATCTCAGCACTGACTTCTCATCTTTTAGTTCATCGGTCAGTTTCCACACCCTCACTGAAAAACTGTTCATAATCCCTGCCTACAGCTCTGCTCCAGTTTCCTCCTCCTCCTTATTCCTAATCTCTTCGCTATCTTTACATGCTTTTGCACTCCCTGTTGCACCATGTGTTTCAGTTCTTATTTAATTGTAATCTCTTTGCAGCTGAGGCCTTGCACTATGTATGTTATAAAGTACTGTGTGTAATTTAAAAATATGTATATTAATAATATGATAAATCCAAGGGAGGTTCTAAATTATGAAATAATAATTATATCCTTTGCTGAGTGAGATGTGTTGGAAGCAGACTTGTTTATACTAAATAAGTTCCTAGGGCAAAGCCTAGGAAGCATTTAACCCTGATTGTCTGGGCAGTTCTGCTTTTGTTCAACTCTTGAGAAATCAGCGCACACAAATAAAAGGGCCTTGTTTATAGAGTAGTTATTAAAAGCTCCATGTTGTTTT
>NW_017728992.1:44106215-44107274 GCF_001723915.1 Gavialis gangeticus | reverse complement strand
GAAATCAGCACACATAAATAAAAGGGCCTTGTTTATAGAGTAGTTATTAAAAGCTCCATGTTGTTTTTCTCACTTGATAATCAGCCACACTCCATAGCATAGTCCCTGATTTGCAGAAATGCTGAGCAGCATTCCCTCCATCTGACAGCAAGGGCCTCTTAGCACCTCCTCTGGTGGGTGCCCCAACAGCCCCCCACTGAACCCAAAGATATAAAATTACCATTTCTGGAAACAGGCTCCCAGTTCTGACTCCATGTGACAGCCACAAGAAGCCAGACCAGCCTTGAAATGAGAAGAAACAACAAGTGATAGCACCGCTTAATTGCACGTTATTTTTGCCCCAGATCCATTGGATCCATTTTCAAGGAGATTTTGCTTGATGGCGGGAGCTGTTCTTCATGGGGATGAGGCTGGAGAGTGGCATTTCTCCAGCAGGGGCACTTTGTCAGGTCCTGTGGCTCATGGTAGGTGTCAGGTTGGCAGGGGCAGATCTGGAGGGTCATAGTGATGCAATTGCACCTCCTTTTGAGTCTAGATCCACTGCAAGTTTAAAACCAACTGGCTGGCAGTGACAACAACACTTCAAGAGGGAGTCGCTTGAGTTCGTGGCTCTTTGCAATCTACCTGATTCCTTCTAAACACTCCCTTTTCCCTTGTATTGTTCCCCCCCCCCCATGGGTTTAATGTTACACTAATCAAGCAATTCTTTTTTCTGCCATTCTGCTTTTTGCTGCTCTTTTTCACAGCCCCACAGCCTGATTTTAACTCCAGATAAAACCATTGCTTCAGGGGTGGAAACATTAATTCTGGTGACCATCCACCCGGGTGTGAGAATTGCTTTTCAGTAGAGCACGGGATGCAGTGCCAGGGGGCCTGGGAGGGCTGGCTTTCATTTTAGGGTGGACAGTCAAGGGTGGTTGCGTGTGAGGCCCGCAGGTCTAAAGCAACAGCACCTCGGGGTGAGGTTTTCCACCGGGGGGGGGGAACGTGTTGTGTTTCTGCACCTAATAAAGGTTGTAGCTTCTGCTAGTTTGGGTTTGGTCGGGGGGGGGGGGGGGG
>NW_017728992.1:44105022-44105885 GCF_001723915.1 Gavialis gangeticus | reverse complement strand
GGGGGGGGGGGGGGCGGGGAATCTGAGACTGACTGTCCCCCCGCCCGCCTCTCGGTGAAGCTTCTAGCTTCTTTTTACGTGGAAGAAAAATGTGCAGGTTGTGGCGGAGGGAGGCTGCACGCCTGTGTCCTAGACGGACCTGGATGCTACAGCCCTTACCGTGTGTGTGGGATAACTCTGTCTCGACGCTCCCCGCTAGGGGGCGACCCCTTCCCCGCCGCGCAGTTGAGCGGCCCCGCTTGGCGCTCCCCTCTCCAGCACAGCTGTAAACACGCCTGCGGGCCAATCGGCGGGCACCTGCCACGGCGCCGGCCAATCCCCGCACGGGCCCGCCTCCAGGCACGGCCGACCAATGGCTTCGCTCGTCCGCGCGCCGCGGACCAATTGGGAGGCAGCGGCACTGCTATCCCTCCCTCCCTTCCCTTTGCCCTTTCCCCGGGCCGTGGCCAGCCCCTGCCAGTCGCCTGTGCCGCTCTGCGGGCGTGGACCCACTGTCACCGCGAGCTACCTGCCCCGGGCGCCGGCACCGCCCCGCCCCGCCCGCGCTATGCTGCTGCTGCTGGCGGCCGCGCTGCTCGTGGCCTTCGTGCTGCTGCTCTACATGGTGTCGCCGCTCATCAGCCCCAAGCCGCTCAAGCTGCCCGGCGCCCATGTCGTGGTGAGCGGGGGTTGGGAGGGGGTCTTACTGGGGTGTAACCGTTCGCGATGACGTATGTGAGAGGGGAGGGGTGCGCGGAGTGTTCCATTGGCTGGGGGTAGGGGGTTGCGGTGACGTATGTGAGGAGAGGGGGGGCGCGGAGTGTTCCATTCGCGCGGGGGGTGGGCCGTGATGATGTGTGTGGGGTTCTGGGGTGACTGGGGGG
>NW_017728992.1:44099239-44100022 GCF_001723915.1 Gavialis gangeticus | reverse complement strand
CAAAGGGACCTGTCACTTCTGTGTCCTCTGCCTTGTCCAGGGGCAAAGATTGGGATTCTTGTGGCTCCTAGGGACAAAAAAAGAAGCCCGGGCAGCAATGCCCCTTGGTGCTAGGCTCCCACTGTGGCTGCTCTGCTGCAGGGTGTTCCCGAGGGAAGAGCCCCATTGCCTCCATGATGCATCTGCCCCTCTTGAAGGTGGCAAGCAGCCGAAGGGGCCCACAGCTCTTGCCCGGTGCTTCTCCTTTCCAGATCCCTGACAGTACTGAACCCTGACCAGCATCCCCGTAAAGCCTGCCCTGCATCAGGACAGGGTTTCAGAACTGTGACCAGGTTCTTGCCATTAGTCATTGCTCTGAGGCCACCTTCCAGTAGACTCTGAAAGCCACAGCAGTGGTGTCAGCCCCTTAGTTGGGTGCTGCTGCTCCCTGGCACACCTTCAGAGCCTTTCAAGGATGGCCCAGGGTGCCACGCAGTGTTAGCACCGTTAGGGCCCTGCTACATGTTATGCTGTGAGCTGCACACAAGTTGATAAGTGTCAGTGCTAGCTTGAGTTCAGAGTGGTTGCATGTCAGGTCAGCAGGGGCCTGGAGGAATGAAAGGTAAGATCTCTGCCCTGCTCATTTTGGGCTTTACCCCAGGGCTCCCCTGGTGTCCCTTTCCCCCACCCCCCTTCCCTGGCTCCCTTGCTTAGTTGTGACTGCCTGTACTCTGTCCCAGGGGAGCAGGCCTGCCTGGCCCCTGCTGCTGAGCTAGTGCTCTCCTGGGATGAGCCTGGCCCAGA
>NW_017728992.1:44090264-44094239 GCF_001723915.1 Gavialis gangeticus | reverse complement strand
GCACCGTTAGGGCCCTGCTACATGTTATGCTGTGAGCTGCACACAAGTTGATAAGTGTCAGTGCTACTTTGAGTTCAGAGTGGTTGCATGTCAGGTCAGCAGGGGCCTGGAGGAATGAAAGGTAAGATCTCTGCCCTGCTCATTTTGGGCTTTACCCCAGGGCTCCCCTGGTGTCCCTTTCCCCCACCCCCCTTCCCTGGCTCCCTTGCTTAGTTGTGACTGCCTGTACTCTGTCCCAGGGGAGCAGGCCTGCCTGGCCCCTGCTGCTGAGCTAGTGCTCTCCTGGGATGAGCCTGGCCCAGAGAGTGACAGTGACAGCCAGGCAGGCAAGTTAACCCTTCCCTGCCTGCTCCCCCATGACAAATCATGGGCAGCCACAAGTAAGTAGGGAGGCAGTGGGCTGGGATCTGGGGAGAGCAGGGTGCAGCAGTGGGCCAATTCTGGGCCAGCAGGGCAGGAGGGTGGGGAATGGTTACACTAAGGTGTAGCCTAGAGTGCCTACAGCTTTGTAATACGGATTGTGTGGAACAAATAATCCTGCCCTACAGCAGCGTAACTTTAAGCTGCCTAACAAATGCTTAAAACTAATTGCAAGTGATCATGTGTGAACAGTCCAGGTTTTAAGAGCACCAGTAGCCACACAAAATTGCCACATGACAATGTTTGTACATTTAGGTGTGCAAACATGATTATACATAAGGTAAATTCAGAGACTTCATGTAGGGATGCATAGTGTTAAAAACATTCTTATCTGTTATCTTTCTGAGCACTTTGCAACAGAAAAATTGCTGTGTCATTTTTCTGTAGTCAAACATCAAGTGAAAAGTAAGAGCTGGCAGCTTGAGTCTGAAGTCTAAAAAGGATGAGAACCACTGCCCTATATCGTACTTGACAAACTTTGGTGCCTTGAACAGCAGATATATCTGTCAAGTGCCATAGTACTATGGAGCTGCTACCTTGTTAAGCAACCACAGATACTGTGTACAGTTGAACGAACAGATCATCCAAGCACACTTTAGTAATACCTTAGTAACAGTACATATAATTCCAGAATTCATTACTAGTTCCTTTGCTAATGTAGATCCTGTGGATCCTATAATAATTGTATACTGGACACATTATACATGTTCATTTACGCTTACAACATTGCTCCACAAGGCAAATCTTGCTGCCATTTAGAATAAGGTGAAACAACTTCAGTACACAAAGCTCCACCTCGGTGCCTCCAAAAGTTAGGTGTAACAGCCTCTTACCTCAACCGTAAAGTTACCAAGGAACTGTTCACTGGCAGACCTTGTGGTCAGAAGCTCTGAAATGAGTTCTGTCTAGTGATCTTGGGTTCATAGACATTGGAGCTGGAAGGGACCTTGGAAGATCAAGTCCAGCTCCCTGTCCCAGGGGCAGGAAGTCAGCTGGGGTCAAAGCAGGGGTGTCCAACCTTTTCAAATGTGGGGCTGGATCATCAACTTTTTATCACCCAGTGGGCCGGCAGCAGCAGGCACTTGTGCAGCCTGTCCAGTCCAGCTGCAGCCTGGGGGCGCAGGGGTCAAGGAGTGCCATCTGACCCCGCCGTGTCCTCCCAGCCACCTGGGCAGCCTCGAGGATGCTCCCACACCTGCTCACCTGGGCTCAGCAGCCAGGGGGTCATGTGGGGACTCTACAGGGGGGTACAGGATGTGCAAGGACACCCCCCCTGCTCCCTCTCCCCCGGGGCAGCCCGAGCCCAAGTGGCAGGGGTCCCTCCCTCCCCAGGGCCTGTGACTCACCACCCACAGCAGGATGTCTGCGGGCGCGGGGGGTTGCAGGGAGGTGGGAACGGCGTCGGCTTCCCGCCCCAACAGCCACAGCAGCAGCATTTCCCGCAGGCCCCACCACAGCATCCCTCTGAGCCAGCATCCATGCCCCCTGCATCTGCCCACCTGCTGCACTGCGACCTGCTCCAGCCCACATGGCCAGCGGGGACCAGTGCAGGGCAGGGCTGGCATGCAAATGAGGAAGGGAGGGGCAGGGCTAGGAATGGAAACCCTGTAATGTGGAGGGGGGGAGCTGGCATGCAAATGAGGAAGGAAGGGATGGGGGGAGGGGAGAAGCTGCACCACGTCGGGAATGTCAAGCTGACGCGGTCCGTATGGGAACCTTGTCCCTTCCTCAGCCCTTCAGCAGCCATTAGGAAGCTGCTATGGGGCTGGGGGAGGGACAAGGGGCAGGAACGACTTTCGTTTCCTGTTGCAGCACTGCAGGCCACAGAAAATGGCTTGGCGGGCCACATGTTAGACAAGCCTAGGTCAAAGGATCCCAGCAAGATAAATGTCCAAATGTCACTTAAAGGAGTCCAGAATAGGTGTTTGCATCACCTCTGGAGGCAGTCTGGGGCCTCGGACAGTAAAGCAGTTTGCACTGCCTCTGGAGCCCCTTGGGGGCTCGGACAGTAAAGCAGTTCTTCCTTGTGTCCAGCCTGAAACGATCTTGAAGGAGTTTGGGACTGTTTGACCTTGTCATCTCTTGGGGCACTCTGGTGAACAGGCGTTCCCCCAGGTCCTGATGTATACCCCTTATAGGCAGCCACCAGGTCCCCCCCCGGGTGTAAACTTTGATAGAAGCTTTTACTTAAGCATTCATGTGAAAAAGGCATGCACAAAGATAAAAGCAAGGACTAACTTTATTTGAAAACTGAGAGGCACAAGTTAGGTGTTAATGTACCTACACTTCTTACAGCTACTCTGGAACTGATATTCTCAGCTGCTGAAAACTATGCACAGTTCTGGACCAGGAGCATATAACGGTGTACAGCTTAAAGCCATGCTGAGAATCTTAGCTGAAATATTAATCAGCACTCATTCACTGGTTTCCCACTCTGTTACATTGTCCCACCCAAAATATGCAGTGAAAGAATTCATGCAATCATGTAAGTCATGGCCAGCCTCAATTTACCAATGTGCAAGACTCCCCAGAACCTCTCTGAAGAGATGCCTCATATCTCAATAACCATTTTGGGAATGGGGTAAAGCTCTTAAAGCTTTTTAACTTAATTGTGAGGTATGCTGCCAAGAATTCTGGGATTATGGTCATGTACCAGACAAACACCTGATTGCCAGGCTGTGAAAGAACTTCATGTAGCAAGCTACTCTACAAATAGTGGTTGAACAATATTAGTTGCAGATACCTGATATCTCTGGCAGATGAAAGAATGGACTGTATGGCCACAATAAAAATTGCTGCTGTCTTTGACAGGTTTGCCAAAAATGCTTTTGGACTTGCACTAAAATGTTTCTGAAATTCTTCTGATTCACCAGTCTGGATTTTGTCATTTGAACATTGGTGGTCACCTCTCTTGCTATGCAAAAGAAGAAAAAAGAATTCCTAGCCCCACATACAGTTGGCATAGAACTCTGCAGTTCTGACTCTGAATTCCCTTTTGTTTCTATGCCTGGGATACAGGGAAAGCCTCTCTGTAAAATCAAGGAATTTTACATGGTGATAGAAGGTGAGGTGGCAGTACGAGCCGTCAGGTAGAGCAGTAGGTCCTTTGATTGCCAAAGCAAAGGTAGATCGAGCAAGCAGTAGGACCTAGAGTAGGTCCTTTGATCTTTAAAGCAGTCTGTTTCTATCCTGGACCTTTTGCTAATTAGCTCTACACATCTTTTTTTTTCTATTGGTAATACTGAAGATATTTAGTGCTTTCAGGATCCCAAGATGGAAAGCACTACATTAAAGCTAATTGTTTATTTTTTAAGTTTGAAAGAGAAGTTGGATGGAAGCAGCTTTCCTGCTAATGAACCTCAAAGTTCTTTCACAATTCTGTTTAAACGAACAAAAAAAAGGGTAATAGAAGTAATGGGGGGGGTCTAACCATGTTGCCAGAAGCTTAGGAAAACTAAAAAAGCTGAAGTTGTGATGCACATTTTACAGCTAATGATGAGGACAAAAAGTTCTACTAAGTTCAGGCACCCCCTTTTTTTTTTTTTTTTTTTTTTT
>NW_017728992.1:44086246-44090241 GCF_001723915.1 Gavialis gangeticus | reverse complement strand
CCCCCTTTTTTTTTTTTTTTTTTTTTTTTCAATTCTTTTTTTCTTTTTATTCTGAGTGACCAGAAATACTGAGAACTTAAACAATGCATACTTTGGTTTCTTCTAAAAATTATAGCTGCTTAATTCAGCCTGTTGTATAGTTCAAAAATTACTGTGACAAGCGGTAGATATAGACAAGGAGCGCAAAGAAACAAAGAGATTTTGTTGGCTAGAGATTTTGCTGGTGTAGTGATTTACACACCAGCAATCTAACCACTGTCAGTTGGATTTTGTTTGCTTGGGTTGTTTGTTTTTTTTTAAGCCCTTGGTTTCAAAGAGATTTGAACAATATGTCCCTATGAGGAAGATTTTCAGACTGCTTACAGGAAGGTCCTCCTAAGCTTAAGGTGCAGCATGGGAAAAAGCACAGGGTTTTTGAGTTGTTTAAAAAAAAACCCAAAAAAACCGAACATGCAGGTAGAGGAGGCTGGTATCACGGGCTGATCAGCAGGAGGATCTTTTTGATACTGAGAGACAAGGCTGAGGCTGTGAAGTGCCTTGGAAGTAAAGGTAGGTAGCTTGTTTGATGCAAACAAGAACAGGGTGTAGTGGAGCAATGAGAGAGATATCAAAATTAAACACTGGGGTAACTTTGCAGCATTGTTCTGAGGGTGCAGACACAACAATTAAAGTGCTTCAAAATGTCACTGGTTGTGAACTGGTTTACAATCGTGAAGTTCTGTGGTAGTAACATCAGAGGGCTGAAAGGTGAGTATCAGGGGGGATGGGTGAGTTTGGACCCATGCTTTTTGGCTGTGTGGTTAATAGGGAATGAGGATGCAGCTGACTTAGTAAAATAGCTTTAAGTAAAAAGCTTATTGCTTTTCTCTTTTTTGTAAGTTGGGAGTAGAGCTCTGTCTACAGACCAGTGGCAGTTGGGGGTGGGGTGCAGAATGATGCAGTGAGGGATTCCAGGAGGACTGACCAGACCCATGTCACCAAAAGCTTGGTATCCAGTTATAACGGTGAACAGGTTCAAAATAATAATGCTTCTTTGCAGAGATGGCATTCATCAGCAGTTCTGCATAGTTGATCAGAGGAGTGCTGCCCATTGAAATAAGATGCAGCAAGAGCTGGAGCACATCGGTGGTCCCACACGGCTGTTTGCTGTGGCTCTGCCTACCCCTGACTTGTGAATAAAACCTAATCTTTCCAAGGGATAGCCCTGCAAACCAAAGCCCTGGTTTTGCTGTAACCACAGCGTACAGGCAAGCTGATGGTGCTGTCTCCAATGATTTTAAAAAGACAAATGAGGAATTATTCAAGATGTCTGGTTAGTTATGTTGATTCTTGACCTGTGGACTTGGCTTCTCTGAGATATCAGACAGGCAAAAGTTTTCAATTTAGACAGAAGGAGAAAGGTCTGAGGCAGGTAGAGAGGTGTTAGTTGAATTTGTATTTACCTATGAGATTATATAGAATTAAGGGATAGAGGAGACATGACCAAGGCCAAATTGCTGGAGCACCTAATCAGGCAGCTTGGAGGAAGAAGGAATCATTCAAAGGATGCCCTGAAAAAACTGATCAGAAAGATGGCAAGGAGAGAATAAAATTTCAAAGAGTGCTTGACTGCCGAAGGCAAGTAGTCGGTTATCAATCTGCCAGTTCAATTGAGTATTAAAAAGGTATTTTGAATTATAGGCATTATGATATAGAAGGGCAGCTTCTATTTTGTACCAAGTTTTCCTGTGTACCGTTGTCTTCACATGGAAACTTTTTTTTTTTTTTATATCAATTTATGTAGTTCAGTCGTGGCACAAGTGAGTTTGACCAAGTGCATATGCAGGTATATAAGGGACAAGCAAGAGTATCATTCTGGAAGGAAGTGGCTTTTTTGGAAATGACTAAAGATCATAAATATGTTAAGATTTTGTCAAGGTTGCAATAATAAATATTGTGTATTATGTATTTGTACAACTTGTGAATTTATTTTTAGTTCATATTTTATTATATAGTCTTAATATTTCTCATACTGAATTATGCTGTGCATTTTTATTTTCATTATTGCATGAAATATCATTCTGAAAACTTTGGTTTCCAGGATTTGAGGGATGAGAATAATGAATGACTGAAACTACTGCTTGATGTGTGGTTTTTTTGTTGTTTTTTTTGTTGCTTGTTTTTAGGTAACTGGGGGTTCCAGTGGAATTGGAAAATGTGTTGCTATTGAATGCTATAAGCAGGGTGCATTTATAACTCTCATTGCAAGAAATGAGGTATGTTATACAAGTTTACTAAAAAAAATGTGTCATGAAGCCATTAAAGTCCCGTTATGATTTTTTTTTTTTTTTTTTTTTTTAAGACAGTAATTAGTCATATTGTGTTTCTGGTAAACACTCACTAAAATCCATTAGTGTGTGTTTGTCCAAGCAATCTGGTTTAGTATCTTAAAAATGTTGACTACCTCCCCACACACACACACCTTTCTTGTTGCAGCTGTTGCTTTTAAGAGTGTGACATCTTTTCTTAGTGGGTGATGTCTTTCTTTATTTCCCCCATTTAAAAAGGTTTTGCTGCCTTTATGTCTTGTGGAATGCACTTGTACATTGCTCTTATTCATCAGAGAGAGCCCTGGTACAGCCTTGAGAATGGCATTAACTTTATTAATCATCTGCTTGCAGGGTTAATAGCAGAGTCCAAAAGATAGGATCTTCAATTTCTATATTGCCTCATGCAATATAGAATATATATCGATATAGAACAAACAGTATCACTTGTTCTGTGCTGTCTTGTACACTTAATACATTTTAGATTTAAAACATAAGAACGTAGAATTCTGAGAACACTGTCAGGCCTTTTAATCATCACTCAATCGTAAGAAAATATGAGAATTGTTAGTTTTTTGTTTTGTTGGGGTTTTTTGCTTGTTGAAACTAGCCAAATTTTTCATCAAAACACTTTAATGCAAAAAATCTTTCAGAAAATTTTTAATTTTGGTTACAATTACCCAGCTTTTCCTACTGTTTTTTTTTTTTTTTTTCAGTTCAATTTGGCAGATTTTTAACCAAAATATTCAATTATTCTGGAAGTGTAAACAAGTTTCTCAAGGAGGCAAATGGCATTTTTCAACCAACAGTTGTGCCTGGTAATCTGTATATAATTGAAAAAGTCCCTTTTACAGTCTTGAATACAGTTCACTAATTCTTACAGTGCTAAGATACTTGCAGAAAGTAAATAAAATTAAAAAAACAGAAAAACTGCCCCAATGTGGGGGCAAGCTGTGTGTGTACAATTACTGCAAGTGTTCAGCAGAATAATTTAGAGAATAGTATATAAACAATATTATACAAATCAGCATTAGCTCCCTAAAGTCTTCCTGTCTGTTACTGAATAAAATATTACTTGACACATTTGTTCTTAGTCCTAACAGCATAGTAAGGGCTTGAATGCTGGCATTAAGTCTCTAGAGAGTGTAAAAATCTGATGCTGTGACTTCTGAGAGCTTAATGAAGCTAACGGTTTTGATTTATAATTTTGTCCATGTTGATACACTAACAAGATCTAGTCATTTTAAATGTTATTATAATATGAAAGAATAATGCTTGAACTATGGTATTCATTTCAGAACAAGCTGTTGCAGACAAAGAAAGAAATAGAAAAATACTCTGTAAATGACAAACAGGTAAGCTTGTTGCTACCAGTAGCTACTCAAATGTTAGTGTCTGTCCTACATATAATTACACTTTTAAAAGGAAAACTCTTTGGGTCATGAAATATTAATTTTACAAATTTGAAAGATATTTTACCCAGCTAGATGTAAGTTCAGGCTTTTCACATCTTTGTTATCATTTGTCATTAACTATACTATGGAGAGGGTCCAGAGGAGGGCCACTTGCATGATCAGGGGACAGCAGGGCAGGCCCTATGAGGAGAGGCTACGGGACCTGAACCTGTTCAGCCTCCAAAAGAGAAGGCTGAGGGGGGATCTTGTGGCCTGTTATAAACTAGTCAGGGGG
>NW_017728992.1:44084376-44085986 GCF_001723915.1 Gavialis gangeticus | reverse complement strand
TCCTACCCTGGGGGTTTTTAAGAGGAGGTTAGATGTACGCCTTGCTGGGGTCGTTTGACCCCAGTACTATTTCCTGCTATGGCAGGGGGTCGGACTAGATGATCTACTCAGGTCCCTTCCAACCCTAGAAACTATGAAACTATGCAGAGCTCTACGTTCCACAAATGGAAGGTTTTTTTGGTGTAAACATGTTCTGAGTGAGTCATATTGTTATGGCTGATGATAAATATAGAACCCTGATTCTGGATCTTGACTCTTAAGTACAGGAAGAGCTAGTATCTTTTTCTTTTGCAAATCCATTCTTTAATTTTTTTTTTAATTAAATCAGCGGAATCATTGATTTGGGAATAGAAATAACTTAATGTTCTTTTCCATGCACTGATTCAGTACAGGCTATGAGTACGTAGTTAAGTCCATTCCTGTTCAGGAAATCACTGAAGCAGATGTTTAAATTAAGCATCTGAAGCAATGGTACAGGTTGAACCTCTAAACACTTCCTTTAGTGTTCTGTTCAATAGGAATGTATTTAAGCTTAAATGCTTTTACTCAGTCTTAGGCAGACAGGGTTCTTTGGGTGAATCTGATATCTTTTATTAGACCAACTAAATAGTTGGAGAACAATATTTAAGCAAGCTTTAACCTGCCTGACAGCTGACTTCCCAGATACTTCTCCACTATTCATCCCCTGTCTCCCCCCCCCGCCTGTCTCTCACCCATTGACTCCTCAGTCTACATTTTCACTGACTGCCTGTCTTGTATGCATACCAGCCCAGCCTCTGGCTTTTTTACTTTTCATTTCATCCAGGAAGAGCACACATCAACTGCTGAAACTTCCTTAGCTTGACGAAGGGTTTTTGAACCTGAAAGCTTGTTTGAATACTGTTCTCCAACTATTTAGTTGGTCTAATAAAAGATATCAGATTCACCCAAAGAACCTTGTCTGCCTATGTCCTTAGACCAACGCAGCTACAACCTACACCCCTTTATTCGGTCTTAGGGCTTCGGTGGTGTTTTTTAGAGCTTCATGCCTTTTTCAGTGTAAACCAAATAAACTTACTGTGTTTGAAACGCATAGAACTCTTCCAAATAGAGAATTCTAAAAATTATGTCCATTCTCTTTTCTTTTTATTGTAACAATGAATGAAAAACAGCAGAAGAACTGGTGTGGTGGAATTGGTTACTTCCCCTCTCTTGGGCCTAGAATTGCTATTAATCATAGAATCATAGAAGTAGGGTTGGAAGAGACCTTGTAGATCTTCAAGTCTGACCCCCCGCCTGAGCAGGAGAAAAATTGGGCTCAGAGCAGGAGAAAAACTGGCTGCCTACTCCAGCCAGGTAGGCATCAAGCCTCCTCTTAAAGACCCCCAGGGTAGGAGCCAGCACCACTTCCCTTGGAAGTTGGTTCCAGATCCTAGCCGCCCTAACTGTGAAGTAGTTCTTACGGATGTCTAATCTAAACCTACTCTCCAACAACTTGTAGCCGTTATTCCTTGTTATGCCAGGGGGCGCTAGGGGAAACGAGGTCTCTCCCAAACCCTTCTGGTCCCCCCAGTGAGTTTTATAGACGGTCACCAGGTCCCCCCTCAGCCTTCTCTTGTGAAGGCTGAACA
>NW_017728992.1:44066009-44079376 GCF_001723915.1 Gavialis gangeticus | reverse complement strand
TCCTCCCTTTTTTAAAAATGGGGGTGATCTTCCAATCATCTGGCACCTGGCCCGAGCACCACAAGTGCTTGTAAAGCCGTGCCAAGGACCCTGCAATAACCCCGCTAGCTCCCTCAACACCCTGGGGTAGAGAGCATCTGGACCCGCTGATTTGAACATGTCCAGCCCCTCCAGAAGCTCTCTAACCCGGTCCTCCCTGGTTAATGACTGGCAAGATTTTTTTTTTGCTGGTAAATCCTCATTTACCAGCATCTATGCTAGCTGTAGAGCACTACTTCTGTCCACAAGCAAATTAGTTGACCAGCTGGGTATTGAGTAGAAAAGAAGCAGTAAAGCTCACAAATAGAGGTGGACTGATGCTACCATCTGATATTAAGGTTGCACAATACCATTTACAATAACTTTTTCTCATTTATATCTTTGTTATAATCTCATAACTTTTGGGCATCTATTCCTCAAATGAATTTTGAATTGCAGACTACAGCCAATTAAGGCAAAATATATTTTCCCATGGTTTTGTTCTATGTCAAAATTCTGGCAGTCTTTTCTTTTGATGTTCTAATGCCCTCTTTCTTTGGATCGAAACTTGATTGGGGTGAAGCCTCTGTGTCAGGGATGTCCTCATGAAAAGCTATCAAAATTCAGTCGAGTCTAATTTATAGGTCTCTCTTTTTTCCCCCACTCTTTAAGGCAGGTAGCACATGCTTACAGAGACTTGTTAGAACTTTGCTGCTAAAATCTTTGACTGTACCATCCTTAGTAGGCATCCTGCAGCTCAGGACTGAGTAGGACTTTAATTGCTACTGCAGGCAGTGCTGGGATTGGGCACTAGAACTAACAGATGTTGCTTGCCTCCCTTATACTCAGTGCTGCCTTGGCTGGGGGCTAGGCAGGGTACTGAAGGAATGATTTAAGTGTAAAGGAAACAAGGGATGGATCTGGTGAAAACAGGAAGCTTGAGACCAGTGGTTTGGGACTTGGTTTAAGGGGAACACTAGGACTCATTGGAAGCTAGCATAGTAAGAAAGGGAGGAGGCCTGGCAAGAAACAGAATTGAAAGGAGAGCTGTGACTGATTGGTGGTGGGGCAAGAATCAGGGAATCAAAGATCGCATGGAAAGAATAGTATTTGCTCATCTAGAGCTATCACAGTGCAGGGGGACTGATTAGGATTGAATAGGCAGAATGAATTCTGGCATTTCGTAGCTTTTCCTGGCATAATTAACAAAACCTTTTCATTTATTTTCAATGTACAGAGCCCTAAACAGGTAATGTGTGCTAAAAGGAATAAAATGTATAGAGAGCTCACAATGTGGCACTTTTTCCAGTTACTTCAGTAGGAGTTAGATTGCACCTTTTAAAGCAGAAGCAGCTTCATTAGTGAATAAATGCAATTTGACCCTTGTATAGAGGAAAGCTGAGGGGAACTAGTAGGGACAGTTTAGAGGATTTATGGTGTCAGTTTTTCTGGCTCCTGCTTAATAAAAGGAATTACCCATATTCTCTGGAAGGTAACATTAATGATACAGGGAAAAAGGAACTCTTAATGATTTAGTGATGGAAGCAGAGACCTGCATATATTATCTGATTGTCTTATCAGAGGTAAAGAATAGCTTTGGCAGATGCTGACTAAAGTGACTCATGTTGCAGGCAACTAATCAGTTGTTTAGATAAGTAATCTTGCTCTGAAGTGTCTGCTGTTGCTCTAGGGTTGCAACAGCTGAAACCTCCTGACTGATCTGCCCTCTGTATTCAACTAAGACAATATCTATTCTTCTTTTAATAGTAGGTTTTTCCCCCTAAATTCTAAAATGTAATAAAATTGAATCACCAACTCCAAGAAAGTAAAACTGAAGAGAACACGAGTTCAAAGCCAAGCCTGGCATCTGTACAGGTAAACCTGTAAGGATATTCAACCTTTCTATTCCCCCTGCTGTTGTAGTCCATGCTTGTCTACTATGATCATACCATAAGGCTGGATTTTGGAGGGTTATCAAGAGGATATTTTGGACTGCAACTTTCTAGATTTTTTTTTTTTATTATGAAATATACTTGTTTGTATATCTGTAGGTCTCAGTTGCTTCTTGTTGGAGAATGAAGACCCAAAGTTTGTGCCAGGGTGGGTAATGTCCAAAGCTTGAATAGTCTTGCAACTCACTTACCTAAATACCCTACAGATGTGGGAACGTCTCAGTCCCCAGTTGGCTCATCTTGCAGTTATTTTTATAAAATTTAGTACAGCTAGTGTTTTATAAACAAACTAGTTAATCATCTGAGGCCTTGTGAGAGAGTTTCAGTATGTGAAAAATGAAGATATTTACTTAAGGCACATGCGAGGTCGTGGTTGGCAGGGCTAACCGGACCTTGTCGTGCATCCACAGGTGCATCTTGAGTAGAGCCAAGGAGGTGATCCTCCCCCTCTACACGACGCTGGTCAGGCCACAGCTGGAGTATTGTGTCCAGTTCTGTGCGCCCCATTTCAAGAGGGATGTGGACAACATGGAGAGGGTCCAGAGGAGGGCCACCCGCATGATCCGGGGACAACAGGGCAGACCCTACAGTGAGAGACTGCGGGACCTGAACCTATTCAGCCTCCACAAGAGAAGGCTGAGGGGGGACCTGGTGACCGTCTATAAACTCACTAGGGGGGACCAGAAGGGTTTGGGGGAGACGCTGTTTCCCCTAGCGCCCGCTGGCATAACAAGGAGTAATGGGCACAAGTTGATGGAGAGGAGGTATAGATTGGACATCCGCAAAAACTACTTCACAGTTAGGGCGGCTAGGAGCTGGAACCAACTTCCAAGGGAAGTGGTGCTGGCCCCTACCCTGGGGGTCTTTAAGAAGAGGCTGGATGCCTACCTGGCTGGACTCATTTGAGTCCCGTTTCTTGTTTTGGGGTTTTGTTGTTCTCCCGCCCTGGCGGGGGGTCGGGCTAGAAGATCTACTAGGTCCCTTCCGACCCTAAATCTATGAAACTATAAGTTGTAACCAAACAATCCATTCCTCTGACCCATTTGTAAAAACATAGGCATTAGGCATTGCCTCTTTTGCACCCTTATTTGTCCATCTTGTTCATGTGCCAACTGTACAAAGTGCCTTTGGGAGAATCTCTGGGCAGTTATCCTTACTGTCTCCCCCATAAAATGTTCAGAAGCCCATCTAGTGTCACTGCAATTTGTGGGACACTGCTGGAAGGACTAGTCAACCTGACAAACAGGATTGGCTATTGGCTTCTGTTTATACAGCAAACAAGTGTTGCAGCCTTTCCGTAAGCAGATGATCTTACTACCTAGGCTTCTGGAAAACTTGGCAAATAGTTACCTGCCACAGTTCCTTGTGTTTTATGCATCATAATTGCAGTAAAATTCATGTTGAAACTTCCTTTGAGAGAGCACTTAAGTGACTTGACCAGAGCCACAGATTAGCAATTGGAATGCTAACAAGAATGCAGGAACAACTAGTCATTGTCATTCACTGGAATACCATCAGTGTCAGGAAAAATTGAGTAAATCTTCAACTTCAGCCCTTGGTTACTATACATTTTACAGATTCAGAACCATCGTTGAAGCTTTCTATCTTTTTGACCTAAAATTAGTGTTCATATTCCTATGAATTCCCGATATGAAACCATGTGCTTCATGGTTCCTAAAAATTAAAGGTCAACCATATTGTGAAATGTCTTTTTGCATCTGTTATGTGAAGAGATCCTCATAGCTTAAATATGTCACAACTGTAACATTAGTTACTCATGGAAATGTTTTCCATTCTGTCAGTTGCAGCTTTCCAAATGAAGCCCAATAAAGAAGTGCATTTAACCTGTTTTATAAAAAATAGTACCAAACTTTTACATGAGTAATATCCTATTGTTAGAACAATCTGTTGAAAAGAATAGCATAGAGAAACTACAGCATTAGTATAGAATTAAGTAAAATAGTGCTTGTTATTTAAGACACAAGTAAAAAAAAAAGTAATAATAGTCTAATCGTAAATTTCCAGAATAAGGTTCTGCCTTTATATATGAATAATCCTGGCCTCTCAGTAACCCATTAAGGTGGGTATTGTCCTCATCTTGCATTTGGAAGCACCTGAGGCGCACACAGACCACAGAAAGTGCCTTTCTTCATCTGCTGAAAAGATTTGTTCTTTAAAATCTTATAAAGAGTTGGACTTGATTCTTATTCTGCTGAATGTTACAGTCTCTTTTCTTTTCATTAGGTTGTGCTTTGTATATCTGTTGATGTGTCTAAAGACTATGGACATGTGGAGAACGTCCTGAAACAAGTAAGGAAATAATAGATTTATTTATGTTCAGAAAGCTCTTTCTCATGCTACAAGTGTGTAGTAGAAATAGTTTCTTGTAAATATTAACATTTGACTTGCCAATCATAGGAAAAACACTTTCCTACCTATTAATATAGATCATGGTTGCCCAACTGGTGGCCCACAGACTGTTTGTGGCCACCAAACAGCTTGCAGCCTGCAAGTTCCCAGTGCAGCTGCCACTGCAGTTCCCCCTCCTGATTTGCTACTGTTATGGCCACCAGGTTCTTTGGGTTCCTCTAGCTTCTACTTACTGCTCCTGTTCTTGGGGGTGGGGCAGTGCAGCAGGAGAGGGTGGGATGCATGTGCTGCTTGAGACAGGGGAGATGGCTGGCGCTTGCACTGTATACAAAAAAGACAGGTACTGGGCTGCCAACATTGTGGATGAACATGTGGCCAGGAGAGGAGGAGGGAGCCAGGCTGTTTGCGCTGTGTGAGAAGGCTAGGGTTCCTACATGGCAGGGAAGAGCCCTGGCGCTGCCTGCATGGAAAGCATCCCTCAGTCTGTAACACACCCCTCATGAAGTCTCCAGAATTGTGGCCTGTGTGGCATGTGGTCCTCATCTGCCTGGAAGTTGGACAGCCCTAATACAGATAATATTTTTCCCTTCTTAGGCTCAGGAGAAATTGGGACCAGTTGACATGCTTGTTAACTGTGCTGGAACTTCAATTACAGGAAAATTTGAAGATCTTGAAATGAATTGTTTTGAAGTAAGTTTACCATGTTCCCTTACTTCTGTTGGACAAATATTCTGAAGTCCTTGCAGACTTGTTAAAATTGTATTAGTGTTTCATGAAAACTCTTAAAATCTTTTTTATGAGGTCAGTTCTACTGTGTGAACTCAGTATATAAATTGAAAAAATATTGTGTGCCTTATAAACAAGAGATGGGCATTAGCCTGAAAAATTTCCTAGAAGATATCTTCCATATTTTGATTAAAAAAGAAAAACTACTACAGGAGAGCTGAGAAATATGGAAAAATTTTAGTAGCTTATGGTAAAGTACTTTGGGTATGAAATAAACTAGGTAGGTAAAATAATATTCTTTTCTGTTTGTCGTACATGTTTGGGTTTTATTTAGAGCTCTGCAAAAGTGTTAGATAGTCTGTCACATTTTGATCTGTTGGGGATCTTGCAGGATACTTTCTCTTGGCAGCTAATCAGTTGTAGTTTGTGCCTCTTGCAGGCCAGTTAACTTGAGTTGAGCACAATTATAGAGTCATAGAAAATTAGGATTGAAAGTGACCTCAGGAGGTCATCTAGTCCAACCCCCTGTTCAAAGCAGGACCATCCCCAGCTAGATCATCCCAGCCAAACTTTGTTTAGCCAGTCCCAAAAACAACCTGCCACACTGGGACATTTCAGCTTGTTTCTGCATCCCAGTTGGAAGCCATTGTCTAGTTTCTCAGGTAGGGATATTTCTGGGCACATGGAGAAAAAGGTGAGTGCCTAGAAAACTTTCAGGCCAAATAGAGCAAGAACTAGTGAGGTGCTTCTAGAGTTGGGGGATCTCTGAGAGAGAGTGTGTAGATTGCAATTTGGGTATATTTATCTAAAGTTCTGTTTTAGGCTCCTAAATCCCAAATAAAAATAAAAAAAAGGATCTGGCCCCTAACTCACATCTCAGCAAAAATCTCTAGCTAGAAGTTTACTTACATGACTCCAGCATTTTGTCAATCAACAGCTCTCTAGGTGCAAAGTTTTAAAATGCAGTCAAATTTATCTCCTCCGTAATTTATTTTAGGCTAACTTTAAAAAATGTTCCTATTGTCAGGGACAGAAATTCGCATCTAAAACGTATCGCCTTCCCTTGCTAAGATGATTCTGGAACAGTTGTTCCAATTAATTCATTCCTTTCCTCAGGTACCTGGAGTGTCGGTCACAAAATCTTGCAAGGAAGCATAAACCATTTTGCTTTTGCTTATGCATACTTTTAAGGGGTTGTGTGTGGATTGAACTCTAGTTAAGGGCACCACTAAGTTAGTTATATACTGACAAGAAGTCCTTAGCCAAGGAAATGACTGATTGTCCTAAGTCACGAGGACTGTTTCCATGTGGAGATGGAAAAACATTGATAGGCAAGATTTGGTTTCAGCTGATTGATCAAAGCATTCATTGTCTTTCAGCTGAGGGGTGCTTGCTGACATGTGAAAAGCACCTAGAATACAGTACTCGGATTAAGTTCTTTTAAGAATGTATTTCTTAAAACTGTACAGTATGTTAAGGAGTAGGATTTGGGTTCATTTAAGTCAACGTCTTTCCATTAACTTTAATTAATACTTAGTATAAAAACCTGACGTGCCTAAACTGGTTCATCAGCAGGCTTCTTGCCTTAAAGCTGTAAGTATATTGTGCAAAGTGTGGTCCATGCTGTTATTATCGACAAGAAATCTAATAGTCTGTCAACACAAGTTGAATTCTCCACACTGCAAAACCAGCAACAGCTTTCCATGGTGCCAGACAGGCAGCAGAATAGATTGCCATCTCACTTTGGTACAAGAAGGTACCATTTCAGTTTACTCTAGGCAAATACTTGAACTTGAAATCACTTGGTACATTAGCAAGCATAGAAAATGGCTATATTTAGCTTACTGTCAGTCTTCCTTTCTGTGTGGAGGAAAGGTTGGACTTCTGTTTTACTTGGGATCTGTGTGTGTGTGTGTGTGTATGTATATGTGTGTGTATGTATGTATGTATGTATGTATATATATATGGGGGGGTGTTTTGTTTTTGTTTCTTTTCCCTTTTGCAGGGAGTTAAACTGTGTTGTTCAACTTTACAAGTACTTACGGTCAATTCTTGCAACTTGTGTTGAAGGCTTCAGACACTGACACCTGTTGTGTTCCTGCTATGCTGAATGGGTGAAGAGTTTTCGTGGTGGGATGGGGATGGGACTGTTCTCACCTGGTGTGCTGTATACTGCAGCTTTATGATGTCCTACTGTTGTGGGGTGTACAACTCATGAAAGTAGCTAGCTGAGCAGTGTATTCACTACCAAACAAATAAGTATAACACAAATAATCATGCCAGATTTTTAAGATAACCTCTGTTTTTGGGTCAGTGTCCCCAGTGACTCCCTGACTTTGGGACTAGGTAATATCCTGCAGTATCTACTAAAAAGGCTGTCTAAAATGTGGCTATACTACCACAGGCTAATTCTCAGCCTGGAAGTGGTGTAGCTGTGCCTGGGCTAATTGGCTCTACTCCTTAGTAGAGCTAATTACTATAACTATTTTCATGCTGCTCTGAAGTGTAGAGCTATTAGCATGCCACAGTTTTTTGTACTACTGTTGCTATAGTAGCTGGAGCAGATGTTAATTACTCCTAGCTGCTGGTTTGTTGCATTTTGCCCCCCAGAGCAATAATTTAAATTTTAAGTTAGCCTGTTCCTGCTCTGTTTGTCCTTATATAATCTGTACTTGTTCAGTACACTAGTCTCATAACTAGGGACCTGCTTAAATCAAGGTGAGAGAGGGTTTTTCATAACCCATTCACAGCACACAGATCCGATTTCAAGGACATTTCCTGGTGGCCCCACCCCTCGGCACTGATTGGTGGAGATGCCCCGACGGGGAGGAGGATTGAGGGGGTAGCTGCCATTGTCTGCTGTCCTTTGTGCCACCCCGCCAGCTGGTGCCTTCCCCTTGTGGCAGCGAAGACTTCGGGGAGCCAGCATTTTTGTTGTTGTTGATTCTATGAAATCTGTTAAACTGTGAATTAAGTAGGTCGCTACCCATAACACACAATTTTAATTGAATTATAGATTATGGAAGGTCAGGATTTTTTCTTCTATAGAGCAGAGACAGACAAAAAACTTTGCCTTACCCTACCAGTAGCTGGGTGATATCCAAAATGTAAATCATCAGACTTCTGACTCATGTTTTGAAACATGTAAAACTGTGTGTGGCTTTACTTTTAATTCCTCATTGTATGTTTGCATATAACCGAATGCTTAATAGTTCTGTACACCAGGGCTTGGCAGCCTATGACAAACAGGCCAGATCCAGCCAGTAGAGCCGTAGATTTGGTAGCAGGGGGTCTCTGCTGGTACTGTGGCCACAGTCAGGTGACATTCTCTCCACTAGAGGGGGTTTTGCTGCAAAGTGACAGGAATGGCAGCCAGCTCCTAATGCCTGCTCTCCTTCTGCCTGAACTGGGTTATTCTGACTGCTCACCAGAAAACGTTGCCGACTCCTGCTCTACACGGTTGCAAAAAGGCTTTTTCTATATTAAAGTCAGAGTTCAGTAATTGAAAGATAGTAACTCTTTTTCTTTCTGAAAAACAACATTTTGTTCAAGGCATTTAGTATGTTAAGTGGCATTAGATAATTTATATTGAAATATTCATGCTTGAGGTAGGCATCTTGACCACAAACACTGTCCTAAGTTTTAGAATAGAAAACGGTTTTATCTTTCCTAGAGCAACTGAAAGAATTAATCACAAGTCTTTTAAGAGTTATGATTTGACAGATTTAAGTATGGATTTTGAGAAATGTCTGTTTGACAAATAGTATATAATTTGTGCAGAACTTAATGGCCGTCAACTACCTGGGTAGTGTTTACCCAAGCCGTGCAGTAATTCCTACCATGAAGGAAAGAAGGATGGGAAGGATTGTGTTTGTATCATCTCAAGCTGGACAGCTGGGGCTGTTTGGTTACACAGCTTATTCTCCAACAAAGTTCGCTCTTCGAGGATTGGCTGAAGCGCTGCAAATGGAGGTATGACTCATATACGGTGGCTTAAGGAAAAACATTGCATCCCTTGCATACTTACGTATGCTATCACATACTATATTACAAAAATGCTTCTATACAATAGAACCAACTAATAGACCTGTGCGTAGCAGCAGCATTTGATTTGTCTTTGGATTCAGACGATTTGAAGGGATTTGGCTACCAAATCTCCTCTGAATCAAACACGTGGTGGCAGGGACATGGCAGTGGCGAGTTGGGCCCCATCCCATGCATTGCACCCGCAGGTACCACGTGCTGTTCCGGAGCTGGAGTGGCTCCAGCAGTCGCCCAGAACCCAGCAGCACTCGGCCTGAGTGGTCCCAGCTCCTGGACAGTGCATGGAGCCACACTGCACCTATGCAATGCAACAGCTGCTACACAGGTGCCAGGCAGGGGGAACCGATCCCTCCTGCCTTGTGTTGCACGGGGGTGCTTTGCCACAAGCCCGGAGAAGCTCTGATTGCTGCTGCTGGAGCCAGTGAGTGCAGAGTTTGTCCCTTTACTTACCAGCACAGAGCCCAAGTCCAGCTCCCTGTGGCAGCGAGTGGGGGCTGTCCAAATCAATTCAGAGGCTTCCGATTTCAATTCGGACCTTTCAGTGGGTCTTCGGATTCAGAGAATCTCCTTCAAATCAAATAGGCTACAAAAGCTTCACGTAGCCCTACCAGTTAAGCAAAGTGATAGTATTTGAAAATGACACATCATTTTCATTTCACAACTCTTCTGACAAATCCTAAGTATACTTCAGGACTGAAAGTCACTTCAGAGTTCCATGTTTGTCAGTAATGTTTGGATAAAGTGTCTATCTTAGAAGTAAAAAAAAATTTCTAGTTGTTACTCCTGCAAATTATCAGGCAAGTTATTTTCTTTCTGTTTTATGCATCGTTGCTGATAAATAATAGTGTTCTATTAGATCTTTAGTGGGAATTAATTGCTCTTTTATAGGTTGCCCAAATTTAACTGAATGAAATTTCAATAAAGAATTCTGATACATGGGAAGGAGTAGAATTGGTTCATTCTTAGACTCAAGAAGCCCACACAGCCTGAAGTAAAATGGTGAAAACCCTTTTTTTTTGAAAGGGGCTGTGATTATGAACAAGACAAATCTGTTGAATTAAGAGAGACCTTTCTAATATAATTGTTTCTAGTGCTATTTGTTTTCTAGACCTGTATTCTCTCGAATCTGTGAAAGGTGTCAACTTATAGTAAACCATAATGTGTCCTTTGCTTTAATTTATAAATTAAGTTTGGGTCGGGCCTAGTGGTAAACAGTTAAACAGATTTGAGAGTAGAGGGAAAAGCAGTCATGATAAGTATATCCTAATAGGCACCCAAGTAAAATGCATTTAAAAGTTAAACAGTTTCATCTAATTAAATTTAAAAATATAATGCATTTTCCTTTTGATTTATAGATCAGCAATTCTCAACCAAAGTGTAGCAGCACTCTGGCTGCCATGAGATCTTTTCAAGGGTGCTGCAGGGTGCCATGAAATGTTATCACTGTTAGGTGTGCAAACATGATTTATACGATAGTTCCAGAGGTTTCAAACTGGAATTCATAGTGTTACAAATGATCTCCCCTGTTGTGGACTTTGAGTTCTTTGCAACAGAAGAATTGCTCTATTATTTTTCCTGTAGTCAAAAACAAATGAAAATTAAGAGCTTTTATTTTCTGAGCAGTGTCTCGACTCTTAACAAGGTTGAGAACCACTGTTAGACCTTTGTTCCCATGATTAGGAGTGCTGTAGAGATGGGGTATGCTCTTTATATAGCTAGAGCATTTTTGCACATGTTTCAGGGGAGGCACTTCAATTAGAGCGGCTCCAAGAGCCACTGTAATGAAAGCGACAGGAGCGTCTCCTGTATCAGCATCCCCATGCTTCAAAATGGCAGCAAGGATACTGCCTAAAGCTCATTGAATGACCTTTAGTTAAAGTGCCCCCATCACCATCTTGAAGTGTGGATGCTGATACATGAAAGGCTATTTGAGCATGGTAATTACCACACTCCAGCAGACTCGTTTAATTGAGGCTGCTCCGATGTGCTGTAAAATTACTGTGTATCGAAACAGCCTCCTGGCTCGTGTACAGGCACCCCTAGTGACTGGGGTATGCGAGGGGGATGCCTCTCTCCACTCCATCTGTCTGTCTAATGGCACCTGAAGGCTATTGGTTCAGACTTCTTGAACATAAGGTTAGTCATTTGATTTCTTAGGTGGCTGATGATTTTTGCTCAAGCCTAATTCTCTACTCTGAGTCCTTGAGCATCTGAAAGTTAGATAGTTCATCAAGTAGATTAGGACACAATACTTAAGAGGAATGAATATTTATGAAAGGTATATTTTTTGTACTCTAATGTTGCTTCTGGGTTCTCATACTTTGGATGTAAGTTTTGAATCATTGAGCTTATTTGTATTGAGGTAGTTTATCATAAGTTGGTACCTTACTGTGTGTACTGTACAAACATCTAAAAAGCAAATCCTTGCCTCGGGATTCTTTCTTCTTTCTTTCTCCCTTCCACATTTTTTGTTTTGGGTGTAATGTTTTCCCAGTTTTTATTTTCTTGTGATTTCTATCTTTTACTATCTCAAGGGTTAAAAAAAAAAAAAGGGACTGCTGAATGCCAACAAACCTCAGAGCCTTGAATTTGTTTGTACTGACTTCTGCCACCTCTACTTTTTACCATCTTTGCCATCAGTAAATGAATATCGCAGACTAATGTTCATTATTATCTTAATTTAAATTTGTTCTTGCTGTAGATTTTGAAATCATAGTCGGGCAGAGGGGTTCAGCTATGTTGTGAATTGTTCCTATTGTTGTTATCTTGAAATAATTTAATAATTAAGAATCGGGACTAGGGGTGGGGGAGTTATGTTGTTCCTGCACTTCGATGCTCCCTACTTTGCATTTAGCAAGAATTTTAACTATTGCATTTTGGAATGAAAGACTTTAAAGACCAGTTATATAATAAGATCAGATATTTATTATGCTTCCTCATGAAAATTTTAGCTTTCTTCCTGAAAACACCGTCTAAGATTACTCGGGTATTTGCAGATTTGTAACTTGGGGGTGGGGGCCGTAATATCTTAACTGTACAACAGAAAGTCTTCTAAATGTGACTACTTTAAAATGTCTTTTGTTTAAAAGTGTTTGTTTTTGGGTTTTTTGAACAAAATACAGGTAAAGCCTTATAACATCTACATAACAGTTGCCTATCCTCCTGACACTGACACACCTGGCTTTGCAGAAGAAAGTAAAACCAAGGTAATTCTAATTCTTAAAGAATCTTATACACATCCATAAGATTTGTCACTTAAAATTGTATGGTCCTCTATATTCACTGACATGTTTTTGAGATTAGTATGCTAGAAATATTTAACACTGAGTACAGTATACTATTTAACTTTATCAAAAATTGATCAGCGCAAACATTCAGTTTGGTTCAGTGTACATTTTGAATCTTTTTGATTCAGCCAGGTAGATGTCATGCCTCCTCTTAAAGACCCCCAGGGTAGGAGTCATTACTACTTCCCTTGGAAGTTGCCCTAGCCGCCCTGACTGTGAAGTAGTGACTTCAGATGTCTAGTCTAAGCCTACTCTCTAACAATTTGTTAGACACAAATTAAACACTTACCTCGTGCTTAATATCAGAATAAAGCTATTTGGGTTTTTATGGTATTTGACCACAGCCCCTTTCTACATCTATGGGTAAGAAGAAGAGAGCATATTTTGGCAGGATTTAATGAAAATGGTTGGAGGCTGCAAATAGCTGTGGAAAGGTTGATCTGTAGCCTTGGATTGAGTGGGAGGTGGAATTGAGTGTTTTTGAAAGTTGTGAGTTAAAGACAACAGTCTCTGCAGTGGAGGGGGGGAGAGAGAGAGACTCTATATAATTGATAATTAATTGACATGGACATAGATATAGATATCTATTAATTATATATTATAATTTATTGCATTTATAATATACTCATCTTTTGTCTGATATTATATCATAATTATACACTAATTTATATATAATTAATTGTATATCAAAATTTAATAATGTGGCTTGATATAGATAATATAAATATATAGATAAAGCCACATTATTAAAAATTAATAATCAGTGTTAGTGATCTGTATAAAAAACAGGAAATCTTGATTTTAATTTTCCAGTGTATTTGTACTTCATTTATTTTCCTAATGAAGGTTTTTCATTGGCTGGCCAAACGTGGACTTGTAATCAAATAGCCTTGAAAATAAGAGACAGATTGTATTCCATCTATTAGGTGCTTAAGTGGGCTTTGCCTGTGTGGGATCATATTCCCCATTC
>NW_017728992.1:44038689-44061009 GCF_001723915.1 Gavialis gangeticus | reverse complement strand
ATTTTAATTTTCCAATGTATTTGTACTTCATTTATTTTCCTAATGAAGGTTTTTCATTGGCTGGCCAAACGTGGACTTGTAATCAAATAGCCTTGAAAATAAGAGACAGATTGTATTCCATCTATTAGGTGCTTAAGTGGGCTTTGCCTGTGTGGGATCATATTCCCCATTCCCTGCTCAAGTCCCTGAAAGAACAATTTATGTAAAAGTGGGATGGGTTGTCCTCCTACTCCGTTTTGTTTGTTTGTTTATTTTATCTTGTTTTGTTTTTTTGGTGGGGTAGTGGGGAGGGCAGAGGGAGGTTGTGACTGCAGTTTAAGGTTAAGATGATAGCTGCTTAATTTTTTTACATGGGCTTAAGCGCAGGGTGTTAGTGTCATGGTTAGGCATCTAGGTCCACTTTGGCATCTAATAGGTGGAATAGGATTTCCCCCTACATTTGGTGCTACTATTTTTTTCTTAAACCGAAAGATACACCGCATCCATGCATTTATGAAGCTTACCATATATTCATATTCTAAATTTATGTGGGGAAAAACAAATACTGAATGAAGTTTCTTATTTGTAGATAAATGTTTACCAGGCAGTCATAAGCCACTCCTTGCAACCTGGCCAGCTACCGTGGCTACAGATCTCTGCCCTCCTCCCGACCCTCAGCCATAGAAAGGCTGAAAATTTTGAAGCACTGTAGGAATTGGAAAGGAAGGGCTGGCAGTGAGCAGATGCTATGGAGGAAATAGACTATGACAAGCAGTCAGACATGGGGCTGCAGCAAGCTGTTGATTTCCCAGCCTGTCACAAGTTGTATCCAGTCTCTTCACTGGCCAGATTCTGCCTGCAGGCTGTGGATTGCCAGTGCTTGGTTTACTGAGTGCCAGGATCCATTTGGACTGAGATTTAAATTTCAGAAATACACAATAGCAACTTTCAGTTGTTTGTTTGCAACAGATCTGTTGGATCAAAAATTATCTAAATCATGGGGGCTCAGCCTTTTGGCCCCCTGAGCCAGATGAGTGACTTGAGGTCAGTCTGCTGGCTGGCTGGAGCCCAGCACTGCCCTCTGCCTGGTCCCACGTGCTGGGACTGGGCCCCTGGAGGTCTGGCACAAACCCTGCGAGCTCGGATTGGGCACTCAATCCAGCATGCAGGGCCCAGGGCTTCCCTTGGGACTTGAAATTTGGCTGCAGGGAAGAGGTGCCACCACAGGCCAGGGATTGAGCGCCTCTGATCTAAATAAGAGACTTGAAGTGTATATATCCCTTAAGGCATTCAAATAGAACATCAGCTGCTGCAATTCGCAATGTCATCTGATGGGGCAGTAGAGACAGCGTAAATTAATTCACTTAAGCCTTCTGCAGGCAAATTTCATGTCACAACGAATAATGGTAACTTCAGTATTTTTGCTTCCTGTGTGCTGTCAGTATAAATAATATTTATTTTCTACCACAGCCTCTAGAGACCAAACTAATTTCGGAAACGTCATCTGTGTGCCAAGCAGAACAGGTGGCCAGAATTATTGTCAAAGATGCCATAGTAAGTAAATTAATTAATTAAGATCTTTGGGAGGGGAATGGAATATGAAGGGGTTCAAGAAAACCCTGTAGAAAGGTTTAATGGGACAAATAAATATAATCTACATGGCATTTTACTCTTTCATTTTTCTAGGAATGTGAATATATATTTTTTTCCCATTAAACAATAAATACTTCAGAAACAATCTTTCACTTAATTCCCTGGAGCTAGTGTGTACCTGGAGTTCCTACTCATAAAATAGCACTTAAATGATACAGCTGTGTCATGTTAGAAAAAGGTTCTGACCTGAATTATGACGTGTTCTAAAAACTGAAATCCTGGTGGCTTGTCATGCATCAAACATAGTAAAAGGAAATTGGCCTAATCCCATGAAGAGTTTCTTGAATCATTTATTTATCTATTTTAGTTCAATGACTGTTCATCTGACTCTTAAGACAAGGTATTCTAGTTTGTTTTGAAAACTTGAGTGCCTGTTTTGTGAATGATAATGCAAAAAATACTGGCATAGTAGCCATCAGCTTTTCCAGAATCTCTTCAGTCCCTGGGACACCTTGTGCCATCTTCATGTTTAAAGAAAAAAATGGGCATCACTGGGGACAGTGTTGAACAGTAACTAATGACAAAGGTGTCATGAGAATGCTTCTTTATGTTTGCTTGCAGCTACTTAAACAATTAAACAAATATGAAATTAATATATTTATAAGGTCTGGGAACTTCAATCCCAAGAGTAATTCTTTTCTAAATCTAGATAGAGCAGAATGGCTTATATCTTAAAGCTTGATATGTAAACCTAGAGATGGTGTTTTAACTGTGGGTTTTTGTAAGTGTTTGCCAACATACTTTATTATTTTGCTAAACTTTTAGATAAGTGTGAATCCTATGGCCAGAAAAATTAAACAACTATTTTTTTAATTTTTTTTTTAGGGTGGAGGGGAAAATGTTTGCACTCTAAGTCACATTTAAACTGTTATACATGAGAGTTATCCAGAAAAACTTCAGTAAAAAAAGATGGAATGTTTCTTTAACTAGTTTCTATTTTCTTTTGTATAAAGAGGAATCTTAATCGGCCCACTACAGTTCTCTCTTTAGTAACGCTGTCTAACCCAATCTTACTATTCTGTTGGATGGGAGATTTTTTTTTCATGAAAATGCAATAACGCTGTTTTCAATGTGTCATTCATATAATCAAATTGCATCCAGTATTTATGGATAGGGTGGACACACATTTGAAAAGCCTGAATCTTTTAGCTGTGTTCTATGTGCTCAATTTGGTGTTATAATAGTTACTGTAATACTACTTAAAGGCTATGCCCTGGAGCTGGGAAGGGATGGGGATCATAGGTCTGTTTTACTGGTGCGCATTTTAAAAAGTAGCCTTGCCTTTGGTAACTTACCCTTAGAGTTTTTTTCAGACTTCCCTGAGATGGCCTGTTCACTTTGGGATCTTGTTTCTTCTTTGTTTTTCTTTTTATGCCCCATTTGCCCACCTCTAGTTATGCTACTGCATGTACCCAAAACTTACACACCAAGAACTTCTATACTTCTTGTTGCCACACCCAGACTGTCTCCTGATTGCCACACTTCCTGGACAGCCTGTGTTCCCAGGAGGATTTACCTCCATTTCCCCCTCCCTCCGCCTACGTTCTGCCTTCCAAAAACCACCAGGTATATATATTAGTCTTAAAAAATCCGGCAAAGTTGGAGAGTTCAAGAGCTATCTTTCTAAAGTATGTTTACAAGCAGAGAAAAACAACTTGAATAGTTGGGATTCTGAGGTTTTCTTTCCCACATGTGAGCTTGCTTTGCTTCCAGGACAGCATCAGATTCTCCTACCTTCATTGAGTTTTGTTTTGAACAAATCTGCATGCGCTTGAGCAGCCATTTCTCTTTAGACTAATTGATTAGTTCACTGAATTTGAGAACATTTTCTATAATAATCCTTCTGTTGTGCTACAGTATAGCACAATACAGTCTCAGCAAGAACAAAATAAAATAAGCCTGTTTGTATTGATAACACTTTCTTAAAGCATAACTTGGCATAGTGCATAACTTCCTGAATTTTTTTTCTTCTCCCGCCCAGCAAGGGAATTTTAACAGTTCTGTTGGTTCAGATGGTTACATGCTGTCAATACTGACCAGTGGAATGTCACCAGTAACTTCCATTACTGAAGGGCTTCAGCAGGTAAGATATAGAGAGGCTGTGGTTTGTTTGTTTTTTCTTAACTGTATTTATTTACTAGGACAGAATATAGTCTGTATTTTCAAAGTACTTTTAAACATTTTCTTCTACCTTGTCAGAATAATAGATATTTACATATAAAGACTATGTAGCACAGGGAAGTACTTCCCTACCCCTCAAAGCCACAAGTTGGTACCACAGCTAAGATTAGCACTGGGATGGTTTTAAGCTCTTCTTGCTACTTACTCTCCAACCATTATATACAATGATGATGATGTCATGAGTCTCCAGTAAACTTTGGGTTCATTTTTTTCCATTTGTATTGCTTGCATGCCTGCAACAGCACTGTATTATATATACAAGTTATTACAAAGGGTATGTTGAATAAACTGAAAGCTGTCTTTCTCTCTCTACTTGCAGATGGTTTGCATGGGCATTTTTCGCATTGTTGGTTTGTTTTACCTAGGAAGTTTTGATAGCATAGTTCGTCGCTGCATGATACAAAGGGAAAAATCTGAAAGCACAGATAAAACTGAATAACTTTCCTTGAATCAGAAGGTCACATAATATTGGACAGCTTGCTGCTAAATTGGACTGAATTTCTTACCTGAAGACTAGAATAAAGGCATTTGGATATGTGATGGATGAGTTCGTGTGAAAAGCAAATAAAAGAAAACAAAAGTACAACCCCAGAAAATGCCAAACTATGCAAAAGTATGAAAGAGAACTAGATTTTAAAGATTTTTTTTTTCAGTGGTTTAAATTGCAGTAATGTTTGAGGTTTGTTCAAGAAGAGTAGAATTTCATAGTGAGGTATTGCTGGTAATTCTGGACAAATACTTCGGTTTTCTTATTTTGGTGGTGCTTACAGGTAAGAATGAATACCATGACGCGCTCAACTGAAGAAGTTTTGAACTCCCCTTGCTAACTGGGACTTCCAAGACCACATTTTAATTTGAATGATAACTTTTTCTCATTGACAGTAAGTCTGAAGATCTGTCTGTCAGTAATGGCTTCTTTTGCTATATTCATCGTGCACCATTATGATGGGTATGGGAACCTTAAATGGTGGAAATTCTTGTATGATCCAAGCCTTCTCAGTGTGGGACTAGTTAAGAGGTATGCTATACTGATGCATACTCTCTAAAGGGAGATGAAGAACCCATTTCCTACAGAGAAACGCTAGGAGATACAATTTTTTCTGGCTTCCTGATATATAGCGTCTTAAAAATAGAAAATCAAATCATTAGTACATAAGTGTTTAAAATGGCCGTGAAAGTCATAATTGTTTGAATACTTATAATCTTCTAATTTATTCCCTTTCCTTTTGTTTTGCCAGTTTTGCTCTGGAGAGGAAGGTAGCTTCCGATGCTGTCATTGTGCACATTTTTAAAAAGACTGCAAACAATGAGCCAAATGATGATAGAATTGGTTGTAATTAAAGTGTAAAAATAGCAGATACTCTTCCAGTAGCAGGAATGTAGCTTTCACAGTGTCAAAGTGGTATTCCAGGTTAATTGTTATTCCTGGATATGAATACACTCTTTTTTTTAGGATGGCAAGGTCTGGTTTAAAAGTACTCTCTCTCTGTTTTAGCTGTTGCTATATGTACATTGTAATGAGTCAATTTTGTTCTACATCTGTACCAGAGGACAGTGAATACAACAGTATCTTCTAACAATTTAAAGTTTCTAACATTGAAAATGCTTTGTTTATAACAATGATGGTATAAAGAGGGTGCAGTATATACTGTTCATTTAATGGACGATTACAGTAAGTGCCTATGATGAGTCTTTTTGCAAAAGCTGCATCCTTCTTATTTGTTAGCACTGCTACATCTTAGATGTCAGATTTTCCATGATCAATCAGAAGTCTAAATTTAAAACTGCTAGTAAAATTTGGTATTTGCACTTGACAAGAAATGGTTTTCTAACCAGATATTTGACAAAATTGCTGCTGTTTTTAATGAGAGAGCATTTGCATAATTTTAAACCCTCTTCCTAAAGAATTGTTTAATGGGATGCTGTAGGATAATTTTGTATTTTGATCATTAATTGTGGAAGAACTTCAAATGTAACAGCAAAGCTTTTCCTCCACCCAGTGTAATTGATCCATTTTTACTTTTGGTTTTTTTTGCACTGGCACAGTTCATTTTACAAGGTTCATTTTACAAATACATAGAAGAAAATTCATACTGGCCGGCAAAACATTTTAAACCATTTCACTCTCCTTGGGATGTAGATTAGGTTTTGTGAGATGTTTACAAAACCTAAAGTTTGGGTCCCTGCCAACTAGTGTCTCTAAATAAATATGTTTGAAGTTGTGCATGCCTCTAATCATATGATTAGTTTTGAGAATAGTAAGTGTTGTTGCATTTCTAAACAGCTGAGTTTCTTACAGCAGAATAATCTGTTCTGCATATACATTAACTATCTTATGCTGCTTAATACAGATTGCATATTACAAAGCATTTAGGATAACCTCTGTGATCGATGTCTCCATGGTTATTCAAAGCCAACACAGCTATGCTGTTAGGATCCTATGATCTCTCTTATTAATGTGTAGGTTTCAGATATGAATCAAATGCATGATTTATTTAAATGTTTTTAAGTCAATTACTGAACTAAAGAGCATGTGACTTGCATCAGAAGCATAAAGGCCAAGTTTTCTAAATAACTAGAGATCCTGAGTGCCTCAGTTTCTCAGTGCTGAACTTGACATGGTAAAGGATACTTACTTTTCTAAAGAAAGTGCTGAGAGCAAATTTAAAGTTTCTCAAACTGGGCTTTGACTAACTAGTCACTTTGTAAATCTTGGATGTAGATGATGAATTATGAGGCAGAGGTGTTTTAAGAAGTAAGAGACTATTGGATGAATTTGATACTATGATCCACTCGTGCAGAGGCTTAAGCTTATATGTAACACTGCATATTCAGTAAAGCTTCTTACTGTATGGAAGTCTCTATAGATTGGATCTTCTGGCTATTGAAGTTGCTTGAACCAAGTTAAAAAAGCCCTCAACATCCAAGGGTTACTTCTTTTTGCTGGTGCAAACTACTGCACTTGGCTTACTTACTAATTGACAGACTTCACATGCATTAGTATTATGACATTTTGTAATCGAATTCAGTAATTGGTTACAGTAGGGGTGTCAAACAGATGGCCCACAGGTGGAATTCAGCCCACAGAGCCAGGTCATCTGGTCCACAGACTTTTTGTCCCAATCCTGGCTGTGATAAGCGACCTTCCTAGTGCAGCAGCCAGCCACCCAGGCAGCAGCCACTGGGATCAAGCCCAGTATTGTGGCTGATTCCTGTCAGCAGCCAAGCACCCATGATACCAGGTTTCTTTCTGCAGTGCTGCTGGGACTCCAGTGTTGCGGCTTGTGGCCAGGCACTTGATTGTAGCTGTGGGAAGAAGCAGCAGTGCCAGACTTCACACGGTGCTGCTGGGGCACCTGCTTGGCTGCCAGGCACATGAGTGAAAATAGTAGCAGTGGAGGTCCAGCAGCACCACAGCTTGTTTCTGTGGCAGTAGCAAAGTACCTAGGATGCCAGGCTCTTTCTCCACTGGGTCCCTGATTGGCTATAGCAGGTGCCACATGTTGTGTCTTGTCCTGGACCAACCAGAGTGGGCACTGTGTACTAGATCTCATGTGCAGGGCAAGGGGAATACATGGGCCTGACCCAGCCAAGAGGGTTGGTCCCACACCATTCATCCAGCCTGTGGACTGGTCCCAAACTGCTTATCTGGCCTGCGGGGCCAGATGACTTTTATACCCCTGGGTTACAAGAATCTAAAATGTTTTAACCTAAATTTCTGTTTTTTAAGTTACTGTAACAAATAGTAACCTACGCATTTTTAAGGTGGGAGGGAGCTGAAAACAAGAGTACTATGCAAACTTGCCTACAGGTTCTTACTTGCAGCTAAATTTAATAAAGAAACCTGCATCTAAAAACTTCAGTAGTGAAATTGATCTGTGAAGAATCAAACAAAACAACCTTTTACCACCTTTTGTCAAATGACCATAATTTAATCACTAGTGCCATAACTAGTCAACATCATATGCCTTTTCTTGATCAGTTTTCAACTTAGTTTAGGTTTGAGAGTTGAACCAAAAATGTTTCTCTTCCATTCCATGTAGCTTCTAATTACTGTTTTAAATTCAGACTTAATCATAACATTACACAAGCTATATTTTTCTGTAGGGTGTTTATGTGCAATTTAAGTAATTTAATATTTTACTAAAATATAATTAAACTGTAAGGTTGTTTGCTGTGAAAAACTCTAGGCACTTTTAAATGGTAACAATGTATAGGATTATTTTTAAAACATTCCATCTTGTGCTTGTTCATAAGTACTTTTTGTGCTGAAACTGTAAACTAATTTTCGTATTTTGTATTTCTCAAAATAAATGGAGGACCAAGGAAGCATATCATTGTGATGGGTTTTTTGTGTTTTCCGCCCCGAAGGAATGGTCGCATTAACACATGGGCTGACAACCTTGTATTTTGGGGGGTGGGGTTTGAGCCTCAGACTAGAAGTAGCTGCACAGGCCTGGTAGCTTCCATGGTACATCAGCAGCAAGGGGGTTTTCCCTGCATCCCAGCTGAAAACGCACAGCTGGGAACTGCTTCTGCAGAACTGCTGCTTCTTCCAGCACCCCCTGCTCCCTAACTGCAGTGTGAACCCAGCTTCCAGCTGAAGAAGCTGCGCTGGGGCCAAGCTGGGCAGCTGGAAACTGCTCCCATGTTGCTGCCTCTTCTACCCCTTCCTGTCCACCTGCAAGCCCAAAGCATGCCTGCATGCACATGTGAACACACACTCGCACAGGATGGGTAGAAGTAGCAGCAACATGGAAGTAGCTTCCAGCTGCCCAGCACGGGTACAGGCAAAGCCTTCTGGTTCCATGGGCTAGATGCAGTGGCTTTGCAGGCCACACATAGCTGACCCCTGCCTTAGGCTGTGAGATAAATTACCTTTTAATGTTAAGTGAAAGCATTGTGCAAATGAAACTTAAAAGGCTGTTCGCTATACAGATTTTTTTCAGTACATTTGCATGCTTTTTATTGTACCAAGTTTACATTTAACATATGAAAAATTTATTCAAGGAGCAAATTTTGATGAAAAACTTAGATAAAGAAGTTGTTGCAATGAACGTCTCAGGAAATATGGAGAAGAAATAGCTTCCATGTTACCAATTTTATTATATAATGCATACCTTCTCAACATTGCTAAAACATTCTATAGGCCCCACAATTGGAGAAACCATTTTGCAGGGGTATAAGTGTCTTTTTTTTAATCCCAGGTATTTTATAGGATCCGATTCATGCTAGTGAATTCATCCTTTGAGTACAGGCAGTCCTCAGACTTGCGACACAATTGGTTCCTGAAAACAATGTTGCAAGTCAAATGTCAGGGCGCAAGATGAAGGCACAGCTTGTCTGGGGGGAGGGGAGGCAGCTCCTGCTGCTGCACACTGCTGGTCCCGGAGGGCACGGGGGAAGCCCCTGGATCTATGCGGGGCAGGTGGGCCTGGAGTTGCACTGCGCTGCCCTCTGGGTAGGCACTGGGAGCGGGGGCTAGGCCATGCCACTTCTGGACCAGCTGGGGCGGGACAGCCGCTGCGCTACCTCTGGACAAGTGGTGCACAGCAGCAGGAGCCACGGCACCCCCGCCTGCCCAGCCATGGCTGGTCCAGTGGCAGCAGCAGAGCCCCTGCTCCCAGTGCCACCATGCCCTCCCAGAGTGCAATGCAGTGCAGCCCTGGCTTCGCTGGCCCTGTGTAGATCAAGGGGCACATGTGCCCTGTGCCCTCCCGGACCAACAGCATGAAGTGGGAGCTGCCCCACCTCCTCCCACACCTCTCAGACAAGCTGTGCCTTCGTCCTGCTACCCCCCTACTCCAGCTGGGCAGCACTTGCCCCAGCCCTAGCCCTTCCGCGGCCAGGGCATTGATCTGCCTCCGCCCCTTCCACCACAACAGACTTACCAGGATGCCCATTTATTAAGGTTGTAAATGCCATTAGTCAGAACTCAGTCTTAAGTCAAGGACTCCCTGTGTTGTCAAGCCAGCTGATACTTGCAAAGCATTGGGTACTCTTGACTTTTCATGGCCCAAATAGACATAGATGATCAACCTTTCCATCTCCCAGAATTATCTTTTTGAGTGCAAAGCAAAATTCTTTAATTTTTTTTTTTTTTTAAGTGACAGCTTACTTTTGGATGCTATGAATGGATTTACAGAGAGCAGGTGTACTAAATAGAAAGTAGTAATTTAAATATAAAGGATAGGTGGAAATGGCACTACTGAGAGGGGCTAAGGTGGATTGAAGAGATTTCCAAGCAGATAAATAAAGCAGTTAGGATCATCAAACTGCCTAAATATATTTGTATGAGAGCAGAGAGTCTTGATAGACACTCCTGGTAAATGACAGCATATCTCATTAAAGTAGCCTTGGAAGACCAGCCTGCCTTGACTTACAGGTAACCCACCAACCTCAAAGGATCTCTCCGGCAACATGTTATCTTTACGTTCCTGAACAAGTCAGTCTTTAAGGTGCCACCCTGCCCTGCCTTCTGCCTGAGGAAAACAGCTAACTACATGTCTCTGTTTATAATTTAGTCATAGATAATTCATTGTCATTGCCAACCTCCATGGTATTGTTCAACAGTAAAATTGAGTTAATTAAATCATAATGTAGGCTGTGACATCCACAGGTAGAATGGGCTGACTCCAATAGCTACTCTTAAAATAAATCTCAAATTCTAAACCTGCCTTCCAAAACTGTTCCTCCTAGTGGCATAAAAATGACCCAGCCAGGCACCCAGGGCACAGCAGCAGTGGTGTCTTTGATTTTTGGTTACCATTATGTAATCATACAGCTGGGCCCACTGTTCCCCCACCCTCAGGCCCTCTCCTCCCCCACATCGGGCCTGGGGCTGCTCCTCCCCTTCCCCAGCCACTGTGGCAGGGAGGGAGGGAAAGGGCTGGGACCGCAAGCACCAAGAGGGAAGCAGGGAGCAGGCCCAAACGGGGTGGGGGACATGGGCCACTCCCCTCCGCCCCCTCCCCCTCCTCATTCTTGATGGCCAGTTGACTAGTGCTATAATACTGACTTAAAGAAAGAAAAGTTCATACTGGAAATGAGTTGGAGAATTCTGCCATCAGAGGTGAGACTCACAAAAAAAATAAAAGTAACAGGCCAAAGCAAAACTGGAACAAAAATGAGGAAAAAATTTCATTTGAAAGGTTGAGTTCTCTGACAATCTCATGAGGGTCGTTTTCCAATAACTGTTAGACCTACTTAACCATCTGAGAGCAGGCGACAGCAATCCACCATCTTCCAGGGCTGGTAGTAATTATGAGATCTTGTTAGGATTTCAAGTTGTGACAGGGGAAAAAGGCACTTTAAAAAGCAAGAGAACTGATGAAAATTATGGGTTCCCCCCCCTGCCTCCCCTATACAAACTATCAAGATCTTTCTGCCCTCATACAAATACATTTAGGTAGTTTGTTGATCCTTTCAAGACCTATAATTTAATAATTTATTTCTGGAGATTTCAGTTCAGCATTTTTTATGCTCTTAAGGGGGTGAGGGGAGCAAGGATTTTTGTGGGGTAATATCTTTTATTGGAACAACTGTATGGCTTAGATAAACAAGCTTTCAAATGCAGTTCATTTACTGACTCTAGGGAAAAAATTCCTGAAACTGACCCATGGAACTGGAAACCAAGATGCACTCCAGAAGAGCATCAATAGCAAGTGCTTGTCAGTTGGTAAACTTTAATCCTGAACAAAAAACTATACAGTGGCAAACTTGATACTGAAGAATTGGGCAAAATGATCTGAGATGTCTTTTAAACTAAAAATAAATGTTGTGGGTTTTGCTTGCAAGGAAATTCCCACATTAAACCCTTTTGAGCTTCACAGTTAGTGCTGTAGTATGTAAAAACAGTGGGTGCTGCTAAAACAATTAGTGTAAATAAAGAACTAGGTCAATAAAGATGAAAAGGTTGAACTGAGGATAAAATAACCTAACAAACTATAAAGGAAGAGGAAAGACCTATTTGCCAAAGTGAGATAGTAAATCAGTGGAAAGATACTATTTAACTTTTATTATATGTGATAAGTTAAAAGTCCTGCAGGAACCTGAGAGAGGTGCTCCTGATAACCTCCTGTCTCAAGACACATCCTTGTAAAGGTAAGAATGGGCCTGGGAGAACTGGTTAAACCAGTAATATAATTTTTTCCCTTTGTCTGAGAGAAGATTAAAAGATAAGGAAGAGATCCTTCTTACAGAAAAGAATGGGGGGTGACGTACAAGAATTCATTTCCTTCTGCATAAAACTCCTAGCTACAGCTAAATCTGTTGGATATTTCTTTGAAGCAACAGATGTTTCTCACAACTGAAACACAAACAAAATTATAATTTTTAACTATTAATTTGGTAGTAGCTATATCAGTTTGAAAAGTATAGGTAGTGTCAGTGAACTTAAATTGTACTCCACTCCATACTAATGCTACACTAGATTTAATCCTGTGTTGTTACAACTAATCCTTTTAGATCTATATAGGCAGTATTATGTGGTCAGGCCTCTCCATTTGAGACATTCTCCCCAAGACTTTTAGGGACAGACATTACACATAAACCAGTTTCAGTAATAAGAAACTGGTTTAAACCTGTAACAGAACAGGTGTTCAGTGCACATAAACCAGTTCGAAAATGGCTGAAACCAGTTCAAGATGTAGTTCATCAGACTTTACTGATTTGGGTCAAACTGGTTTGTCCCAGGCCTCTTCCTGGTTTAAGTTAAACCAGACTCCTCCAGCATCCCTGCATGCTCTCTGGGCTGGGCAGGGCTCTCTACTCCATAGCAAAGCTGGCCACTCCCCTCCACTCCCTGTCTGGAGCTCTGGCAGAGACTGCGAGCATTCGCCCGGCTTCCCCCTGCTCCCCACCTCCCCTCACTACTCCCTGCTAAGAAGAGATTCCCCGCTCCCCTCTGTGTTACACAGACACCTCTTGGCATTAGCTAGCAGGCCACATGCTGGCTATGGTCCGTGCTGTGGCAGATGGGACAAAGGCAAACTAGACTGTGTCCTTTTTGGAGCTAATCAACAGGTAGCTGGTAACATCCCACCTTGGAATGTTCCCTTCCTTGAAAAAAGTTGTTTAAGAAGAGCTTGAACTATTGCTTTTTGATGAGGGGTTAAATGCTGACAACACAGCTGATAAATGGTCTGTTATCGGGGGGGGGAAGAGGAGGGGGCTCCCTAATCGGAGCATCCTGCTGGGGCCTGGCCATGCCCCTCCTCAGTTCAGCATTATACAAGGGAAGGGAGGGCTGCTTTAGCACTCCCGGCCTTCTAGCCTGAGCCACTGCAGCAATGTGGCTGTATTTCTGGGATGTCTGTATGGTTACACACCAGTTTAGCCTAGCCAGGTTAGAGTAATCTGCAAAGATTGAATCAATCCAGGCTTTTTGAATATCTGTCCCTAGCCCTGAATCCAGCTGGTTTGAGCTTAAGTTTTTAACTCCATAAATGATGCACCATGGCTGTTCTTATGCTGGTAACTGGGAAGGTGTGTAGCATTGTTTCTTAAGGTGTAGATGGATATTACACTTGAAGCGTTCCAAGAATGTTGCTGTGAACTGATTCCCAAATGTCCCTGCACAAAAGTGTGCACATATACCCTGCTAAGTGTTCTAAGTAGGGCTGTTGAACTATCAAATTAATCGCGAGATTTAAAAAAACAGTTGTGATTAACTGCAATTTTAATCATGCAGTTAAACAATAATAGAATCCCAATTATTATAAATATTTTTGGACGTACACACATGTGCATAAAACTTAGTTCCCAAGACACGGCCTTCCAACCCCTGCCTCTCCCCACCCTTCCCACATACACTTACCTGCATCCAGCTGCTGAGTCTGTTCTGAGGGGGAGAGGGAGAGGGAGGGCCCAGCAGCAGCAAAGGGGGACAAGCCACTTTTCCCCCAGCACACAGTCAGGCATGTAGTACCAAGGGGAGAAGGGCTGCTTTCCCCCCAGCACACAGGCAGGCATACAACAGAGAGAAGGGGGCACTTTTATCCCCAGCTTCAGCAACGATTAATGTGCATTAAAAAAAATTAATTCAAAAACAAATTAATGTATTAATCATGCATGTTAACTGCAATTAATTGACAGCCTTAGTTCTAAGTAGAAGTAGATCTTTGAGTCCTGTTTGCATCCAAAAACAGCTCCATTGCCCGGGGGCTTAGGGAGGGGGTGCAGTTTGGGATGCCTAGAGGACTGACTAGGCCCTGGCATACTCTGGGCACCTATACACGTGATGGAGCTCTGCTCTGATGCCGGCTAATTAGCACACATTGGAGCACCCCCACCACCATTTTGAAGTGTGGGACACTGAATACGTATGATGCTGCAGGCGCTTTAATTAAAGTATCTCTAAGAACCACTAATTAAGGCCCCCCTTCCCACTCCACCATGGGGCACATGTATAGATGCCTTCGTGTCTACACATAAAACACTGAACCTGTTCAAGGTGGACTGGCTCAAAATGGTACCTGATTTTCCCAGTGTACTTTTGTAACATTCCAGGAAAGTTAAAGTGATCTGCCATACATCTAGGCTAGGTACAGACTTTACGCTTTTAGCAGTATATGTGATTGGAACCCAGTCTATACCTGTAACAGCACAGAAGTTTGGCGCATACAGACTGGTTTTAAAATGGCAGAGCCCTGTCTAACACCCCTCCCTGCCCCCCGGCCCCAAGGGAAAATGTGTATTCTGTTCACTACCAGTCTAAACTACACTGCTTACAGAAAACTGCATAACTAGAGTCTTGGGGCACTTACCCACATGCGGCGAGTCTGCTGATTTGTAACATGCTGCTCACAGAGGTTGGCCACATTTGTTCTAGTCTAAAATATGAGTGTTTGCCCCTGTGAATAGGATACTGGGCTTGAGAGTCCTTGGGTCTGATCTACTACAGCAAGGCTTATATTCTTATCTATGTATTTACAAAAATGGTCTGACTCTTTTCAGAAGCCCTGCAACCAGCACATTCCATTGAAATCCATGATAGCTGCTCAGAAAGTTTGAATATCGGTTTGTGTGTATTTGTTAGGTTAAATATGGAAAATGTATTTGTCTGTCTGACCTCAGTAAATAGGTTGGCGAGTTAGCTACTCCTTGTTGAAAAACACTCAAAAGGTTGAAGGCTTGGGAAGAAAACAGTTTTATAATTTAAGTATTGCAGGCTGCCAGTAGAGCAGTATTTAAATGAATAAGCATAATGTATTACCAACAGTAGGCTGGCTTCTGAAACATAAATAAAAAGTGAAACAAGCAAAAGCTGTAGTTCTAATACCAAAATAATTTGGAAATTATAAAAGGCCTGTCCTATAAAACCTGACAAAGATTTTTTTCCTTTACACTTAATGTTTCCTGAAAACTTTTCCCCCCTCCCACCCAACCCCAGCATAATGGTTCCTCCTTCTGGAACAGGATAAGCTTTCCACAGCACAGGAGAAGGGAGGGCCTACCTGTACCTGTAGTAGCACAAGCAAACCTCCAGCTGTAATGCAAGATTCGTTCGTGAGTGACTTATCCTGTAATCACTTTGAACTCTGCTGTTCAGGGTTCACAGGAAATGGATGTCTTCAGTTTTCAAACGTCCCGCCTGGTCTTCACATCTTTGATTGTTTGTTTTGGTTTGTATTTTTACCTGTTAACATGTGTGCTGAAGCATGGTCCATGTGCCACAAAGTTAGTGCTTGAATGTTCTTTTATAGTGGGAGGGACTCGAATATGTCTAGGCTCTGCCACCAAGTACCCTAACAAGAATAGTTAAGCAACTTGATAAAGGAAATGACTAAACTTTGTTACTCCACAGCAGTGGGGACCAACCTTTTTGGCAGGCATGCCACAAATGAGCCCTGCATTCTTTCTGAGTGCTACTGTGATCCCTTTCCTCTGTCTGATCTGCTGCTCTGTTTTTTGCTCCTTCTTTGTGCTCCCTGTCCAATCTCTTTCTCTGCCTTCTGCTTCTTGCCCCATCTTTTTCTGTGCTATCCATTAGGCCTGTGCGAAGCAGCTAGTATTTGATTCAGATTCAGCTGATTCAGGGAACAGTGATTTGATTTGGTGATTCGGATCACTGTCCCGAATAGATTTGGCAAAATCGGATTAGAAAGATTTGGTGCTGATTCCGTGTGATTTGGTGATTTGGCCATAGATTATAATGGGGAATCACTAAAATACCTATAACTTTTTGTCATTTTTTGAAGAATTGGATGAAAACAGCCGGGATGGTAACCCCTTCTGAGGGCATGAAGCCTGCCAAGTTTCAAGGAGGTAGGTGCAGAGGTTTCTGTGAAACTGTACCTCAAACTGTTGAAAGCAAAACTCATGTCATGTGTGTGTTAAGGCAGAGCAGGATGAAAACAGCAGGGATGGTAGCCCCTTCTGAGGGCATGAAGCCTGCCAGGTGTCAAGGAGATAGGTGCAGGGGCTTCTGTGAAAGTGCCCCTCAAACTGTTGAAAGCAAAACCATGAATGACGCGTACCTCAAGAGGCAGGGGGTCATGGCGGCAGTGGTGGAGGTAGCGGTGGCAGGGACATGGCGGTGGCAAGTGGGGAGCTCCCGCAGGTGGCTAAAGTGGTGTCAGTTGGGGGGGAAGTGGTGAGTGCCAACCAGCAGTCAGCGACCACCCACAGATGCCATCAGCCGTGGCCAGCGGCGATCGGTGACCACCCGCAGATGCCACCAGCTGTGTCAGTGGGGGGGAGGAGAGGGGTGGCGAGCAGTGACCACTCGCAGGTGCCACCAGCAGCATCACCAAAGAACAAAACTTGTGTCACTTGTGTGTGTTAACTGGGTTTCTGGTTGTAGCTGTGTTGGTCTAAGGAACAGGCAGGCAAGGTTCTTTAAATAGATATGATATCTTTTATTAGACCAACTGAATAGTTGGAGAAATGTATCTTGGCAAGCTTTCAGGTTTAAAAAACCTTTGTCAGGCTGAGGAAGCATCTGCAGTTGGTGTGTATGCTCTTCCTGGATGGAATGAATAGTAAACCTACAAACTGCAAGACATGCAGCAGTACACCCCAGGTAAGTATCAAGGGGCCCTTTGGGCATCAGAAAGGGGGAGGCACCAAAGGCACCATTCGGAGGTCTCAGGTGCCTCTATGCTAATGCTAGGAGCATGGGGAACAAGGAAGAACTCACACTTCTGCTTGCAGACAATAACTTTGATTTACTGGGGCTAACAGGAAGCTACTTGCATTTCTAGACAGACCTGAGCAGGAGCCCATAGAGAAGGCTCCTCACTCCACTGGCCAGGGCCTATCCCCTGAGACCATGGGCACCGAGGCTGAGGCTGACCCACTACACCCACCAGTCCATCAGCAAGGGTCAGCTCACCTTGGACCGCTGGGGAGACTGACAGTGTCCTCACCACTATGAGGGCTCTGGTGGGGAAAGGCAAAGGGCCCAAAAGCTGCAATACCTGGACCTATAGGCAGGCCCACAGTTTCATAGACGCCCTGTATACTTATGAGAGGGCGCTGCACGAGCTGGTGAACCCCACACTGGGCATTGAGATGCTCAAGGTCCCTGCTGAACAGTCTACTCCATCCCCTCAGCCATGAGATCATTTAAGATCGTGACCCTTGACATCCACGATTGCAGGAAGGGTCTCCAGAGATGTCAGGTGCTCCTTCCTTCAGGAATGGGAGAACCCCGTGGTATTCTTGCAGGAGACCCTGACGACTCTGGCCGATGAACCTAATTGGTGGCTGGAGTGGGGAAGCATTGTCTTTCTTAGTCACCTCTCAGCCACCTCTTGCAGGGTGGTCACTTTGTTGTCCCCAGGCCTGCGGGTCAGTGTGGGTGACCGGGACTGGCTGGAGGCTCCTCTCTCTCTGGCTGAGTTTTCGGCTGCCCCCCACCTGATGCCTGGCAACAAGGCGCTGGGCATCAATGGGCTAACCTTGAAGTTCTACCGGGCCTTCTGGGACGACTTTGCTGGAGCCTGGGCTGAATCCAAGGGAACTGGGAAACTCCCCTGTCATGCCAGAGGGCCATGCTGACTCTCCTGCCAAAGAAGGGGGATCCCCATGACCTGAGGATCTGGTGCGACTTTGCTGGAGCCTGGGCTGAATCCAAGGGAACTGGGAAACTCCCCTGTCATGCCAGAGGGCCATGCTGACTCTCCTGCCAAAGAAGGGGGATCCCCATGACCTGAGGATCTGGTGCCCCATGTCCCTGCTCTGTATGGACTACAAGGTAGCAGCAAGACTATCTTGCTGCACCTGTGGTCTGTGCTGACAGATGTGATCCATCCCTATCAGACGTATACGGTGCCCGGACGTTCCATCTTTGACAGCCTGTACCTGGTTCAGGATTTCCTGGAGCAAGTGCGCCAGAAGGACCTATCTTTTGCCCTCCTATCCCTGGACCAGGAGAAGGCGTTTGACAAACTGGATCACAGGTACCTCACAGGCATGCTGCAGGCCTTTGACCTGGGGTCCTGCTTTGTGCAGAACTTAAGACCAAGTCAGAGAAACATCCAGAATAGAAAAATATTTTTCTATACTGTATTATTCATCAAGAGGTTCTCTGTCAAAGTTTTCTAAAACTAAGCACTGTTGTGGACACAGTTACAAAAGTGGTCAACTGCATTCAAGCAAGCGAATTAAACTGCAGGCAATTTGTAACACTGCTTGAGGAATTTGAATCTCAGCACACAGATGTTCTGTAACATACCAGTGTAAGATGGCTTAGTTTGGGTAATGTTTTGAAAAGAGTGTGGTAACTGAGAGTTGAGATTGGTTTATTTTTGAACATGAAAGGAAAAGATTTGGATCTCCCACAGCTGAATGATGCGGATTGGCTCTCTAATTTTGCATTTCCTATTGATATCATGGGCTACATGAATGATCTGAATTCATGACTGCAAGGGAAGGGGCTTTTTGCTCATGAATTGCATTCCAGCATCAAGTAATTTATGATGAAGTTGCTCCTTCTCTCCTGTCAGATAGGAAACAAAGATTTCAGCCATTTTCCTACATTGCAGCAGATTGCTGTTTGTGATCAAAATCTAAAAAAAACCCATGTCATTACTAGTGGACTTGCATGCTGAATTTTCTTGCCCATTTGAGGATTTTTGAATGATAGAAAAGACCTGTCTGTGACCTCCTTACCTTTCACATTTGATGTTGACAGTGCTCCATGTGACCTCCAACTTGAGCTTATTGACCTGCAGTGCAATGCACTGCTTGTGGAGCAATTCAAATCAGTGCCACTTCCTAACTTTTATGCCTCTCTCAATGAACAGAAGTTTCTGTAAGTCAAGGCTCATGCCAGGAAGATGCTTGTGCTGTTTGGCTCAACATACTTATGTGAGCAGACATTTTTTGTAATGAAAGTCAACAAATCAAATCTTAAATCTTCGCTAGTGATGATCACCTTGCACTAGTGCTCCATACTGCAACAATGGAGATGACACCTGATTTTGATTTTCTAGTTACTGCACGTTAGAAGTTTCATTCTTCCCATTGAGTTAGTTCCTTTGTTTGTCTTTATCTTAATTTTCAATATTGTAACAGGGCCCCTTCCCCCTTACTAAAGAGGCTGGGATGTTGATGGCTTTCTTGCACTAATACCTTTTCCACTATGCGAGGCCCCAATTCTGGACACAGAGGCAGAGGAACAGCAGGAGTCTGAAGGGGAAGGAGCTCCCTGTGGAGATGGCAACTGACTTGAAGGAAAGCCAGATAAGAGTAACCTGGAGTCACCCGAGCTAGAGAGACCAGCAGCATCACACTAAGGAAGCAGATCAGTTCCAAGGCTTTTTGGTTTTATTTTTGGTTGGGACGTAAAGCAAGCTGCCTAGGGGGAAGTAAACCTGCGGCAGGGTATTTTTGTGTGTGAGGGGCTGGCTAAGACCTGAAGCCTGTAGTCCTGAGAAGTGGGCTCAGAGCTAATAGGGGCAGCTAGACCAAGAGTGGACGGAGGTGGAGGGAACCCCATCTAGACAAGGGCCAAGTAACCGAGAGTTTACTCCTCTGATGAGATGGTCCCTGGTCAGCTTATTCCATCAAGTCATGGCAGGTAAAACCATTGGCAGGAACAAGCCAGGGGAGGAATGGGGTGACCAACTGGAAGAGGTTTGAGAGGTCTACTGCACTGCACTTGTACTTCGGGCAGCATACAGCATACAAGAGTAAGACTTTATTTTGAGCTATTATTCAATTGTCTCTACATACACTACTCAAATTAGTTTTTTAAATAAAAATAAAATCTATAGTAGATGTTTGATTTTTAGTATTTTTTTTTATTTATACTTTGTTGAAATAATTTCTGCTGAAAGATGTTGTGTGTGCAGTCCTAGACTCAATTGGTTTGGCTCTGTTCTCAGGGAGGTCCAATGCCCCTGAAACCCCCACCAATTGGTTGAGGGTGATGGGGCAGGACGTTAGAGGGGACCCAACCCCTTGCTACCTGATACATTGTGCCTGTGCCTCATATCCTGGAGGGCAGAACTCCTGGGGCAGGCCATGCACTGTGAGGGTAGGTCCTGTGGAGGGGCAGTGTTTCCCAATCAAGGGGTAGACCTTCTGATGTCAGGCACCATGTGATGGGGACAGGGGATTCTGGGACCAACATGGACAGTGGGGCAAGGTTTGGTGTTGGGTGGGTCTTATGTAAGAGACCATGTGACAGGGTGTGACCTCTGGTTCCATGAGCACACCCCTTTGTCACAAGGCACCTATGTGACCTTGTGCCTAGAAAAGGGTAAAGAACAGCTGCCAATCACCAGGGCAGCTCAGCTGCTGGTTGCTGGAGCAACCAGGCGGGTCAGGTGACCAGAAGGGGGCAGGGCTGGGCCCTTATTAACTGCCTGGCTAGCAGTTCCTTTCTGGCAGCCTGAGGGGTAAGAGCTAAGCCGAGCAGTGCAGCCTGAGCACCCAGAGGGCTGCCTTATGGTAAGGGTGGAGAGAAGCCTGACCGGGAGGCTTTGGGCCAGAGAGCCAGGAGGGCCTGGACTTTATATGATAGCTGGTAGGCTGATTGTTATGTGATAGCCGGTAGGCTGATTGTTTTGTTACAGCCGGTTGGCTTATGGTTCTGTTGTGTATGTCACCGGAGGACTGGGTGAGGCTGTAGGGGTGCGAGGAGGCCTCATGGGAGCTCCCCAATAGTCTGGGGGTTCCTGGGTGCCCTGTTTGGGGCACAGAGCAGTGCCTGGGAGGCACGGCGGCTTGGCACCGGTGTGGTGCGGTGTGTGGGGTGAGACCCCAGCACGTGAGGGCGGTACTCGGCCCAGTGAGGGCATAGGACCCTGGTGAGGGGTCAAGGGGCCAGGCATGGCTATATGCCACCTGAGCCCTGGCACCGGTGAAGGCCCGAGACCAGGGCTGGCGCGCAGGCTCGGTGAGAGCCATGGGCGCGAGTAGCGTGGGACAGGCTCAGTGAGAGCCATGGGCGCGAGTAGCACGGGACAGAGCCCACAGCAGGGCAATAGCGCCGGGGGCACAGGAAGCATGGGTAATGCTCATAGAAGGGCGAGTACACCAGGGAGCCCCGAGAAGGGCAGGGGCCAGCGTTGGAGCCGAAGTAGGGCAGGCGCTGGTGAGGGCCCGGGACAGGGCTGGCGCCATTAATCATCTGAAGAAGGGCGATCGCGCAGCTACGAGCCCAGAGAGGGCAGGGTGTGCAAGACAGGGCCCAGAGAGGGCAGGACGAGCCCGGAGACGGCGAGGGACCATCCGAGGTCTTATAGACATAAGAACGTCCGGGACAACTGCAAGGCTTGGGGTGTGCTAAAGAGGAGGTAGGAGGCACGCATAGCCCATAAGGCCAGGGTTGTATCAAGTCACCCCATCTGGTACAGGAGGAGCAGTTATTAACAGAACGGTGACCAAGGGGATCCTAAGGCAGCCTCCCATATCAACTTAATATACCAACAAGACGTGGCAGGTGAGAATCAAGGGTGCTGGATTCACTTGGCACGGTAGGGGGCGCTAGCGGGATCACGGCCGCTCCTAGGCCCCACTCCGTGACACCCTTCTGCCAAAAGGAGTACTTCCAGAGCACGGGGAGGGACTTCCAGTGCCAAAAGTTAGGGGTGATGGCAATGTGGGGCAGGGCAACTCTCAAGAAGCAAGGATACCCATGTGGCCCTTGACAGCTCAGCAAAACTTGTTAAGCAGCCCTCCAGAGGAAATAATTGCCCACACCTGTTTTAAGGCATATAGCTTGGTGAGGCATCAAAAAGAGAAACCTGTGTGCTGTGCTTAAATTCAGGACCACTTAGCACTTGGCATTATTAAAATGGAAAGCTGTAGTGAACTGCAGCTGCAGACATCATGCAGGTCTGCACTAGTTGGCATAGAGCTTTAAAAAGAAACAGGATGTGGCATAACTGGGAACAGCAAAGCAGGTGATCACATCACTGGCACGCTACCAATGATTCCTTGGCCTACGCTTGGAGCAATCTGTTAATTTTTTTTTTTTTTTAAAACATGTACAGCTTCCTGGTCTGTGGGCACAACTTCACAGAATTCTTTCAGCAAGAAGTATTTAAGCTT
>NW_017728992.1:44031155-44033689 GCF_001723915.1 Gavialis gangeticus | reverse complement strand
GTTTCCCAATCAAGGGGTAGACCTTCTGATGTCAGGCACCATGTGATGGGGACAGGGGATTCTGGGACCAACATGGACAGTGGGGCAAGGTTTGGTGTTGGGTGGGTCTTATGTAAGAGACCATGTGACAGGGTGTGACCTCTGGTTCCATGAGCACACCCCTTTGTCACAAGGCACCTATGTGACCTTGTGCCTAGAAAAGGGTAAAGAACAGCTGCCAATCACCAGGGCAGCTCAGCTGCTGGTTGCTGGAGCAACCAGGCGGGTCAGGTGACCAGAAGGGGGCAGGGCCGGGCCCTTATTAACTGCCTGGCTAGCAGTTCCTTTCTGGCAGCCTGAGGGGTAAGAGCTAAGCCGAGCAGTGCAGCCTGAGCACCCAGAGGGCTGCCTTATGGTAAGGGTGGAGAGAAGCCTGACCGGGAGGCTTTGGGCCAGAGAGCCAGGAGGGCCTGGACTTTATATGATAGCTGGTAGGCTGATTGTTATGTGATAGCCGGTAGGCTGATTGTTTTGTTACAGCCGGTTGGCTTATGGTTCTGTTGTGTATGTCACCGGAGGACTGGGTGAGGCTGTAGGGGTGCGAGGAGGCCTCATGGGAGCTCCCCAATAGTCTGGGGGTTCCTGGGTGCCCTGTTTGGGGCACAGAGCAGTGCCTGGGAGGCACGGCGGCTTGGCACCGGTGTGGTGCGGTGTGTGGGGTGAGACCCCAGCACGTGAGGGCGGTACTCGGCCCAGTGAGGGCATAGGACCCTGGTGAGGGGTCAAGGGGCCAGGCATGGCTATATGCCACCTGAGCCCTGGCACCGGTGAAGGCCCGAGACCAGGGCTGGCGCGCAGGCTCGGTGAGAGCCATGGGCGCGAGTAGCGTGGGACAGGCTCAGTGAGAGCCATGGGCGCGAGTAGCACGGGACAGAGCCCACAGCAGGGCAATAGCGCCGGGGGCACAGGAAGCATGGGTAATGCTCATAGAAGGGCGAGTACACCAGGGAGCCCCGAGAAGGGCAGGGGCCAGCGTTGGAGCCGAAGTAGGGCAGGCGCTGGTGAGGGCCCGGGACAGGGCTGGCGCCATTAATCATCTGAAGAAGGGCGATCGCGCAGCTACGAGCCCAGAGAGGGCAGGGTGTGCAAGACAGGGCCCAGAGAGGGCAGGACGAGCCCGGAGACGGCGAGGGACCATCCGAGGTCTTATAGACATAAGAACGTCCGGGACAACTGCAAGGCTTGGGGTGTGCTAAAGAGGAGGTAGGAGGCACGCATAGCCCATAAGGCCAGGGTTGTATCAAGTCACCCCATCTGGTACAGGAGGAGCAGTTATTAACAGAACGGTGACCAAGGGGATCCTAAGGCAGCCTCCCATATCAACTTAATATACCAACAAGACGTGGCAGGTGAGAATCAAGGGTGCTGGATTCACTTGGCACGGTAGGGGGCGCTAGCGGGATCACGGCCGCTCCTAGGCCCCACTCCGTGACACCCTTCTGCCAAAAGGAGTACTTCCAGAGCACGGGGAGGGACTTCCAGTGCCAAAAGTTAGGGGTGATGGCAATGTGGGGCAGGGCAACTCTCAAGAAGCAAGGATACCCATGTGGCCCTTGACAGCTCAGCAAAACTTGTTAAGCAGCCCTCCAGAGGAAATAATTGCCCACACCTGTTTTAAGGCATATAGCTTGGTGAGGCATCAAAAAGAGAAACCTGTGTGCTGTGCTTAAATTCAGGACCACTTAGCACTTGGCATTATTAAAATGGAAAGCTGTAGTGAACTGCAGCTGCAGACATCATGCAGGTCTGCACTAGTTGGCATAGAGCTTTAAAAAGAAACAGGATGTGGCATAACTGGGAACAGCAAAGCAGGTGATCACATCACTGGCACGCTACCAATGATTCCTTGGCCTACGCTTGGAGCAATCTGTTAATTTTTTTTTTTTTTTAAAACATGTACAGCTTCCTGGTCTGTGGGCACAACTTCACAGAATTCTTTCAGCAAGAAGTATTTAAGCTTTGCTCAGACATTTTAGGACAAAGGGATGCTTTGCCTGGCCTATTCCCACGTGGTATTTAATTATGCCAATTTATTTTCAGCAGAACTGCATGGCCATCACTTTCAGGCTGTTCAGATTTAGTGAGCCTGTTCACCTCACTCTGTCTAGAAAATAAAGTCTCGCTCTTGTTCTCGCAGATATTGCTCGGCAATAACTGTAAGGTTTCCTGTATTGTGAGTGAGGCTTGTTGACAGCCACTGCTACCTGCCTTCTAGCCTCCAAAAGACACAGTCCACATTCATTCTACAGCAGCTTAGGTAGTAGTTTAAACTTTTCCTTGCATCTGTCCATCTTATAGTTTCATAGATTTAGGGTCGGAAGGGACCTAGTAGATCTTCTAGCCTGACCCCCCGCCAGGGCGGGAGAACAACAAAACCCCAAAACAAAAACGGGACTCAAATGAGTCCAGCCAGGTAGGCATCCAGCCTCTTCTTAAAGACCCCCAGGGTAGGGGCCAGCACCACTTCCCTTGGAAGTTGGTTCCAGCTCCTAGCC
>NW_017728992.1:44016125-44030817 GCF_001723915.1 Gavialis gangeticus | reverse complement strand
TTGTAGGCTTCTCAAGAACAGCCAACACTTATAGCAATAATGCAGCCATTGTAATTTATGGAGTCCTGTGTAACCACTGAGAAATATCAGAATGCACTGAATTGTGATGTGTCCCACCAGTTTCCCCCATGCAGTTAAATTAGCCCATCTCAGTTAATCCATCTGTTTCATGCACAGTATTTTGCTTGACACACTTATGCAGAAGGACCTATTTTGTGATGTTGTACACTTCAAGAATGACCACCCACAGCAGAACACCAGTAATCTGTTACCCACTGACTGACAGCAGCCTTGAGTAACATGCTTTCATGTGGCAATTACCACTTGCTTCTCCACTGTACTGGCAACTTTTCTCTTAGTGCCATGGCAGGTTTTCAGCCTCCAGGAATGTCCCTTTATCTATTTGAAAGTTCTGGGGCTACAGCAAGCTTCCCAAGGTATGCACAGTGATTTAGTCCTATCACTCGTTCTTTGTTTAATAGGTCCAAACCTGTGAATAACTGGAACAGTATAGCCTCTGCATTTACTATACAGTAATTAATTAAGTCAGTTTCTATGTTTTATCTTTGGAATAGTTTTGTTCTAATCTGCCCCTTATGATGAAGAAGAGTGCTGCAATCCTCTGCACTGCACCCAGGTTTGTGCTAATAAGTTTGTAACTGGTATGCAAAAGCAGTTGATTAGAAAGGAGTAAAGCATGAGTATTTGGACCTCACAATTCCCTGAGAAGGTATCCCACAATTCACAGCAATTGATCTGTAATGTCCAATGCTGTAGCAACTTCTCATGATGTAGCACACACTTGAATGGCTTCAATTACTTGAAGGGCTGTCATAAGAAGAGAGAAAGCACCTTTTCTGTCTTGCTGAAGAGATGAGGATATGGACCAATTGCTTGAAGTTGCAGCAAAGTAATTTCAGATTGGATATCCAGAAAAACTTCTTTGCTGTTAGAATAGTGAGTCAACAGACTAGACTGCCTGGGGAAATTGTGGAATCTCCATAACTGGAGGTATTCTAGAAGAGGTTTGACAGCTGCTGGTTGGGGATGATTGTACTGGCCAGAACCAGACGGATTAATAAGCAATAAATATGTGCTTCTTAGAGGCATTTGGTATTTTGCCTAAACAGGTGATATTAGTTAATATAAAGCTTGTAAGTTTGTAAACTGCAAATGTAACTTGTCTGTCATAAGTTTAACCAAAATGATAAAATTAACTGTTCATGGAACTGACTGGGCCCCATAGGCAAAGCTGTAGATGTGAGATTAGCTGACCTAACAGTTTCTGCTCAGGGTTCAGCTTTGACGATAAAAACTGGATCCAACTGCCTGGCATACCCAACACATCCCAAGAAAGTATATTCAAATGAAACCTAAAAGGGGTTGGGGCTTAGGCGGAGCAATGTCAATTTCAAACCTAAAGGTGCTGCATTATAATTTGCTTATTGGATAAACGCGAGTCTGGGTAGTAACCTTTTATGATAATTTTAACACCTTTCAATCCCATAATGTAACAGCTATAGGGCAACATTATGAGTGGCTCTAAAGCCAACAAATTAGCTTAAGGCTAGGTATAAAAAGCATGTGCATCAGGTAACCAGCAGGGAGGAGGGAACAGAATGGTCATTTCTGTTCCATGCCCAGACTCCAGACTCCCAGTGTGAGTGAGGATCGGATCCTGATCAAGGGACCTTTCTCCAGTAATCCCTCTGACAGCGTCATTCAGGGACGCCTGACTTCGCTGGAATCACTTGACGTGCACCTGGCATTGAGGGACTATTGATAAGTTGCCAACCCATGTCTGTCTATCTGTTGTTTTGAATAACCCAGTGGCTAATACCCTTGCAGTGCCCAGGTGGCCTGTGACAGAATTGATTTATCTATCCGTTGTTATTATCTGTTATTTACTATTAGCTCTTTAATACTGCATTATCTGTTTATTGCATTTATCTTTCGGTTAACTGGTCTGTGTGTGTAAACTATAATAAATTTGCCTTTACTTCACTCCCAACTTTGCCGCCTCAATCTGAAACTGAATCAAACAGCCCAGTTGGCCTGTGATAAAATTGATACACTCACAGTGTCCAGCTGGCCTGTGACAGATGATCTAGACATAGTTATGCCTACTCTACTATGGGTATTTCTCACACTTTTGGGCTTTGCTGGTTGCCCCAACCCACCCCCCGCCCTACATGTACCAGGGTGTTTTTAAGCCTCCCTTAGAGGTATTGAGTGTTTCCTACAACCAAGGCTGGGGACTTTGACGGGGGTGTACCAATGTTCCTGCTGGGACTAAGCCTGGAGGTTCCTGGCTAGAGAGTCTTTCTCCTCTGTTCAAGGTCAGACTGATCATCATATCTGGGGGCAGGAAGGAATGTTACCCCATAGTCAGATTGGTATGGACTGTGAGGGTTTTTGCATTCCTCTGCAGTGGGGGGCATGGTCTTCTACCAGGCATTTCTTGAGCATATATTGCCAACATTTTATAGAAGAAGGATGTTGGCTGCTGTGGTTCCCCTGCTTTACCTGCGACAAGTTAAGGTGTTAGGTCTGTGTGCCTGGGATGATGGTAGTCTTATGTAGAATTTAGATTATGAATTGTATAGGATGGTTTGGACAAGGATGCACTAGATGATCTCTGGATGTCCCTTCCAGCCCTACTTCTCTATGATTTTATGATAAAGCAGTGTTTTGTTTACCTATTTCAAATCTTTCTTTACAGTTAGGGTACTCTGACACTTAACATACACCCATTAACAGTTTGATAAGTGCTTTTGTTGACTGGTTGTATTTATTTACTTCTATTCCTTTACCTAGATGCTAAATTAAGATATCTCATAAACTGTCATCACCCTACCTTGTACCATAGGTGTCTTCTCTAGAGGTTGGACAGGCACTTGTCTAGGAAGGCTTTGTTGGGAATAATCCAGTTTTGAGAAAAGGGCTGGAATAGATGGGTGTTTGTACATGCCATGGGGGTTTACTTTGGTTTAATTCTCCCTAAATTGAAGCAGTCGATCTTTAAAAACACCACTTCAATTTAAGGCAAAGTAAACCCCCCATGACACTACACAAGGGTTGGGCCTGACCCTTTCCTGCCTCTTGGGAGCCATGGAGGGGAAGACGAGCTGCCAGCAGGCTGAGCAGTCCCTGAGCTGTGGCTGGGGCAGGGGCTGGCACTTCCCTCTACAGCAGCGGTGGCACCCCCAGGTAGCACCCACCCACAAGCGCCCAGCCTAAGTTGTCTTGGAGGGCACTGCAGTCATGAAGGAAAGCACTGGGCCCCTGTGCAGCTCAGGCAGGCAGGCAGGCTCCAAGGAGAAAAAAAAAAAAAGATCAGGCTTGCTGCCTTTTTTTTTTTTTCTTCCTTCAGTGGAACCTGCCTGCACAGGCTGCCACCAGGCTGCCTGCACAGCCCCTCAGATTCATGGGGCACAGTGCTTCCTTCTGCAGCAAACTAAACCACTTCAGAGATGTTTTATTTTGCTACGTCCCAAAGTTATTTAATGCACATTATGCCGCTGATGCATGCAAACAGCCCGCCATTAAAGAGCATTATACCAACAAATGCAAACAGCTGCACCATTAAAATGGTGCAAAAGGGCATTAAGCCACGTTAAAGGCAAATTTTGTGGCGTGTACAAATGGCCCTAACCTCGTGGTCCTTTCCACCCATTCTTATGATCCTATGTCCAGAAGGGTTTGCTGAATTATTATTATTTTTTATTGAAGAAGACAAATGTTACTATGCTCTCTTAAGGTGCTACAGTTTATTTCTTTATTGTTAGGGTGTATTCATTCTTCCAGCTTTCTGTGTGAAAATCCTTAGTCTCCAGGGGGTGCATCTACACATGCAGACATGTGCTCTTGCAGCAGCTCAAATAGAAGCAGTGCAAATTTGAGCCAGGGCTTTTTGCCTCAGCACACGTGCCTGGACATGCACTTTGGTGTGGTGCAAATTATACCACTTGAGGCAAAATAACCATGTCTGGCTCCTCCCGGATCTGCAGCCAGAGGGAGCTAGAGCCCAGGGTCAGCACCTGTGCTGGCTCCAGTGATATGAAAAGCTGCCCTGTCCTAGACCCAGTAATATAAAAAACTGCCCAAGCAAGCAGCTCGGGTCTACTCACTCTCAGGAACTTCTGGGGCCCGGCTGGTTGGTATCTGGGATCACTAGCCCCTTGTGCCAGCTGGACTGCTGCAGCAGGATCCCAAATCCATTTTTTTAAATACTGTACCCAAAATCTATATTCTTCCACAATTAGAACACAAGACCACTATACATTATCCCCAGCTGTCTATATATATGGCTCTGTGGCTGCCACGCACCTGCCCCCCCACCCAGCTAATGCAGCAGCAGGCAAGCGGGGCTGTGGCTCTGCTGTAGGCACAGTGGTTGGCGATGCAGCTCCGTGTGACCCGGGCTTTGTGCATGCTAAACAGACCTGGCCCATCCAAAGCCATGCACTATCAGGCCGGGTCAGTTCAGCATGTACGGAGCCCGGGTCACACAGGACTGGGTCACCAGCTGCTGTGCCTGCAGCAGAGCCAAAGCTATGCTGCCTGCTGCCGCTGGCATCGCAAGGGCTGTGGGGGGGGGGGCAGGCATGTGGCAGTCCCTGCTTGAGCCCCTCCACAAATCCACCCACTGGGACATTCCCCACAGCCTCTCCCCACACTCCCTGCAACCCCCTGCACTCCCAACACCACTCCAACATCCCCCGCCACTCTTCATAGCTCCCGACATCCCACTCCATTCCCGACACCCCCCAACATCTCCCTGCTACTCCTCACCCCTACCCACATCCATAAACCCCCACAGAGACGCTCTTGCCAAAAACTTGAGCATTTCTCCTGGATGACTGACTCCTGGGTTGCCTCCTGGGACCAACTGTCTGGGGCTGTGCCTTGCCCTGCTGTTCTGCAGTGTGTTTCTTTTTAACCAATTTTGCCCCCGTGCTGCAAATATGCACCACGGGGAATGTTTTTTTGTTTCCACACATGCATCTTGTAGCATCTCAAAGGGGTTTGAGAAGCTGCAAGATGCACATGTGCACTCGTCTGGACATGCCCCAGTTGTCTATGCTGTATTATTCTGTGTTCTCCAGGCCATACAATTCTTGTCCTGGAAACTGTTTTACTCATGTTTCATCTATCCCAGGTCACATTACTGTGTCTTCCTTCATCCCTCTGCTCCCCAGATCTTTAAACAACAAGCAGGAAAACACAATTAAAAACAATATAGCAACACAAACTTGTAAAACTTAAGCTGATTTCACAGTTACCATCTACTGAAATATCTTAATAATTCAAATCAAAATGCCTCTCTCTCACAATACTAAAAGCAGGTCATATGCAAAATCATCTCCTATGTCATCCCCTAGGGAAAAAAACCCACCGTAACAAGTGCACCAGTTTTTAAAGAGTCAATTTTCCACTCCTCATATCACACTTTTTATTTCCCCTGATTCATTCTTCTTATTTTTGCTTTTAATGAACACTTATCTGGATTTTCCATAGCTTTATTTCTCTTATATTTTCATATTGATCTTGATTTTAGTACAGCTTCAACTGCTGCCACTCCCCTTCCCTCCCCCCCAAGTTCCAAATGAACAAAATTTTCCTTTTAAAACTCAAAAACAACTGCTGCGGAAAGCCCCAGCTGGGTCCAATATTTTTCTATAGTAGGTCTTTGAAAATAGATCCTGTGGTTTAAAAAAATATTCTTGGTCCTTTTCTAGCTGAATAGCACAGTTCTCACAAAGCTTTGTAGTATCTATTCCTGCAAGAATCCTATAACCATCTGTCTTGTTAACCTCTTTATATACCCTTAAAACATTCTCTACATTTAGATTGCTCCTTTTATCTCTTTGCACAAAATATATTGAAATGTGCTGAACACATTCCATTAAATCTCCATCTCTGACTTTCCTTCCCCGGATCCTATCAATTTTACATTTTCTTCTATCTCTATTTTCTAGGTCACCAGTTTTTTACTAATTTATATGATGCTGGACCATAAATCTTTTCCCACTATGAATTTCAGCCATATTGTGCTGTTTACCAAAGTTTCTCCAACATCCAAGAAAACTCACCTGTTTTTATTTCTTACCTTCTGTGACTGCTTGTAGTAGGTTAATTTCCATATTTTTCTGTTTCAGGAGCAACCAACCTAGTAGCTGATGCAGCTGATTACTCATCTTTTGATTTTTTTTCCCTCTCTCTCTTGTTCACTAAACTCAGTTTGTTTCTAAAGAAATTTCAAGGGAGTTTGTGTATCCAAAACACATTTTTTTCTCTCTCTCACTGTAAGGAAGACCATGTTGTCTCATAATAGTGATAAATGAGGAAATATCATATTGAGATGATCTATTTGTAGGACCTGTTTGTTTTTTTTCAAAAGCCCATAACTTTTCCTGCTTGACTGGTTTCCTGGATGTTAGTAGCCCTATTTATGTGAGTACAATTAGGTCTGTTTGTGTTTGTGGAATTGGGACCTTAGGACACATCTATTTTGTCAGTAATCTGTCAGTAAAACCGCTCCACCATTGGATGCTTTTTCATAGATGACGATTTGGTTCTTTACAACTGTGGCATCTACCCCTGCTCTGTATTGTAGATATCTTATATCAGCAATTCTTAGCCAAGGTGCTGTGAGATCCTTTTAAGGATGCCACAGAGTGCCACAGAATATTAGCACCATTAGAGGTGTGAACACCTGTATGATTCACAAGATAAATGCAGAGATTTCAAATGGGAATTCAAAAACTTTCTGACCTATTGTGGTCTTCCTGAGTTCTTTGCAACAGAAGAATTGTTCTATTATTTTTTTCTATAGTCAAGAAATGAGTGAAAGTTAAAAGCTGGCATTTTCGAAGGGGTGCCTTCAGTCTAACAAGAGGTGCCTTGAGTCTAAAAAGGTTGAGAACCATTGCCTTAAATGGACTTACATGGATAATGAATTATTCCTTTCTGCATAACCATTGTTCATTTGGCTTCATTTTACTTGCTCTCCTACATACTGTTTTCTTTGTATCCCTTACTACATATAAACAGTGGGCGTGTCTACACGTGAATTTAAGATGGCTTAAATTTAATGTACATTCAACTAATGTGAATTAAGAGGGTTTTTGCAGGTGTCTACTTGTGGTGGGACTTGGGACTAACTTCAGTCTCAGGTTGCTTCAGCCCTGCCATGTGCCCCTGTGGTCATGGATGGGGAGCTCCAGCTTCCAGACACATGGCTGCCAGCACTTGGCAGCCATACTGAAGCCAGAGCCAGCAGCCAGCATTTGGCAGCCATCTTGGAAACACACTTCTGCCCTCTGATCCCTGGCCAGCCCCTTCCCTGCCCAGGAGCCACATGCCCAGCACAGGGGCAGCACGCAGCAGCTCCCACCTTGCCCACCCTGCCTCCCTGCACCAGGGCTGCTACTGCCCCAGCCAATGACTCCCAGCACCCCAGTGCTCCAACCCAGCCCCTGCCAGTGACAACCCCATGCTCCTGCTAGCCTTTGTGCTGGCCCTGCTGGCCCCAGCAGGCACTCCCCTGCCCAAGCCCCAGGCGAGCAGCACAGCGGTTGCGGGAGGCCCTGGCTGACCCCCTGCACTTCCCGCTCCAGCCTGCTGCCCACACAACCCTTATCTAGTGCCCACCCCAGCACCACTCTCAGGACATGCACATAGGTAAAACAAAAAAAGTTATTACCCTCACAACTCACCCCTTTCTCTCCCTGCTCAACAAACAGTGCCCCTCCACCACCCTCCCCACCCACCCACCAACAATAAAAAATCTGCTTATAGACCTGGGGGAGGAGAGGTGCCCAGTCAGGAGCCCGGGGCTGGGCTCTGGCTGGCCTCCTAGTGGCTGGGCAGACCCAGGAATAAATTCCCTGAGTTAATGCAGAATAATGCATCTACACATGTGTTAATCTGCATTAACTAATTGCACTTAAATGTGATACTTGGTTTGGGCAGGTATCAAATTTAGGCTCACATAATTTCTAAGCCATATTAAGGGCACACATGTATAGACCTGAGCCCCTAATGCATCTTAAATTGGGCTAATCCACATACAGGACATTTATAGACATTAGGGCTGTGCGAAATTTTGTTGGCCATTTCATTCCAACACTTTTTCAACCAATTTTGAGTTCAAAACAGCAAAATTGGAACAAAGCAAAGCCGGTCGAAATAGCCTTGAAACAAAATGAGGCTGGTTGAAACATTTCGACTTTCAAAAATTTTCGCTCATAGGCTGGGGATGGTAAGTCAGTCCAGCTGATCTGACTTCCCATCCCCAGCGCAAGATCCGGCACCCCTATCCGCTTGATCACGCCGGGGGTGGGAGGCAACCCAGCTGGACTACCTCCCGCCCCCAGAGCGATCAAGTGTGGGGCCCTGGGAAGCAGCCTAGCTGGGCTGCCTCCCACCCCGGTGCGATGTAGCACTGGGGATGGGAAGTCAGCCCGGCTGGTCTGACTTCCCATCCCCAGTGAAACTCAAAACGGCATCAAAACAGCCTTTCTGCTTCGATGAAATGGACTGGAACGGAACAGCTGTTTGGACTCTAAATGAAATTCAAGACAAAACACTGTTTCCTCGAATTGTTGAAACTCAAGGCGAAACGGAATGGTGCCATTTCGCACAGCCCTAATAGATGTACCTTTTCATCCTGAAACCCACTGGAGATCCAGCGGGTTAGAGCAGACTCAATTAATCAAGTCTGCTCCACACACGAGCTCACATATACTGTACATGCAGTTGTATAAGCAGTGAAATGCGCATCAGTATGCAGAAAATGGCAGCAGTGCTCTTCTGAACTAAAACATCTCTGAACTAAAAGCACATCATTGCTATTTTCTCAGCACTGACATGTATTTCACAACTTATACAACTGCATGTGCTGCAATGCCGAGCACTTTTAAAAGTGCCTGGTGTTGTGGCATAAGCATGTGTACAAATGCCCATAATAACCATGTGTAGAAACACCCAGTGATGTGCTTCTTATCCTAACATAAATTAGCAGTTGCTTATCATTGTCTCACTGCAAAAAAACATGCAAACAAAATAAAAAAAACAGAAGAGTAGAACACCACAGTATCCATCCAGCTTGAAAAGGTCTCTTCTATATGTAACAGGGGTGTAGGCAAAGAAGATTGAACCTGTATTTACAAAGATAATTAGTTAGTGCAATACTTGGCCATCAGTTCAGGATTTTAGGCTCTCAAGCTTTGTTACTACTTGTCTAGGAACAGATTTTGCATTTGTCCCTGGGCAAGTTGTGCCTGTGTTTGTCCCAGGACAGAAATATCCCAGAAAAAGAGCAATAAGAAAGCAATTGATTAGCTCTTCCAAATTATAGTAATATCTTAGTTATGTTGAAGAATACTAATGATAAAGGATAGTATTAGCTGAAAACCCATCATTCGGATTTTGAAAAGCAACAATGCTTACTTAAATGAATGGGAGCAAAGAAAATAAATAAGTAATCTGGGTTTTTTTCTGGCTTACTTGGTGCATTTGACAACGCTATGTGCACATAGTTCCAGAATGAATAAAAAGAAAATATTGTAAAATCAGAAACTTCACAGAGATACTCAGTGGGAAATGCATTACCTACAGAGGTTTTTAATTTACTTTTTAAACTTGACTACATTTTAATCTGATTGTGTCCCTCTAAACTAAATCCTAAAAGCCACAATGAAATATAAAAAGTCTAGAGCAAGCAGCAGCCACTAGGTGGCAACATTTAGCAAGAAAACATTTTGCTCCTAAAATGGACTGGCATCACAAATATGAAAAAGCATGAACAGTCAATGACAAATCATCAGTATTGCTACTTAATGTAAGGAAACACTAAGAACATATGGTGTGCTACTTTATAAAATCCTTTAAATTTGTTAAAAATCCCTGGGAGGATGGGATAACAGGTTGGAAAAAGCAGTAACTGTTTTGAAATGTTCTCACTAGGTGTAGGGCAGAGTAACTTTAACTTGATTTGTTTCATGTCTTTCACCTTAATGCATTATGGCAACAAAGTGAACTTGCTATTTAGTTCTGCTATAGTATCTAGGAGTACCTCTATCAAAGAGTGTATTGCTGTTTTATAATTTTTAGAGCAGTGGTTCTCAACCTTTTAGATCTGGACCCATTTGTAAACATTGATGGCCAGTCCTGACCCAGTGCCCCTCATTCCCTCCCTGGTGCCCCTCACCCCCAGGTCCCACCCTGTGTTGGGCAGGGGATGGGGATGGGGGATTGGGTGGGTGCATGGGGGTCCCCAAGTAGCCCCTTGCAAGCTGGAACTCTGCCTGCAAGGGAAAAGCCATGGTTTCTCACATTTTTCTCCTTTAAAGGATATTCCATTTTTAAAGCTTGTTGATCGATTGTTAAAGGTTGCTTGCAACCCTTTCATATATTCTTGTGACCTACTTTTGGGTTGCAATGCATGGGCTGAGAAATGCTGTTTTACAGCAAAACTTCTCAGTGAATTTTAACTGAGATTCTTGCAACACCTACTACAAAAGCAAGAAAGAAACTCTGATACTACTCACTTCCATGCTTCTTAGTAGAGTGAAATTATATTCTCCTGATTCATGACTGTGCCAAATTAGAGGACTTGTGAATATGTAAAGCTAGCATAATTTGAACCTCAAAGTGCAAACTTTAAAGGTGAGGTTTACAGAATCATAGCACATTGCTTTAACACCTGATAAAAAAAAAATCATAAAATCCCGCCTGATTTTAAAATGCTTATTGGGTACCTTCGTTCTGTTTTCCCCTTGGAACATAGTTACACACTGAGGAGCCTTGCACTTCAGTTGCTCTTAGTGGCTAAAACATGAATGTATTTTTTATGTCCTACCCTTAAGCAGAACACATTCAAATTTACAACTTATTTCAAAATAATTTCCCCACCTCTCAATTCAAGTTAGGTAATGTGAAGCAACACAACATATCAGATGAATTCTAGCCATCTGTTCCTCCTCCTTCTCCTCCTCTCTCTCTCTGTTGTGATGATTGTTTATCCTGTCCTTTCATACTTACGTCCCAACAGAGGTGCTGAGGATCTTCAGCTTCCATTAAATTCAAGCCTTGTCTATGCCAGGGATTTAACCCAATGTTGCCATTGACATTCAGCTATCTGTGGTAAGACACCAGGGTCAACAGGGAAAAACAACAGTCATGATTTTTTCACTAGTGCAGTTTATCCTGTTTTCATGAAAGATTCCTGTTGCTTTGAATGGACTTTAATCAAGTCCTAAATTAATCCAAACTCAACACAGTTCATTTCCTTGTCTCCCCAATCCAAGAATCTGGGCTGATGCACAAATTAAAGTCCCATTCCTGCCAAGGCTTTTTTTTATGTACTTAACACGTGCCAGTAGTCCCAGACATTTACAAGGCTGGTGTCATGCAGAAAGATACATCCGTGTGTAAGTATTTACAGAATCAAGGACTATGAGCCCTACAAACATTTTACTACAAAGGATGGGGCTCAATACCACAGGGTTCTGGTCCCACAAACTACTGTAAGTTAAACCAGGGTAGGGATTTACCGTGCATCAGCTGCTTTGGAGTAAAAGTCTGTGTTCTCTTACACGGGGGTAAATGAATGCTGATCCACAGTCATGTAGCTGTCTTTCATTGAAAGTATGTCCCTGCTCTCATTTATTTCACAGTAACTTATTCATTTCCTCATGCCTACAATAGCTGTGTTAAGTGAGTCTATTACAGTATGCACAACATCAGAGTGGGACCTAAAATTAAGTGCACTAGCCTCAAACATTATGTTAAAAGGAACAATAGAGCAAAACTACATGGTGGGTTGGTGAGAAAGGAGGTCAAAAAGTCACAAGTACTATCTACTACAATGAACATTTCAATAGATCAAAAGGTCTTACCCAGTAAGCAAATGATTACTCTTGGTACCCTATTGGCAGTAAAATGTTTCACAGGTTGTTGGGAAGAAGACAGGGTGGATTTGCATCTTATAGACTAACTCAGTGGCTGGCAACCTTTAGCAAGTCACAGGCCAGAACGTCTTGGCTCCAGTTCAACACAGGCTGGGTGGCTTTAGTGACACATCAATAGCAGGGGGCTTTTCCTGCACCCATGCCAGGCCTAGGCAGCTGGGAGCTGTGCCTACACTTCCCCCAGCCCCTTGTTCAGCTGGCAGGGAGCTGCACTGGGGCTGGGCAGCTGCATCCTTGCTGCCATTGCTTCCTTCTTCTCTTGCCTCCCAGCTGCAGTGCAGCTCCCCACTGCTAGAAGCTGTGCCCAGTAGCTGGGGAGTGGTGGGAGGAGGAAGAGGGCATTGCTGGGGGAAGCAGTGGTGGTTTGAGCTTCCAGCTGCCCTTCCCTAGTGCAGCTCTTTGTTGCCTGGACTCAGCGTGTGCATAGGTAAACCCTGTGGCTCTATGGGCTGAATCCAGTGGCTCCCTGGACTTACATTGCTGATCCCTGAACTAAATCAAAGATGTAATTACATGCTGTTGTCATTCTTGTCTCTGTTAGGGACACACTCTATCATATGCTGCCCACCCTGAATCCTGACAAACAGGTGCATTTGGCAATAGTGACCCATACCCCACGCAGCAGCATCTTCAACCCTAACAGAAAACAGTTGTTACAGGAACATATGTTCCATCACCTGGGACAGATCTGAGGGGTGAAGGGAGGGTACAATGGTGTACTTGCACCCCTCTGATTCTCGGTCCACCCAACATTTAAAACAAACTGCCTCACAGTGGCAACAGTACTTCTATTCAGGCAGCAGCAGGGAGTCATTTGACTTCATAGCGCATTATGATCTACCTGATTCCTTCTAAACTCTTCATTCCATAGGTGTGAATGGCTCCCTCTCCTTTTTTGATGGTTATGTTCCACTAATCAACCTGTTCTTCCTTCTGCAACTCTACTGTCTGTTGGCTGCGCCTCTTAATTAGCTCATATTTCACAGCCCTGCAGACCAGTTTTAATCCCTAGTTCAAAACATTAATTCAGGTGTAAAAATAACTTTCAGTAAAGCATTTGATGCAGTATGAAGATGCTCAAAAAAGCTTGCTTTTGTTTTATAAATGTGAAAGAAATTTATAGTTAATTCTAAGGACCACAGGACTAAAGAAACAACATCTGGTTATTTTTGCCTACTTCGTTGCATTTGATATAGCAAATGTCACTGTCAGTGACAATTCCTCAATTCAAGAATGATCTCTACCACAGCTCATTGATAGGTTTTGAGGTGGTTTAAGAGTTAAATCCCTGAGCCACAGATCTGTCTGCAAAAGTTTCAGGGCTTTCCACAGGGGAGAGTAGGCTATAGGCTGGGATTCATCCCCTTTTCCTTTCTCTGCTTTCTCTTCTCTGCTTTGAGGGCAAGACACTCCACCTCACAAAGGACTGCTGCTTGGTTGAGGCTGTAGCACCGTTTGAGCAAATGTATGGTATTTATATTGGAACACCTATAGCAAATGTATGATATAGCAAATTAGTGCACATTCCAATACAGCTATACTTGGTTTTGCTTTGATCTTAAACTGAATAATACAGCCCTAGGCCCCTAGCATATTAGTAAAGCTGCTAGTTTATTTTTACATGGAAGAAAATATTGTTGTGTTATATGTGACGATGCACTGTACCACCTGCACCTTCCTTTTCAAAATCATAGATCCACCCATGTCCATGACACTTTTATTGCAACCTTGCAGGTCTTCAACCCACCTTTTCCTCTCAGCAGTGCTCTCTCTCTCTAGTCTTTTCTTCCCCTTGCCCTATCCTTTACATTTCAGTGGCTTCAGGCCTTTCTATTTAGCCCCCCTCCTCTCTGCAAGCAAGTCCATTCATAGCATCTGACCACCTTGGCTGGTGCCTACCACAGCTGATGCTTTTTGGACCATTGGTCTCCAAGACCCCTGCTGCACACTGCATATATGACACAATTCACTGGTGAATTGTGCAATTAACGTAGACCAGCCAGACCTATGAAGTTACTATCACACAATTCACTGGTGAATGGCGCAGTGTACACTGACTGGCCACATGTACTAAGTAGTAACCACACAATTCACTGGTGCCTCGAGCAATAAACATTGACTGGCCACATGTGCAAACTAATTATCATACAATTCGCTGGTGAATCACGCAATAAATGGCGACTGGCCGCATGTATAAAATAATTATCACACAATTTGCTGGTGAATTGTGCAATAAATGTAGGCCAGCCACACGTGCAAAGTAATAATCACTCCATAAGAAGGACTAGCCAGCTATAAAAGAGCCAGCCAGCTACAAAGTAAGTGCTTGAAAATGTGTAGCAACTCTCTGGCTGGTTTCTATCCAGCTTTCATTTGAGCAAGGGAAGTCTAGGTTAGTTTTTCCTAATATCCTTCTCAAGAGGAGGGTTGTGAAGCACTGGAGCAGGCTGCCCAGAGAGGATGTGGAATCTCCATCCTTGGAGGTTTTTAAGGTCCCTCAGGGAGGCAAAGCCTTGACTGGGATGAGGTAGTTGGGGGTGGTCCTGCTTTGAACAGGGATTGGACTAGATGTGACCTCCTGAGGTCCCTTCCAGCCCAAATTTCCTATGATTCTATGAATACCTAGCAAAGCGCTGCCCTGCACCGACTTCAGACGTCCCCCGCTCACACCTCCCTTTCCCTAGGGCCATGGGAAAGGGCAGAAACGAAAGGGA
>NW_017728992.1:44010263-44011125 GCF_001723915.1 Gavialis gangeticus | reverse complement strand
CCCCGCCGGGCGCGGGGGCTGCTCTCCATCCTGGGCCTGGCCCTCGGGAAGCCGCTGTGGATGTAGTATTACTTCTTCCTCCTCCTCCTCGGGGCGGCCCCTCGCCCCCCGCCCCGCCTCGCCTTCCCTCGCCTCGCCTCGCCCCGCCGCGGGGGTCTGGTCTGCCCCAGCACCCCGGCCACCGGGACGTCTGGGATGCTGGCTGGGTCTTCCTGAGAGAGGAGCGGATTTCAGGTCGGGGCGGTCTCCTCTGGGTTTCCCCCCGGTGCCTGGGCTGCGCCTTCACTCGGCGGCGGTCTGCAGCCTCCGCGCAGGGTGGTTGAGCACCCGCCCGGGCAGGGGAGAAAGAAAAGGATGAACAAGAACGCACCTGATCTTTTTTCTTTCAACTGCACGTGCTTCGGCATCGAGGAGGAAATGGATCTGAAGTAAATTGTCTCATGGATGCTAAGGGTGCGCCTGGGAATAAAACCCTCGCAGCCTCGTTGTGCTTATTTGTATCGGGTGTTGCAAACTGAGGAGGGAAATGCTGAGAAGAGGAAAGTACCTCTGAGAGCTCCCCACTTGGTCATGAATGAAGCCGCATCCAATGCAATAACTGGATTATAATTGTTGTTGTGATTAATATTACTGGCTGCTTTACTTTTGGGGGTTCGCCCTGCTCCTCCTCTTCCTCCTCCTCACTGGTTCCCTGTCGGGAAGTATGGCTAATCCTGGGAGAAGAGGCTATGATAACCGGGAGATAGTGCGGAAGTACATCCATTACAAACTGTCACAGAGGGGATACGACTGGGCTGCCCACCAAGACAGAGCACAGGGTCCTCCAAGTTTCTCTCCTGCTGCTGCTGTTGCTGCTGCTGGG
>NW_017728992.1:44004801-44005263 GCF_001723915.1 Gavialis gangeticus | reverse complement strand
CAAATTTCCTATGATTCTATGAATACCTAGCAAAGCGCTGCCCTGCACCGACTTCAGACGTCCCCCGCTCACACCTCCCTTTCCCTAGGGCCATGGGAAAGGGCAGAAACGAAAGGGATTTAGATAGGAAAGGAACACACTGCCTCGCTGGACTGATGTGCTTCTCAAGTGTGTGGGGGTAGGTGTAGGGGTGTAGGTAGCTGTAGACGTGTGCGTATGTATAGATATATAGGTTTGTGTGGGTGCAGGTGTTAGATATATAGGTTCGTTTGCGTGGGTGGGTGCGTACGGGCATGTGGGTATATAGATATGCGTAGGCTTGCGGGGGTGCAGAGCGGGCTGTGTGGAGAGCAGTGGGGGGTACCCGCGCCCACGCCCGCCCTTCCCAGGCTGCCTCGGCTCGTCCCTCCCCCTCGCCCTCGCCGTTGGGTGGCTGCGGGGCGGGGCGGAGCCGCGGCCGAG
>NW_017728992.1:43990347-44004425 GCF_001723915.1 Gavialis gangeticus | reverse complement strand
GCGGCGCTGCCCATGCCGCTGCCTGCGCCTCCCCTGCCGCCTGCGCCGCCCCGCCGGGCGCGGGGGCTGCTCTCCATCCTGGGCCTGGCCCTCGGGAAGCCGCTGTGGATGTAGTATTACTTCTTCCTCCTCCTCCTCGGGGCGGCCCCTCGCCCCCCGCCCCGCCTCGCCTTCCCTCGCCTCGCCTCGCCCCGCCGCGGGGGTCTGGTCTGCCCCAGCACCCCGGCCACCGGGACGTCTGGGATGCTGGCTGGGTCTTCCTGAGAGAGGAGCGGATTTCAGGTCGGGGCGGTCTCCTCTGGGTTTCCCCCCGGTGCCTGGGCTGCGCCTTCACTCGGCGGCGGTCTGCAGCCTCCGCGCAGGGTGGTTGAGCACCCGCCCGGGCAGGGGAGAAAGAAAAGGATGAACAAGAACGCACCTGATCTTTTTTCTTTCAACTGCACGTGCTTCGGCATCGAGGAGGAAATGGATCTGAAGTAAATTGTCTCATGGATGCTAAGGGTGCGCCTGGGAATAAAACCCTCGCAGCCTCGTTGTGCTTATTTGTATCGGGTGTTGCAAACTGAGGAGGGAAATGCTGAGAAGAGGAAAGTACCTCTGAGAGCTCCCCACTTGGTCATGAATGAAGCCGCATCCAATGCAATAACTGGATTATAATTGTTGTTGTGATTAATATTACTGGCTGCTTTACTTTTGGGGGTTCGCCCTGCTCCTCCTCTTCCTCCTCCTCACTGGTTCCCTGTCGGGAAGTATGGCTAATCCTGGGAGAAGAGGCTATGATAACCGGGAGATAGTGCGGAAGTACATCCATTACAAACTGTCACAGAGGGGATACGACTGGGCTGCCCACCAAGACAGAGCACAGGGTCCTCCAAGTTTCTCTCCTGCTGCTGCTGTTGCTGCTGCTGGGACTTCCTCTGACCACGCTGGGCCGGTGTCTCTGCATCCTGAGCCTGCTGGCTCAGCTGCTGCTAGTAATGTGCCTCCTGGTAATGAGCCGGGCCCAGCCCCACAGGCTGTCCACCTGACCCTGCGCCAAGCGGGAGATGATTTCTCCCGCCGCTACCAGAGTGACTTTGCCCAAATGTCTGGCCAGCTGCACTTGACCCCCTTCACAGCCAGGGGGCGCTTTGTGGCGGTAGTGGAGGAGCTGTTCCGAGACGGGGTGAACTGGGGGAGAATTGTGGCCTTCTTTGAGTTCGGTGGCGTGATGTGCGTGGAGAGTGTCAACCGGGAGATGTCGCCCCTCGTGGACAACATTGCAACATGGATGACGGAGTACCTAAACAGGCACCTCCAGAACTGGATCCAGGACAACGGAGGCTGGGTATGTATCTGTTGTTTCTTTCCCTTTAAAATACAGTGCGGATCCCTTCTAGCCACTCTTGGGAGGTCAGCAAACTGGATGATGCACAGGGCATGAGAAAACAGAATACAAAAAAATTCCAATTTATACTTTGATTGAGACAAATGAAGTTGGGCAGTAGTTTGGCTTGGGGCATGGTAGCTTGTTTTTAAGGGGCTGCCACTAGCCAGCCTTTGGCTAGCTCCCTTAATGTTGAGCATTGAGTCATGCATAGGTTAAAGTGAAGCAGTTTCAGTGTGAGGGTGTTCACGGCCTTTCCTTCCCTGCTGAGCATTTGAGGAAGCTGTGTTTTCCTTTCCTCCTCACCCCGCCATTCTCCTGGATGGGTGCAGGGAGAGTTCCCTCTCCTCTTCTTCAGTTTACTTTAACCATTGACATAATACAAGTGCCACACAGTGCTTGATGGTAGGATGGGGTCATGGAGCAGCGTGGGAAAAGAAAACAATGATATTATTATACCCAGGAGTGATGCTGCTGGTGCGGAGTGGAGGGATGAAAGCAGAGATGGTATGTGTGCATAACTGCTCACGTATTGTGGGTGACATTTTAATGGTAGACGCTTTAAACAGGTGAATCGTGTGTTAAAGAACAGAGTGAAACATTGGTCAGGACTGACTATCACCTGCTTCTCATAGCCACAATGATGCTTTAACTAGATAGTTTTGCATATGGTTCATTTTTCGAACTCTGTTTCTCTCCTGTGTTTACACTGAGCAATTTTCAGTCTGGAAGGAATAAACGCTTCTTAGAGGCCAGGGGAGGAACTTACTGTGGGATTTTTCTGGAAAAAAATGTTGTTTATTGTAACCTAGGACATTCCTAGGCAAGCAATATTTTACAAGTCCCACAGATAAAAGTTACGTATGGTTGTAGCTTCATCCAAAGGGACCTGAATTTCACCACTCACAAGGCAAATGTGCCGTTTTCAACTTTTACAGTCAAACTTACTGTCTTTCTGTCTCAAAAAATACCCGTTTGATCAGTGGGCGTTGGCTTTCTTTCTTCCTTCTATACTAATGAATTGACAGTAAGAAACATTGTGCCCCCCAAGCTAATTCAGGTCTCAATTCAGGCTTGCTGCATGTGTAAAGCCAATTATGTATGACAAATCTGTAATGTATTTGCGTATAGGAGCAGTGTACTGAACTAAAGACACGTTGAAAAAGAAACTTTTATATATAGGACCGGGAAATGCTGTAAGTTGTTTAAAAGATGAGAATGTCCTGGCTTGGGGGAATAGTAGCCCATAGTCCTGTCTCTTGTGAGATATTTTTAGAGAGCAATCACTTACATAACAGAGTTTCTAAAGGGAGTAATGTTTCCCAGCAAGTGCATTGATTTATGCCTGTTATTTAGAAAAAAGTCTTTCTAGAATGTTACTGTCTCTTTCAGCATCCAGAATAATCTTAAATTAGTGCTATATTTTGTGGTTTGCTACCTGCGCTGTTTGTCTCTCGCTAAAGACTAAGAGTTTCCTTGTTCTGTCATTCACACACTGTTGGGGCTCGAGAATGCCTGTGGACTGCCACACTGTTTAGGGTAAGATTTTGGAGAATTGTTCTGTGTTTGTATTCGATTTCCAAAGTTAAAATGTCAAGAACAGTGATTTGGACAATAGCCTGTTAACTGAAACTTGGTGGGAAGAAGAGGTCATCTTATATTAGAAATTATAAATATGGTATAAACATTTCACCAAAGGACATTCAAATGAACCTGGAAGACAGTCTTCCAAGAAGACATTTCTCTACACACTCTCCTTTTTTATAGGACAGCTGTTTGCACTGAACGTAAAGCAGCAGCAAGGAGCAGGATTTGTTGGATAATATATTTTATTACACCAACTCTATAGTTGGGAAAGATGTTCCACAAGCTTTTAAGCACAAAATGCCAATCTAACATCTCTCCCAACTATATAAAAGATAAAACCAAACAAATCTTGCTTCTTGCATATTCCTTGGACCATCATGGACACAAAGACAGTAGGTAAGGGACCAGAGCAATTAGATTTTCTGTCTATGAAATCGGGAGCTAGATCTGCCAAGGGACTCATGACTTGAGTGCTGGGGATGGTGGGTGCAGTATCTCTTCACATGCTACCTCCTAAACCAAAAGCAGTGCAACAACATGACTGTCTAACCCTGTAAGTAACAGACTCACCTGGGAGAGGAGCACCTGGGCTCTGTTTCTATGCCAAGGATTGTTTATCCATTTTACATGAAACTTATACTGGATAAACTTGGTAATCTATGGAGCAGGGTCTTTCCTCTTGGAGGTAAGCACATCCCTCCCTGGGCTAGAGTTATGTTTCTGCTTGGTCCTTGTCTTTGGCTGAGAATCTTGAATTCATTTTGCTAAGTGGCAGAATTTCAGAAGGAGATGTAGCAAATTGCCACCCCATATTCTACACCCCAGAACATCTTATAGTCTGGCAGTTACTAGGGCACTGTCCTGGGAGGGGAGAGTTGTGGTTTGATGACAGCATCAAACTGAAGTCTTCTATGTTCTGGATGAGTGCACTAACCACTCCACTGAGCTGTTGCATAAAAAAAAAAAAAAAGAGCCTCGCCCCCCTCCAGCTGTGGGCTTGGAGCACATCTGTCAGATTGTGTCCTCTGGAGATCTATGCGGAGGGACCCCTACTTCAAGGACATCCAGAAATAGGGACCAAATTAGGTAACCCTGCCAAGGTAGCAGTTGTTTTGGGCATGCACAGAAGTACATCTCTGGGCACCTGGGAAAATGTATTGTAAGAAATGTACAGAGGTATGGGTTCATATCCCCCTCCTGACATGTAGTGATCACCAAGTTCAGTAAAAACCAATCAGACATAACAAGAGGAATCATACAATAACTTTTATTGTGGAGCAGTAGACAAGTCTCTGCAAACTTTTTCTCTCTCTTTAACTAACTAGCTATTCCCTCGCTCAGGGACCATCTCCCAATTCCTGACTTCTTCAGTCTCCTATGCTAGGGAGCATCTCTAAGATGTAACTTCTATCACTACAGGCATCTAAAACATGGAAGCTGCTGAGCTGAGGATCACACCTAAAGTTTGCCCAAGTTCTTTTGCTGCTCTGGAACTTATGACTTGGTCCATGGTCCACTAAAGTCAGTGGAAATCACTGTATTGACTCCTGTAGACTACAGATCAAGCCCTGGCTTTATGCTCTATGTGTATTCTAGTAATAAAAATGTAAGGCATTCATTTAAATTAATATTTTTTAAAAGAGAGAGGTGTTACTAGAAATACTTGGCCAGATGAAGCCAACAAATGGAGGTCATTTCTTGAGATTTTGAAATTTGGAAGTAATTTAGAACACAGATAATAAGAGCCTTTAAAAGACAAGCTACATCTTATGAATACTATGTAAACAAAGGCTGATGATTTGATGCAGTGTAGGCCATTTTTTGGTGTGTATTTATGTGTAATGCACAGATGAGGGTAGATGTGTGAAACATCATCTTATGATACATTTATGTGCATTTCTCTGTTAAGATTATTATGACTATTAATGGTTGAAAAACTTGTAAGCTCTTATAACTAAAATCAAATTTCAGATACAGCTATTGGAATCTTCTTTTCAGATGGAAGAAATCCTAGATGGCACTTGGCATAGGATTTGTTTTTTTCAAAGCATGTTAAAGGGAAAACATGCATTGGGGATAATTTATTGAAACTCTCAGTCTTCAACTTGGCACTTATTCACAATGTAGGAAGCATGTACTCTTACTATAGTAAGATGAATGTCTTTTCAAAGTAACTGCTTGTAAGCACATTTTATGCACACTTTTTATATAGTATAAGCATAATGTAATATAATATTAGTATTTTGCATAGGTATCTGTTACAGCTACTGTATTATAAGTTCATACTTTTATACTGTTCATACTTCTGCTTGCCATGGTAATGATCCAGTGTGTAGTGCTATGTTATATTTCCATACTGTAATGTTGCAGTATAATATTTATGAAAATAATGTCATTTTTATAATTGTAAGAACATATTCTGTCATAAAACAGCAAACCAATTGCTCAGTATACCTTTGCTCCATTTTGTGAGCATGCTTTAAGTAACTTGAATTGACTACAAGCTGACAAATTGTATTTTTACATAAATCATCTATTCAATACAATCAAAATACTTTCAAAAGGATGTATATTATTTATTATTTTATAAGGAAACCAAAGACAGAGAGAAGCACAAATACATGAGCCAGAAAGGGATATCACTTACAGAGCAGACATTTTAATGATTCCTGTGTATCCAATAGTAATGATGTCTAATGACTGTTAGATTCCTTAACATTAAATTGTTTAATGATTCTGTTGGAATTTGAGACAGAAAAACAACATAATTTAACTGTTGGCTGTATTTTCAGCTTACAGTTCTGATGGGAAATAAATACAGCTTTCAAAGATTTGCATACAGGTCAGGATAGCACACTTTGACTCAATTAAAACTTCTTAATTGCATTATAGAAGGAAAAAAAGAAGAAAAGTAGGTCATCTCTACAATTTCATGGCTTAATTTTCTTTAATGTATGCTGTTTTAACTGCAGAATAACTGTCTCAATAGCAGATGAACAGACTAGCACAGTTTGTGACTTACGCCTATGAGCTGGAAATATTAAATGTGAGGCATTTGCGGGGAATACCCATATTTGCCTTGAAATAATTCTTCCTTTTCGTCAAGTCTGGAGCCCAGACCCAACACCAGTGGTTCTCAACCTTAGACTCACGACAACCCTTGTTAGATTCAAGGCACCCCTCAGAAAATGCCAGCTCTTAGCTTTCACTCAATTTTCCTCTGGAAAAATAATACTGCAATTCTTCTGTTGCAAAGAATTCAGAAAGACAGTAACAGGTCAGGCTGTCTTTGACTCTGTTCCTATTTGAAATCTCTGAGTTTATGTTGTGAATCAAATGCAAGTGTTTGCACTACTAAAAACACCAGTATTGCATAGCATACTGTGACACTTAAGATCTCACAACCCCACTTGAGAATTGGTGGTATATACTGTAGATCAGCAGAGCTCAGCCTTGGGCTGCTCATAGTCCGACCTGTAGCTCTTTTGGTGTTTAAATTTTCCAGGAAAAAGGTCATTTAAAACAAAAAACAATAGGGGACACAGACATGCTCATGCACATTTAGACAGATAATACTTTATTTATGCTAGTAACCAGCCCAGAGAAGAAAAAAAAAGGTTGCTTTGATGACTTGGCTTTGAAAAAGTTGCTCTGAAGGAAGGTGATTAATTTATGGCCAGCTTGTGAGATTCTTACACATACTGGGGACATCTACACATGTGCTACCCACAGAGTAGACTAATTGGCTTCACAGTAAAGCGTCACTGTCTTATATATGCACTGGTATTAGAGTGCAATATACTAATTAACTCTGCTGTAATATAGTACTGTAACTTGTAGTGAAGTACTTTACTGCACTGAAATGCACATGTAGACAGTGACTGGGAGCAGAAATTGTGCACAGTCAGTCCAGGCAGCAGGGGCAGACCCCTGCCTGCCGCCTAGTCACACAGCTCTGCACATTCAGCACTCGTGCCCCAGCCAGCCCCTCTGTACCGTGCCACTGCCCGGGGCTCATCCCCCAAGCTGCTGCCGGCCTGGGCCTGCTCTGCCCTGACTTCAAGTGCTGCTGTCCTGGATGCATGTGTAGATGCTGCACCCGGGAGCAGTGTACTACAGCTCAGAGTTCTCTGGAGTTTATCGCTTTGCATTAATTGCACGTGTAGATGCACCCAATGAGTGGGTGAGATACCCTTTTTCTTCCAATGGCTTCAGTGTGACATCTTATGAGTTTTACTACTCAGTAAGGGTATCACAATCTTAGCTGTTTTGATGAGTGCATTAGTTATTACTAAATTCATTATACACTTTTTTGGAAATACTAATATAGTGAATTCTTGAGTCTTTCTTTGACCCCATGTAATAACTGAGTTCCCAGTGCATAAAAAGACTTATGTGCCTAAGGTAAGACCCTAGCATTCTTTTGGGCATATAAGTCCAAAATTTTTATTCTCAGAAATCCTGCCTAGTCAGTTAGGTGCCTAAATTTTCACCAGTAAAGTTTCCCAAGCACCTGAAATCCTACTTTTGCATATGCCGCGCCATGTCCACCTTCACAAGGCTGAGCAGCTTGCCTTATACTCCAGGGGTTTTCAACCTTTTTTTAAGGAGTGTACCCCTTCTGGGGACTTGCATGCGGCAGTGGTGGTGCAGGGTGGTGGATGGCGGCGGCTGCTGCATGAAAGCTTCCCCCCGGTGTCCGGCTGGCTGGGTGACACCTGTGTGGCCTGCAGATAGGAGCCGCTTCCCTTGTCCTGCTCCCAGCCCTGCTCCTGGGAAGTGGTGGGTGATAGTGCTCCATCTCTAGCCCCTTTCCAAGTACCCCTGGGGGTACATGTACCCCCGGTTGACAACCCCTGTTCTACTCAATCCAGATACTTCAATTATCCTCTACTCAAGTGTTCTAGCATGATCTGGGAGGCATGCTGAGAGACATGCCTTATATAGGCCTAGAGGATCAGGAGGCGCACAGTGGAGATCCATGTTCGAATATTCAGAATCACAGTTGGAGGAGGTGCCTCCACCCATCCTTTTAGCCAATCGCTTTGTAGATGGAATGGCAGTGTGTTGTGGGAGACCTGGCTTTCAATGCCTTCGTCAACATGAAGGGATTCAAACCCATCTTCCTAACCTCCCAAAAGCTGCCCATCCCACAGCACTGTCAGTTGTTCTGGGATGGCAAATGATGCGCTTCAGTGCTCCTTTTCAAGCTGTGCAAACTTGCACAAAATATTTTGAGATTCACTGGGGCAAAATTGAAAGTACAAGGGGAGCACAGCTCTAGTTCTGTGATTAGGGCAGTCACGTAGGAGTATGTGACTGTAAAATACAAAACAGTCCTTGGAATGTGGGTCAGAGTCTAGGTTTCTCCTCTCAGTGCGTGCCCTAAGCACTAGGGGCACATTTACACATGCTCCAGTGGTGGGCACTTTAGTTAGAGCAGCTCCAAGAGCTCCTTTAATTAAAGCGCCACAGTGTCTTGTGTATTAGTGTCCCCACACTTCAAAATGGTGGCTTCAAAAAGTGTGTTCAACGAACTCCACCAGACTTGATTAATTGAGTCTTCTCTGATGCGCTGTAATTATAGCACATCAGAGCAGCCTCTGCGCTCGTGTTTAGGCACTCTAGGCTTCCTGTGTCTGGCCTAAAGTGGCACAGTTCAGGAGAAGCGGAGCATGTCTCCACCTCAGAACAGCCAATTTGGGGCACTATCCCAGGAAGTGAGCAGTCAGTTTGAATTTTTGCAGGCTCAGGGGGGCTTTGGACCCAAGTTACCTGCTTCCTCAGTAAATGTTTTAACCTTTGAGACCTCAGATGGAAAAAGGGCAACAGCACCTCATCGGCCAAGCAAAATAGTGGCTCCAGTGCCACTTTTATATGGAGCAACTTAGCAAATTGGTTCCTAGTTCCAGGAAACAATTTGGAATGTGAATCCTCATCTGATATAGGTACCTCCTTGCAGCCCTGAGTGAGGCACATGAGCTCTGAAGAACAGCTGGATTTAAAGACATGCAACTCTCTTCAGCATTTCCCATTAGGTAGTCTAGTCAGTGCCCTTACTCAGGGTCTAGCTCTTGTGAATTGCTGTTCTGAAGGGCCTAAATCCCCACATACATTGTATAGGAGCTTGAGTGTCTAACTCAGGGCTGTGGACTCTGTTCCGAGAGCCAGGCACCTCAAAGTTATGTGCTGGAACACTTAACATTGCAAGAGCCATCTGCAGGTCTTGTTGTAAGTTACCATTTGACTGTTAAAAGGAAATTGTTAGTTTGAAAATCTGTTCTATTTAAAAGTGGATTAGCGGCAGTTAATCAGCAGGTATGGCACCTTCCAAGTCATTAGGCAGTTTGTGTGCGTCTGTGGTTTTTAAAATCACAGTTTCATATTTATCAAAATATTTTTCTGTCTGCCAGTGCTGGCAAGAAACTAATTTATAAGGAAACTACAAATTCAAAATGTAAACAACAGAACAGTAAAGATGGGAAAAACACAGAGAAAATAATTATTTTAGCCTTGTTGCTGTAGTTTTCAATCTTCTTTGACATTACCTGTAAAAATATTAGTAAAGTATTGTCAGAGAAACGTTTTTTGTTCTTAGGATTCTTCTTACATTAATGAGTGTGTTGTCATTTACACATAACTGCCTCAATGTGACACAATACTGTGATGGTCAAGCATCTGTAATATAGGATGACCTATTTTTCACTTCAGAATTGAAAGAAACTATTAGTCTTGTATGAAATAACGTGTAAAATTGCATGTTGTGTGGGAGTCTTTTCTCATCATGGCCCAGATTTTCCAAGTGGTACAGTCACTTTGTGCTGCATCACTGATGGAGAGTGACCTTAAAGCCAATAATAAACATCCTCAATATAAGAGTGGCATTTGGTGGTATAGAGCCTTTCATCCTGAGAGCAAGGAAAAGGAGGTATGGCTTCAGAAAAATGTGGGAGGGTGTAGCTGGGCTACTACTTTGGTTTTCTACTGTGGTTTTGATCTCTAGTAATTGTTTGTGTAAAACAAGAGTCAGTATTAGGCTTCTGTAGTACAAAGTTAGAGCAGGAATTTAAGGGAAGTGCAAAAGTAGACTGAGTAGCATTGCCTGGTGGAGAAGCCACTAGCCTGGAAAGTAGGAGAAGGGGGATTTACTCACTAATCTAAACCAGGGGTGCTCAACCCCCAGCCTGCAGGTCAGTTCCAGCCATCTGCTGCCGTGTCATCTGGCCTGTATGGCTCACCACAGCTCGGTGGGCTCCCCCATGGTCTGTGGTCCAGTGCATGGGATGGCGCAGAGCTAGATCCCAGTGTGCAGGGGTGGCACAGTGCCCCCCAGAGCCCAATCCCCACATTTGGGACCAGATTGAGGTAGCTCAGGACCTGAGGCTCAATCCTAGCAGGCAAGGGCTGCACGGAGTCTTGGGGCCTGATCCTGAGGCATGGGGTTTGATCTTGTCTGTAGACCAGGCCCACAGTCCTCATCTGGCCTGCAGGACCAAAAGGATGAATGCCACTGATCTAAACTATTTTGTAGATTTGAAAAAGATAATTCTTCTTCCGTTTTCCCTCCAGCTGTTTGTTTAGGATCTCTTAGACTCTCTTCCATCGTGTGTTTGTACAGTGCCTGACACACAGGGAATCCCATCTGCTGGGTTCTCTACAGCACAGTAATATACTGCAACCGCTGCTGCTGCTACTACTGCCAGCAAACTGCATGCTCATCTCTGGCCTGTGTTCTGTGCAGATTGGCTCCGCTACCTAAACTGGGTCAGCAACCTTGGCAGTAAAACAGTCAGTGCCAAGAAAATGAGAAATCAGATTAAATAATGAATCTTCTCTAGCAAATTGGATTTTTGTAACCTTTTGGTGACTATTTTCATCCCTTTCTGTAATTCAAGTTGCAGGTAAAATGCAAAGTTGTGCATTTATGAAAGCCTAGTCATTTTACCAGCAATGTGCTGCTGTCTGGTTGCCTGTTGTTGTTCTGTTTTTAGTAATTCTTCCTCTCTCCCTGTTTCTAGTCCTGGCTGACTGCTTTATGCAGTCCCCAGCTTTCTGTCATGCTTTCTAGTCATACTTTTAGTAACCATTTCCTAAACTGATGCATTTCTAGTCTTTTAAATGTCAACACTGTAGCATGAGCTACAGAGAAGCCAAAACCATAACTTCAGTTTTCTTGTGTTCTTTCCCATCTAAGTTCACAGATGAATGATGAGCACCCCTTTCATAAACAGTGTGTGTGGGTGCCCCATGTTCAGAGGTTTCTACCACTCAGCACACCCACAGACCCATTCCTAAGCACATTAATCACATGTTAGCAGTTGTTTAGCAACTCCTAAAACAGTGCAAAAGCACACTGGTGATAGAAAACAGAACTGTCTTTGTATTCTACATATTAGAAGATTTTAGAGATACATAGCATATCTGAAGTTCAAAGTTATAGCTAGGTTATCTGTCCATACCTTTTCATACACAGCCTGATCCAGTGCTCATTGGGAGTTTTTCCACTGACTTCAGTGGTCACTGGACAAACTCCCTGAAGCACAAAACTAATGGGACCTTGCTTTCCATTTGACAGGAGTGAAACTCAAGGGCAAGAGTTAAAAGTCAGTACTGTAAAACTGGTGTGTGGTGGGAGAATCCAGCTTGTGGTTTCTTCATTACACAGCAATCTCTAAAGAAATCCAGCAAATTATCTTGCACTAATTTCCTTGTCTGACTTGAAGCCCATTGAGGTAAATGGAAGAAATCCAAATGAGTTCAGTGGGCTTTGGATCAGGCCCTTAATTACTTACCTGTTAGTTCCAGCACTGCTTGGAATATTAAATGTATTCTTTTTTTTTTTAATTATTTGAACACAATGTGTGCTTGGACCTGATAATTCAATAGTAGTTATGATAGTAACTGAGAAGGCAGTCTTTACTTTGTTGCAACAAAGTACAGACTCTTTCTGAGGGCAGTACTGGAAGGAGGATTCTTTTTATTTCATTCCATGGATGGAAGAAGCTATGTTGTACTCTAAATCAGGGATGGCCAGCTTGCAGCAAATGTGCCACAAGTGGCGCACAAAGCTGCTTTATGTGGCACATGGCAGATCTGAGAGGGATCAAGAAGGAGCTGAGCGACAGATCAGGAAGGGAGGAGAGGGACGACTTAGAAAAGCTGAACGTGAACAAGCCCAAGGGGCTGGCTGGGATGCATCCAAGGGTGCTGAGGGAGTTGGCTGATGTAATTGCAGAGCCATTGGCCATCATCTTTGAAAACTCATGGCGATCAGGAGAGGTCCTGGGTGATTGGAAAAGGGCAAACATAGTGCCCATATTTAAGAAAGGGAAAAAGGATCTAGGGAACTATACACCAGTCAGCCTTTCCTCAGTTTATGGAAAAACCATGGAGCAGATCCTCAAGGAATCCATTTCTAAGCACTTGAGGGAGAGGAAGGTGATTAGGAATAGTCAGCATGGATTCACCAGGGATGACTAACCTGATGGCCTTCTATGATGAGGTGACTGACTCTGTGGATGTGGGGAGACCGGTAGATGTGGCGTACCTTGATTTTAGCAAGGCTTTTGATACAGTCTCCCACAACATTCTTGCAGGCAAGCTAAGGAAGTATGGGCTGGATGAATGGACTGTAAGATGGATAGAAAACTGCCTGGAGCATCAGGCTCAGAGGATAATCAATGGGTCAATATCTAGCTGGCAGCCAGTATCAAGTAGAGTGCCCCAGGGTTCAGTCCTGGGTCCAGTTTTGTTCAAGGTCTTCATCAGCAACCTGGAAGATGGCATAGAGTGCACCCTCAGCAAGTTTTCAGATGACACTTAGATAGGGTTAGTAGTAGATATGCTGGAGGGGAGGGCTAGGATTCAGAGTGACCTAGACAAACTGGAGGATTGGGCCAGAAGAAATCTCATGAGGTTCAACAAGGACAAGTGCAAAGTCTTGCACTTAGGACAGAACAATCCCATGCACCAGTACAGGCTGGGGGCTGACTGGCTGAGTAGCAGGTCTGCAGAGAAAGACCTGGGGGTTACAGTGGACAATAAGCTGAATATTGCCATACTGGGCTGCATTGGTAGGTGTGTTGCCATTAGATCAAGGGAAGTGATTATTCCCCTCTATTCAGTGCTGGTGAGGCCACATCTGGAGTAGTGTTCAGTTTTGGGTCCCCCACTACAGAAAGGATATGGAGATTTTGGAGAGAGTCCAGCAGAGGGCAACAAAAATGGTGAGGGGGCTAGGGGACATGACTTCTGAGGAGAGGCTGAGGGAACTGGACTTATTTAATCTAGGGAAGAGACTGAGAGGGGAGTTAGTAGCAGCCTTCAACTACTTGAAGCAGGGTTTGGAAGAGGATGGACCTAGACTGTTCACAGTGGTGGTAGATGACAGAACAAGGAGCAATGGTCTCAAGTTGCAGCAAGAGAAGTTTAGGTTAGATATTAGGAAGAAATTTCTCACTAGGAGGGTAGTAAAACTCTAGAACAGGTTGCTCAGAGAGGTGGTGGAATCTCCATCCTTGGAGGTTTTCAAGACCTGACTAGACAAAGTTTTGGCTAGGATGATCTAGTTGGGGATGGCCCTGCTGGGTTGGACTAGATGACCTCCTGAGGTCCCTTCCAACCCTAATTTTCTATGATTCTATGAGAGAGCAGAGCAATGGATCAAGCAGTAAGAAGAGTGGTAGACAGGGCAGGGATGAGAGAGAAGAGCAAAGGATTGGGCAGGGGAGGAGGATCAGAATGGCTCTTGGGGAGGGGGCAGAGCTTATCTGTCATGCGTGGCAAAAAAGTTGGCTTCCACTGCTCTAAATCAGGGGTGTCAAACTTTTCTGGCTTCATGGGCCAGAAGAGTGGTGTAGGGCTGTTCCACGGGCCAGATGAATGACATGTGGCTGGCCCCTTGTGATGGATTTGGACCACGTATTCCTGCAAAAGCTCTTTGAGTTCAGAAGCATCATTGGATTTGAGAAAGTGTTAGCTATTTACATTAATAATGAGAACATCCACTCTTATGTTGGACAGGGTAAAAATAGCTTGGAAGCAACTACAGGCCAGTCAGCCTCACTTCTATCCTGGGGAAGGTCTTTGAAAAAAATTATCAAGGGCCACATTTGTGAGAGCCCTG
>NW_017728992.1:43985019-43985347 GCF_001723915.1 Gavialis gangeticus | reverse complement strand
GGGAGAGGAAGGTGATTAGGAATAGTCAGCATGGATTCACCAGGGATGACTAACCTGATGGCCTTCTATGATGAGGTGACTGACTCTGTGGATGTGGGGAGACCGGTAGATGTGGCGTACCTTGATTTTAGCAAGGCTTTTGATACAGTCTCCCACAACATTCTTGCAGGCAAGCTAAGGAAGTATGGGCTGGATGAATGGACTGTAAGATGGATAGAAAACTGCCTGGAGCATCAGGCTCAGAGGATAATCAATGGGTCAATATCTAGCTGGCAGCCAGTATCAAGTAGAGTGCCCCAGGGTTCAGTCCTGGGTCCAGTTTTGTTCA
>NW_017728992.1:43976033-43979795 GCF_001723915.1 Gavialis gangeticus | reverse complement strand
GTGTGGGGGGGGGGGGGGGGGGGGGGAGAGGACTGAGCCCCCGTAGGGAGGGAGGAAGGGCTTGGGCCCCAGTGAGCAGTGGGACAGGACCGCGGGCAGCAGATCTGGGGGGGCAGGGGCCAGGCTCCCTGGCGATGTGCCCCCTGCGTGTGCAGTAGCTTTGAGGTTCACAACCCCGCGCCACTGCCTTCAATGTCTGTGCCCGCCCCCACCTCCACCCCATGCACAGATCTGGGGGGTGCGGGCCCCTCCCCCCGCCTCTCCAGGAGTGCACACTGCCCCAGGAAGCTGGCCCAACCCCCTGTGCCCAAGCCTGCAGTGGGTGGTAGCAGGTGGGGAGAAGGGGACTGTGGACCTGCATCCCTGGCCCCATAGCTCTGGCTGCTAGGGGGGTAGGGGGCTGTGGGTGGAGGGCAAGGGGCATCTTCAGGGCTGGGAGGTGCTGTGGCAGGGAGGAATGAGAGGCACAAGCAGGGCCAGGGGGCTGTGGGGGAGGAGTGAGTATCTGTGTTCTTAAAAAAAAAAAAAAAAAGTTTCCTTTTCATGGAATCAGCTGGTTAGTAGAATCAAATCACCATTTCCCAAAGTGATTCCAATAAGAGGAATCCACTGGATTTATCTTCCATCAGTAGTGCTTTCTTAACCCAGGTGAAGGTCCACAGAGGTGACTTGTGTTCTTTTCTTCTCTTCCTTTCAGTCTCTAACAGCTTCTTTACATTTCATAGTGGTATACATGCTGCAATGAAAAAAAATGTTTCACCAGACTTAATATTTGCCAAAATACTGATTTTTTTTGTTTTTTGGTTTTTTGGTTTTTTTTTGTTGGTTTGGATTTCAACAGAACTAGATAGCGTTTACATTGCAGCAGTTAGCCAGATCCAGAAAGTTAATTGGATTAGAAACAGACCTGCGCTCAAATTTAACTGAGTGGAATGGTGGTGAGGGGAACCAAACCCAAACAAAAACCAAAAAAGTTAACCATTTCATTGTAAATTAGATTAAAATTGTTTTAGCTTTAATATTTTTGTATTAGGAATGCACGTACAAGAATTTTCTATTCAATGGGGAAAAAAGGTTATAAAGTAAGTTATTTGGGGGGTTGTTTTTGTTGTCTGTAGATACTATTCAGAAAACTAGTGGAACATTTTAGGTACTATAGTTTTCAGCTTTAGGCTTTTCCCTTGCGTGTAAGCAGAGCTTTCCTGATAAGCACTTAACAAAGGGAATTCTCCTTCCTTCTGATTCTTATTATGTACATGTATTGGAAGCTACTTACAGCTACTTATAAGAAGTCTCCCCGGTACACACGTATGTATCTGCATGGATGCATGCTCTTCCAGTTCCACCTGCAAGGCTTACTGGGAACAGAGCAAAGTTCAGGTACAGTCAGACAAAGACATCTCAGCTCAAACGTAACATGCAAAATTACTAAAACCATGGGACTACTCAAGAGTTTAAAGTTAGCCACATGTTTAAATACCTGGCTGAATTTAGACTTTTTACTCATACTGGGTGTCCTTGACATGGACAAACAGGGTATGAACTCGGCAGGAGTTTTGCCTAGGTTAGTGGTGTCCAAGTCATTTGGCCATGTGGGCTGGAAAAGTGGCACAGGGCTGGTCTGCAAGCCAAATTTGGAGTGTGGGCTATGTCATGTGGCTCGTGGGTCTGGAATTTGGCAGTGGTAGAGTTAATTGCTGTGGCTCCTGGAACTGTGGCAGCGGTTGTTCCTCCCACTATCACATTTCTGCTCCCATGGGCTGGATGACATAACTCCATGCTCCAGATTCAGCCCACGAGGCTGGAAATTTGCTGATAGGATAAGCAGCAGCAGGATTCATTGCTCTGGCTCCGGCTGCCACTGCTTACCACACTGCTAGGCTTCTACAGCTGTGGGGAGCCCTGCAGGTTAGATGAAGTGGATGAATGGGTCAGATCCTGGTCACTCCTGGCCTATGTAGTGATAATTGGATCTGAGCCTGTGGCTGTAGTGCTGTGAAATGACTGTTATAGCAACACATTCTATCTGACAAGCTTTTAGTGTGTCATGGTGATCTGTTAACTTTTATCAGCTTGATCTAAAGTTACCTTTATAAGTGACCATTTTCCATAGGAAAACTCACTGAATACTTTGAAACAATAATGTGAAATTTCAGAGTGTCTTATTTCTTATTTAAAAGAAAAAAAGGATTATTTCTATGGAAAAGTAATTTATCTTGTGTTCTTCTTAGTTTCTTTTTAACTTAGAAGCTGTACTCAACTACAGAAGCCTCTCATGGATCATGTACACAGTTAATTCATTTAATGACATTTTAAAAATAAAAGTTAAAACTTCTACATTCTGAATAAAAATAAGCCTTGGACTGTTCCTAAAGAGCTGCAAATTTAGGTTCAGTCAGACACAGTCAAGAATTTGAATTTTCCTTGGAAACTCCTCACCTTTGACATTCATTTTAGGAGCTGCTGACAGTAGCAGATCTAGGACAGTGTAAAGATTAAGTTGTAGCTATGGTGGGGAGCTCACTTCACCCATATAGCAAGCTTATGGCACATGCATCTAGTAGTTGAGACTGAAGCTCTTTGCAGTGAACCAGCATTGGTGGGTTGTTATGGCACCATCACGCCCCTCCCTACGCACTGGCCCAGATCTTCTCCCAGCTGCTGACTCAGTTGCTTCAACTTAGTTGCTGTTAAGGTGGTATTGGTGGGCTATGGAAGTCTTTTGTATAACTAGAATTCAAGCTACATCAGATGTTTAAGATTAAAACATTGTACTTGAAAGCAAATTAGAAGCTGTATGAACATGAGTACCCCCCCTCCCCCACCAAGATCTTTTTACACTGCCAGGGGCAAATCCCCAACTGGTGTAAACTGTTATAGGCTATACCAGTCTACACCTGCTCAACTATTGTGCCCTACCCCACCACTCCTGGGTCTGTTATACAAGGTCCTCAGTGTAACTGAGAATCAAGCTTAACGAGTCCATTGGTTTGAAACTGTTATGTGACCTACTCTTCCTTCCCTGCCCCTGTTCTATTCATCTTCAGTAGTAGATAGTAACATTTTAAAATGTTAGAATTGTACATTTTAGCAGCAAGAGCCACTTTACCCTGCGGGCCCCCCTTAGATCCCAGGGGAGGCACATCTAGACCAAGGGTTAGTGAGGAACTAGTTAGGGAACTTCTGGAAGGACTGGATGTATTCAAATCAGCTGGTCCAGACGGTCTCCACCCTAGAGTACTGAGGGAATTGGCTGAGGTCATTGCAGGACCCCTGGCATGGCTTTACAAGCACTCATGGTGGTCTGGTGTGGTGCCAGAGGACTGGAAGAGGGCCAGTGTGGTTCCCATCTTCAAAAAGGGGAGGAAGGAGGACCCGGGAAACTATAGGCCAGTTAGTTTTACCTCAATCCTGGGCAAGCTTTTTGAGAGAATTATTCTAGCGCAGATCCACGAGGGGCCAGCAGGGGAGATTATGCTTCGGGGCAGCCAACACGGGTTCATCCAAGGCAGGTCCTGTCAGACCAACCTGGTGGCCTTCTATGACCAGATCACCAAATCCTTAGATGCAGGGGTAGCAGTGGACATAGTCTTCCTGGACTTTTGGAAGGCCTTCGACACTGTCTCTCACCCCATTCTCATTAAGAAACTGGGGGACTGTGTTGTCAACACCCATACAGTCAATTGGGTCGCCAACTGGCTGGAGGGCCACACCCAGAGAGTGGTGGTGGATGGGTCATTTTCGACTTGCAGTGATGTAGGC
>NW_017728992.1:43948945-43971033 GCF_001723915.1 Gavialis gangeticus | reverse complement strand
TGAGGGGGTTCTAGTTGCCTGTTACAAACTAGTCAGAGGGGACCAGCAGGCATTGGGGAAGTCCCTGTTCCCCTGAGCATTACCAGGAGTGACTAGGAATAATGGTCACAAGCTGGCAGAGGGTAGATTTAGGCTAGACATCAGGAGGCGCTACTTCACACAGTCAGGGCGGCTAGGATCTGGAACCAACTTCCAAGAGAAGTGGTGCTGGCTCCTACCCTGGGGGTCTTTAAGACAAGGCTAGATGTACACCTTGCTGGGGACGTTTGAACCCAGTACTCTTTCCTGCCGTGGCAGGGGGTCGGACTTGATGATCTACTCGGGTCCCTTCTGACCCTAGAAACTATGAAACTACTCTTCACTGAAGAACTTCTGGAGTGGAAGGTAATAACCATTTAATGTGTGCACCATCACTAAACAAAGGTCTAAGGATCAGAGGTAAAATTTATGATAGTCATTTAAAACTTCAGGTGCCAGGAAGAATGTAAACAAAAGTCCCAACCTGGAGTTTAATCAGGCAGTTAAATTGTTGCCTTCAAGATGCATTAAAATTCCACAACAAGGAGTTAAATAAGGGGATGCATGTGAGGGGTTCTGGAAATAATATTGGTTCTAGAAAATCATCCTGAAATATTTTGGCTGCAGTACATAGCCATTCATGTGAAGGAGCAGATGACAGTGGAGGTTGTCTTGTCTGGTTTTCTTTGGTTGCATCTCATCTTTAAAATTAATGGTCACTGTACCTTTTTGATAGATTATACAGGGGGCTCTTGGAATATGCTGGCTGAGGCCAAAACTGGTGAGTAGCTTAATTGTTGGGGTATTTTTCTGTGGGTCTACTCACTTATTTAGCTTAAGGATTCTGACTATTAGAGCATTGTTTCTGTCTCAGATAATAATCAGCTGATGAAATTCTTTGATGCATTATTGTAGTGAGTCAGAACCAGATGACTGCTCTTCATACTTTGCTTCAGTATGTCTCTTGAAAACAGTAGGAAACCTATCAAGTCATCACCCTACATCTTGTCTAATCTGCCAGGAACATTTTTTTCCACAGAGAGCAATATAATTTTTTCAAAAACAGTTTTAATCTGATGTTTTTGTTTTGTTTCCCAATAAAAATATTCAGTCAGGACAGCAGTTGGAGGGAAAGTGCAACAAATTCTATAGGATTGTGACCTCTGGAACCAACTTAATTAGTCAAAGGAAAACCACAGCATTAGCTTACTGCTGTGCTTTGGACATGGGATCATGGTTTGGCTTACATTTATTTTATTTCTTCCTTTCATACAGACTACAAATAGATCATTCTCCCAAACCAATCTGTTAATTGTAATAAATTGCCTAAAGCTAAAACTGACTATGGGTTGTGACCTGTTTGGTTGGCAGCTGGAGTAGCCTACCTATTTGATTGCAACAGACAGCCATCTCAGTTGTTTCTTAGAGCATTTTAATCCCTATTTAAAGAAGATCTCTAAGTATGAAAAGAGCCAAAACAATCAGTAGTTGTTATTGTTTCCTATTTTAGGGTTGCCCTAATTATGATGGAGCAACATTTTGTCTTGTCCCACTCTCTTCCTGTATTTCAGCTTAGGTACCCAAGCTTCTTGGCTGTCACAGAAAAAGAGATGTGCATCTCCTGGGGCTATTTCAGGGAGTGAAATTTCAGAAAACTACAGGAAACAAATACCAGATACCTGAGAAGAAACTTGGGGGCCCTTTATAAGCAACTCTTCTCTGATCAAATTAACCAATTGATATTTTTAACACTTCATAAATAAAATATTTATTCTCAAGCCATATCAAAGATGTAGCTTGAGAATGTAAGGTGGTTGTCAGTTAATTAAGATGCCTTATTCTGCCCCCAGATCTATAAGAAAAAAAATTCTGGCTTTATCACTTTCCAACTCTTTTTTTTTTAAAGATCCCTCTCTTCATCTTTCTCCTTGGTCAAGGTATTAGTCAAGGTCTGCCTTATTTTAAATGTACTGCCAAACAATAGTATATTACCCTTGAGGATTAAAAATAATATATGCCATTATATGTCAGCTCTTCATTTAAAAATGACTTGGGTTGCCATTGTAAAACAAAAATTAAGAATTTATGTAAACCTTTCAAACAAAAGCTGTAAAATACACAGAGCTACAGTCCTTCTCTTTGGCTACTTCGGCAGTACAAAAGATCTGGATAGAGTTAATATGATATAGTCTCTTATACTCCCTCCTTGCAGTGCCTTGTGCCTGGAAGTGGGAAGAGAACAGGGCTGAGAGGATAGTAAGGCCAGTTCATACTGTGCCGTAGCAATCTATGGCTGGCAAGATGACCTCTTGGGGGCTGCTCCCTTCCCAAATGCTTTAGAGCAGTCCACAAGCTCATCTAAAGCAGGGGTGGTCAGCCTGTGGCATAAGTGCCAGAAGTGGCACAGGTAGTCTCTTTGTGGCACACATCAGACAGCACAGCAGGAGATGGGGAAGGAAGCAGAAGACAGAGCAGGAGTTCAGGCAGGAAATGCAAAGCAGGAAGCAAAAAAGGAGATTGGTCAAGGGAATTCAGAGTAGGGAGCAGAAGGCAGAGCAGCAGATTGGACAGAGGAAGGGGATCAGAGTTGTTCTCAGGGAGGGTACAGGGCTAATTTGTGGCATGCTTGCCAAAAAGATTGACCCCCACTCATCTCAAGTATGTCAGGGCAACCCAAGTTCAGGAAGTTGTAATACCTTCCTGTGTGACTCTTCCTCTCTGAGTTCACCTGCAGGTCTAGCCTATGGTTTTGATAATGTGAGATTTTAGCATTTGAGGTTTTCTTAACATTGGAATCTCTGACTCAGATTGTTTGTATATTTGTCACTATTTGTCACCCACATGAGTTGTATGTTTTGACCTTGTCTTTGAATGTTAAGGTTTCTTTTCTTTTTGTTGTTTTGACATTTTTTGGCAATGAGGTTGAAGGATTGTCAGGCTTTGGAAATGATAAACCTTTTATAACACCTGGTTTTTCCTTTGTTATGAGTACCTTGTTATTAAAGAATGGATTGCAAAAATAAGTGGAAAACACTGCATGTACTTACATACAAGTTGTGGAATCTTCATCTCTGGATATTTTAAAGAGCAATTTAGATAGGCTCTTAGCTGGGATAACTGTCAGAGATGATGCTGCGTTGAGGAGAGGGCTGGACTAGATGACCTCTTGAGGTCTCTTCTTGCCCTGCTTTCCACTGATCCTTTCCTATAGGTAATACAATTTGAAAAAAAACCAAACTATTTTATTCCCAGTAGCAAAGGTTTTTAATCTAAAACAATTATAGCAAATGAAGTTAAAATAGCTGTTTACAAATAATTTAATTGAACACATGGGTAGTGTTAAAATTACAAACAGATACATTTTCAAAATAAGATGGAAGGGTTGTTCTGTCTTTTTAAACATCAAATAGATATGTCAGGACCCGAGTTCAGTTTTTCTTGTTTCTCCTAACAGAATTGCTGACAACAAATTGTGCCTACAGCACAGAAAGGCACTGTAATCCATATGCTGCTTTCAGTGTTAGTAATGTCAAGTCCTTGAATATATAATACATTTAACACAGGTCCTGATGGATAAATAAGAAAAAAATGCTGTGTTAATTTTAATAAATTAAATGTTGTTGTATTTTATTTCAAAATGTATTTACAATGTTCATTATTTAAAATTGTAGTCATGAAGTTTGCTAGGCTCTAATCTTGAAAACGTATATACTTTATATAGATGTGTAATGTTGTAAGAGCATGATCAGACAATTGAACCAGAAAGTGAAACTGCCTGGAAACAAAAGTGCAACAGAGAAATCTGTACTTGGTTTCAAAATTGAGTTTCAGGCAATAAATAAACAACTAGTATATGGGTAATGTAGGACAGCAGTAGGACCTGATACAGAGCCCACTGTAGAAAGACTCACCCTGAGTCACTGGATTTTGTATCAGACATATACAATGACAGGGGAGGATTTTTCTTTTTTTTTTCTTTTTTGGAAAAAAGAATTTCAAACCTGACAGTGTCACTTAAAAATATGGAAAATTCTCCAGTTTTACCTCCTACATGTTTCTGTTACCAAGCAGTCACTGATCTTATTTTAGATATGACCTTAGTGTTCTTTCCACAGTACACAGGCTGAGTGACATGTTATTCAAGCCCTTATACAATATTATGATGTATCTGTTTTTATATTTAGCTGAAACCTTTATTCTCTTTATAAACAAACCCACCTAATGCAACCACCACCTATCCAGGGAGAGTATTTCCATTCCCTCTGGTTTAATTTGAACAAATTTGGCATAGAACCATGCAATATTTCCATAATAACATCTGAAACAGGATGCCTGCTATATTGACATGCAGGTCTACAGTGAGTTTTACCATGTGCCAGGAAATTGCATTCTTAAGAAAAATCCAGACATAAATTTTGAGCAATCAACACTAAAATTTTGAAAAGTCTGGCAGTAAGCTGCTACATACCTCAGCAGGATTCAGTTGAAATCTTTTTACTTTCTAAGCAGTGCATTTCCCTCACTGGGGTATGGAGACAGAGCAGATAAAGTGTCTTACTCTGCATTGTGAAGCATTATTTCAGGCCTTGATCAGGACTTATGCTGAAGCCCATGTACACTTGACCCAGCTCAGAGTGGGTAGCTGGTTGTTCACCAGCTGGAGAGTCAAAGGCAGATAGCCATATCTAGCCACTTCATTCCATTGGGTACGTACAGGCATTTGAGGAGGTTAAAGTGGTTTCAAAACGGCCGCCCAATTTAAACTTAGCTTGTCCCAGTGCTGACATTACGCTTACAGATCCAGTCTCAGTGACCGGAAATCAGTCTAAACCTGTAACATTACAGAAGTTCCATGCATACAAGCTAGTCCAAAAATTGCAGAACCTGATTTAAGATAAACCTGGATGGGTATAGTATAAAATTTACTTAATTTAGGTCAAACTGGTACATGGGACATCTGTACAATTTCCCTGTGCAGCTCTGGGGCTAGAAAAGCCCAACCACGAGCCACAGCCGTGGGGCTGTGCTTTTTACCCCTTACCCCACAATGGGATATTTTTTGCCCCCTGGTCCTTTGCCTCACCTCCTGACCAGCCAGTGTTCCCAACCTCTATCCTGCAAGCTGTTCTGGGTGCAGCTGCTCTTATCAGCATTCACTGCTGCTGGAGCTGAGCAATTAAATCCTGGTGGGGGGAGGGGTGGGAGAGAAGGCAGATCAGCCTGCCGGGGGTGGGATTGGAGGGCTAAAGAAAGCCCCTGGTCCTCCCAGTCCCCCCCCCCAGCAGACCCTGCAAGCCCCCCAATCCCACCAGACACTTCCAGGCCCCAGCATCACCCCACAGGTCATGCCTGCCCTCCCCCACCTTCTGGGTCTCTCCTGCCACCCCCCACCTCACCTGTGGGTCCTGTCTGCCTTCCCTTCCCATCTCACATTCAGGTTGCACCTGTGCCCCCATCCTCCAACAGACCCCTAATCAGCCTGCTTGTCCCTCTCAACCCCCCTGCCAGTTCCCCCCATCCGAATTTACCTGATGTTGGGCAGCTGTTTTGAATTGATTTAACTTCCCCATAATGCCCCCAAATGTCTGTACTTAGCCCTTGTGTGCTGTTGGCTACAGAAACTCACATGTCTTTGCCATGATTTCACTAAAGGCTGCTAGGCCTGGAGTGGGCCTTAAGTCTCCTACATTCATATAGGCTCCATCCCTCTCTAGCTAAGCTGGACCCAAGGTGGGAAAGGGAGAAGAGGAGGCTATGTTCTCCAGCCCTCCCCTGGCACAACTGGGATGTGGTCTGGCCGCAGAGTAAATCAGAGTAACTGCACGTGGAATCCACACCACATTGTACTTGTTGGTGAAGGGCTGTTATGTCAACACGGAATCGTTGGGCTCCGTGTACTCCTCCCTTGCTGCCCTAGCATACCACATTGGTCAGATTGGTAGAAGATGTTAAGAAGGGCTATAGTCTAGCTAGGTAAACCTGACTTGAAACCAGTCAGGAATTGCCTCACAATGAGGTAACCAGTTCCCAAAAATATAGAGACTGTGACAGGTACCAATATCTGGTCCACAAGGTCCTTGAGGGGCCCTGTCTCCTGTTAACTTCACTGGGTGTGGGATAGGTTTGGCACATCACAAGTGCATGCAGTATCTCGCAGGTGCTGCTCCTTAGAAACCAACAGGCATTGGAACATTAGACAACTGATGCCATATATGACCATGAATCCAAAGCTGCATTTAGTCTAACTGAAATCAATGGTGCAACTGGCAGAGAGTTATGGGAAGCTTTCAAGAATCCTTTCTGAAGTGTGCTGAGGTAAAGCAAAAGCAAAAAAAGAGGGTCTTTAATAAAGTTCACCTGAACCAATGAATTCTGTCCATAGGGAATTGTTACAAAACTAACAGAACTCAGCAGTCTGTTTGCAAAATTCGTTGGTTATGTGACATGTTCAGTAAAGTAAACAGTCAGTTTAAGTATTGGTACATTCAGAGATTTTTAAGAGTGAGGCAAAGAGTTGGTCTTTCACACACACGGACTTACAGCACAACTAATGTGGATACTAAACCGTGTGAACTGATCCTACTGGGAGAGGTTTGCTGAAACTTGAGCCAGGAAAAATCATACAGCTCTATAAATAGCTAAATTTAATTTATTTGCGTGTGTGTGCACACAGATGCATACATGGAGCTAGGTTTATTAAATAAATATAGTTGTTCTTAATGATTTTTTTTAAGTAGGAGAAAATGTTTTAAATATTTTTCCTAGAGGCAGTACATTATGTTCTCACTTTAGGGCCAACAATGTGTACTGCCTATTTTCATAAGGAAGCTTACAGAAGAAGGAAGGGAAAGTATTATGAAGCATTGTGGTACTATGGTAACCATTTGTCAATGATATATGGCCAAGCAAAGAGTGCAGGAGAAAAATGAAAATGTATTGGGAGCGGAAAATAAGATGTGTGAAGTGTTTCCTTTTCCTTCCACACATTTATGACAACTAAGCAAACAGTTTCTCATGGCATAGGAATTTAACCTCTTACGTTTGCTAACTGCAAAAATTAAGTAACAGGCAGAGTTACATGCAATAGATGAGGGGATAGGAGGTAGGGGGACTAATTGTAGTGACTAACTGCTTCCTTAAAACTTAAGTTAATTTGCAGTACATTAGATGCCTTCCCTCGTGCACAAACAAATGTGAATGGAAAAGCAGGGTAATGCTTTAGATATTCAGGTTGTAACATAGTTGAAATGAATCCTGGCCTAAGTGGCAGCCAACATGGAGCACAAAGTGTTCTTAGACCTGTGTAAATAGTTTGTGATACAGGGTCTGACTTTCCATTGAGCTTCATAGCCTTCAGATCAGGATCATAAGACTTTCAAATTGCAAATCAATTTAATCCTTAAAAGTATCAATCTTTTACAGGATTTTTTTAAAAAAGCAACAAACCAAACCTGAATCCTTTGTTTGCTTTTGTTTCATGGTACCTTCATTTTGTATTGCCTGGGAATAAATGGTACATTGGCTTTTTCTTCCCTTCTTTATTTTAATGTTCATGATAACATCAGTAATTTGGTAACGGGTGTAATGGGTGTTCAACCAGGATGTTGAGCACAAATGTTGCTTGGTTGCATGTGATTATTTGATATATCTCCTTAGTGCCTTGGTCTCTATACTTACACCAGGGATGTTAAAGATATGGCCTTTGGGCTGGATCCAGGCTGCAAAGCCATATCATCCAACCCCTAGTACTACCTGTAAGTCTCCCACAGGTAGCGTGTGTAGCATACACAATGCCCAGTCCAGGACATGTCCCAGAGCAGCAGAGTGGATACCAGCATGGTACTCTAGGGCTTTGCTACATGTGGCAGCCACTCTGGGGCTGTGATGTACAGGCATGGAGCAGCCACCATGTGCAGCATAGCCCCAGAGTGGTGGAGAAGCTGGACCATGCTGCGCACAGCATCCCCTCCAGCCACTTTAGAGCACCCACTGGATCTAGAATGTGGGGCTCGTCTGCGGGTCTGATCTGGCCCTGCTCCAGTTTGACACCTCTGACAGACAAATGATCAACATGAATCAAGGTCACTGGAGACTGCAGTATCGCACACTTAATAATGTACATGCTTTATGCCACCAGTGAATAATGTAGTGCACAGCCTTCTTTCTCCTGAGGTTTATGATGATTCTCACTGCTGAAATGATTTCAGTATTTACTCACCATGGATAAAATGCCCTCCTGTGTAGAGGTCAACTGCAATGTCTAAGCAACATTCAGGTTCTCAAACTAGGCTTTAGGTGGGATTTAAGCGATGCATGAACTTTTTGCTGGCCTTCTGCTGAAGATGTTAGTTTTATACTGTGATCAGATGATACTCTAAATAGTTACTCAAAATAACATTCATGACCTTTTTAGCCAAATAAAAGTGATAATTATGTTGCTCATGTCAGTATGTTCAAGAAGATATTCTTGATAGTCATGTTATATTTATTTCATTTTTATTTTAAATCATCTTGACTCCATATTCACAAATGAATTTGTCATTTCCAGAAACTAAAACAGTTTCTTTAAATGACAAACCTATTTTTCATACTAACCTTTTTGTTTAACAGAAAAGTTACATGAGAAAAGTACCTGTCACAGACCAGTGCATGTAAGCTAGCAAATATAGATTCCTTGAGAAAAAATACAAAAATATGTTTTGTAAAGAGGGACTATAACTAAGTCAATTCTGTCTCAGGTGTGAGCTTCACTATCAATTCAACTTTGCTTTTAAGGCAAGGATTCTTTGTAAGGAGTGATGTTGAAGAGACTGTGTAGCTGTAGCTTTTCTTGAGACGCTGTCACATACAACATTACTAGATTTGGAGTCTTCTTCTTTCATGAGCTTAAGAACTGTGAGTGGGCCCGGGCTTTGCTCAGGACAGCTCTCTCTCCCATCTGCCCAGGAACAGGTAGAGCCTGCCACACTAAAGTCCATTTTTCCTTGGGGTTTTTTTATTGAACACTTCGTAAATGACAAGACTGGGATTATATTTCTGGATCTCCCATCTCCCATTTACTAATGACTGGTCTAGAAAGGGGACAAAAGCACTACTCCCAGTGAGCTAATGGTGCTTATCTCTTGGTTCAAGCAGTAGAAGCAAATGGCTTTTTAGTGTGGAAGATTTGGTTCTGTTCCCTATGCCATTTGCTTTCAGTTAGTTAAAAGACTGTGCTGCCTTATATGTGTATCTATGATCAGAGATTATTGGAATTTAAAAAGGAGAAAGGTTTCCCTGTAAGTAGCTTGAATTAATTTAAAATTTGTTCCCACATGCCTCAGACTCTTGATATAAACAGTGTTAAGTTGGGAAAAGTAGGCAATTCCATCTCTTACTTTTTAATCATATAAGGCACTGTAAATTTATAGTGAATGCACTTGAAAAAGAAAAAGTTATTGGTGCTTCATTTCTGTTCTCACATAACTTCCTAAAAAGAACTGCAACTTAACTCTCTCCTTTTTTGATTATGGAAATAATTCAGAGGCTATATGCAATTAGAATAAATACTAACTAAATATCATTCTAAGAGTTTTTATTTTGGTTTTTTTGGAAATGAGATGCAAAGCAACAAAAGCTAACAGGAATGCAGTTTGTTTCTTACTTGAGATATATAGGAGTATCTTTTTTTAAGAGGCACTTTCAACTAGAATGAAGTATTTTTAATACAGATGTCTTAAGTACTGATAATACTTAAAATAATTACAAACAACAAAGATAAAAAAAAAGTTTATCTTTTTTCTCATTTTGTTTATTTTGTACATCTGACAATACTTTGTATGCAGTCCATTTCACGCTTCTTCCTGTCTAGTTAGTTCCCTCTGTTTGCCTGTTTGTTGAAAATTGGGAACATTTTGCAACAGGTGCATTTTAGTTAGTTCATTTTAAAAATTACTACATTTTAAGAAGAACATGTCCCTTTTAAATGTCTATCTGTTTCTTCCATCTGGTCCCATCTATTAGGTGCTGAAATTGCCTTCTGTGCAGAGTGCTAGTACAATGCTAGTATACAAGTTCTCATTTAGGCAAAGTATAGACAGTCAAAAAGCCTGAGGCTGAATCAGTTCAGTCTTTGCAGTTTAGTTTAAGATGTAGAGATTAACTTGAAAAACAACTGGACACACCTCTACTTTTGATTCAGGAAATTCAGCCACATGCCTGCAGTGGCTCAGGCCAGAAGCTTGCGGGGGGGGGTGCTAGAACATAGCTGGCACATAGCCAGCATGGGCTGTGTATTCATTACCTCTTCCTGCTGCCCCCAAGGTCTCTGGGATTTGTGGTCCAAAATCACAAAAGCAGGACTCTGCAGGTTGCTCATCACTTCTTCCTGCTTCCAGGTTTCTCTGGGATTTGTAGTCCACAGTCCCAGCCAGCAGTAACTTTCAGTAAATTTAGTAGGACAGCTCTGAACTCAGGGGAAGGGGTGTTTGGAACTGGTTTATGTGTACTGAACTTCTGTTCTGTTACAGAATTTAACAAGTTTCTGATGACTTAAAAGTTACGTGTAAACTGATTTGTTCCTAGCCTTAAGTTTCAAGTGAAACTTACCTGGTTCATGGATTTCAAGAACCTTATAGACTCACTAAATAAGATATATAGGGTATAAGCCGGGGTGTGCAAAATACGCCATTCTGTCTGGCCTGCGGGGCCCTTAGACATTTTAAAAAAATTAATATTTATTTGCCTCTGGCTCCAGTCAAAAGTGACAGGAGCCAGGGGCTCTAGGACCCAGGGGAAGCCACAGCAGGCCCCTGGAAGAGCAGGGCTCACCTTGGCCCCCCCCCCCCCACCTCACAGCCGGAGGGACCATGAGGCTGTTCCCGCCCATCCTGGAGCAGAAAGCTCATGTAAGAGGGGGTTGGGAGGCATGCTGGTCCCCGCCTGGCCACGGGGCTGGGGCGGGAGGCTGGTTGTGATGGGATGCATGGGAGCCAGTGCTGGTGGAACCCAGAGCAGGGTGGCTCCCTCTCTTCCTGCTGGGATAGCCCAGTCTGGCTCTGTAGAGCCCAGCCAGATGCACCCCAGGCTTCTGCTTTGGGCCCCGTCAGCACTGGCCCTGGGGCACAGCTTCGCTTTTGCTGGCTCCCAACCACCCTGTCCAGCCCTAGGGGCAGCACAGGGGGCACCTGGGGCTGCTGGGCATGGCATGACCGGATAGGGACGTGGCCCGGGGCATGGGGAGTTGGTGTGGAACTTCCATCCCATGCCTGAGGCTTGGGGCAGCAGTGGCCTGGCTACCCTCCCCCCAGGGAGGCCCCGGTAGGTGCTGCTGCCCCAGGGGGAAGACCCAGGTGCCCCCACCCTGCAGGGGCCCAGCGGCAGCTTACTCCCTGGCCCCAGGACAGGCAGGGAGGCTGCGATAGGAGCAGATCCACGGCTGCTTTTCTGTTTCAGAAGTTCTTGCAGCTGCAAGGAGCCCAGGGGCCCTGGGGAAGCTCCTGGCCAGCCCCAGTCCAGCCAGGAGCTTCTCCAGAGCCCCTAGCCTCCTGGAAGCTGCAGGAGCTTCTGAAGCAGAAAAGCAGCTGCGGCTCTGCTCTGGCTCCTGGCACAGCCTCCCTGCCTGTCCCAGGGCCAGGGGGCAAGCTGCTCTCAGGCCACCAGGCCCCAGTGGGGTGGGGTGGCAACCCCTGGGCCACCTGTAGAGGAGGGGGCAGCCAAGCCTTTGCTACCCCATGCCTCAGGCATGTGATGCAAATTCTGCACCACCTCCTTGGGCTTCCCATGTCCCGGGCCACATCCCCACCAACTTGTACCACCCCCAGTGGCTCCAGGAGCGCCCCGCACTGCCCCCCCAGCCTGACAGGCCTTTCCCTGGCAGCCTCTGTCCTCCTGGTGGCAGCAGGAGCTGCCAGAGTGCAAATGCGGCCCAGAGGCTTGGGGCAGCAAGTACCCAGCTGGCTTCCCCCTTGCAACCTGTTCTGCAAACCCCACAGTCACATCCTCCTCCAGACACAATCACACATCCCACAAATACCACACACACATACACACATCCACAGCTCCCCACATCTACCCACCGACCCATACCCCCAACACTGCTGCACACCCCACACACTATACAAGAGTAAGAGTACATTTTGAGCTATTATGCAATCACTTCTACATACAAAGCACGAACACACAGGTATCAGGACAAACCTTTATTTTTTAATTGAATTAAAATATAATATTATAGGTATTTGATTTTTAGTACATAATTTGTTTTTTTCTCTGTTCTAAGGTAGCAAAAACCCTCGTCTCTGAGGGAGTACTTCCAGGAGCAAGGGGAAGGACTTTTGGTGGCAAGGGTCAGAGGTCAGGAGTGGGACTTCCAGTCCCAAGATGGTGACCAGGGGGCAGGGTTACCCATGCGGCCCTCAACAGCTTGCCAAAACTTGCTAAGTGGCCCTCCGCCCAAAATAATTGCCTGCCCCTGGTATAAGCTTTCGTGAATGCAAGCCCACTTCATCAGATGCTGTGAAAGGGCATCCTGGAAAAGGATGACCATTTCAAGGTAGCCTTGGATCAAACCTGTCCTGTCTTACAGACAGCCCTCCAACTTCAAACAGCATCTGTCAGGCAACAGAATAACACATTTCCATTTCCACTGAGGCACCAGGCCTTGCAGTAGACTCAAATGCCTGCTGTGCCCCTATATCAATGTAGACCACATCATCACTGGACCAAGTAACAAGACGTATAAGATATGAGGCTCATTCACCTGAGAGTCTACTGATGTCATATACACCATCACCTGCTTATAGTGTCTGTCTGCTGTCTACATCATACAGACAGGGCAGTATCTCTGCGTAGGAATGGATGAACATCAACTCCAGCAAGATGCAAAGACCTGTAGAGAAATTTTTAACCTCGCTTGGTATTCCATTGCTGAACTTTGAATTGCTGTTCTCAGGCAGCAGTTTTAAAAACCACTTTGAAGGGGAAATTGCAGAATAAGAACTCATCCACGGACTAGATTATATTAAGCATGGTTTAAACAGGGACTATGGATTCTTATCCCATTACCTGGATTAGTTTTTGTGACTCTTTGTTCTTATGGGTTCCTTTCCTATATGCGTCTCCCAGCACTGTGTCCTTCTATCCTTCCTATCTTTTCTCCTTTCCCATCTTTTTTATTCAAATCATTCACTCGACTTTATATACTGCTCTACACTTGTCCTTTCACAGTATCTGATGAAGTGAGTTCAAGTTCACAAAAACTTATGCTTTCTATATATCTTTTTTAGTTAGCCTATTAGGTGTAGCTCTACCCTGCCTGCTGCTTGACTTCAAACTAACACAGTTAACTACCTCTCTGCTCGTAAGCTTCATGCCAGCCCTTTGCAGAGTAACGAATTCCACCAATAAAGCTTACAAGTCTGCTCTGTTCAGGCACAATGGCTAAACTAATGTTTTTCCCCTGACTTTTAAAGTTAAGAGATTAACTTTAAAGAAATATAATTATGTAAATAAGAAATGTTTTTTGCCTTTAATATATTAATGTTATGCTAAAACAAAGGAGAGTAACCAAACTGGTCTCATTAATATAACCCTCTTTCCATTCTGTGCTTTGCTTAGTACCCACAGCAGCATCTCTGCGAGACTTTCATTGTTTTTTGACTGAATGCTGGGATGTGCTATATAGTGCTGATGGGGATAATGCTGTGTGTTTCAGGATGTTTGGCCTCTGTCCTAATACAGCTGAGATATTAATCAGATTCCTCATAATTGTATGGGTTCCCATCCATATGGCACATGACATTTACAGAATAACAAAACACTTTTGTGGGTGTGTCAAAAAGTGAATATAGTTAACAAGGTAGCAGTTCTGAAAGGACAGAGCTGTTTTTGATTGTTGTGCCTTGTGGTGGGGCCTGACTTCTGAAAAACTGGTCATGTTATTTATTTAGTATTTCCCGTCCTTTCTCTTGGAAATAACTACTGTGAAAGTTTTGACTTTTGGAAGTCAATGGTCTGAAATGTATCATTTACTTTTGTAGATGTGGCATTACAAATTATGAACTGGAACCAGTTTGAATTGATTCGGCATCATGAAAGATTTTCATTTTTTGACTTCCTGTATTCTCTTGGTTCTTACTTGCATATACCAGTTAAAAATTATATATTTAAAGAAACAGCCTGTGTTTCACATTTCAGTGAGACATTTTGCACTTCCCTTATGCAAAGCTGGTATATTTGTGTATACTTAGCATACTGATTATGCTTAGAGCACAGTAGAGCTGTGTGTCTGTGAGTCTCCAAATGCTGCTCCTGAGTGTGAGGAATGTCACTGCCAAACTTAGTTGTGCAGATGCAACCTGTAGAGGATTTAAACTCTAAGGCAGAGAATGCAGAGGACGTGAAAACACAGCCACTGACTTGTCCCAATCAGCAGTTTCAGGATTATTCTAAATGGCACAAAAAATATACTCACAGTCTAGGTTTGGGAATCCACTGGCTAGGAGAGCATTTTGTTTTATTGCTTGAGAGATTTCATCCCAAGAACAATGTAGATTGTGTCAGATTCTAATTTGCAGCTGGATATAAGCTTTAACACTATAGCAAAAAAGCATGTGATAAATTGTCAAGGTTTGTTTGGGATGCCAGAGAATATTGGTGTCCCTGGCAAGATAAAACCTAGTGATCTGGCGGTTGAGGACTGCAGGAGGTTCAACCTGTTGAGCCCTCCAGTTCTTTTTATGACCATGGTAGCAGTGGCAGCTGTCAATTGCTGTCAGATAGATATGTAGTTAGCTGATAGATATGGTGCCAGTAGATGGTGCTGAAGAATGTATAGCATAGTTCCTGGGCTTGGTAGAACAGATAAAACGCCTGGTTGTTGGACATTTCAGGTGGCTTATTGTGTTAAGTTCTTTATATGGAACTTATAACATTGCTTGAGTGTGCCTTGGGTTCTGGAGTTATGCAGGATTTGGCCCAAGCAGATCGCTGGGAATATCACAGCTGATCACCATTGCAATGATTATATGCATCTGAAAGTAACTAGTGGTATTACCATAATGTTCCCTGTGCTAAGTATACTCCTAATGCCTGCTGTGTAGGCCCCAGGGGCTGCTCCTGATCAGAGAAATGTCAGCATCTGTTACCTGTTGTGCAGATTACCTTCTTCACAAACACATTTCTCTTTTGTACTACTTCTGTTTCAGTAACAGTTTGCAGTTGTTATGGGCCTGATCCAAATTCCATGAGACTTGCACTGGCTTCTGTGTATTGGGTCCTGCCTCCCTGTACCTTACAGTGCATTGTGTTATGCTTGCTGTTTTCCCACAGCTAATCCAGTGTAGGAGTTTTCATAATTGGTCAGTAGATCCCACTGAAAATTAGAAGCTATTTTCCATTTGCAGAAGGCAAGCATTGGTAAAAGGAGAAAATACTATTATTGACAGTGATTCTTAAAAACAGATTCTTTGTTGTAGTAAAATACCTATTTAGCAAAGAGCAATTAATCCATTTTTAGTTTTGTGTACTTTTAATGTTCTATCTAAATTAGGCCACTGGAAAAGGATGGTTAATTTTCAAAAAAACAATTAGGTTGATTGTGGTCTTTATGTTCATGGAAAACATCTGTGGGTGTAGAGATAGCTGTCAAGCTTTGTTTTTCACAATATATAAGGTTTGGGTATAAGTTAGATACTTCCATTTCATAGGAGTGTTACATGGATGAGCACTTTTATAATTACCTTTGTACTGTAAGAAGTGTGTTAGCCAGTCAAAAAAAGGAAGGGGACAAAGAAAGAAGCAGTCTGCATTGTGCTCATTTTCAACCCTTACATCTCATAATATTTTCATGGACATGGTAATTATTGCTAAAATAAATAAATTCTTTTCCCAGTGCCACCTGCCAATTAAAAAGTATTTATTTAAGTACATAATTATTGCTCCTCTGATTGAAATACAGACTTATCCCTAAGGACATAACATCTGGGAAGCATGCCATATGTATTTAGTGTACAACGACTAAAATAGATAGGGATATATTAAGATGAATCATAGAATCATAGAACATTAGGTTTGGAAGGAACCTCAGGAGGCCATCTAATCCAACCCTCTGCTCAAAGCAGGACCATCCCCAACTAGATCATTCCAGCCAAGGCTTTGTCAAGCTGGTCCTTAAAAACCTCCAAGGATGGAGATTCCACTACCTCTCTAGGAAACCTGTTCCAGTACTTCACCACCATCCTAGTGAGAGTTTTTCCTAATATCCCACTTAAACCTGCAACATGAGACTATTGCTCCTTGTCCTTTCATCTGACACCACTGAGAACAGTCTAGCTTCATCCCTTTTTAACTACCCTGCAGGTAGTTAAATGCTGCTATCAAATCCCCCCTTAATCTATTTTTTTGCAGACTAAATAAAGCCAGTTCCCTCACCTACTGCTCCTAAGTCATGTGACCCAGCCCCTGAACCATTTTTGTTGCTCTCCACTGGACTCTGTATCTTGTCCATATCCTTTTTATAGTGGGTGGCCCAAAACTGGATGCAGTACTTCAGATGTGGCCTCACCAGTGCAGAATAGAGCAGAGTAATTACTTCCCTCAATCTGCTGGCAAGCTCCTACTAATGCAGTCCAGTACGCTCTTAACCTTCCTGGCAACTAGGGCACACTGCTCACTCATATCCATCTTATTGTCCACTGTAACCCCCCGGTTTTTTTCTGCAGAAAAAGGTACACGACTAACTCCAGTGAAACAGAAGTTTTTTGAAAGAGCATGTAGTGGTCACTGGATTCAATAAATACAGGCATATAATGAATGAGAAGAACCAACAACAGTAAACTGTATTGTGGAACAGTAGGCAATCTCTACAGAACCTTGAGCTCTTCTCACTAACCTAAGTGATCATCTCCCAGTTCCCAATTTCCTTTGTCTTTTAAGTCGGGGAGTGTCTGTAAATTATAACTTTGCATACTGCAGGGCATAACAGAAAACCCGTAAATATTATGCTTAAGTACTTTCTAAATTCACATATTTGAGAAATAGTCTTGTACTGTATCTGATTCTGGAATTGAATTTTAAAAATGCAGTTTGTGTGTGTGTCTATAAAGAGTTACTTTGGTATACAAAGACAATTCTAAATGCCAAAAAACTTAGATCAGTTTGCACATGAATATAGAGTTTAACATGTAAAATAAATCTTTACTCATGTATGAACTAATTTTTTTGCAAGTAAGATTCTACCACGTGTTGTTTGAGGTTCAAATAATAACAAGTGATGTGCAAGAGATGAGACTGTGCGCAGGTGAAGGCCGAGTTGAAATTCCTTTGAAAATTTGGGGCCAAACTCTGCTAACAGAACCCCATGGAATTCGTATGGGACATCAGTGGAGTTCTGGCAGCAGAAATGTTATCCTTTGATCCACATGGTAGTTCTGATGAATGCTCTGCTTCTGATATACTAGCATAGTGGAAGCCAACCTTTCTGGCATACAGAAGATTAGCCCCCAACCCTCTCTGAGTGCCACTCCAGTCCCTTTCTTTTGCCTGATCTGTTGCTCTGTTTCTTGTTCCTTACTCTGTGTTCCCTGCCTGATCTTATTTTCTGGTTTCTGCTTCCTTTCCTGTGCTCCCTGCCTAATTTCCTGCTCTGCCTTTTGCTTCCTTCTCCATCTGCTGTTGTGCTGCCTGTCCCCTTCCTGATATGTTGCATGCCCTACACACAGGCTACACATGCTGCTTGTGGCACTTGTGCCGCAAGTTGGCCATTTTGTATTAGCAGGTTTTGCTAGAGGTAATCACAGGACATTGACTTAAAATCTGTTCTCCATGTGAAGATTGCCAATCACATGACTGACTGACACCTTAGTAGTCAATAATTTCAAGTCTTTGGCTGTACAGATTTCCCAGGTCCTGTGGTGGTATGCAAGTTGCTCAGAAATAGCTGTTCAAAAATCAGCTATTCCTGACTAACTGGACACTTTCATACTGGAGTAAAGGTGTCTGGTTCCTGTTTCACTATGTGAATATCAAAAGCATTAAGCTAAACAGGATCCAGGCTCCTTTGTTCCAAAATAAGAATGTCCGCACAACACGTTCAGCAGTAGCTGGTCATGGATAGCTCCATGCATGGACAATCCCTTAGTCTTCCAGCTACCACAGTGGTTGTAGTGCAGGACTTGGTTTGTGTCAGGTGCTGTTTTCTTTGTACTTGCAATCAATTGATACTTTGATTAATTTTTTCCAAAGACCTCTTTTAGCCTGTCATTATATTTCACAATTGTCCATGCACAGAAACTTCAAAATGATCTATTCTGAAAGGTAAACTGGAACTGCGTTGTTTAAATAAGTAATCAAATATAGAAGAGTGCTTGCATGCTCTAAATAATAAAAAAAAATATTAAATCAAATTATTAGGTCTTTAAAAGTTGCCTCCTCCTTTATTTGGCTGCCAAAATATGAATCCAAAAACACAAGTTTCTCCAGAAAAAATGAAGTATACAGGAAAGCAAAATGTTAACTAACTGCTTAAGCAGATGTGGCTTGTTTGGGACTGACAGTTGCTGGTTTGCAAATGGCAACAGAACCGCTAACTTTGACCCTGCAGGGGCTTGGATTTCTCTTGCTAACGGATGTTAACGTCACCTAAATCAGTGTAAGATCTGTGTAGCTACCTGCACTGGTTCAGTGTTGAGGATCATGTCAACACTTGTGATGGAAATGTAGTTCACTAAACTCTGATCTTAGCCATTCAGAAGCCATTCAGTCCATCTTACAACATGAGCCAAACTACTATTTTCATTTCATACTTTCTTTTGGGTGATTTTTCCCTTATGACAGTTGTTGCCGTATAGTGGCTGTTTCAGCAGAGAAAAACTCAGGAAGTTGTTTTCTGTGTAGGAATTACTATGCCTTTCTTATACGGCAGTGTCTGAATCCTTTGCTCAAGTTGATCAGTATTTTATTCTTTAACAAGCATTCCTGACCTGGAATCAATGTGTCTATAAAAAAGTAACTATTTGGTATGAGTCACAGTATTGGAGGATGTCCACATATTAGGACAACAGTCAACTGCCCTAAGTTTTACTAGGTTCTTTTTAAAAATATATATAACATTAAAAACCCGAAAACAAAACAGTATTTATCTGCACTTTCCATTTTTTCTTTTTACTTTATTTATTGGTACTTCCTAGGCCATACAGATACTAATTAGTTGACTACAGGAATAGGAACTATAAAGTCCTGAAATCCAGGCCCAACACTGATTCACTGTTTGAGTTTAATAAGCTAGTTACTTAATATTTTACCTCGGCTTCCTCTTCTCCCAGATATGAATAAATTAACTCCCTCCCAGAGCTGTTTGCAAAGTCCATTGAAATGCTAAAGATAAAAAGTGCCAAGATCTATTATTATTGTGTAAAAGGTTCAAAAGCACTTTAGTCAACTTTTCAAATGTGACTTAAGAGTCTAAATGCCATGGCACCAAAATCACTTTTCAAAATGGGACTCTGGACTCTAAAATATGTACAGGCAGATTTGGATTGGTTCTGTAGGTGTCTGAACACCACCCAAATCACAGAGTGCATGTGGTAGGCTGCCTCATGAGATGCACAGTATTACGATACCGTGTGCACTTGTAGTGTGGCATAGCAATCAGTGAGACTGCACAAATTGATGGTCCTGCAGTGGAATATAGTTTGCATATTAAATGGTCTTTAATTCAGCTATCTGCAGAGCCCCCAACCCATTACATTTAAGATGCAATAAACAAGTTAATCATACCTTAAATATGTCCTTACCCTCCAACCAGCCATTTAAGTTTAGTCCATAAGTAATGAATTCTCTCCTGGCTAGCCCTGCCCATACTATACTATCAGGCCATCTCTGCCCCAGTCCTTTTGGCATCAAAGGGTCCAACCAGTTGTCAGTAATATTGGTATTGTATATACCATCAGAAATTTTAACATCTGGAATACAAAATGTATTTAGTAGGTTGTATCTTCTCGAGCAGTATGGATCAACAGTATGAATAGACGTAGTTCTGTTGTAAAGGGTGAATCTGGGCCGATGTCGACAATGGAGAATGCACTAGGAGTCCCATTTAAATATGAGAAAAATATAAAAGGTACTTAGTTTGAGCCAGATTTATGCCTGGTGTCTAGCAGCCTAGTGCCCCTATTCTGTCTGAGATTTCTAGGCACTGCTGTAATACAAATAATATGTAATTACAATAATAATGGTATTAATGGGTTCAACTCCATTGGCTGATGCTGCTTTTGCTGTTGGTGAATTTGGCCCGTATACTTTGTAATCTGTAAAGATGTCAAAAGTGATTTATATGCTGTTTAACAATATAGGGCCAAAATAGCCAGAGACAGCAGAGAAGCCTTTTTATTTTTCTTTACAGTTGTGCTTTTAAGAACTTAGAAGTGTCATTTATTTTGACACCTGGTGTTTTTCAGGCCATGTTTATGTTTGGTTGTGGGAATAACATCAGAATATATTCAAAGCAAAAGATCCTGGCATCTGAAGTTACATTAAGAATTTGTAGTTTATTGTACGTTATCACAAGACTACAAATGACATACATTTTAAAATGAGACTCAGAAACATTGATGCATTTTAAAAAGGTTTACCAGCTGCTAAATGGCATCGAATGAAAAGTACTGTTAAATCAGTATTTCACAGAGATGCTATTTAGTTGACTTGGCCTGAATTTAGAATTCGAAGAACCAAACTAATAACACCGCCCTTAAAAATTCTTGCAATAATTGAAGGTGTTTCATCATTAATAAGACATCTACAGCAAAATAACACTGCCGTAATTATGAGAGTTAAATCCCAATCCTTTATCAGGACACACATACCCGTGTGAAGATCTCTTACTTAGGCTAGGTACGGACATTCAGAAAGCTCAAGGCAGAATCAGTCTAAGTTGCACTGTTTTTGTAAGTAGAGTAGATTAAATCAGTAGCAAACAGAACGTGTGTTCACCCTTTGGTTTGGGGGGGTGTCAAAGCTTGCACCAGGTTCCACCATTTTAAAACCAATTTATGTGTGCTGAACTTCTGTTCTGTTACAGGTATAGACTGGTTTCCAGTAGCTTATACTGGTAAAAGTGTCATGTCTATACTTGGCCTTAAAGAGAAATTCTGTGAAACCAGGCCTCCTATCTATATCAAGGTATATTTTTTTTCTCATCAATGACCAAAAAAAGTCAATATGGGTCTTTCCCCTTAAAATTATTCAGACATACGGTAAAGATTAGATAAGTAAAAGCAATGTGGGCAGCAAGGCTTATAATTTCTAGCAAAGAAAGAATGTAAAGTAGCTTTAAAAACAGTATTTTGTATTCAGTGACTTACGAAATTATGTCACTGTTACCACACTTTAAAACAGTCAGCACCAGTAAATTATCACTATTCAAGCTCTGTAGGCAGCTCTTCCAGTTAACCAGTCTAAAATGTTGCTTTTACTAAATGGTATCTGCTATCTCTCTCATTTCTATGAAATGAGCCTCACTATCACTCTTTATATTGTATAAGAAGCAACAGACACAGGTTAAGATGGGAAGCCTGTTGTTTTTGGTGGCCTGCTGGTCTTCATTAGAAATTTTGCTGATATTGTAAGATTACTGGGGAAGAGAAGGCTGATTATTCTATGACCTTTTTATACCAGTACATTCCCCAGTAAAGATGCAGTTATGCTGGCAAAATGAGGGTTTTTGGGGGTGTACTTATAGAAAGAAGCTTCCATAAGCTATGTCAGCAAATGCTGGTATAGAGTGCACCTATCTATCTTAGGAGGGCTTGTCTATCTTATTATGCTGGTATAGCTGTCTCAGCATACTTTTTCTAATATAGGCTGGAGATTAGCCTGCACAGCTTCAAATACAAGATACACTGCCCATGAGAGGCTTTGAGCACAGTAAACTAATAATACTGTGCATTAGTGCGGTAAGCAAAACCCATGCTAATGTGCACTAGAATTATTCTACTGTGCAGTAGCATCACCTAAAATGCGACTACCTGTAATTTACAGATACTAAACTAAATGCACAGTAACCACTGCATATTAATGCATGTGTAGAGGTGCCC
>NW_017728992.1:43924141-43943945 GCF_001723915.1 Gavialis gangeticus | reverse complement strand
TGCACATAGCTGAATAGTAGCATTAGTGTACCAGAGCAGAGTACACAGGCTTATTGTTACATTAGGGAGGGGAATTTAAACTGTTAGTCTCAAATTCCTACAGCAGTACCAAGGAGATGCTAAGAAGAGTGTAGAAGAGGGAATGGGCATCTGAGGGTGAGTGCAGATGCCCATTCTCTCTGAGGCATCTGAGGGTAAGTGCAGATGTTATATTTAGATCAGCCACCTGCCCCAGTCCTGGGGCTGCGCTTTTCCTACCCCACACCCACCCTAAATCACCTGTTTTTAGCTGTCCAACCCTTCCTCCTGTACAGGCACCAACCCCCCACCCCTCCCCAATCCCTCCTGCCCTGACTGACTTAGATGGTGTTCCTGGTGCAGCTCCTGGCACCTGTGAACACGTGCACAAACAAGACCTGGTCTATGATCATATGGCTTAAAGTAAGCTGTGTGATTGTAAATTGGGTCCTGGAAATGTCTGCATGTACCTTCAGGTGATTGCAAAACAATAATTAATCAAAGCACAACATTTCCCCTTAATGTTACACTTAGCAGTCATTTCAAACCAGTAAAGAGTTATTTTATAATGCAAACATCTTCTCCTGCCTGTTGTCTGCTACCCGATCAAAAATAAGCCAACAGAAATGGTAAGAATAATTCTCTAATTAGGTCTCTAGCTGCTTGTTGGACTGATTAAGATGTACTTTTTAATAATACAAAGTTTATTTTGTTAGCAGGCATTTACTTTCCAAGCCTTTCCCCCTTCCAGCACCCCTAGGTACAGCTCTACTGGATCAGTTACCATCTGCTCCAGTGTTTGCATTTAGCCTTCAGGGTCTGTGATCTCAGAAATATTTCCTGTAAATGGAATCCCTCATGCCAGGCCTGTCACACAATAGAGATATAATTGGATAAATCCTAAACTGGAAACTACAAACAATAATAAGAAAACGACATACATGTACTATGCATAGGGCACATGGTCCTCCAAAATGGGATGAGTTTTCTTGTTTTCATCTGAAACTACTTAAGTACATTTCCCTTCTTTACTCCTTCTCTGGTTTTATTTATTTATTTTTTAACAATAATTAAATTAATTTAATGGCTGGACTTGGTGGTGCATTTTTTCCATTTAGGATCTGATCCAAGCAGTTTGAAACATTTTAACAGAATGGCATATCTCCAGGACAGACAAACGTACTTAATTTTAAGGTTCACTCCTGGTCATAGGCACACAGGTGGACATCATTCTGTATCTTGTGGATCCATTAGCAATGACATGAACACACAGGTCATACCCATGATGTCTATAAGTTATCAAACATACCTCTGTGTTCTGAGCATGACTTGATGGAGAAGAAACCCAGGCTGCCTGTATGCTATTGGACAGCAGCAAAATCTGCTTAAAAAAAAAAGCAAGACCTGCCACTGCTCATTGTTTGCTCTTTATTTGTTTATTTGTTTTTAAATGAAATTTTTAGTCTGTGTGGCATGTGGCAATAGGAAGCTTTGGGGACCAAAGCCCTATTTTTATTATTCATGGAAAATAATTAGTATGGCACTAACACTACAAAGGTTTGGAGTTGGCCCCATTAATGGGGCATGTTAGGGCTCAGGATAGTTTAGATTTCATAGCCTTTTGTTGGACTTTGTGGAGACTGCCAGGAAAGGACAGATTGTTGTGAGTTGTGGGCATGGGACCTTTTTGACCTGGACAAAGGCTGTGTATGAATAAGAAACTACCTTGCTCCCATGCTGTGTGCCATCCTCCCTTGTGAATGACTCCAGTGGCCATTTCTGCTAAACCTAGTAGCTTTTCCAGGAAGATGCAACATGAAACTGATCTGACTGTTGTCATACTGATTTCAATCTGCTGGTGCCTAAGAAAGGCATAAGCAGTGGCAGAGGTACTAGTGCCATTAGTTTTCAGACTCAACAATACAATGCTTTATTAGCCATGCAGTCTGTAGGTGGAAACTTAATTTTATAAAAAAATTGAAAGTTTAAATACTGCAGAAATTACCAACTGATAACTCCCTACTGACAAGGGAAATGTTCTTGCTGACCACCTGGGGGAATGGATGATAATAAAAGCTGTGCTTCTGCTGCCATTCCAATGGCAGCAAGCTTACAAATACATTTTCTATTTTGTTTGAGGGAGTGAGAACATTTGTGCTCATAGTCATAACATGCAGGGGCAAGTCAGAGAAGCACAGCAGAATATCAGAAAAAAAATTGAATTTACCTTCAGTGATGGACAATAATTGTTTTTTATGCTTAATAAAAATCTCCATCCAGAAAGCTCGTCGGTCTCTGACAGACAGAGGAACTGAGTTTGGATTTGAGTACTCTTGAATTAGTGTAATAATAAAGGGAGTGATTTATATAGTTTTCCAATGGACTCCTTCATTTATTATTCTATTTTTGGTTTATTTATGATAAATTGCAGGCAAACACACCAGACAAAATAAACCATTGAATCCTTTTTAATTCCAGAATAAAAAGATTATAGTTTATCAATATAGTTTATCTCTTATGCTCTCTTCCTGCCTTTGTTCTTGCATGCCTTTTTGGAGCCATAAAAAAACTTTTTGTATTTTATTTTTATCATGGCCAGCACTTTCAAAATTGAGGCTTCGTTGAAGTCAGCTGGATTTTTCCTAGTGACTTCAGTGGCTCCAGCATTTCACCTGTCATGCCTTAAGTTAGGATCTTAAAACAGCATTCATTCCCTAAAACAGAAATGGCCTGTTTTTTCAGAGGGACTGATCATCTGAAGCTTCCACTGACTTAAGCTTGAATTTAGTTATCAGGACTTCTTAAACATAAGCCAAAACGTTTAATATTATGTGGAATCAACCAGAATTGCATACCATTTAAAAAAAAATTGAGACTTAAAGCTGAATCCAAATCTACCTTGTTGGCACCTCTGCTTAGATGTCTTCCCTGAAGAGTTCCCTGACTCATTGTCAGGGTTACATACCTAGCAGAACTATCACATATGTGGAGACCTGGGTCCCCCTAAACAGTTGATCTAGAGCACCTAAGTGCTAAGTAAGGTGGTGCCTAGAGCTAGGTATGAAATATTAGGCATAGGGCATATCTGAACTTGTGTTCCTCCTCAGAGTTTAAGATGCTAACTCAGGGCAGTGAGGAAACCACTTCTCTCATCTTCCAAGATCCAGAAGACTCAGAGGAGCATCTCTTACCTAACAGCAGTTCCCAAACTTTGACAGATTGTTCACCACCAATTTTAAAATGATACAACTTTAAGTACCACCAGCAAATGTTTCAGTTCAATGTTAAGTACCACCAGCAAATTGTTGTCATATAAAGTAAGACATCTGTTAATGTGTACCACTGACAAGTTATCTGCATACCACTGGTGGTACCACTGAAACTGATAGCATGTTGAATACAGCATAAAGCACAGCACCCAGCATCCCTCTCTCCCCCATTATACTTTGTTCTTAAAATTGCTGGTGGTTGTGTCATTCACTTTTTGCCCAATACCCTAGCAGTTAGAAAATTTTCCCAAGTGGGTTCTATGCCTTTCTTCTTAGGAGACTAAGGCTGCTGTCCGGACCAGCTTGCTGCTTGACTAAGACAAAGGCTGCTGTCCGGACCGGCTTGCTGCTTGAGCTCCAAGGGTCCAATCCTTTTGTTTTTTTTCTTCTAGAGTCTGCCCCTGCTTGGGCAGCTGGCCAGATATCACCTGAGCTCCAAAAAAGATCAAAGCTCAGGTGGCACCTGGCTGGCAGTGGCGTGGTGGGGCAGAGGGAGAGGTGAGCTCCAGAGGGAAAAAAAAAGATTGGGCCCCGAGAACTGGAACACATGCCCCAGTGGGGTCTGGTGGCTGAAGCAGAGCAGAGCTCAGCAGCTGCAATACAGCAGTCTGAGGCCAATTTCTGCTGAACCTGCACTCCGCTGGGCTGTGCAGGGTTCAGCCACTAGCTCCTCCTTCCTGGCTTGCTCAACAGTAGCTGCAATTGGCAAGTGCCTGAAGCTTCTGAACACCCACAGCAGCTGGGTGGCTCTGGGCATGGAGTGCATGGCTTAACACTACCTGTTCAAGCTGGGGCTGTACAGAGCAGGTGGGGAGGCTGCACCGCTTAGAGCTACCTCTCAAGCCTGGCAGGGCCAGGAAGTCCTGTCCCTGTATCACTCACTTCCCTCCTGGGTGTTCAGGGGCTTCAGGCACCTGCCAACTGTGGCCACTGCCAGGGGAGCCGGCAGCCAGACCCTCCCCAGCCTGGTGGAGTACAGGGCCAATGGGAATCACCTTGGGCTGCTGTGCTGCAGCTGCCAAGCTCCACCTAGCTTCAGTGGTCCGGCCTTGTTGGAACACGTGTTCAGGTCCTGGCAAGGGACACGCTGTAGCAGAGCATGGGGCTGGGCACCAGTTCAACTACAGGTTAGCAGGAGGGATGAGCACCAGTCCAGGAGGCGCTGTGGCTGCTGGGTGCTCCAGGGCTGCGGTGCTGGCTCTGCCCAGCAGGAGCAGCAGGATGGAGGCACTGTGCCTAGCTCTGCTGTCCCCCAGTGTCCCCACCCTGACTCAGGAGGTGCCACTGCATCCTGGGATGCGGTGGAAGCCTTCAACTTAGGCAAAATCTTTCTGGACAGTGGCCACATGTTATTGGAACAGGAGCAAAATTAGGTGGACTAGAGGTAATCCTGCCCTGGCATGGTGTATCATTAGGGCAAATAATAAGTGCTTTAAGCCACTTAAAAGATATTAATGTCCAGCCAATCCTGAGGTTAAGAGCTCCAGAAACTGCCTACAATTACCATGTAACAAGGCCCTCATGCCCATTATCAGCTGCTTCCTAGGGGAGTGCCACAGCAAGGCTTAGTTAGTGCCCTCTCCACATCTCTTGTAGAAGCTACCAGCTAGGTAGCCAAGAGCGCAAAATTTACAGGCTAGACAGAGCAAGCAAAAAGAATCATGACTTTGTTGCCTGGTGGTTACAGCAGTCCCTTGGGAGAAGAGAGTCCTAGGTCCTGGTGCTGAGGTTGTTTTTTTTTTTTTTTTTTTTTTTTTTTACAATGACTGATATGAAATGCACAAAAAGTATGGGGAACAGAGGCAAAAATAACTCTGTTAGCCAGACCCACACTGAATTTCCCTGGAGCACCTAGGCTGAAGTGACTTGGCTGATGTCACACAAAAAGGAAATGGCAAAGCTGGGACTCAGACTTCAAATGCCTGAGTCTTAAGCCAACGGCATCAGACTGCCCTACCTTTACAGAAGAACCTCCCGGACTTGCAAAAAATAAAAACAAGCTAAAACGTGTAAATATTTTTTCTTGGTTTATTTTTTTAAGCTTGAGAGAGATTCTTCCTAAATTTATTTCCAATATACCTAAAATCAACTGGATGACACAGGGTATCATGCATAGGTTCAATTTTTCTCCTTGTGTTTACCGTGGAGCTATATAATCCTACTGCTAGGACTGCTCATAAAACATCTGCCTGCGTTAATTAACACATTTATGTCCCTTAAAAACGCACTCCCCTGGGGAGAGAACTGAGTACTAACTTATGCCCTTTAATTAGCTGGTTTCAAACCATGCTGTCCTTGACTGACTTGTTCATCAAGGAGGTTACATTCTTACTCTGCCAGAGTTTGGTAATCTGTACTCTCACACTCTAGTTAGCACATTTCCGCGTTTCAGCGGTTTGGTCATTTCAGTATCTGCTTTGACTAATAATGTGGTCTAGCCATGCAATTGGTTGCCCACAAATGAGCAATCAAAAGTTGCATACTAATACCTGTAGCTGGATATACCCAAATACAAATTTCCAGGCCTGTAATACGTTTAGGTCATCCCTCATCTTTCCTTCAACTACTTCATAATCTTAACATAGATTCTAGTAAATTCTATTTGTAATTCATGTATTCATTTGCAAGTACCAGTAAATATAAAGTAAGCATTGGAAAGTACCGATTGCTAGGGACTTCTCAGGATTACTGAACAACAAATAATTGCTTAAACTCCCACTTGAATAAGATAGAAACTCCAGCAGCCAGTGGGGCTATGTAATGATTTGGACAATGTGTCTGTGGAGAGCTGGAGAAATCTTGTTCTTGGGTAAGGGGAGGTGCTTCTGGCCTCCTCAGAATAAGGAGGTGGAGATCTGTCAAGGAAGAGCCAGAAATGGGTAGGCTTGGCACTGCCGTCCAACGTGCTTGCCAGCATAGTTGAAACAGTGCAAGTGATGCCAGACAGTTTGCTGCTAGGATAGGATGGCAGCAAACTGCCAGCCACCCTTTATTATTGCTGTTACAGCATAGGGAGGGAAGGGAATTGTCTCAGGCGGCACAGTGATTTCTGGGGCTGCCACACCGCTGTATGCTTCCCTCCTTCCCACCCTTGCTCAGGGATTTGCCTAGGGACAGAATCCAGCCTTAACCCAATTTTAATTTGGAACCGCAATCTTTTCTCCTTGAAGTGAATGCATATTTGTCATTGATTCATAGGGAACAGGATTGGACCTTGAAATTATAGCTATATTGTAAATTATGCCATTACTTATTGTAAATTAGCCCCTGCATTAAATGCAAAGTCCAGGAATAAAAGGACATAAATACTCACAATTGATAGCAGTATCATCTTCACCAGACATGTAAGTAAGGATTTTATCCTGGAGTTTAGAAATACCACTTATCTCATCCTTCTGGTTATTTTCACTGCTCTTCTAACTTGGAAATAAATAATCCTTAATGGTTTTTTATGTGTTTTATTTCTTTTTCCATGATAATCAGATCTGTTCTGACTGAAGATGAAGCCAGTTATCAAGAACAATAAATAAAAAGAAATGCACATTGCTCTCTCCCCACTGAAAAAGAGGAGTAAATTGAGACAAAACAAAGTTGGTTGCCAAGTCAAAGAACTAAAGGCAATGAGGAATTATGCAGGCCCCATCCTAATTAAAGAGATCTAAGTGCAACAAAAACGTATTGTACTGATGTCATACATTAAAATACAACTGCATAAAAAGAATTGTGGTAGATTAAAATGCTTACTGAGCACACCAGTCCTGGGAGTTTGTGGGGAACATGAGCAAAAGAAAAAAGATTTTTATACTCAGACCTGCATATAATGAATATTTTATATATGATGTTAAAGGTCTTTAATTCTGATTGAGGCTTCTGGAAGCTGAAGGTGCTCCCTGCATTGTAGGAGTATCACTGAAACAATGAATCATGTTTTTATTCATTTCCTGGTCTGAAATTTAGATAAAGACCAAGCAAGCCATTCTGGTTAATTGGAGATTCACTACAGTATATTAATGGGAATATGTGACCAGGCCAAGTGTTTGGCCGGTAACTATGCAAATGGTACCTGGGCTTGTAAATTCCTTTCGCGTTTCATCACGCTGGACCAGCTAAGAGCTTCATGGGCAGGATTTTTGAAGAAAGGTTATAGTATCAGTCACGAATCTCCATTTCTTACTGTGCTCCTATAATTCATTGATTTAGGAACCTATGAAGTCATTAGGGAATTATGTGCAGTGAGAGAGCCCTTTTATATTGGTACATGTTCAACATGCGGTCCATAACTGCTGGAGGAGGGGGGAGCCTTGTTAAAGGAATGAACATGACAATTTAGAGTGAGGAAGGTAGTTAAAAACACTTGGAGATTTCAAGGGCATATCTGCTCTAGACAAGAGTCAGTAGATTAAAAGAAATCCATTGGCATATGCAAATGAGTGAGACTTGGAAAACCTATGCTGTTTGTCGCAAATCTTATTTGACAAACATGGAAGGGAAATAACAAAGACACAGATCTTTGACATAGTTCCTTACAAAGTAACCTGGAAAATGTGTAAGCTGTACCTATTTCTCAAAGCTGTACACAATGAAGCAGCTGATGTATAAAATGCCTGGTGGCTTCTGAATGCCTCATAGCATTCAGGAGTACCAGCTGTGTAAGCAAGTACCTTTTTGTGGCATAATAAAGATTTTTTGGCTGCATATTAAATGCACGTTGCATAGGAACTTTGCAAATATAGACAAATTATTATCATTCTTGTTTGCATTTCTGTTGCTTTATACTGATTATTGTATTTTTTTTTCCTTAGGAAAATAAAAAATATAACAAGGTCTAAATTTAGTTTTGGTGTGAAAAGAGCTTTATGGCAGTTTGTGAGCTGAATGGAGTTTCTCACAATCATAAATAGCAGTCTCACATTACTTTGAAACAGGATCCAAATTTATGCAAATATTGTAGAATCATGGCATCAGTCGAGACAGGAATGCCATTTTATGCTAGAACTTTAATTAATAGCATTTTTACTGTTCTTGGATTTTTATTTTCCTCTTACCAGCACAGCTTTTCTCTTGTTTTTATCCTTAAAACTCTTAGACATGCTATGCCTTTGTGTTTAACTAAACATCGTTAGCCCAAACAGAAACAAGGAATTTAAATGTTTAAAAACATGGCATCCATTGGATGTCTTAGACACAAAAGCTACATGCACTTTTTGTGCTCATCACCAGTACAGTCGAGTGATATGATGTATCCTCTGTGCCCATTACTGATGGATTTTGCAAATATGTGTTCTGTTGTGCAAGCTGGGAGATGATAGTTTTTCTTACTTCTGCCAATAGGTGTCAGTGTACAAAATATACGTGTGGAAAGCTGTACTTTGCATAAGTACAGGTTAGGTTAAGTCTCATTGAAAATCAGGCACAGTATGCCTTAATTATTTTTAGCAAACATATTATTATAAAAATCCCAAATATTTCTGGGAAATTTTCTTTAGAAATTTCTGTATTGGTGGAAGTGGACGGATTCATAGCTTTTCAGAATGGACTGCTATGTTTCTCTATAAAACAGGCATAATACATGCAGTTGTCCACACATTTATCTGTCTCTGGTCTTAAATCTACATGTGAAAGGTCCATCTTCATGGGCTGGCAAAGTCTAGGGCAGTGCTTTTATTCAGCTATTGACCCCTTCCTTAACTGAAAAAGTGGTTTTGTGGTGTGGATTCCTAAGAAGTCAATCAAGACTACCAATTCAGATCAAAAGAACAACAGGAAGTAATTTTGGTCTCTACTAATGTAGTCTGGACTTAAACTGGGACCCTAGAGGGGGAAAATCCCATATTTCACTATACAATATATTCTGACTTGCATCTGATCAACTACTGTATACAAAAATGTGTGCGTTATAGGCTTTGTCCATTCATAAAACCAGTTACCTTTTATACTTCCTTTTTAAGTTTATATAGCAAAAGTCCCTTCCAGTATGTTTGTGCAAGGAAGAAGAGAATTGGAAGAATTTATTAGCTATTATTATTAATAATAATTTACAACTGCTAATGAGTAACATCAGAGATGTTCATGAAGCTTTACAGATATGGAACAATATACACTCCTTGTGTTGGGGAAACCAAAAGAGCACCTCATCTTCATGTAGTTTAGATTAATATTATGTACTCACAGTATTTAGCATGAAATTAGAAATGAACTTGTATTCCTATGGAAGAGAAGATTTGTGCTGCATGAATATGAGACGCTACATATGAGAAACTGGGAGGCAACAATTCCTTTCTGTAAGGCTCTATTGTAATTGTGCTTGGAAAATTTCATTCACTGCTTGGCACTTTACTCCAAGAGATATATTGACAATTTGGAAGGAGTTCAGAGATGAGCTTACAAGCTAACTGAAAGCCTGAGAGATTTACTTATGAACAAAGATGTATGTAGCTTTTCTAAGCAATGTAGTGGTGGGGACATATACTAATAGCCTTGAAGTTATATTCTGAGGAAGCAAAGGAATTATTTTAAGGTAGTAGCCAAAAGTTTTACTAGTTTGACTAGTGATGAAATTAAGAAAATAAAAAGCTAGGCTGAATACTAGGAAAATTTTCACTCTCTGGCTGAAATTGTTTAGCTTGTGGAATTTTCTCTCAAAAAAGTGATGGAAACCACAGCATTTAAGATTTATAAAACTACATTTCATTTTTAAAACAGTAAGGCAGGGGTTGTCAGCTGGAGGTTCATGCAGGCAGGTGGGGATGGAGCACTGCCTCCCAGGAGCAGGGCTGAGGGTGGGGAGAGGGCAGTGGCACCCCTCTGCGGGCTGCGCAGAGGTGCCACCTGGCTGCCTGGACACAGGGGGAAGTCGGGAGGAAGCTTGCATGTGGCAGTGGTTGCCACCACCCCATGCTGCCGCCGCTCTGCATCTGGCCACACCCCCCTCCTGGTCTGCATCCAGCTGCCAGGGGTACACTTATTAAAAAAAAGTTGGAAACCTCTCCAGTAAGCAATTAAGTATAAGGAAAAAATCCTACCTGGGCAGGAAGTGGATGAATTATTATTTTAATATCTAGAGCACAATGCTTTCTTTAAATCCAAAATTACTTATCTTGTGCTTCCACCTGTCATTTTTCCAGTCACTTTCCCTACTTAAGATCATTTTTCTGCTTGCATGCCTGGAGAACTATGGTAAACCATTGCACAGGTATGTTAGTATAGGGGAGTCTTTACCCAAAGAGGTGGGTTTTCTCTCTTAAACATGCCTCTTAGTCTTAGGGATGTACATTACCCCATTGTCATAGAATCTGAACACCACATCATCCTTCATGTATTTATTTGCCTAATGCAGGGATGGCCAACCCATGGCATAGGTGCCACAAGTAAATGGGGGAGTCTGTGCGTATGGCACACAGCAGATTAGGAAGGGAACAGGCAGCACAGTGGCAGATGTGGCAGGGAGGAGAAAGCAGGGCATCAGATCAGGCAGGTAGCACAGGGCAGAAAACAGCAAGATATCATGTAGGGGAAATGGATCAGAGTTGCACTTAGGGAGGGCATGGAATTAATTTGTGGCATTGTGAGGGACATAGAAATATTATTGTACAGTATTTCTACTTATTTTTACAGTACTGCGTTTAGTGACTGAAGTTTAGTAAGAACATTTGACTACAGGGAAAAACTCATTTATCCTCAACATTGGTACATAAGGCCTGTCTAGCTGACAGATTATTGCAGAACAGATTTTGAAGAAGCCACGAAAAGAATGCCAAATTTATCTTTGTTGGTAATAGCTGTTTTGGCATGAATTTGGGTTAGAGCAGCTATAACTGAAAGGCAAGTGCTAAAAGAAAATTTCTCATTACTTGCTTCTCTAATCATGTAAAATTAATATTTTATGACACTTTAATATGATACTCCTAGCCTTCCCCACTGCATCAGCTGCAACATTCTGTAACTATATGTAAGGGATGATACTCACCAAGCTATCATCTGTACCATAATTTACCTGGACTGATTCAAGCTGAGCTGTATATGTGTAAGATATCCTTCTTTGATAAAATGACAAGCACTGTGGATGAGAGGAGAACAGTGGATGTTGTATACCTTGACTTTAGCCAGGCTTTTGACAATGTCTCCCATGACATTCTCTTTAACAAGCAAAGGAAATATGGACTAGATGAAAGTACTGTAAGATGGATGGTTAGATCATCATACTCAGTAAGTAGTCCTCTATGGCTCAATGTCTAGTTGGGAGTGGGTATCAAGTGGTGTCCCCAGGGTTCTGTCCCTGGTAAACCTAACTTAAAGCCCTCTTCACTAGGGTCATCTTTACACATGCGGCAGGGGTGAGGGGAGGTGCTTTAGTTAGAGCAGCTCTCTAAGAGCTGCTCTAATTAAAGAACCTGCAGTGTCTCATGCATCAGCACCCACGTGCTTCAAAATGGCGATGGAGACACTTTAACTAAAGCTCCTCAAACAATTTTTAGTTAAAGTGCCCCCGCAGCCATTTTGAATCACGGGGACGCTGATACATGAGACACTGAGTCTGCTGTAATGAGCTAATTAGCATGCTTCAGCAGACTCAATTAATTGAGTCTACTCCAATGTGCTGTAATTTGTAATTACAGCGCGTTGGTGCAGCATCCCTGCATGTCTACAGGCACCCTAGGTTATCAAGCCTATATGCGAAGATGTTCCTCTCTCTCCTTGTCAGGTGGACTTCATCTCTTCCCAGCAGTCCATCTTCCTGGAACATGACCCCATCATCAAAGAAGCCAAAGCCTTGCTATCAGTACCATCTATGCAGCCGTGTATTGGTTCATTAATGATCCGGATGATGGGATTGAGCGCACACTTATCAAATTTGCAGGCAACAACAAGTTGAGTGGAATGGCAGACACTCTGGAGGGCAGGGCTAGGATGCAGATAGATTGGAAAAATAGTCCACAATCCATAATATGAGATTCAACAAGAAGAATTGCAAAATCGTGCACTTTGGACAGAATAACTATATGCACAAATACAGACTGGGGCTAGCCTGCAGTCCTGCAGAGAAGGACCTGTGGGTTATGGTGAACCATATGAGCCAACAATCTGCTCCTGCTGCAAAAAAAAGAAAAAAAAAAAAGAAAAAAGCCAACCATATCCTGAGTTGTATTAACAAAAGTGTCACTTGCAAATCAAGGGAAGTGATTTTTCTGCTCTGTTCAGCATGGTAGGCCTCACCTGGAGTACCTGGAGAAGAGAAGGCTGAGGGGGATTTGATAACCATCTTCTAATACCTGTATTGGAATTAGAGAGAGGATGAAGATGGACTTTCTTCTGTGGCCATAGGAGACAGGACTAGGAGCAATGGTCTCAACCTACAGCAAAGGAAATTCAGTTGAGAGATTAGGAGGAGCTTCCAGGCTATGAGGTTGGCCAAGCGTTGGAACCGGCTGCCCAGAGAAGTTGTGGAAACTTCATCCTGGGAAACTTTTAAAAGCAGGTTAGACAGATGCTTGGCTGGGATGGTTTAGGTAGGGATGATCCTGAGCAGGGGTTGGACTAGAAGACCTTGTAAAGTCCCTTCCAGCCCTACTTTGCTATGATCCTAAGATGGTCTGATTCAATATTAAGCATTGCCACCATTTTATGCGAGATCCATACTTTGTAGTTATTCCACGTCTACAAGTGCAATTCTCATTCTTTCTCATCTTTCTTTTTATGAGCTGCACAAGTAGGGTGGGTAGAGTCCGAGTGAAAAATTTCAGTTGCTTAGAAAATGCTCACATTTAGTAAAAGCAAGCATTAATTTGTAACAAACTCCTTTGTGCATCAGAGTAAATATGATTTCAGCAAGTAGTGGTTCTAAAAAGAATGGCTCTCATCTTGGTTCGTATAATTTTTCCTTTTTTATCCTCAACATTTTTCCTGAGATCAGGATTAATTTTTCTGTATCTGTTGCCTTATTTGGGTGGTTAAATTAGCTTATTTTCAGAGTAATTCAGTTGCACTGCAATTGAAATTAAATCTGCACCTTGTTTCTTTTTTATCTGCTCTTTCATCCATCAGTGCTCTGCAGAAAATGATTGCTCCTTCATAATGCTCTATAAGAGGACCAGGAGGGCAGGGTGTTTCTGTAATCTGCCTCACTGGTACATTTCAGTGTCTGTGTATTTTTCTGCATCTATGGAAAGGAACTTTTCTTCCATGTTTAGCTTGATTTTTAAATAGGATCCATTTAAGAAAATCTCAGGTTCAGATGGATTGGCATAAGCCATGCATAACGTTGTTTTCCTTCCGGCCCTCATTGAAGGAGCTGGGACTTGGAACAGCTGGTAAATTTCTCAAGAGAATAATGCATTGTCTCCAAGCCCATTCTGTCTGCATGAGCCTCAGGCATAACTCTGTAAGTGCACTCCAGAAATTAAATTAATTTTACAAGTGGAAGAATATACTGCTTTGCTTATTCAGATTTCACTTACAGGGCTCAGTAGGACTGCTACTCTGTTTTCAAGATTGTTGGGAAGGTAACATGTATATTTTGGTCAGGATTAATATTATCTTTATTGGTCAATCAGCACTTCAGCAAAGCAACATCTTGAATGAGAGTGCAGTTCTCCTGCCCTGGGCTTTCATGTTCCCATGTGAATGGAATTAATTCTTCATAGTCTTAAATCCCAGCAGTTTGTTTACTAAATAATCTGGTATATTAGGAAATATTTTAGATCACTTCTTTTTGTTATCTCTTGTCCAAATACTTTTCTCTACAACATGCTTTATGCTTAACCTTGGTCGTTCTCACTCATATCCATCTAGACTACTTTTTTCCCTTTTACTACCTTTTCTTATACCTGCTGGCATTGAGACCCAGCTAATACTTAGAGAATCTGTGCTGGAAATGCTGCCAACATTTGTCAATGGTTCTGGCTTAGTCTGACACAAATATGTTAGTTAGTGAGTTGGCCTAGGGAATCCAAAATAGATATGCTCATGTGTCAGTTTTCTTGCTGAAGGTTCATGCCCACTCGCTTCCACTGAAGTCAAAGGGAATCGTACAGTTACTTTCAACAGCAATATGATTAAGCTTTTAAAGTGAAAGCCATGTTATGATCTATTCTTGAAAGCTTTGCTGATAAATCTTCACTTCTGGAGTATTTGGTATAGAAATGCCTCAAGTGGTATTAAGGCAACTTGTTAAGCCGTCCTTATTAAAACAATATTTTGACATAAAGTACTTAGGACATTTTACTGTACTTAGGACCTTATACTGCTAAGGACTGAGCACCTTTCATTTAAGTTTGAACACCACTATTTTGGTACAGCTTTCAGTCATGGAGCCTGTTAAACAGCCTGTGTTATAAACTTGGACATAAACAGAAGCTGATTTTTATGTTTCTAGTTGTGTCACTAGGGAACAGTGCTATGTTCAAGCAAAATGTTTTTCTCAGAAAAGGTACGTATTGTAAACATACGTGCTCATGCACTATTTCAGCCTTTTTTCCAATTAGACTTGGTTTAATCTGTGTAGGATTCCTGTGGACTTTGTGTGTGTGTGTGTGTGTGTGTGCGCGCGCACGTGCATATGTACAGGCAGTAAATTTCTCAAGAGAATAATGCCTTGGACTTGCAACACAATTGGTTCCTGAAAACCGCATCTTAAGTCAAAACGTTGTAACTCGGAACCAATTTTTTTCATAAGAAACAAGGTTATAAATGGGGGACTCGTTCCTGAACCAAGGCCTGATACCCTGTTTTCACCAAAAATACCATAGAATTTTGTACTCAATCAATTACAGATGAGTAATATAGCTACATTAATGTATTTATCCTGTAAATAGCAATTGTGTTGATTTGGAAGGACTTCTTTGAGGGGACTTTGCCGGACTTTTTGAAGGGTTCTTGGTTGGGCTTTTTGAAAGGTTCTTGGCTGGAGTCTCCTCGGGAGTCTTGGCTGCAGGTTTTTCTGGAGTCTTGTCTGCTTTTTTTAAAAAAGTGTCCAAGGAAGTTTGGACAGTTGCTCTCCAAACTTGTTCGCTGGCGTGGCATGGCGTTGCATCGGATCAAGCGTTGTAAAGTCGAAACTGACCTCATAAAGTTGAAACAGGGTGTCAATTTATAAATGTTGTAAGTGCAAAACGTTGCAACTCAAAACGTTGTAAGTCGAGGACTGCCTGTATATGTATATATGAGAAAGGCAAGGATTGGTTATATAGCTATATATACACCAGCCACATGTGCATTATATATACGTGTGCATGGGTGTGTAAGCACATATGCACGTACTGATATAACATATACAGAATTACACTGCATACAATTCCGTAACATTAATACTATATCACTGATTTAATTGTGGTCAAAGCAATGCGTTGTTTATTCTGTAGATGCTTTAAGAGCAGACAGTTGAATGGCATTGTTGATTTTAGAAAAAAAATCAAATGAGGGAATGCATCTAAGCAACTTCAAAGCATACCTGATACCTAATGTCATTGTGCTGGAACATCTGAAATTTTGGCTTTTGATCTTCTTCATCATATATCTGAAGGTAAAGTTAAAATACATATATATCCTGTGAGAAAAGGTAACTAAACCAATAAGAAAGCAGATGTGTAAAAGTAAATGCAGTCGTGACTGAATCCAGATACTCTTTTCATGTAGGACACGAAGGGAATGTTCCAATAAAATTCACATAATAAAAATCTGAACCTTTTTTTTCCCTTGGTTAAACTTGGATTCACATGTGTAGGATTCCTGTGGACTTTGATGTGGCTTGACGTTAACACCGTACAAGTATTGGGAGAAAGATATTTAACAGACTTTGGATACTGGAAAGCAAATGATCTTTGGAGACCTGCAACTCTGAATAGGAAAAACACTTGCTCAGTCTAGACTTTAGATAACCAGATGTTTAAATGGTGTGATCACACCAGTGGTACAAATGCATTGGTTTAGAAACAGGACAAAAGTAGAAGGAAAATTTAAATTTTTTTTTTGCCTTATCTACCACTGTAGTTCAGATAATTGAATATTGGATTCATTTTCCTCTGCCAATTGCTGTTGCATAGTAAAAGATCACACCTTTTATTTCTGACACACACATACAGCATAAAAATAAAGCAGTTTGTATTATATATTAGCCATTTTTAGTGATAGTAAACAGTGCCTCCATCTGCCTATGGGCAACTTAAATCTCCTTTGTCTACAAATAAGATTTCATTGAATGCATACAAACTGTGTTTGCATTTAAACTTTGTTTCTCTTTCCTAGAATATATCAGGAACACTGGTGCATTGTCCCAATGAGACATCTGTAGTACTAGCTTGTTCCTTCATATTATGTTCTTACTCATCCATCAATAAGTCCCTTCTCACTCACACAGCAGAGGACAACAACATTTTGCCACAGAACATTGCTGGCTGTTTCTAATCAATGTGGTTATTATTCCTTAAGTGTTCGGAGGGCGCCGGGCTTATTAAGGCTGTATAAGTCACAAATCATGCTATAAGCCAAGGAAACCTCATCCAGCAATCAGTTCAGAATGTGCAGATTTTAATAGTACATGATGAGTGTATTTGGTGAGACAGTATGTTCCCATATAAGGCTCTTTTATGAGTCTGTCTCTGACATAAGATTATTTAATTACTCCAAACTCTATCAGACATCTTTTTGCATAACAGCTTACAAATAGAGGTGCTTGGTGAATTGTATGGACAACCTAAAGAAAACTGTAAGCCTTTAAGGATGCTTGTCCTGTCTTTCCATTGTTCTTTGAAGCAGTATGTACATTTTCAACTCCATATAAATGTTTATTGCATGTTGAAGTGAGCATTTTGAGCTTAGTTAGGCCCTGCCTTAATCTGGTTGATCTTATTAGAGGATAGAGAATCAAAAGGAAGGGTTATTGCTATTTGCTTGCCATTAAAAATAATTTGTTCTATACACTGCTAATGAAAGGAAATTAATGATCAAGGCCAAAAATATATTTTGTATTAAACCAGGGAAGATTATCTGTATTGATTTCAGAATTGTAAATATATAGTTATAAGAGTGTCATCCAGTATATCGTTGGAAGAATTTCCCTAGCTCTGTCTGAAAGGTTTCTTTAATGTATAATATATAGCAAATACTTCCTGCATTTCTTTTATTTTTGTGCTGTATTTAGGTCTGTTTCATAATAGTTTAATACTGAGTTGAACTGTATGCTATCTGTGGGCATTTATACGTGTGTTTCATGGGGGAGGAGGAGGCACTTTAATTAAAGAGGCTCCAAGAGCCGCTCTAATTAAAGCGCCCAGAATGTGTTGTGAATAAGCATCCCCACACTTAAAAATGGCGGCCAGGGTGCTTTAACTAAAGCTCATTCATTGTGCCCTGGCCACCATTTTAAAGCACGGGGACGCTGATACATGAGACACTGTAATTGCCACACTCCAGCAGACATGAATAATTGAGTCTGCTCCAACACGCTGTAATTACAGTGTGTTGGAGCAGTCTCAATGCTCATGTATAGGTGCCCTATTATTCAAAGTTCTCATACAATGCAGTATCACTCTGATAGATAGGATAATAATAGTATATTTATACCCTTATTAAGTCCTGGACTCTTAATTAAGCAAATGAGGGTGTTATACTCCTTTCAGAACCCAACCCAGGGAAAGGATTTTTAAGGTGGCAGGCAACTCTAAGCAGGGTGTTCACTTGCTCTTCTGGGGAGTATTTTTTGGGGGGTGTTTGGCACATGTTGAACAGGAACGGGTATGGACAAGATGTATTTTTTAGTGATGTCCCCTAGTGAAGTTAGAGGTGAAGTGGACATATTTATAGAGAATGAGTTCAGTATTTTCAAAAACATTCACTCATTTTTGGTGCCACAGTTGGGACAATTATGGCTTGATCTTTGGTGGTGCCAAGTATACTGCCAATTGTTCATCTCCATTGTAGCTGCAAGTGTTCAGCACCCTTTCCAGCGCAGCCACACGTGTCTCATTTGGGGTCCCCAGAAACTTTGCTAAGAATGTAGCGAACACTTTGAAAATTTTGGCCCCTGGCACTGTTTGTTCACCTTGGACTAGAAATCCATTCCCTAACTTTGTACTTTAGTCATGGGGCAGATTGGCATTTGTGGCTTTAGAAAATCCAGACATTTTAAATTTAATAAATACAACCTAATACTAATAGTGAACAGTTAATGAAGTCAGTTTCTAAGAATGTAGATCCTTGGTTAGGCACCCAGTGCATAGATAATGAGCACGATTTCCCACTGTGCACAAAATTCCGAATTCAACAAGCTTATTAAGCAAAAACAGTAATTAAGCATGTGAATAATCTTGGAGATATAAAAAAAATCAGGCACATGCTTAATTTCCAGAGTTGATGAGGTTTTAAGTCATGTCACATTCATTTTGTACAAGTACACAAAAATAAGGGAGTGGGAAACCAGGCTTAACTTATGAAAGGGTATAAGTATCTCTCCTTTTGGCTTATTCTTTGTGAGATTATAATATATACACTGTTATTACTTATACAGTTTTTAACATGATGAAAAGGAACAGAGAGGCTAAGGCAAAATCTAGTTTGAGATCATTCAGGCTTGAGTTTCAGAAGTACAATGCACCCACAACTCTGTTTGAATTCTTGTGGACTTGATCATGTCCCTCTGAAAATTGAGTCCAAGTATCTCAAATTAGGGACTCAAAAATTATTACTGTAAAACAGCATAGCTTTTATCTTTAGAGTGCTTATGGTTCCCTCAGAAATGGAGGCACCCTAGATTAGAGGTCATATGTTAAAATATGGGGCTAAATTTCCCAAAGCTACAAGAAGATGACAGTATTGGAGAAGCAGAACAAAAAGCATCTGTTTGCTCAGTGATTTTACTTTGGACAATGGTGGCCTTCAAACGTGTTATAGTGGAAATATAAACCTCTTGACTATTATTCACATTTCGGGAGAATTAAACAGGAAATTTCTATTAATGCCAAAGGGTGTGTTCTATATAACTTCTCCAGTATCAAATAAGGGCAGAGGAGGATCCAGGAAAAGGATGTACGATCCTAAAATAGGATGCAGATAGAATTTAGGTACCCAAGATGAAAATTGCACTCTTAAGAGCCCTTGCCATGTAGGCTAGAGGCTATTGCAGCCTAAAGGCACCTTACCCTTTTGACATTAAACTTCCCTGAGTGCCTGGAGTTGTACCTCAGCACACATGGCAAGAACTATCTCAGGCTTGCCAGAGCTAAGCAACCTGGCAGCTACTGGGTTCTAGAACCATAGATGTTGTTTTGATGTGCTGAGGGGCTTGATTCGGTATTCAATAGGCAGTTCTCAGAGCACATCACATAGGCTAAGTACAAACAGTCCAAAAGCCCAAGGCTGAAATTATTCAGTCTTTGCAGGTTAGTCTAAGCTGCAAAGATTGAACCAATAAGCAAATGAACAGACATTCACTTTTTGATTCAGGAAATGCAGCCACATGCCTACAGTGGTTCAAGCCAGAAGCCAGGGAGTGGTAGAGCACAGCTGTCTGGCACATAGCTGGTATG
>NW_017728992.1:43904083-43919141 GCF_001723915.1 Gavialis gangeticus | reverse complement strand
TTGATTCAGGAAATGCAGCCACATGCCTACAGTGGTTCAAGCCAGAAGCCAGGGAGTGGTAGAGCACAGCTGTCTGGCACATAGCTGGTATGGGATGTATGTTCGCTGCCTCTTCCTGCTGCCCCCAAGGTCTCTGGGATTTACAGTCCACAATCAGAGCAACAGGACTCTGCAGGGTTGCTCATCACGTCTTCCTGCTTCCAGGTGCCTCTGGGATTTGTAGTCTACAGTGGCAGCCAGCAGTAAGTCAGTGGGGCAGGGCAGCTCCATACTCAGGGGAAGGGAAGTTTAACCCCACCCTCTGGCCCTAGACCCCAGCCAGAGTTTGCCAGGGGGGCAGTGAGCCAGCCCTCACTGCTTTGGCTAGGGAGCAGAGGGGTGGGGCCAGCCCTGCTCTTGAGCAGACAGCACAGCCCAGCCCAGGGCTGCAAAATGCTGGGATGCTGGGGGACTCTGATTTAACTTGAACCAGGAAGGGGTCTGGGACAGGAGTTCCGTAAACCAGTTTGACTTGAGCATTGGCAGTGTGTAGGGAGTGCACACGGGTACGGGTGCACATGCACCCCCTGAGTGTCGCCGAAGCTACCAGCGGTGTCTGTGGGCGGTCACCATCCCCTCCCCCCGCACCGCCAACAGCACCGTGTCCGCCTGCGGGAGCTCCCCACTTGCCACCGCCATGCTCCCGCTGCCACCAGTGCTACCACTGCCTGCAGGAGCTCGCTGTGCCCCCCCCCACCTCTGGGAGCATGCGGCGTTCATGGACTTAAATCATTTAAGTCTGATATTACATTCAACCAGGTTAATCTTAAACCAGTTTCAGCCATTTTGAAACTGGTTTATGTGCACTGAACTACTTTTCTGTTACAGATTTAAACCAGTTTCTGATCACTTAACCAGTTTATTTGTAACTTCTGTCCCTAGCCATACTGACAGGATCAGAATCTTCACAAAATAGTTTCTTTGAAAACAAGGGTGAGGGTAGGGAAGCCCTCCACTTTTTTATAATAGCTGTGTGTTTAGAGCACTTGCCCAGGAATTAGGAAATCTGGGTTCAATTTCCTCCATAGCCTGAGGAAGATAAGACCGTTATCTTCCACCTCTCAGGGGTATGCCTTAGCCACTCTGGGGTTAAGGAATCCTTCATCCCTCCTCTTAAAACTGTACTACCATTCATAAAAGAATTCAAGATTCATTGGGCAACAAAGGAGCATGTGACTTCTTAACCTAGTGGTAAGAGCACTCATACAGGATCCAGTTCCTGCTCCCAAAATTATTTCTCTATTTTACATCAAACAAAATAATTGCAGGTTTCAGTTTCTTTTTTTCTTTTTTTTCTTTTTTGAAGCAAGGCTTTCTCAAAGAAGCTGATCTTGCAAGATTCTCTGAAGGTAATCACATTCTGGATTTTCCTGGTCTCCTTTGGAGGCTGGATCCTCTTGGCAGAGAGTGCTTTGTCCCCCGATCAGACATGCTTCATCCTGGGTATCATCTTCTCATTCAGACTCAGATACAATGAGCAGTCTGGAGGTGACAAATGTGTGGATCATCAGGAGGAAGACACCATGCTTCTTTGCAAGCTTTGGAGATGAAAGAAGGAATTTTTAGAAACAGGTTGTATCTAGTTATCTAGGCTTAGCAATGAGTCGTATTGAACCCTGTGACCTAGCACCGTCTTGATCAAATGGAAGGGGGAGAGAATATCTTGGCCAAGTCTTCAAAGTGTTTCCACTTCTCAAGCAGCACCACTTTGATTTTTGCCTTAGTTCAGCTTGAGCCAGTTCTTCATCAAAAAACTAATTTTCCTGTTGGGGTTCTGACACTTTAATAGTGTCTGGGGTTACACAGGAGGAAAGATTGAAAATGGGACATAAGTGTCATTGGCGGGCAGCTAAGCAGGTGACCTCTCACTATCTCTTCCAGTCATCTCATGTAGACATTGTTGAGAAGTAGGGATAGTGTGGATCCCTGAGGGACCCTTCAAAGGGAGTACCTGCAGAGAAGAGGAACAATTACTGATCACTTGCTAGAGAAGAATGATTGGAAGCACTGTATTACTGCACCATCTGCACTTGCTGTTGTCACTTCATTAGTCTACTTTGTGGGTCACTCTGTAAAAGCTGGCAGATATCCAGTAATACAAGTCTGGAGATCTTCCCTACCTCCATGGTCAAAAGGAGGTTGCCATTTAGGGCCAATCCAATTCAGTGCTAAGCCCCATATACATGAATTATTTGGAGGAAAAAGCAAGGATGTCCAAGGACAGGCTGTAGATGACCTTGTGCTCTGTGTTTATAGTATAGAAAAAAGAAAAGTGGTGATTTATGAAGCAAAAGAGAAAGTCAAGTAGTTGAAATCTAATCTGCATAGACAATATTTAGTACGAATGATATCATTCATTATAATTTAATAGCTATTTTGAACAATGAAAGGAAATAATGAAGGAGTCAGGATTTACACATTTCCTTGTCTAAGTTACCCACTGACCTTTTTGTGCCTGAGAGCGACGGAAAGAAAGAAGAAAGAGAAGGAAAAATTGGGAAGCAAGTCCTAGGAAACTGAAGAGGACATATGAATAGTACAATGAAAAAAAATTAGTCGTGTTTCAACAGCTTCATGTTTTTATGCAATATAAGCCCAAACAATTTTTTTTGGTTACTGTTCATAGCCACAAAAATGCGTATTATTTCCTCCTTGTCCACAGTGTGCTAAGACTCCTCTTTCCAATTCAGAAGTTAATTCCAAATAATTTCATCACCCAAAACAGTGAAAGTGCCCTCAGTTTTTATTTGCTCTCTACTTCTATCTACGTTTTAATAACATATGCTAGTTTTAGAATTTTGGAGGTTTTCAGAATGCACTCTGTCTTACTCTCCATTGCAAAATATTTGCTTTAGCAGTAATTCTCATTTTTTCCATTTCACATATTGTTTTTCTAATTCTATAGTGTATATTACAAACTAGACTCTGAAATACATATACTAAACATAATCAGGAACTTTACAAAGGAAGACCATTACTGTAAATGGTAATGGTCTTCTTTGATCAGTGCTTAAACAGATAATGCTTTAAGAGCCCCTGTATTTTCACTGGGGGCATCTACACATGCATTTACTGTGCAGTAAGTGTTTTTTATGCTGGCGTCTACATATGCAGCCATTAAAGTGCAGTAACGCTGTGTGTGGACTGACTTGGGAATAAAGTTCATCCCAAACCAGTCCACACACAGTGTTACTGTGCAGTATGACATCTACACATGCGTTACTGCACAGTAAATAACCAGGCGTAAATTCGCTACCTACATGATGCAGGTATCAAATTTATGCCCAAGTTGGCTTAAGTTGCCATAGTTACTGCTCAGTAAGGTATGCACGTGTAGACGTGTGCCCCTACTGTGCCATACTGTTCAGTTACTAAATTACTGTGCAGTAAATGTGCACATGTAGATGTGCCCACTGATTATATATAAATGTTAAAATCACTGAAGTTGGTAGAGAAAGGTAGTGCTCAGCACCAGCTGACCCCATCCATGCTCACTAGCTCCATCCTTTGATCCAGGTTGCTGTATGTTCCATTAATATGGTTTGCAGTGAAATAATTAGCAGTATTATTATTTAAATTGTTAAGCTACAGAATTACAACACACATAGGCCATGAATACATACTACATTTATAGCGGTATGTATGCCCTTGTAGTGCTGCGATAAAACTAATGTGTAGGTGTTCAGGGTGTCTCTACCACTACAAAGATAGTGGATCTGTCAAAAAAAAGAAAAAAAAAAAAGGTGCATCTAACACACAAACGTTTGGTTTCAAAAAGGAACTTCTTTGTAACCCTATATTTTGTAGCTCTCCATAAAAGATGTGGACAATTGCATGGAGAATAATGAATAACAAATGGAGATAATGAAGGAGCCAAAATGTACAAGACTACATCGGGGCTCCTTGGATCACCCCTGCATCAGATGGTTCTCCGTACTCCCTCCCTTCCTCCACTTCCAAACCTAACTGGGGAGGTTGTGGAAGAGAGGAGAGCAGCGGAGGACTGTCTTTGACAGCTGCTACTTTCCAACAACTTCCAGCTGATTGCTAACAGCCTGTCACCTTCCCCAGGGATGATCAGACTGGGGGCAGGGGGAACAAAGGAGCAGACTTCTAGCTGGAGAGCACACCTTTGAGGCAACTTTGGAGCACTCCAGCCAGGAGGTTTATGAACGTATTCTCGCTCCCATGGCACTTTACTTTTTCAGTGCTACAAAAGAGCATGTGCCTGTAGCCTCAGTGATAAATATGAGCAGTTTCCACCACTTACCGCTGTCCTGGTCTGTCCCCTTGCCTGTAGATCGACAAATATCATATTGCATAAGATCACATTTAAGTTCACTCAGTAAATTATGCAGTTTAAGAATTTAATTTTTAAAACCGATTGAAGAAAATATGCAACAGCAGTCCATTTCACAGCAGCTCATTTTGACCCCAATGATATATTTTAGACATATTTTAAAGTTGGTAGGGAGAGAAGGGGGAATTTGGCTTCTTCTGTTTGCAAAAACTCAAACTGCTAACAAGGCAGTTGAGGCATATGGATTCATGCAGGGTACCCACAGCTTTAAGTCGAAATAACATTTCCATGTACCAGCCAGTAATGTCTGAATTTTTCTTCTTTAAAGTACAGCAAAACAAATACAATACAGATGCATAATACCCTTGCTTTCAGTTTCAGTCACTGTGTTTTTTTACCAATAGACATTCATATCTGACTTTAAAATACTTTAAGAAAAATCCCCAAGCTATACAAAACCTCCTAAGCATCCATTGGTAGTTATCTGGTATTAGAGAGAGTTACCCTGGGGATTACCCAAAACAGTAAGCTCAGTTATGAAATAAAGATTAATCATTCAATTTTGAAACAGTCTATTTGTTGACTTTCTGGTTTAGTTACCTTTACTGTACTTCAGGGACCTCTCAGGCAGGAATCTGAGACCTTTCAACAGCATTTCTAAGTGTGTTCTGATGGCCTCCTGGATTTCATCTACTGGTACTTTTCAGACTACATTGCAACTGTATTTCCCTGGATGGTGTTGCTAACTCTTGTGAAGTCTATCATGAGTTTCAGTGGTTGATAGTTTTCTTCAAAGTCTTGTAATGTGTTGCATCAGAATCCCAACTTTCATTTTTTTAAAGAAAATTTCTAGCCTTGGCTGCTGACAGATTCTTGAAATTATGGTACCTTCCCTCAAGAATGGGGCAATCAGGAAAACCACCTCAGGCACCAATGTATAGGTGTGGAAGGCTGCAAAAAAAATATAGCTGCTGCTGGCAGCCATGCAAGCCTGCCAGTGATGTGGTGGCAACCAGAAGTTGCTACTGCCCCTGTGCCTTTGGTCCCTGGCTGTGGAGCTACACCGTTGAATTGACCCATGTTCTTGCAGGCAGAATCTTGTTGTGTAGCAGTACATGGTCAAGAAAGAACCTATACAACACATGATTGCAAAGGTAATACAAATTTAAATTCAGGCTTTTTCTCGCCTCCCTCTTCCTCTCCCCCCCAAAAAAGATGGAAAAAACATTAAAAACAACTAGAGCTATGGAACAAGTCAGATTTCAGCTGTAACATTACCTATTGTTTTTTTTTCTTCTCTCTTTGGATTGCTTCTGTGATGGATTAAATTGAAGTGTTAATTGCTGTGGTATTGTGTGGCTTCAAACAGATGTCCTTTTTGTCTTGGGACCGGCTGTGCTGGGGTGTATCATGGCACAGCTGATCCAGTTGATTGACAGGTACAGTTGTCACCTGGGGCCATTGTCTTGCAGGATCAGACTCCTCCTGTTTGGGCTTCCTGTGGGCCTGGGTGCCTGGGTTTCTAGCCTGGGTGCCTGGTTCTGGCCTGGGGAACCCCATGGGGTTCTCTTGTTCTGCAGTGTGAAACATATGGCCCAGAATTGCCTGCACAGGCTGGCTGGAGAGCCCTGGAAGCACTGATTTGTGAGGATCACACAATAAAACTCTATATTACGACATACTCCATATTAAGGCATGATGAACTGTTACCTGGAATTGTCGGGCAAGGACTTTTGGGCACTTGGAGTGTGACAAAGGACAAGGACTTCTGTTTGCAACTTGTGCCACCATAAACATGTTTTTGGCAACACAAGGCCAATGTCTTTTTGCACCCTGCATGAAATAGATTCACTTTTCTTTTCCTGACTATTTTCTGCTAAAAGGAACGGCCCTGTTGTTTATATTCATTTTATGGTGAACATTTAAGATTGTGAGAAATTGGCAATTTAATGTGGAAATTAAATATAATTCATCCACAGACAGTGAATACATGGATTATATCATGAGGTTTTTACCCATCAGATAAACCTCATAGAGTGTACCCTTTAATTTTATTGACTAGAGGTAATTACTTCCATCATCAACACTTAGCACTGGGATCTTTCTAGACCTTCTCCTGGGATGGAAATGTGTTCTTGTAATTAGAGCAAGAAACTCGGAGTGCTAACTCTGCCACTAATTATGCCTTGTGACTTTGGGAGTCTGTCTGTTTACCTTTTCATGCTAGTTTATTCCCATCTATAAAGTGGGTATTTACCTACTGCACCGGTCATTATGCCCCATAATTCACAAATGCTGATAATCCTTAGGGGAAAGATGCTGTATATTCAAATACATATATATATGCATATGTAAAGAACTACTATTGCTATACAGGAGGATAGCCAGCTAAATAAGGATGAAAAAGGATGACAAATATGATTTTTTTAAATATCATTTAGCATTTTGGGAGAAAATAAGAGTAAGACTTTCCATGGTAGAGTAGACCTCTCATCTCTCTTTCCACTGTAGCAGTTAAGAAAGATTAAGCCAGTTCTGGCTGCGGATAATGTAATACAAGTATTCAGAGGTGAGCTTTTAGCTTAGTAACTCCAACTGGTTAGCCTGTTGAGCCATTTATTTGGCGAATTTTTGTTACTGACCAAAGTGGATCATTGTTTATGTTCCTTTTCAGAATTCGCTTCTGATTTTTCAGATACGAAAAGTGTAGAATTGCATCTATTTTTTTGATGTAGCTACAGCATAGAACAAATTTATGTGTTTAAAATACTCTGCAGACTTAATCAGAACTCATTTTATAGGGGACTGGAAAATGGATTTAAAACAAGCAGGCTAGACATGAAAATCCAAGGTCTGATCCAGTGAGCTAAGAGTCCATTAACTTGCATGCCTTGAAATAATAGTAACATCTCTAGTTATTTTTTCCTGTGAGTCCATATTGTTTTCTAAATACTGTGTCTCAATGGAAATCCTGAGTTTGCCGTTCACGTATTGATCAGGCATTAAGGTCATCTGCTGTAAATCAGCATAGCTCCATTGACTCATGGGAGCTACATTAGTAGAGGATATGTCCGTGTGTTTCTGAGGAGTCAATAGTACCATATTTTCATCGAATTAAACCTTTCTCATACTTTAACTACAAATGAACAGGGACTCAATATTTCTGACAGTCGGAGGATCTGGGCGTGCCATATTCAGACATGGGCTATTGGCAAAAAACCTTGCAAGGTAACAGTGACAATTCTGAGGTCCAATATTTCATAAATTATTGACAACAAATAACTTACATCTCTGAAGTACTGAAATTGCTGGGCTATGATTGCAACAGTATAAGTTATTTGTTTCTAGTTCAACTATATCCCAAGATACAGTAAAAATATATATGTGCAAGTACAGACACACACATGAGATAGACAATGCTTGTGATGTTAATTCAAATTCCAGTATAATCACTGCATCCATTGTGTCAAGATCTATTTGCTAAATCAAGTAATTCTTTATATGCTCACAAAGTTTGGAGTGCTAGTTTTCAAGTGATACAGAAGAATGCTTTAACTAGTGATTGCTTAAATCATGCTGGATTTATAAATGATGGTGGAAGAAGAAGGGGGAATTCAAGATGGTTTTCAGTATCAGACGCGACTGAAGTTTTAACTATTTTGGTAGACCAAGGGCATTGTTTTAAGAACCACTTAGATTTCCTGGACTGGATTTTGGATCACAAAATGCAGTCCTGTAAGGGGGCAGAGAGAGCATCTTAGTCTAAAGTCTAGCAGAAAGGAAGGTAGATTTGTACCTTTATAGTACCATTTAGTTTTTACATTCTTAGTAATATTTTTAAGGAGCTAACAAAAGAGAGTGGTATTTTCAGGTCAGGAATGATCTTTATACCAATGTGTTGTATAATCTTATAAAGTAAGATTATTTCTTCATAATTCTTTCCACCAGATTTTCATTTCGCAGCTGTTTGGAAGCAGCAAACCTTATGAAATTACATAATCAAATTTGGCTCTCATTTTCTTCTATTCAATTATTACTATTGGAATTAGTAGGGTTGCAATGATTTATAGTTCCCTATTTCAGAATATTTATCATTAATTTTGGAAGTTATTATAATGAATCTAAGTTGGCATGATCATCTTTGAAAGTGTGTTTTGCTCAGCCATGTTTGAGTATTAAATTTGCTTACAGGATTTGCTTCAGTAATTATCCTAATGTTAAAAAAGGAAGAATTGCATCCTATTGAGTATTAAAATGTTTTACAATGTGTTACAAAGTGGTATATTCTTTGTAGGTCAGTTTCAATTTACTTGATATTTTGCAACTTCCAGGCAGGCAGGTAGGTTACAGTTTGCTTTTATGTTTGCAGCTATACAAGTATTTCTTTGACCTTTTGTTGTTTACAAAAACAACCCAATATGCCGTCATCTGTGAAAAGCATGAAATGCCTGGCATCAGCCTTGGAACTGATTGATTTCAGAGGCCCCATTGTCCTCAAAATACTTCACCTTATTTCTCTCACAAATATTAACTTGTTACACTTATGCTTACACCCACAATACTTGTAACAGAAGAAATATAGAGTAAACGTAAATTTTAAATAATGCACTTATTTTTGAGTAAAAAGCTCCACTGAAGTATTTCCACAAAAGATTAAGGGCATTATTGTATTCTACAATGAGGGAATAAAATACACAGCAAATGACAACTTACTGTACATCTTTTCCAATGCATTTAATAGTATAGGTTTCCTTAAGCTGATATTCTTTTGAGGTATGGCTTTATCGCTTAATACCAAGAGAGATCATAATCACAATCCAGAATTTAATATGGCTATGATCTGGTTTTATCTGTCTGTGAAGAAGATTTAATTCCAGATGGTAGAAGTTATAATCCAAGCCTGTTATGTTCACCATGGTCACCAAAATGAACCAATTGACTAAAAAAAACCTAGTCTGACTAGAGTTACTTATTTCAGAATGTACTAGAGGCAGTCATCTTAAGCCATGGAGAAAAGAGTGCTAGTAGTATATCAGAAGGGATTTAGATAAAACTGTTTGTGATGGATTGACAAAAAGGGGTAACAAAGCAGTAGGTATACTACAAAATAATGCAGGCCATTTTTGTAGGTCATAATTTCAAACTGGCTTCTGTACTACCATGCTATTGCCTATGAGCCATATGTTCTCGTCTCATATAAATCACCATGGGGGATTCAATGACTGTGAAAAAGTACACCAACATGAGGCATGCTGAGTTGCAACACAGGCTTTGCCAGTCACATTGTCAGACTCCATAGGGGGCATATAGGAAAAGAAAAATTGAACTGAAGTAAACTGCAGCTTATTCACCACAGAGACTTTTAGGACCATGTCCCTTAATACACAGACATGCATCAGCTGGTTGAAGTCCCAGCCATGCTGGACAGCATTGTTTTCAGGCTTTTCTATTAATTAATATTTATATTATTGTATTGCTTATAAGCCCAGTTAGGATATGGGGCCAGTTATGCTAAGAGCTGTATTAAAATACCCTCATCCTAAAGAACATAGCTTCTAATATAGATTGCTGCATATACTTTCAACCTATATTAATATTTAAGGCTTAGTATAAGCGGTATCTGCAGTAGTTTATGTGACGTTTCTTAATAAAATTAGGCTGCCATGTCCCCTTGAATTAGAAATGTATATTTTGAATTGTGTGAGAGTGCAGCTGATATTTTAATGTTGACCTTAGAACAGATTCATCTTGCTTCTACCTAGCTAATTACAGCATATGAAAAAAGCGGCTCTCCTCCAGCCTAGATTGTAATGACAGGGATAAAAATTACATATAGGCAAATACATGTTCATTATTATCAACAATACTTTTCATCTGTAGATCTCAAAGCTCTGTATAAATGGAGGTAACCATCATTACTTTCCTGGAAGGGAAACTGATTCACACAATGGCTTAGTGCCCTACCTAAGGTCACATTTAATCTCACTCGAACAGGTTATGGACCTGGAAACAAGCAGATCGCCTCGTTCTTGGTCTTGTGTCCTAGACATCCCAGCCTCTCCAGTGCATTCATTTCCAGTCAGCTAGGGGATTACCAGTAAACAGAGTTACTTCATGTAGTCACATGCCAGATCCTGAAAGGATTGTTTTAAAGTATATGATTTATAATAATCACTTTTGAAGGACTACCCTGCTTAGGTGAGGTTAAACCCATGATTATTCTGAAGTTCTGTTTTCAGTGCAGTCTCTCTGGATGGCTGCTGATTTTGTTCCATTTAAAGCATTTTGTGGCATGAACTCACTTTGTTTCTGCCCACATCACTGCATTCCTGGGATGTTTTTCACAGGCCTTAGCAAGATCATCTGACAGCAACTAGCGAGGTCAATGAACTTTATACACAATTAAACACTTGAAGCTAGGAGAATTAATTATTATTTTTCCCTCCAAAGTTAGGAAAGAATACATGGCATGTTACATTCTGCTACAAAGTGAATGTTATGTGTGGCAATCAAGCTAGTTTCACATGATTTAATGCTGAACAGCATAAGAAAATGATTGCATCCTTTACATGGGCCTCACAGAACAGTCACCACCCACACTGTTTATTCAGACTCGGAGCTCTGCCATTCACTGTTCAAGCCAGAGAAGGGGAAAAAAATCTGTTCATGAACACTTTTGAAACCATTTATTCTCAGTGCAAAGTGGAGTTAAAAAAAGCCAAATGAGGGATTTTCAATTGCTGCAAGGTTCAAGAAGAAGTAATTTTCTCTGAACACCCAACAGGATAGTTAAAAATGTGATGATTAGGATATTAGGTTAAATCTATTTGAGCATTTGATGATGCCTCTAAAATTGCTGTAGTTAAGTGGGTGGCTTTTCCTCTTCCTTCACTGTCTTCTAGTACCTGAAAAAGAGGTAAAACCATTTAGGAGGTGATACCATTTAAAGAAAAGTTACATAGCATTAAAACCTAGATACTGTGATATTCAAATTCATCAATAGTAAAAGTGTTATCCTCAGATTTCTTGTGCCCTGTTTCTGGTGATATAAACTATTTGGACCCGACTCTCCCTTTTGCATCTACCTATCTGTGGAAATGTAGAGATTAGAAGCGTTAAAATTAGATCATTTTTCTAGTAGTCCAATTTTAGTGCAGTAAAGTTTTAAATGTGTCAAAAGAAGGGATTTTTTTGCTTACATAGGCTAAATAGAATTTACCAAGATGCTTTTCACAAGAGTTGAATGTTAAATTTCCTAACCCTTTTATTATGTGAGTAATTCATCCCCCTCCCTGGTATTTGTACTTTAAATATTTGAAGATTTAAGTCAGTTCCAGCTGTTGATTAGATAGGTTATGCAATTTAGCTTAGAACATTTTAAATCTGTTTTTGATGTATTTGAGGTAATAAGTGCTGTGGAAAAAAAAACAAACAGCATCCATTTTTTTGGAGACTACAAGAGTGGAAAACATACCTCACTGAATGCAGTCATACACTTTTCTTTTTTTTCCTCTCAATGCCACCTAGTCAGTGTGGCAACCAACAATTGGTTAGTCCAGTCTAAGGACCCTGGCAGACATTAAAATAATGATGCCATTTGGAGCTGAAGAATTTTATATCTCATCACAAAAAGTGTGTCTCCTGCCATGCCAGACGCACAATGAATTGGATGAATGTGTGGCATGTTTTAAATTATTGTGCAATTAACATATTAATTGCGCCATAAATATAATATCTGCCAGAGGCCTGAGACTTCCAAAACTTGCACTGTTCAGCACATTTTCACTTCTGTTTGGGAAATGATGATTTTTCCCCTCAATTTTTTCATAATCATTTTTTCTAATAAATTGATTTTTTTAGTGGTGTTTTGCAAACAAGTAAGTACTATGTATAGTGGTAAATATTTTTTTATACTCACTGAGCCACTTGCTTAAAATTTACAATATACATTCAATTAGTATCTACTGGGGCACTTTAAGACATTTAAGGACAGACCCTCACATGATGTAAATCCTTGAAGCAGTGTTGATATAAATCAACAGCTGGCAACCTTTAAAAACCACAGCCTGGAACAACCCGGTTCAACATGGGCCAAACGGTTTCAGCAGTATCAGCGACAGGGGGCCAAACATCTGGGAGCTGTACCCACACCACCATCGCTCCTCCCTGCTCTCTGCTCCCAGACTGCAGCATGAGTGCAACTTCTAGCTGGTGTGGAGCTGTGCCAGGGCTGGGCAGCTGGAAACTACACTACTGCTGCTTCTCCCTGTGCCCAGACTCCTGGCTGTGGGACTGGTGAACTTGGAAGCTGCCTGGTCCCTAGTGGCTGAAAGCTGTGTCCACGCACCAGCTGAGAGTTAGAGGGAGTGGGAGACAAGGAGAAGGGGCAACAGTTCAAGTGCAGCTTTCAGTCGCAGCACAGCCCCTCGCTGTCCAGCCCTAATATGGGCACATGTGCAGGGCAGATCAAGTGGTTCTGCAGGCTGGATGTAGCCTGTGGGTTGTATGTTGCTAGTCCCTGGTTTAATTGGCTTAATGCCAAACTGCCCCAGCTGGAGATGTATTATTTCTCCCTTTGGTGTGCTTCCCAGTTAAAAAAATGAGATCCATAATAGGTAAATTAATTTGTTTTTGTTTTTCCTTCATGCAAACGATTATTTCTTAAATTCTACAGTGAGCACAGTTTTGCTAGTCTGAACTACAAAACAATCTACTCTTTGTCTTCCAAGCAGTGCCTTTTAAATTCAAGCTTTGTGGTAACAACTTACTGCATTTTTTCATTCACCAAATTACTAAAGAGGTGAATTTATATCACCCTGGGCATATCTACATGTGCATATTAATGCACATGAATAAACTGGAGCTTATTGCTCTGGAGTTTATTGCTCCTGGGCACTGTGTCTTCACATGTGGCTGGGAGTGCAGCATGTTGAGCCAGGTTGGAGCAGCCCTGGCTGGCAGGGGGCCCAGGGGGTCAGCCTGCCAGCCTAGGGCTGTTCCCCTCGGCTCACGTGCTGTTGAGGGGCTGGTGCATCAGGGTGCTTCGGTGTAGGGCTAGTTGGAAGGCAGTCCCCACACTGAAGCACTCTTATGCCCCAACCATCTGGGTCAGCATCTACACATGAGCTACTGTGGAGTTTTTTACTGTAGGGTTTTACTGTGTAGTTTGCTGCTGAGTTTTTAGGGCACACATGTAGATGCCAAGACGTTTACTGAGCAGCTGATTTGTCTACTGCACAGTAAACATCTCATATAGACGTGCCTCCTGATTATAGTCAAACACTGTGATCATAATTCTTCTTTGGGAAGTATTGGTAGGATTCTCACTAATTTCAGTGGGAGCAGCATCTGCAGATGACCAGAGCAAAATTTTTCAAGGCACATGAAATTATGGAGTTTATGTAAAGATTGTTTCACTTACTGTTTCCTTCTTATTCAAAATGTGTACAGAAGTCACTACTTAGAGGGAAACCAGTTATGTATTACCAAACAAAATATACTTAAATTGTGTGAGTCTTGTTTATGCAGTATTTGTACTTCAAGCACAGCAGTGCTTTCTAGAAAGTATCCCTTTGCTGCTTCTTTCTTTCAGTAAGTATATGATACGGGCATTACTTTCTTCTCACCAAGTGACAAGTTGTGACTAGATCCTGGAATTATTATGCCTTTCCTTTCCACAGTAATTTTGTACAATCTCTCCTTGTCTTGTTTAATCTTGGTCATCCTCTTTGACTACTTATTCCATCTTTTTTCAGTTCAGAGTTGTTTGTCCTGGCTTAGGTATGATCTCAGATGCCAGACTGAATTAGCAAAGCTGATGGGAGAAAGAAAAAATCTGAGCATACTTGACATGGAAGTCACTGTGGGTGGTCCCAGGTTCTCAGGGAGTGTCAAGGGGTGTGGTGCATGCACAGCTCAGCTCACTGTGTGACCGCATGCCACTCAGTGTGATCCTGGATGTCAGAGAGTTCACCAGCCTATCAGCACAGTTCCTATCGCAGCTCCGCATGTGCCATGAGCACTGAGCTCACCAGTTGACTGGTACATGGTCTACTTTCACACAGCTTTGGAGCCCAGAAGGTGAACATCACCACTGTTTGCCATCCCTTCCTCTTGTTCCCCCCGCCTCTTTTGCCCTACTGCACAATTCAGTGAAGAGGAGTGGCAGCAGTGCTCCACCCCTGCTTTCACCTGACTCTGGAGCCCAGGGGGTGAGTGTCAGTGGGGAGGGCATGGGTAGAAGGGAGAGTGAACAGCAGTGCCTCTCTGGGCTCTGGAGCTGTGTGAAAGCAGGGCCTCTGTCTAGAGCCTATGGTGACCAGTTGGTGAGCTCAGAGCTCTGAAGCCATGTGAAACTCTGACAGGAGCTGTACTGACGTGGTGGTGAGCTCAGAGAGTTCACTGCACATGCAATGCACCCCCCTGGAAGTTACAAATGGAGAAGAAATAACACTAGTTTCTGTTCCATATCCATTTGATGGTTTCATAGTTTCATAGTTTCTAGGGTCGGAAGGGACGTGAGCAGATCATCTAGTCTGACCCCCTGCCATGGCAGGAAGAGCACTGGGGTCAAATGACCCCAGTAAGGTGGTCATCCAACCTCCTCTTAAAAACCCCCAGGGTGGGAGCCTGCACCACCTCACTTGGAAGCTGGTTCCAGACTCTAGCCGCCCTGACCGTGAAGTAGCGCCTCCTGATGTCCAACTTAAACCTTCCCTC
>NW_017728992.1:43892476-43899083 GCF_001723915.1 Gavialis gangeticus | reverse complement strand
CTGGGGTCAAATGACCCCAGTAAGGTGGTCATCCAACCTCCTCTTAAAAACCCCCAGGGTGGGAGCCTGCACCACCTCACTTGGAAGCTGGTTCCAGACTCTAGCCGCCCAGTCCTTAGGCAAAGAACAGTTTTGCTTCCTACCAGCCCTGGAATCTGAATAATGATAATATTGCCTCCTCCCTGCCCCACTCTTCATAATCAGCAGCAGCAGCTCTCAGGATTTTGGAGGAAAGTGTGGCTCCACTAAACTCAGAAGGGTTCTTGTCCTGGGCCACATAAGTGGAATTAGGGTTTTTCCCTTTATCTTTAAAATTTAGCTGTCAATATTGTAGATTATATATGAACCTGTAGAATCTGACCTTCCATTCTGTAGGTATAAGAAATAGGAAATACAATATTTTTTGTCAGTGACAGAGGCAGACACAGAGATGGGTAAGTGGAGTTTGAAAGTCTAATTTTTATGTAGTCAGTTTCCTGTCTACCCTGCAATTCAAATTCTCTTCTGTTTGGTGTTGGCTCTGTGTCAATTTCTACCATGTCTTTGAGTTGTTGCTAATGAGCTCTTCTACCAGCTTGCCAGCTGCTCTTTTGCAGCTTCCAAAACTCCTGTACCCTAGGTTGCCTTTTTGGGAATTATACTGGCAGCAGTTGCTTGTTTAATGCAAATGTTCCCTAACAGTAGAAACTTACCTTTGAAAAACTGGCTTAGTCAATGACAGTGAAGGTATCTGCCTTTCCATTGTCTTAGTTATGAGCAGCCTTGCAATTCTGCCTAACTCATGGCTAAATTCACAGAGAGTTTAAGAGACCAGGAATCCCTGTCTGCCTTCTTCAGGTAGACCTGTTCTCTGTCCGATGTGGATCTGTCTGTGCCCAATTTCTACAGCCTTGGGTTGGCTGTGAAGGCCTCTCAGAAGTTTCTTCCATTACAGCTCTCATTGTGGCTTCTAATAGTGACCAATCAATGAGGGCATAGAACACGGATGTCCTGCATCCTGTGCTGAGTCCGCCATGCAGTATGACCTGCTTAAGTCTCCACAAGAGTCTCCCGGTGTTCCTGTTTAAAATGCTTTCATCAACAGAGAAATTATTGCTGACAGGGACCACAAGAGAATCTCTTAGAGGCTTGAGCCAGGCCATTCTTATCTGAGGAGCCTTAACTGTGCAATTTCCTCTTACGGAAGTTAGCACTGTATTTGAGTTAGGCCTAATGCAAAGCATAGCAGGTTACTCATTATCTGTTGTTCTCGTGTCAGCAGTGGAGAAGATTGGATTTAGTCAAGTGGTTGGATCGATCCAGTCCATTAATACAGAACCGTTCAGAGTCTGATGTCAGGCCAGAAAAGCTCTGTTCCAAGTTAACCTTAACTCATTCTGTTAAGGACAGGAAGAAATCTCCGTGTTTTGATTCTTTCTTTGCTATAGTGGCCACCAAGTCAAGATCAATGGAATTATCTCCATATGTGAGCTAGCTAAAACCCAGATTGTGGGTCCAAATTCAGATGATTTTGCATTGAGAAGAGTGGCATGGAAAACCTGAGTTTATGCCATCAGACTAGAGCTAAAAAAGAAAGAAGCAGTCAGTCCACCTGTCCAGCTAGGATTTGGGCCAATTAGTTACAAAGAAGCTTTTGAAAAGGCACAGAATTTACTGGCACCTCATGACATCAGAGTGACTTAAAATCATTTTTTGACTGTGCTGAAGTGCTTTTTTGAACAGGGACACTTTGCTCATTGGAGGTTCTATGATTATAGTTCTTTTGAGCACTACCGACTCAAAAAGTCAATAAACAGAGGAGACATTATACATGCTTTCAATTAAATAGACCCATGGAAAAAGGGCACAGGAACAGGGCACATGGAAAAAGGATTTGTATTCGACATGATCAGGGCAATAACACTGAGGCCTAATGAGGCCTAATGTGTCAAGAGATAGTGTTAAGAGACTAAAGTCCCATACTTAACTCTAAAAATCCTTATTTTTAGAGGGGGAGCAAGACCCTTAGAATATATGAACATAGTTTTGTGGTTGAATGTGAACATCAGTCAATGTAGCAGTTCTGTGGTTTATCATTTACTGAGAACTGTGCTTTTCTAAGAAAATGTTCTCTTCCTGGTACATATCTCAGCTGAGGCCTTTTCTGTCATCTTGTTAACTGTAAGGATCACTGTTTAAAATAACTGTTTGGGGTAATAAAGCTAAACAATTGCTGCATTCACACTGCAGGTGACTCGAACAGAAATCATATTGACCAAAACAGTATTAAGCATGACACCAGCGCTGTATTTGAGTGCTTGCCAAAAAAAATCTGAAAGTGGCTGAAACTGGCTACAAGGATAAGGGATTAGCCTGTATTTCTAAGTCTGTAAATAAGGTCCCCAGACACACTTTCCACTTGGAAATGTGAATACAGACTATTTTTGGTTAAAAACCAAAAATTATATTCCCCCTAACTGTAGAGTCAGCTGTTCATTTGCCCTGTTTTCAGTATATGGGTCATTTAATGTTCTCTTCTAATAAATAATGGTGCAATTTCTCTTTTAAGCAGTGAAAGTATACAGGATTTTTATTTCCACCATTGTTTGTATGCTATATTTTTCTCATAAATCATACCCTAAGGTAAACAGAGTGACTGAAACTACAGAAAAATGAAATTTTAAAGCAAAACAAAATACAAATTCCTTCTATTCATGTTCAAGATGTACCATTTTTTTGAGTCAAGGTGATATGTTTTATTTACAAACCATTTGGTCTTGTAATTTTTTTTAAACAACTGGTTAGGTGTAATGAAATAATGAGTATATGCCCTATGACATCATATGATTTCAGTGTAACAAGCTTAACTTTCCAGACTATTTAGGTTTATAAGCATGGGTGATCACAATAGCTGAGTAGTCTATAGCACAATCAACCATGGGTGATCATAGCAGCTGAGGAGTTTATAGCACAGTCTACTGGTATTGTTCTCTTGTAACTACATCAACAATGTAGAAGTACAAATAAACAATTATAAATCATATAATTTGAAATCTATATTTTAATTTAAAAAAATGCTTCCTGCTATAAGCATTTAGTAAAAGCCAAAAAAAAATCCTATCACAAATATATCACTCCAGTTTTATGCAGGTGCAACTCCATTAAAAGCTATTCTTACACTTGATTGTAAATATGTGTTTCTTTCTTTTACAATATCTATAGTGAAGTGTTTGTTTAGTTTCCATCCTGTGGCATTATACTGATGTAAAACTCAAATAATGAGTTGTTGAATCAAGCAAAGCATCAGTGTGAGGGATAGATGAAGGGTGTACAGCGCTGGCTGTAATGTACTGGTTCAGAGCTATGTAAGCTGCACAGGAGCAGCCTTGACTTTTACCACTGGTACAGGGTACACCAAGGACACTCTCACTCCCTCTTCCTTCCTTATATTGAGAAAATTCTTCATGTGCTATATCTAGGCATTTTTTAAGTAGAGCAAAGTAATTTCAGCAGAAATGCAGCCCTTCTCAAACAGGATGGAACATCTGTCCATTATGTAAATTACCCACTTCTTCCAGTAAGATTATCTTTCAGTAAGACTACCTTAATTTTGCCTTCTCTTAATTTTTGAGTGCTTGATTTTGGCAAATTAAGGGCCAGCTTCTAATCCAATTAATTGTTAGGTACATAAGTGGACTTGGATGCCTAAATGTTCATTCCACCCTGCTCAAGTCCCTGAAAAACAGTTAATGCAAAAGGTAGGCATGTCTTCCTCCTCTACTTTTATGATTCAGTTTTAAGGGTTGGATGAAGGTGTCTTACAAAAGTAGGTGCATTGATGAATGTTCAGGACTTGAACAGAGTGGAATAGAATCACACTCAGGTGCCTAAGTCTATTTAGACACTTAACAGGGGTGGAAGAGAATCTGACTGTTAATGTTCTTTTGAGACAGTTATTTTTTTATGTCCAGTAGGTATAACTGTTGGCTGCTTTTGCATGAATGAAAGAATTTAAAGGTAGAATGAAAGAAAGTAAAATACATGCTCTCCTTTTAAGTTAGGTTTTAAGGGTGCACAGGACTTGTGATGATTCTCTACAAAGCAGTAAAGCTTACAAAAGGCATTGAGGGCCCAAAGCTCTGAGATGCTGAAGGCCTTCTGTTCACGCTGAATAAAATGCAACTATTTGCAGAGGACTACCACATAAAGTCCCATTAAAATAGAGTGAGCATAACTCTATAGTTTTATAACTGGGACATGTACCAGAGGTGGGAAAATCCCAGGTTCCATTCCATGGTCAATTGAATACTTCAGGATTTTATATTTAGCATTATTCAGTGGAGTAGATCCATGTTAAGAATACTGGCTTTTTTGGATCCTATTCCATGGCCTCTCATTCTTCCTATGCATTGTATAGTGATCTTATGTTCTCCAGGTGGCAAAGCACCTCAAAGTTAAGTATTGCAACACCTAAATATTTTTATGAATCTAGCCCTGAATTGCCCCAGCATTGGTGCTGCAGCACCTAACTCATAGGCACTCTACAGTCCAAAGAATTCAAAACCCCAGGGTACTCACCCAGCTTCTTACGTCATTCATAGGGAGAGTTGCACACTTTCATAATACTTTGTATACATTCTGGTAATACAGAAAGGAGTGAACAGTATGCACTTCCTTAAGGATGTAGTTTTTATTGTGTTCTGTGAATTCATGCTGTTGCCTGTTTAGGTTTTCCAGTTAAACCCTTTTATAGTTATTGGCTGTTTTTTTCACACACACACATTATTTTGTCACCAAGCGAGTTTTCACTGTACCATGAGAGGTGTCCACCTGTCAGCAGGTCATCCTTGGACCAGTCTTCTGTTCACTTCCTGTATTTGTGCTGAGGCAATGACAGTGAAAAGAAATGTTCTGGGAATCACTACTTTCACTTCTGGTGGGAAATATCTACTAATATATTGATATTAGCTCCTCTTGCATCCATGCTATGAGAACAGAGACTAGGGATTCCTTCTTTCCCTTCATGCTACAAGGATAGCTGCAATTTCCATATGACAATCCATTCTTAGTGCCAGTGTTTAACACCTTGGTGCTGGTGATCCTTAAAGGGATTAGCGGAATGGAATGAAGTTTAATTATAAAGCCCCCAGTCTTTTAACATTGAAGCAGTTTGGGGCTTTCACTGCATTTCAGTATAGGTGAGTTCCAAGGTATATTATTTACCTATGAGAGCTCTAGCCAGCGCAAAGATAGCTTTAGATCTCTGTCTGTTACATTTGGTTTCCTGTCTCTCTCTAAGAAAAGTATGTAAATAGCTAGCAGGGATTCCAATAAAAATGTGGGTTCCATTGTACTATATTTGTTCAGCGAGGCTGCAGCACCCTGACTCTAAGAATACCGGTAGTGGTATACATCTACATTCTACGAATTCAGGGAGGTGAGGTTTGTACAGAATTAAATCATCCCGTCACATCTATGAGGCTTCCTGGAGAAAAAGAAATGCACAAAAAAAAAAAAAAAACCAACCAAAAAAAAGGAAAACATCTGAAACAAATAATCTTGTTTCACCAACAACAGTGTTTCTGTACCATGTCTTGGTAACATTGTAAAGCAGTTAGATCATGGAGCTTGGATCCTCTTCACATTGCTTTTAGAAGCAACTGTCTCCTATAGAAATGAATCTATGCCATTCAGCATACGCTCGTTTTTACATTCAGCGGACTTTTAGGGGTAGGCAGTATAGAGGAAAAGATAGAAAAGTTAAATAATATTTAGTGCCAGGGTTTCCTGTTACAGTAACCATATTATGTTGGGTGATTTACAGTACCAGAGTGCCCCACGGAGTTCACAGTCTAAGTTTAGATGCCATATAGAATTGTCCAACATGGCTTACCTTACTTAGCTTCCTTTCCCTTCCCTAATTTTCAGTTGTACAGGCAGCATGCTCTGTATTGGATTGTATCTGCATTTTTAAGGGTGCATTCAAGCACAGTGAATCTATCCTTAAGCATGCCTGTAGGCTGGATGTCTTTTTAGCAGGAAAGGAAGACAGCAGGAAGCCTGTAGAAGGACAAGGAGCATGCGCGTTCTGCTGTCATGTTTTCAAAATATTACATAAGTAGAATGGAACAGCTCAGATAAGGGAGTACAGAGCCTGTCAAATCTACGTTGTTGGTCTGTATCCACCCCGGTTCTCCGTAACATACATTTATTGGCATCTGAGTGACATCTAGTAGCCTGTGCAATGTGAACCGAACTGGTCACCTGAGTCAAGTTCCTTTCAAATATGTGTCTGTATCACAGAAGCTATGACTGCACTTGGCAGGCTGATGGCATGTCTGCATCGCAAAATGCAGTGCCGGCTGCTGATTCTCAGGCTGGCTGGGAACAAGCTGGCTTGAACACTGGAAGCATTATAAGCATGCTAGTACAGCACTCTTATCTAGTCTATTTTAACTTGGGCAAAGCAGCTAATCTATGCTGGCTCCAGTAGCTAACTTGCATATTACCATGCACCACTGTATGAGGTTAAGGTCTGAATGAGTTTAAATTTTGACCCTCCCTGTCATAGCCTATCAACAGTCCCCCTAAGGAAAGGTAGAAACTTATTTGTATGGCAGGGTGGGGG
>NW_017728992.1:43880325-43891842 GCF_001723915.1 Gavialis gangeticus | reverse complement strand
ATATATATATATATATATATATATATATATATGCTTTACTTTATTTCTTTCCTTATATAATGCTTTACTTTATTTCTTTCCTGTTTGTCATTTGAACCACATATTTGTCCTGGTTTTGGCCAAGCAAGGTATTTCATACCTAGTGGCATAATTAGGGGAGACAATAGGGGTAACTTCCCTGGGCACTGACTTGTGGGGAGGAGAGGGAAGATGAAAAATATCTGCTGCTGGCAGCTGTATGGTCATGATCATGAACTGAAAGTCTCTGCTTCTGCTTTGCCCTGGGTGCCCAGCTGTATCCATGTACTGCTGCTCATACCACTGAAAGTCTTGGATAAATGGAATTCCAAGGTCTCTACACTTTAATGGAAATTTAAATATATGATTTCAGCTACTTGGGCCTATAAGTCGCACAGCTCTACACTAATCACTCCAATGTAAATCATTGCCATTTCTATAGCCATGTGTTAGGATACTTAGCAGTTGGGAGGAGGGAAGTTAGAGGGAGATGAAGGAAGACCTATTTTCCAGCCCCTGCTCCACTGGATCATCTTTAGTAGTAAGTATTAGGTGTTGTACACACTGGAACTGATAACTCCCTTCCCTCTTCCGGGTGAAGACTCCACCCCACTAAACTATAGGATTCTTTTCTCTGCCTCGTATCTTCCAACCCCCTGTCTGGCTCCACAAATCTTACACTAGCCCCTGAAAACTGATCCAGCTTGATCGTTAGGGCATTCTCCTGGTACACCCCAGGGAATTACGGCAGAAAAATTCAAAATAGTGCAAAATTAATTAGTTTTACTTTTTTTTTTTCAAATTAAGCTAAATATAACACTGTTTTAACCTTCTTTAGAGATATATGCAGGTACCTTGTATAGTGGGGGACTTGGCATGGGGTGTGTGGGGGGATTTGTGAAGGTGTGGGGGGGTTGTGGGCAGTTGTAGATATGGGAGTATGTGGAGTTTGTAGGCGTGTGGGGGGTGTGGGTATGGGAGTAGATGGGGTTTGTGGGGAGGGGTTGGGGGTGCGAGTATGGGAGTGTGTGGGATTTGTGGGTGGGTGTGGTCCTCCCTGCCACACACCCCTCCCCCTATGGTAGGCAGCAGGCCCTTGTGGTGTTCATGGCTGCAGCAGGCAGAGCCCCCAGCAGTGTACAGCTCCAGCTGAATCCTGTGGGCTCCATGTGGTGGCACAGAGCCAGCCTGGCCCAGCCAGCTGGCATGCACCTTTGGACCAGACCAGGCTGGCTTCATGCCAGCATATGGGGCTTGTGGCACTGCAGGTGGGAGCCACGTGCTATCGGGCCAACCTGCCTCCATGCCTCCATGAGGGGCTTCCAGCACTCTAATAGGAAGCTGCATGTGGAGGCACAGAGCTGTGTGCCATCAGGCCTGCCTGGCTCTGTGCCTCCACATGTGGATTCCTGCTGGAGGGCTGGAAGCCCAATGTGAAGATACAGAGCTGGCTGGCCCAGCCTGATGGTGTGCATCCCACACACACCCCAACCTCCTGCCCACCCACAAACCCCACACACATCCACCACTCCTGCAGGCAGGAGCTCCCCATCCCACTTACCAGCTGTCCAGTCATGCGCCACCACACTCGGTAGCTCCACCTGCGGCTCCCAGCTGGAGTGCTGGGAGCGCTGCAGATATGGAGGCACAGAGCCTGCCAGGGTTAAATTATGCAAAATTATGGAATTATGCATGGTCATGCCTTTTATTTGATAAATTGCATGGGCTCATAATTGCATAATTCCCAGGGTATATTCTGGGAAGTCAGAGAGACAGTTAAAACAGAGGAGAGAATTGATCTTATGTGACCCATATTATGAGTGATGCCGTGACTATTTTCAATGAACTGACCTTTTCCTTTTTGCTCAGAAGGAATGATTTTGGTATCTAACTCCAAGAGAAGCTCAAGGCTGTCGGCCATCCCCTTAATCCCTAATCTTAATACCTAAGCTCTGGACCTTAAAATGGTCCCTTAAAAGATGCACCTCTCCTTTTGGCATTTCCCACTGGCTAGCTTAGGTGGCTTCCCACTCAATGGATGGGCTTCTGTGGACCACTTCCTTATGTGCCGGACATTCCCCATGCATTCTGTAATGAGCCTAGAAACATAACTCATGGCTGGGTGTTCCTGAGGGTAATGGTCTTTGCAGTGGTGTGCAAGTCCCTTTGTGGATTTAGCCCTAGATAGCTCCAAGGGCCACAAGGCTTCAGTGCACAAAGCCAAGAGTTGACTGCATTTGGAGACTCTGCTCTTAGGAATATGGAGAGAGGGTTTAGATATGCATCAAAAGGACAAGGACGCTGTCTACTCAGAAGGCTTCAGTGCTCTAGGATTTCCTCTGTTTAACAGTGTAAGCTTGTTTGTGAAGAGTGGCAGGCTCGGAGAAGCCCAGGTCACCTCCACAGTTGACAAATCCACTTCTCAGTTACAAAAGTCCCTATATTTCCCCAGCTTTCAGGTACCAAAAGCTATGACTCCCCTTGCCTTCTCAAAATCAACTTTATCCAACCTCATCATAGATGATGCGTAAGTGTTGACAGTGAGGGGGCACAACTCCACACTGCTGCTGCCCCCACTGTTTCTGGGTGCTGGCTCCAACCAGGCTGCAGCCCCACATCCCGTGGTCGGCGCAGAAATCGCATTGTTGCTACTCCAGCCAGGCTGCAGCCCCATGCCCCACCATCAGCAGAAATTGCGGGGGGGGGGACACGACACATGCTCCCTGTGGCCCCCCACATATCACCTATGAACCCCTTCACTCACTTGGGTGGGTTTCTTAGTCACCCAAGTCTCACATTTCTGCCTTTCAGTTACCAAAATACCCCATAGTTCATTTTTTCTCTTGATGACAAGAACCTAATTCAAGCTATGGAAACTCTGATAATACTTAATACCTTTGTCTCCTCTCCCACTCATCTCCCTAATAACACGTAGCCACAAGCTAGGCATTAAACTACTAAATGCTCCTTTCCTGAGCAGAGTGCTCTGAGCATTAGCAAAGTCTCTTTGTGAGCTCATGTGTCTTCACATCGAGCCTTCTGAATACAAAGCATATGCCATTTTAATGTATTGTGCTGTTACTATCTAGTCTGTGGTCTGGCTAATTTTTACTTTCAGGTGCTTGTTAGCCCTCCCACCCTCGCTAATTAGACCCTGCCCGACACCTGTACAGCTCCACCGCTACTGAATTAGTGCTGTACTGAAACCTGTGTGACTCCATGGTTTTCTGCTCTCAAGAACACGGTCCATTGCCACCAGTTGGTTTGTACAGGTGTATGTAGTTGGAACTTAACTGCATTTATGACACATGAGAAAAAACAGAGTTTTTCCTATATTCATACAGTTTGAGGTCAGAAGGGACCATTGGTTCATCTGATCTGACCCCTTGGATGTCACAGGGCAGTAAATTTCAGCCAGATACCTGTGTATCAAGCCAAAAAAGCTATAGCTTAGAAATGTTTCAGTATTTAAGAAACCAAACAGTTGGCCACAGGTAGAAAGCAGAAGGAACCGATGATCCACCAATGCCAGAAACATCTGCCATGGAAGGGAAATAACCAGGGGAGGGCTAAAGCACACCTTTTGATACGGAGAGAAGCAAAACTCGGACTGTGGAGGAAGGAGTATCAGAGGCAGTGCTAGAGAAGGAAGAGGACGTGGACTTCCAGGAAGGTGGAAGCTTGTGACCTCTGGCGGCAAGCAGAAGTCTTCATCTCCACTTGCAGTGGTTTGCATAAAAGAGAGATATGGAGCCCTAGCAACAGAGGAGGGAGAAGCACATTCTGTTGGTGGAAAAGGCCAGGACAGGCTTCCTGAAAGTTGGAGGCTTCAGACTGTTGCCATCAAAAGGAAGTAACAGGTGGTGGTGGTTGGAGACTCCCTTCTGTGGGGAATGGAAGCATCCATCTCCTGGCCTAACCTGTTGTCTCAGGAGGTCTGCTGCTTTCCTGGAGCCCAGATCCAAGATGTTACAGAGGGATTACCAAGACTCATCTGGCTCTCTGCCTACTACCCCACAATGCTCATCCATGTAAGCACCAATGATACTGCCAGGGTTGACCGAAGTGACTACAGGGCTCTGGGTTCAAGGGTGAAGAGCACAGGGGCTCAGGTGGTGTTTTCTTTGATCCTTCTGATCAAGAAGAAGGGCCCAAGCAGGAGCAGACACATCCTACAGGTCAATGCATGGCTGTGCAGGGCTTTGGCTTCTTTGATCATGGGATGTTTTTCTAAGAGGAAGGATTGCTAGGAAGAGATAGGATCCACCTGATGGAGAGGGAAGAGCATCTTCACAGACAGGCTCGCTAACTTAGGGAGGAGGGCTTTAAAGTAGGTTCTCCAGGGGTTGGAGACCAAAGGCCTGAGCTAAGTGGGGAAATGGGTGACCTGGAGGAAGTACAAGCAAGAGGGAGCAACAGGGGAGGCCTTCTCATTATTTCTGAGAAAGTAAGGCAATTGGCTAGTTAACTCAGGTGTCTGTACACAAATGCCTGCAGCCTGTGAAGCAAGCAGGAGGGATCAGAAGTCCTCACACAGTCCCAGAACTTTGATGTGATTGAAGTAACAGAGACTTGGTGGGATAGCTCGCATTACTGGAGCACTGTCATGGGTTGGTATAAACTGTTCAGAAAGGACAGGCAGAAGAGAAAAGGACGAGGAGTTGTGCTTTATGTAAAAGAGTTATATGACTGCTCAGAACTCTGATATGAAACTGGAGCTAGGCCCGTGGAAAGTGTCTGGGTTTGGATCAGAGGGGAGAGCAACAAGGATGATGATGTGGTGGAGGTCTGCTGTAGGCCACCAGACCAGGAGGATGAGATGGATGAGGATTTCTGCAAACAGCTAGCAGAAGTTTTCCAATCACAGGCCCTGGTTCCCATGGAGGACTTCAGTCACCCTGACACCTGCTGGGAGGGCAATACAGCAGTGCACAGCAAATCCGGAAAGTTTCTGGAGAGTGTTAGAGACAACTTCCTGGCGCAAGTGTTGGAGAGGCCACGTAGGGGCCTTCCTCTTCTTGATCTGCTGCTCACAAACAAGAAAGAAGTGGTGGGGATGGCCACTTGGGCAGCAGCAACCATGAGATGCTTGTGTTCAGGATCATGAGGAAAAGGAGGAAGAAGAGCAGGAGAGTAAGGACCCTGGACTTCAGAAAAGCAGACTTTGGCAGGAACCCCTGGGAAGCCTGTTTGAAGGGGAAAGTAGTCCAGGAGAGCTGCTTGTATTTTAAAGAAACCTTACCGAGGGCTCAGGAATGAATCATCCCAGTGCAAAGGAAGACTAGCAAGTATGGCAGAAGACCTGTTTAGCTTAGCTCTTCAGTAAGCTAAAACACAAAAAGGAATTGTGTTATTAAAGGTGGATTTTTGGACAAACAAGTAGGGAGGAGTATAAGAGTATTGCTCAGGTATGCAGGGATGAAATCAAGGAAGACAAAGCACAACTAGAGTTGCAGCTAGCAAGGGACATGAAGGGTAACAAGAAGGGTTTCTACAGGTATATCATCAATAAGAGAAGGACCAGGGAAAGTGTGGGTCCCTTACTGAATGTGGGGAGGTAACCTAATGACAGATGATGTAGAAAAGCTGAAGTACTCAATGCCTTTTTCGCCTCTGTCTTCACAGGCAAGGTCATTTCCCAGACTACTGCACTTGGCAGTACAGTTTGGGAAGGAGGTGTGCAGCCAAGAGTGGCAAAAGAGGTTAGGGACTATTTAGAGAAGCTGAACTTGTACAAGTCCATGGGGCCACACCACGATGCACCCAAGGGTGCTGAGGAAGTTGGCTGATGTGATTGCAGAGCCACTGGCCATTGTCTTTCAAAACTTGTGGCAATTGGGAGAGGTCCCAGATGATTGGAAAAGGGTAAATATAGTGCCTACCTTTAAGAAAAGGAAGAAGGAGGATCTAGAGAACTACAGACCAGTCAGCCTCGCCACTGTACATCTGTCCCTGGAAAAATCATGGAGCAGGTCCTCAAGGAATTAATTTCTGAGCACTTGGAGGAGAAGAAGGTGACTAGGAATAGTCAGCATGGATTCACCAAGGGCAAGTCATGCCTGACCAACTTGATTGCTTTCTATGATGTGATGACTGGCTCAATGGATGCAGGAAGAACAATGAACATGATATACCTTTATTTTAGCAGGACTTTTGATACTGTCCCCCACAACATTCCCGCAGACAAGCTAAGTAAGTCTGGGTTGGATGACTGGACTGTAAGGTAGGTAGAAAACTGGCTAAATTGTTAGGCTCAGAAGGTAGTAATCAATGGCTTAATGTCCAGTTGGCAGCTAGTATCAAGTGGAGTGCCTCAGGGGTCTGTCCAAAGTGCCAGTTTTGTTCAATATCTTCATCAACGACCTGGAAGATGGGACAAAGTGCACCCTCAGCAAGTTTGCAGATGATACCAAGCTGGGAGGAATCTGGACTGTAGGGCTGGGACTCAAAGAGACCTAGACCAATTGGAAGATTGAACCAAAAGAAATCTCATGAGACAAGTGCAAAGTCCTGTACTCAGGACAGAACAATCCAATGCATCGGTACAGGCTGGGGACCAACTGGCTAAGCAGTAGTTCTGCAGAAAAAGACCTGGGGGTTACAGAGAACAACAAGCTGAATATGAGTCAAGAATGTGCCCTTGTTGTAAAGAAGGCTAATGGTATACTGGGCTGCATTAGTAGGAGTGTTTCCAGCAGATTGGGGGAAGTGATTCATCCCCTCTATTGGGCACCCTGACCTTGAACAAGATAATCAGCATGACCATGATCAAGACAGACCAGCCAGACATCTGAAAAACAAGAGTGTCTCCTATGTCCATTATTCTGTTTCCAGGTTTGGCCAGTCCTTGATGCTTCAAGAGGAGGAAGGCAGAGGAGGAAAGGGGCAGAAGATATCTAGTCAGTTGTGAGCTGGGGAAGGATGGAGTTTTTCATGACTCATTTTCAGTGACCAGCTGAAGCCATGAAGCATAAGATTTGATTATAATAATGATATTAAATGTAAAGCTGCAAGTGTTATAAGCATGTTGAAATCAGTGCAGAATGCCTGTTCTTCTTAAAGTCCATGAAGAAAGGGATGAATGAGGGACTCGTGGATTACCAGGCCAGACACCACACACACACATGAATTTCTACCAGGAGCTAATTTAAAGCATAACTTTTATAAAAATACCTACTCTAATTTTGTCCTAAAAATTGCAAGTGGGTGTGAATCCTTCATTTTCTCAGTAAGCTGTTCTGATATTCAGTAACCCAGAATAATAGGAAACTGTGTTTTATTTATTTGTGTAACTTCAGCTTCTAGCCACTGGTGCCTGTTTTTATGCCTGTGTCAGTAAAGCTGATGAACTCCCCACTCCCCACCCCAAATAAGTACTTCCCCACCATGAACAGGCTACTGCCCAACCTGCTGTTCAGAACTGAGTAAACTGGGTTTGTTTTCCAGCCCTTAATCATTCACTGTTGTGGGTGTCCTTTGTGTCCTCATTATTTTCCCATCCTTGTTGAGCTGTAGCCAACAGAACAGGCCAGCATTTTAGCAGCAACCTTACCCAGGCTATATGCAGAGGAAACATCACTTCTCTACTGCTTCTTGTTGTTCTTCTTTGGATATATTCAAACATAGCATGAACCCTTTTGCCACACCATTGCACCGAGACATCAAGTTGAAGAGTTTTCTACAATGGTCACCCCCCCCCCTTACATTCTTTGAGATGCTGCTTTTCCAAATAGTCTCCCTTCCTGTAATTATAACCTGCAGTCTCAATCCCCATACAATGTTACCTTTCATTGGGTTAAATTAAAGCCTATTCTGCTGATTTCTGATGATTTAACCAGGTAAATCTGGTTAATTTGTAGGATCATTCTGTAGGAGTAACCTATCTTCCTCATTATTTAGTATCTCACCAATTTGCATCTCATCTGCAAAGTTTTGTCAGCAGATGTTTTTTTATTTTCTAGGTTGATGATAAAAATCCTAAAATGTCAGACACTGTTAGAGACATCCTGGTTCACTAACATCTTCCCACTAGCAGCTCCATTTTGAGGTCTAAGTGAGGCAAGTTTATAATCTGTCTAACAGGTGTCCTGTTAACTCTCTCTAATGCATGGAGGGGTTCAGTCATGTGGTACTAATGCCTTGGATAAATCAAATGTGCAATAGCAAGATAGTCAACCAGACCTGTAACCTTGTCAACCCCCTCACCCCCCAAAAGCAACAACCCAAAACAAACAAAAAACAGACCTAGTAGATCTTTAGCCTTTAATTTTGTATTAATAAAGTCCCAAATTAACTTGTGCATTCTTTTATGGAGGACTGACAACAGGCTAAGTGACCTATAGTTGTCTGGGTCTCTTATGCTTTTTGTGTATTATAAATACATGAGCTCCTCCAATCCTTGGGGATTTTCCAATTTTTCTGAGATGTGTTAAAAGCTAACAGTATTGGCTCAGAGAGCTCCTCAGCTAATTCCTTTAAGATTACTTCTACCATTTCCCTCTAGCAATCACCTGACCCGTGTGATACTGGTATTTTGGTCCTAACATGTTTTTAGGACTGTCTTCTTATTGTCTTCACCCTGTTGGCCATTTCAGATTCCTTTGGCCGTCCTTATCAGACACCCATATATTTTAATCTGTAATTTATATTTCTTGTCATTTACTTCCACTTTTTACCATCTTTTATTGATTGACTTTTTTTTTTCATGCTTTATCACTGCTCTAGCATCTCCTCCTCTGACCAGGACATTGTCTTACTTGTCATTATCGTCAACCATCCTTGATTTAGGGTCTGATGGCACCGTGGACCAGTTTTTTCCACAGTTGTCTATTCACTGCTAATCTTGCTACCTCATCAAATCCCCAGTTTGGTCCTCTCCTCCATGATCTTTATCCATGCTTTTAGTCCTCCTCTTCTTTTTTCTTCCACATAGCCTTGAACAACCATCTTCTCTAGGCAGTGCCCTACATTTCTAACCACATGCCCAAAGCATTTTAGCTTCCTTCTTGTAACTGTTTTCAAGGTCTCTTCTCACACCAAGCATAACTTTCTTACCCAACATAACCTTTTCTTGTGTCTGTGGACTTACGGCTTTTGGGGCACCCAGTAGGCTACCCTTGAATAATTTCCAATTTTGTTTTAACACTTTTCACTTAATATATGCTCACAGTCAGTTATGCCAATAATTATTTTAAGCTTTGGAGAATTGGCCTTTTAAATTTTCCAAATATACATATTACTAATTGGTGCCATATTTATTTTATGTAAAGCAAATATAATTAGATCATGACCATTGGCACACAGGCAACCAGTAATTTTTAGGTCAGAGATTAACTTTTCTTAGGCCATCAAAATGAAGTCCAATATTGAGTTTGCCCATGCTATGTGTGGGACATTGCGTGAAGAAACCCTTGGTTTTTTTTAGGAACAATCCTCCAAAGAGGATTGTTACTGGCTGCAGATGTCCTCAGGTTGAAGTCACTCATAATGAGTTTTTCTTCCTACGCATTGCAGACAGATGTTAAAGGAACAGTTCATCCTGTTCACTTTGAGAGATTAGGTGGTATGTAACAGATGCCCACCAGATGCCCTTTTCTGCAATGCTGTGTTCACTTTGCAAAGCTAACAAGATTAAGAAGTTGTTAAAATTGATTTTTGTTACTAACTTCAGCAAATCTGACTTTGAAAACACAAAGGTACAAGCTGGCATAGCTCTGATTATAAATCAGCAGAGCTGTACCAGTTTACTTGATCTATTTGTAATAACAGATCTCTTGAGTAAACTGCTTTCTTTACAGTTTCTTTCAGAGTATTGTAAAAGCTGATGGAGAGAAGGATGGGACTGACATAAAATACTGCCTAATCAGGATGACTGTCAGTTCAACACTGTAAATGGTTTTGGAAATGCATAGCTCCTTGGAAACCAGAATTTACTAGGCACCTGATAATAAGCCTTTTCTGTCAAAGAGTCTTTTTGCAGTCACAACCCACAAAAAGTAATAAGCACTTAGTTTTTACCTGTAACGATCAGGAATAAAAACAAAACAAAACAAAAAGCCTTGCAGACTGAAATGCTGTACTGATCAAAATCTGAAATGAGCTCAGTGTTAAACTATGGAAAAATGCAAACATGTATTTTGAGAATCCACAGTTGGTCTTCAAACAATCAGATGAGCATTAAAAATCCCAGTAGTTTAAAAATAACAAATCTACTGCATGGCAGCCATAAAAGGAAATTTTAGGGAAAGCAATAGAAAATCATGCCAGACTAACACAGAAACAGTAGTTGTTACAGCATAATGAAAAAAGTACATGGTCAGAAAAAAAGAACATGGTACATGGTCAGAAAAAAAGAACTTCTCAAGTATTCACAAAAAAGTAGTAGTAAAAGACTAGAATGTGGAGAAGCTTGAGAGAGTCCAGGGGAGAGCAACGAGCATTATTAGAGGACAAGAGAGCAGGCCTTATGAGAGGCTGAGAGCTATAGGACAACTCAGTCTGGAGAAGCAAAAGCTCAGGGGGGACTTGGTGGCTGCTTCTAAGTATATAAGGGGTTAGCATGAGGAAGCGGGAGAACATCTGTTCACCAGAGCACCCCAAGGGAAGACAAGGTCTAATGGTCACAAACTCCTGGAAAACTGTTCCAGGCTGGACATAAGGAAAAACTTCTTTACTGTGCAAGTCCCCAGAACCTGGAATAGACTCCTCCCAGAGGTGGTGAAAGCACCTCCTCTGAACACCTTTAAGATACACTTGGATGCCTATCTGGCTGGGATCATTTGACCCCAGCTGACTTCCTGCCCCTTGGGCAGGGGGCTGGACCCAATGAACTTGTGAGGTCCCTTTCAGCCCTAATGTCTATGAAATTTCCTGGACCATCATAGCTACAACAGCAGCCTAGCCCTGTTATTTTTATGTGAAACAACCCCATTTAAAAAATCTGCATTCTGTGGAAAGAGGAGAATTTGGAATAATTAGCTTGCCATTCAGAGTAGTTTGTAGATTCACAGATGCTAGGGTTAGAAGGGACCTCATCAGATCGAGTCCGACCCCCTGCCCTAGGCGGTGAAGAGTGCTGGGGTCAGATGACCCCAGCCAGATGCCTATCCAGCCTTCTCTTAAAGACCCCCCAGGGTAGGGGAGAGCACCACCTCCCTTGGAAGCCCATTCCAGATTCTGGCCACCCTCACTGTGAAGAAGTTCTTCCTAACGTCCAGCCTAAATCTGCTCTCTGTCAATTTGTGACCATTGTTCCTTGGGAACAAGGTTCTCCAGGGAGGCACCCTGGTGAACAGAGCATCTCCAATTCCTTGCTGCCACCCTACCTCCCCCTACCCGCACAACAAATTTGTAGGCAGCCACAAGATCACCTCTCAGCCTTCTCTTTTGGAGGCTGAAGAGATCCAGGTCCCCTAGTCTCTCCTATAGAATCATAGAAGTAGGGTCAGAAGGGACCTTGTAGATCTTCAAGTCTGTCCCCCTGCCTGGGCAGGAGAAAAA
>NW_017728992.1:43849837-43879988 GCF_001723915.1 Gavialis gangeticus | reverse complement strand
CCCAGATGCCAGACGATAACACCACGTTACCTGCCCCAATCCATACCATCACCCAAATAATGAAACTGCAACTTATAGGGCTTGGCCTGCAAACCCTTAACCATAAGAGTGGCCCTCTTCTGGACCTTCTCGAGGTTATCCACATCCCTCTTGAAGTGCGGCTCCCAGAACTGGACGCAGTACTCCAACTGCGGCCTGACCAATGCCACATAGAGGGGAAGTATTTGGATCTGTTTGTCCTTGGATCTATTTGTCATACATCTGCTAATGCATGATAAAGTGTGGTTAGGTTTGCTGATGATTTCATTACACTTCTTTTCTCCCTTCCTGCCCTTCCTCATGTATCTCTTGTATATATTAAGCTACTTAATGTATTTTAAGTGTGTGTTTCCTCATGGTTTCCTTACTCCGAGCTTCATTTGTGCTTTGTTTATTAGTATAGCACAGGAATTTCATCAAACTGGTTAAACCATAATCACTGTGATTTTACTCACTGTTTTGCAGTGACCTAGTAACCTTGTTGCTTCTTAACAGTGACCTCAATGTAGCCTAGTAGGTGTCAACCTTTATGGACTCCAGCACCCCTCTAAATGTTGTGAATTGAGTGGCACCCAATTTAAAAACCACAAATGTATGTATTACAGTGCTTATCTCCTCACAGAAGGGTGAGCAGTAGGGAGGATAAGGAATTGACTAGGCAGGGACAAGGCTGAACCTGCATTTATCTGCTTAGCTTATTTGCTTATCACATGGCACCCTTCAAAGGATCTAGCTAAGTTGAGAATCACTGATCTACCCAAATATATTAACCTGTTTCCAGAACACCTTCTTCTACAGACCTTATGAATCACAGATCACCAGACAGTCGACTTAGTGAGCAAAACATTCGGCCAGCCGTAAAAGTCCCACCCCCATCTAAAACTACAGTTTGTTAGCTGCCCAGATTCTAGGTTTCTTTGAAGAGTGAGCATGTACAAACCTACCTGTGGGCTACCTAGCCCTTACAGTTGGGGGATACTTCTTTTTTTTAATCCTTGAAAACAGGGTGTACAAAGCATAGGGAATCATGTTTGTGGCCTAAGCATGTAGAGAGCTGCCTATAAAGGCTACATTTGATTTTGATGTCAGCTTTTAAGCAGAGAGGATGAGTGACCATATGTCCTGTAGAATAGCTAGTTTTGAGAAATTTAGTAATTTGAGAGGTTTAGTAAGTTAGAGTGGCTGGGTGGCTTGAGGAAGCCAAACATTTGGGTTTTTTTCTCTTCATGTGCATGGTTTGTTTTGTTGAATTGCTAGGTCTTTACTCAAAGTGACCTTTAAATGCGTGTCCCTTGCCCCAGCAATGAAACCTATCTGCATAAGTTGCCCTATGAGAGAGTTTTGACCCAGCCAATAAATAAAGAGCCCTTCATTATGGGGTTACAAGCTGACTAACAAAATTGTATGTTCAGATTCTCAGCTACATCCCTCAAGGGAAATTTTGCCTTCACCTTTTCTTTGAGCACAGATCCTTTACAAAGCAGCCACAGGCCGTCTGCCATATGGTCTTATTTTTACCTGGATCAGGTCCTTACTTTCCAGATCAAATTGAGCAGAACTTTAATTTTAGCCATCTGTCAATCAGCCACCCAAAAATAAATGAGCTAAGAATCCTCTCTTTCTCTTTTATCTGTAAGGAAGCAGTGGGGGGGGGAGAACCCAAACTGCTGGGATTGCCTTATAGAAATGCCTACATTGAAGAGCTTGATCATTAAGTGCTCTGACTCACAGAAGAAAAAAAATCTTCATAATGCAGCTTCCTGGATTTATATCAGCTGAAGAAAAACTGGGCTCACTGTTTAATTTTAAATCCATGTGAGAGCTATCACAGTGCAGATAAGTAATTTCCACCAGGTGTCATGATCATCGCATGGTGCTGTAGGCAACCCTGAGTTTATTGAGATTAGTGTGGCTGAAAAGGAGCTCTTAAAGCTTTCCTTGATGGCATTTCTTTTCTTGTAAATGAAAGTTAAAATGGAATCTTGGCAGTGGTGCTGGCCCTTGTGTCTGATGCATTATTGCTGGTTTCCAAGGCAGTGCTATGATGTCTCAGGAAAATAACTTCCACTGACTGCTAATCTGTCACATTCAATGGTTTTTCCTTCACCGTGGAATAAGAGGCAAACCATTTCCTATCATCGCTACCTGTCAGCTAAATGCCTGTTCCAAAAGTGTTAGAGAAATGCTTGTGTCATGGAAAGAAACACTGCATCTGTGTACCTGTGAAATAAAGAATGGAGATATGGTGGATCATGCTTAATTGAAAATGTAACTAGTTCAGACTAGTTTAGGCTTACAGTAATTGTGAACCACTGAGCCCATCCATCCTGAACAAATGTAGAGCATGTCAGGTGCACAGAGAAATACACTTAAGCACAGTGTTCTTTATTATGCAAGCAGTAACACTTGTCTGCTTGTGCAGTTTTAGCCAGAGTTACACTCACACACCATGGCTACCTTAAGAGGTTACTAAACCAACCAAGTGCTGCTTTGGAGAAGCTATACCTCTAGCCTTAAATTCATTGAGGAGAAAATAGTAGCCTGACCCCCCTGCAAATGTAGTCCAGAATGAACCTGGGCATGCCTCTCTCCTTTCTGGTGTTTGTCCTGAGTCCCGGGCTTTTGAGAGATTTCTGAGGCCAGCAGGACTTCAAGTGTCTCTGCAGCAGAGAGTATGTTGTTTCCACCACTACAAAAACTTAAGATATATCTGACATGTTATATTATTTCCAAATTCTGACATGCTGTTTTGGCATGTTGTATGCAGAGGGATGACTTATATTAGAATGCCATCATAAAACATCAGAACAAGGTGACACTTAAGAAATTGTACTGGGATGGGCCCAGATACTGCAATCAACAGCAACTGCAAATTCCGGGATACTTAAATCTACATTGATTGCAGACTAAACACTTCAGCGTCTTTACCTAAGTTCCTGCTTTTCACTTTTAATGCTTTGAGTAGGGTTACCACACTGCACCTTCCCTCCTTCAACAAAACAAAAAAAAGTGCATTGCATTTTCATGGCAATTGATACTGGTGCTGTGTTCAGCGGCCATAGTACACTTCCCAACCTCACCGTACCTTGGGTAAAAGTGGAATTCTTTAAGGGGAGCTGCAAAGAATAAATCTGAATATAAAACTCATTTAAAAATTGTGCTGACAATTGCTGTGCTGCTTTGGCAAGGAAATTTGGAAGATTACAGCTCAGCCTTTTCTGATTTGCAGGGAAATCTTTGTTGTGTCGGTTTTCCTGAGATACAGGTGGTAATTACAACAATGCTGGTTGTATGCTTCTTTTTATTGAGTCCATATGTTGCATTTTTAAGTAACTTTAAATATTACTTCCTGCACTCTGAAAGTGTTATCTCAAGGGGTGGAGGGCAATAGATCCACAAAAGAACATAAGTGCTGAATGTGGCAGCACTTCACTTTATAGGAGCTTTGTTACCCAGTGGCATCCAGAGCTCTGACTGATGCCTTCCTTATGTAATGTCACCTCTTAGAGCCATTTCATTTTACATGCAGTAGTTAAATTATCGCTAGGTCAGAGTGTGAGAACGACGCTGTGGCCTGGTGGTAAGGGCACTTACCTGAGGAGGACAAACCTGGGTTTCAGTCCTGACTACTTAAATACTGTCTATAAAACAGAAGAGTGCCAATAGGAGAGACAGCCACTCTATAGCCTAGTGATTAAGGCAGTCTTGTATGAAATGTGAAGGGAGTCCTCTAACCCACAGGTCTTTTGGGTAAAATGCGGAGGGTAGCACCCTTATGATAATGGTGACGTGTTCTGAGGTCTGCTATGAGAAATGTGCTCTGAAAACATACCCTAAGTTGTATCACAAAGGTAAGACTGTGTGGGGAGTATCTAATTTCTGAACCCCTGGATGGGTGTGAGCATCATTTGCTAGGCATTTAACTGTTCTTTGGTGGCTGGACTTAGGTGGTTATGCCCTGAAGCCCACAGTTATGTAGCGGTAGTTTCAAAATAAAACCATTTTGTGCGCAAAGATCATCTACTGGACCACATCACTTCTCTGCACAGCCATAAGCAATGGGTGCATTCAATAATGCCTCCATTGCTATTCTCCATTTCTGTATAGTTTCTGACTTAGTAGCAGACATAAAGAGTGGGAGCCATTTTGGCATTACTTTCTGAAACACCCTTATATATAGTAGTGAGAAATGAGGTCTCTATGGACTTTAAGGCTCTTTAGTATGAAACCGGTTGGGTTTTTAAGGATCTAAATGTTAGGCTTAGGCATCTAAAGTAGCAGTTAAGCACCTAAGTCCTTGCATGGAACTAACCCTGACATGACATTGACATTGATGGGAATTGGAAGCACTCACTGCTTTCCTAGTTAGGGCCTCAAGCTTCAAGAGTGTAGGCAAGACTCATTAAAAATAAATTAGGATGATTGACAGCCTTAGCCTGAAGCAGAGTTTGCTGAGCTCAGACTGGGAGTTAAAAATTGATCATGCAGGCTGAAATTTTGGGCCAGAACTTTGGACCTGCCTGTTGTGTTGCTTGCATGAGCACAGACCAGCAGTAATTCTGTTTAAGATACTAGAGTTACATCAGTGCATGAGAGGAGAACAAAGTGCACGGTGTTCAGGTGGAATCAGCTTGGGTTGTAACATGATTTTCCTTCGTAACAATTTTACTAGCTTTTTAAAAAAGTATTGGGCACAGGCGTAAGGAAACTGTCTGTGATATGATGTGCTTAGGGAGCAGTGATGACTGCAATGAATATGTAAACACACTGCAACAGTCTTCAAATGATGATGTTCCCTTAATCCTGCAAAACAGTGATCTAGCACAGTGCTTCTTAGTATACCTGATACAGGCTCCCCCGTATTTGGATCACATACCATAGGGAACTTGGCAAGGAAAAATTGACACTGGAGATAAAAATACTAATTCCTTTCCTTATTGTTAAGACTGTATAAGCTAGGAATGACCTCTCATTAAGAAAAGAACTCTGGTCCTCCATGGGGCCTGCATTGTAATCTGCAAGGCAGATTGTTGTGCCTTAATCAAGCCCAGCTGACTTTGGTGAAGCTTCTGTCTACCCACATGGATCAGAAAGCAGGAAAGAGGCTTCATCCTGTTTAAATTCACAACTTACCTTGCTACAAGAGTCATCAGTAGAGTGAAGGTGCTACCTACCACTGAGGAGTCTTATGTCTCTATACATGGAATGATGCTGGCATAAGGGCCTTTGCTGCCACAGGGCAAACCCTTGTGGGGCCACTATTCTGGCTTCCCTTTTAATTCAGTATCCCAGTTTGGTGTCCCATCACTAATTAAGCTACTGTGCTGAGCAACCAGTCCGTCTCCAAATCCAGTTTCTAAAACCAGAGTAAAACTGTTTTTCAAAGGTAATGGAGGGGAAGTTAGAAAATCGCCTTGTACCTTGGAAAAGGAGTTCTCCACTGTAAGCTTTGGACACCAATTGGGTCCATGAGATGTTTACTGAAGAACTGCTTAATTAGCTCTGCAGTAAACATCTCAGCATCAGCACGTGCAGAGCTATTAGGCTGGAATAAACTCATAAATTCTGCAGCACTGCTTATGTAGATGCTGATGTGGCTGGCTGGGGCACAAGGGTGCTTCAGTGCAAGGTCTGCTTGCTGGCTAGCCCCACGCTGGAGCACCTTCATGCCTCAGCCACCCCCTCCACAGAACATTGAGCCAGGCAGGAGCAGTCCCAGGCTGGCAGGTTGACCCCAGGGACCCCCCACCAGCCAGGGCTACTCCAATCTGGCTCAACACGCTGCGGTCACACGTGCAAATGGCACTCCTGGAAGCAATAAACTCCGGTGTGATGAGTGCCAGTTTATTGCTCCACATTGATTGCATGTATAAATGTGCCCACTGAAAGGCAATTTAGGTCTTCATAAGCATATACACTGATTTTGCAGATCCACTCTTCTTTCCAAGGAGACCTACGTGGTGGCCATGTCTACATGAGACACAGACTGTGCAGTCATTACTGCATAGTCATTTAGTACTTGTAGAAATAAGAAACTAAATGACTGCACAGTAACCAGAGTTACTGCTCAGTAGCATCACACAATAGCTTTAGTGTGACACTGACTGCACAGTAGCATTGTAACATGCGTCCTGCCACGTGACACTACTGAGCAGTCAACCTCTTGTGTAGACACGGCCGGTGTTGACTTATAGTAGGCGCAAGCTACAATTTTTTATTTATTTTTTTGCTCTAAGCAAAACAGTAGGATTTAGTTTTGTAAAACATAGTGGGTAGCAGCCCTTTTGGAGTTGTAGCAGGCAAAAGTCCTTGTAAACACACATAAAGAAGTGTAGCAGATTCTTAGAGCAGGTAGAAATAAGCGTACATATATGTATTCTTAGTTCTTTCATGTCTATTTACAGTGAGAAAAAAAATCCCCCCAAAACTTAACAGGTCTCAAAATACTCTTCTCCAAATTTGTTTTTTGCACTGTCTTCCAAATTTGTCAAGACCAAGCATTTTCAACCAAAGCTGTGTAGGTTTTTAAATACAGTCTCTCTCTTGTTCAGCATAGGTGCATATATGTATATACACACGTGTGTGTGCATGTACATGCACACGTTACAAAAAGAAAAATAGAAGGAACATTTTTAGCTTTGTTAATAAAAATAGACAAGAGAAGCCAACCAAGGCAGACAGAATATTTTCTATATGCTAATGAGCAGTCTCATTTCCAGTTTGTTTTAAAATCAGACTCTTGTCTATTATTTTAAATTAGTTTCTCTGTGTGAGAAATAGTGAACGCAATTAAATGCAGACTTGGTAACATAACTAGTGCATATTTTTATCAAAGGATGTTTCATGCTAACTACCATCCTAGTTTTTCCTTTATTTGTTACTTTTCTTCTTCATCATCTTTATTTCTAATTTACTAGTTATAATGGACTCTTTTTAACTGTCAACATCTGTTCAGATCAGTGATTCTTAACCAGGGTGCTGTCACATACTAAGGTGCCTTGAGACCTTTCAAGGGTGGCAAGAGGTGCCACACATTGTTAGCACTCTTAGGTGTACAAACATAATTTACAAGATAAAACCAGTGATTTCAAACAGGGTTGCATAGTGTTAAAAACATTCTGCCCTGTTGTGATTTCTGAGTTCTTTGCATCAGAAAAATTGCTGTATTTTTCTGTAGGTAAAAAAAGGAGTGAAAACTAAGATCCGGCATTTTCCAAGGGGTGTCTAGAGTTGAGAGTCACTCATGTAAATACATTGAGTAAATCAGAGAGCATGCATGTGCACACATGTGTATGGACAACCTGATCTTCAGAGTGTTTATGTACTGAAGAGGCAGTTCAATCCACAAATTTCCTAAATATTTCTTTTGTTCAGCTGCACTTACAGTCACAATGACATCTGACTATGCTAACTCCATAGGTGGAGTTACTCTGCATTTGCAGTAGTGTAACCATGAAGAGAATTTGTCCTGAGGTCTCTAATATAGGTTCATTTTTCCTCTACCTTAAAACTTTAATCTACTGTGCATGGTCCAAGGCACAGGTTGCTAAGTGTTCTCATTACACCTTATCTAAATATATTGATCAGTTCCTTCCAACTCTTATCTGTTTGTTGAGCAATGAGTTGGTTTCATTCACACTGTGAGTGTCCAGGAGCTGAATGGACCCTACTGTATGAAATATATCAATGGGCTATTTAAAACCCTATGACACCTTGATTGGCTCCTCTTTTATTTTTCTAAAAGGCTGAAAGGCTGTTTGTTTGACATCTGCAGTCTTTTATCATTTAAGTGAGCAGAAGGAATAGAATGGAAAAAGTGCAATATATGCAGTAGGGCCACATGGTGCACAAACAGCACACTAAAGTCATACAGACGGGTACAAACCCTTTGATTATTGAACATGCAAGTAAAACACAATCTAGAAAACTTATACTACAAAAAGGAAACGCTAAGCTGGTAAGAAGACATGGACAGTTTCGGATTTGATTCTCCAGACCCCTGACTTCCCGAACAGACAAAGAATATTTTCAAAAATGACATTTCCTTCATTAATAGCTCTGGATAGAATCGTCTTATCCATTTTTTGCCTTCAGATAAAATATTTTTTTATTCAAAACACAATGCATATCATTTTTCTAGTATTTGTACCATTTTTCACAATGGAACTCTACTGGACCCAGTTCTTAACTGGCTAGAAACAGAAATTACACATAAACTGGTATAAGTGATCAGAAACCAGCTCAAATATGTAACTCAACAGAAGTTCAGTGCACATAAACCAGTTTCAGCCATTTGAAAGTGATTTAAGATAAACCTGGATGGATGTGGTATCAGGCTTAACTGATTTAGGTTAAATCAGTTTATTGAACTTCTGTCCCAGATGCCCTCCAGATTCAAGTGAACTCACAGCCCCCCAGCATCCCCGGATGCTTAGCACTTCCTCCCTTTGCAGGTTGGGTGGGCTAGCCTTGGCCTAAGCTGTCTGCTCCACCTGAGCAGGGAGGTATGCTCTAGCACCCCCCAGCTTCTGGCCAGAGCCGCTGCAGGCATGTGGCTGCATTTCCAGAATCAAAAGTGAATGGCTGTTCACTTGCTTATTGATTCAGTTTAATGGAATTTAAACTAGCCTGTGAAGATTGAATTGATTAAGCCTCAAGCTTTTAGGCTGTCTGTACTTAGTCAGTAGGACCATTTAGGTTGATGAGAAGCAGTCCTGAAATCAAAATACCTAGCCCTGCAGGATTACTGTGATGGTATACACCTGCCACAATGGTACCTGTGCCAGCTCCATACTCCCTGTGATGAGTATATGGACACAGCTGAGAAAGGCAAGGGCTGTGTTTCTGTCAGTACCCATCTTGGGGGCTGGGGACAATACCAGCATACAATGGTTCTGAGATCAGGGAAGAACAAGAGAAGTTTATTAAAGAGGCCATCCTTAATGGACTGGCTGATGCCAACATCCTAAGGGATAGCAGCACGGGTTTGTTGCGGGTAGGTCTTGCTTGACCAATCTCATTTCCTTGTACGACCAGGTGACCTATCACCTGGACAAGGGAGAAGAGATTGATGTCATATATCTTGACTTCAAAAAAACCTCCGATCTGGTATCCCATGATCAGTCCTCTTGGTGAAACTGGCCAATTGTGGCCTTGGGTCTACCACGATGCACTGGCTGGAAAATTGACTCCGTGGTCGGACCCAGAGGGTAGTAATTGATGGAAGTCAGTCATCATGGTGTCCTGTGACCAGTGGGGTCCCCCAAGGCTCTGTCCTTGGACCCATATTGTTCAACATCTTCATTAATGATGTGGACATTGGAGTCAGAAATGGACTGGCCAAGTTTGCCGATGACACCAAACTTTGGGGCAAAGCATCCACACCAGAAGACAGGCGGGTGATCCAGGCTGACCTGGACAGCTCAGGAAATGGTTGGACAAGAACCTGATGGTGTTTAACACCAAAAAATGCAAGGTTCTCCACCTTGGGAGGAAAAACCTGCAGCATCCTTATAGGCTTGACAGTCCTACGCTGGCTAGTACTACGAAAGAAAGAGACTTGGGGGTCATCACTGATCACAAGATGAACATGAGCCTGCAATGCGATGCTGCGACTAGTAAAGCGACCAAAATGCTGGCTTTCATCCATAGATGCTTCTCAAGCAAATCCCAGGACGTCATTCTCCCCTTGTACTCGGCCTTGGTGAGGCCACAGCTGGAGTACTGCGTCCAGTTTTGGGCTCCACAGTTCAAAAAGGATGTGGAGAAGCTTGAGTGAGTCCAGAGAAGAGCCACGTGCATGATCAGAGATCAGGAAAACAGACCTTATGATGACAGGCTGAGAGCCATGGGGCTCTTCAGTCTGGAAAAGCGCAGGCTCAGGGGTGATTTGATGGCCACCTATAAGTTTATCAGGGGTGACCACCAGGATCTGGGGGAACATTTGTTCACCAGAGCGCCCCAAGGGATGACAAGGTCGAATGGTCATAAACTACTACAAGACCGTTTCAGGCTGGACATAAGGAAGAATTTCTTTATTGTCCAAGCCCCCAAGGTCTGGAACAGCCTGCCATTAGAGGTGGTTCAAGCACCTACATTGAACACTTTCAAGAGCAAATTGGATGCTTATCTTGCTGGGATCCTATGAGCCCAGCTGACTTCCTGCCCTTTGGGTGGGGGGCTGGACTCAATGATCTTCTGAGGTCCCTTCCAGCCCTAATGTCTATGAAATCTATGACGTTGTTTTTACCTCATCGTTGTGCATACTGTCCTAGGGTATGGATTCCTCCAGTTCAGAAAGATAAGGAAAGATCTGTGAAATTACTCCTAATTTATATTGCTGTAAAAGTAAAACCAAGAGCATTGTTATAAATCGAGCCAGACTTATTTGTGCTTGGAGCAGTGTATGCCAATTGATAATAGTTAAGCACAGTTGCAAAAACAGCTCTGGACAGAACACTATCAGTGGATGTGAAATTTGTGGCAGGCAGCAAAAGTTTGGCTTTGAAGAATTAGTGCCTCATCTGTAGTATTGTGACCCAGTCAGAAAGAATTCTGTTCACGTTTAAGGGATTGATTCAAGGAAAGTTTCTGGGGCCAGTTATATAACCTTCTATATACTGCAAAATGTTGGGCAGACCTTTTTGGTTTTTTGGTTTTCTTCCCTTTCTTTTCTGTGGCATTCAGTTGACTGTCTTTAACCTTGTTAACACTTCCTCCCCATGACACACTGTAACATTTTAAGTAGCTAAAATGCATGTGGGTCCAATATAATCTTGTCCCATCCTCATTCCCTGTGGGAAGAGTTTCCTCTTCTTTAACACAATATGCAATATTTAGATTCACAGGTGTTTGCTATAAATATAATTAACTTTTATGTCATAGGCTAAGTGCAGATATTTGGAATGGTTAGAGCTGATTAAAAATGGCCACCCAGTCTAACTTAGTTTGCCCAGGTGCAGACCTTACACATAGACCCAGTCTCAGTGATCAAAAATGAATCTAAACCCATAACTGTACAAACTTCTGTGCATACAGACCAGTCTAAAAATGGTAGAACTCAGTCTAAGATAGACCTGGTTCAGTGTGCACTCAAACTTAATCTAAATTAGATGAATGCATTGAACTTCAGTACAATTACCTGCATAGCCCTGGGACTGGAAAAGCCCAACCTCTGGCCCCAACCCTAAGGCTGCACTTTTCCTATCTGCTCGCCAGGCACCAAACAGTTTTTAGCTCCCCAGCCCTGTGCACCAGCCAGCTCCCCCCAGTCTCCCATCCTTCAAGCCATTCCAGGTGCCAGTTATATCAGCATTTGCTGCATGTGGACTGGGCACACTTAGATGCCTAGATAGGCACTGGCTAGGAAAACTAGGAAAGTGCTGAAGATCCCAAATAGTCTCTAAAGCGCTCTGCGTTCTGAAGTACTGGAGACACTGTATTGTCTGGAGCTAACACAGAAGACAGTTAGGTGTGCAAGGGTCCTGTTCCAAACTTTGCCACTGAATTGCTGCGTGACTTTGGGCAAGTCATAAAACCAGCCTCGCTGGGCATCCATCCCTGTAACACAGAGGGGAATAATACTTTAATGCTGCCCTGGGGGCTGCAAAGATTTAATAATTAATCTTTACTGGGCACATTCACATCACAAAATGAAAGGTGTTGAAAAAGCATTATTTATAAGGGAACAATTCAGACTGTTTTAAATTGGTTTCTTTCAGATGCAGTTCTTTCAGTGTGTAACTGCTTTTCATGTCTCTGTGGAAATGCATCACTTGAAGCAAGCGGGGGGGTTTTGTTCTGTTTTGTTTCAGATTGATCTTCACTGAGGGCCCAATATAGAGCGCAGTGGGGTCTCCCTTTGCCTTCAGTGGACTTTGGGTTAGACCCACACGGCCTTATTTTTTGTGGCCTTCTTTCAGTGGTTTCACCTGTTTTCCAGCAGCATTACACTAATACAGCATTGCACTATTAAAAGTTGTCTGCCATTTTTTTCCTCCTTTGTTTCTCAGTTGTTAGACTGCTTTCTCGGTTTCCCCCAAACGCACTTTCTGGTATTGAAAACAGAACTGGCCAGCTGCGTAAAGTAACCCGCATCCTCCTTCCCTCAAAAGTCAATCAGCAATAGCAGTGAGAACTGTTTTATATACAAACTAGAGATAGGATTACTCCCCACCAAAATTTACCAACTACATATTCCAGCAGAAATGAGTATGAGTCATTTTTACATTACCCATACAAAATAAAAGCCTTAAATACCCACAGAATTTGCTTATACTTAGGGGTAGCCCCCGGAAGGGTGAGGGCCACTTCCGCAGTGTTATTGTTTGGAAATATTGCCCACATGACAACTGGTAAGTCCAGCAGTCCCTACTAGAGGAAATATGCAAAAAATAAGGAAAAAGACCTAAGGGCAGATCCTGCCAGCCCACCACTAACAAATGATGTGGTGCAAGGAGTTCACTTGACTTCACTAGGCCTGTTCATGATAGCTGGGACCGTGCCAAGTCATGTTTGCAGGACAGAATAGTTTTTCCTTTATGCAGTTTTAAAGAGTAGATTAGCATCTTGTCATGCACTAGTGGTTATCTCCGTACTGATGTACTCTTGTTTAGAAAAAGCAAAAAGTGCATCCAAGATGTGAATCTCAGCCTACCCATATAACTCCTCTCTCTATCTACCTACCTCTAATGCAACGTAGTCCACACAGTTTAACCCAAAACAACAACAACGAAATCAAAGGAACCATGACCAATCTAGCAGGGCAGGGCGGATTGAGATGTTGCTGTAGAGAAATACAGCAACTCCATTTAGACGATAGTGCCAAGGGAGCCTGAGGCAGTGCTTGTAGGGATTTCACCAAATGCAAATGAACAATGAACAATATGTATGACTCAATATATCCGCTATGCTTTCAATGCGCACTCAGAGGGCTGCTTAAGCTGACCTTTTAAAGTGATACTTTTTAAACCACATCGTTATGATCAAAGTGTTCATTTTAGAATATAATATTTGGACCTAATCCCATATAATATTCTCAAATATAACTTTAAGGCCCAGTTAGTAACTGTTTCAAGAAAGGATTTTCAGGCAGCTCCTAGGAATGTTATGCTTTTATCTATATAAGTAAAAGCTGAAACTGCAATGTGCTCTCTGTTCTGTAAAGCCTGCTGTACACCTCTGGAATATAAAAAGCCTTAGATGCAATTGACCAAAATAGGTATGATAAGTTTTTGTAAGTCCTTCCCAAGTACCAAAAATAGTCTCCAAGAACAATGCAAGAAGAGAAGTATGTGTTACCCTTTAACCTCGGCTTCCTCTGTCTAAAAGCCAGTCTGTTGTTAGCTGCATCAGCATAAATTCATACCATCTCCATTGAATTCACTGCAGTTATTCCAAGTTTACAGAACTATAACAGAACAGGATGTAGCATCAGAAATAAATTTAGTTGCAGGAGAGGCAATACCAAAAATCTGATGCAGATATTATATTACACTTAATTCTATTCTAACATCATCACCACCAATAACTATAGCACAATTTAGATGATGTCTCAATGTTTGCATCAGACAGCAAGATTCATTGGAGACAGCCCTGTAAGGTTAATGAGAAAAGGAATCAAGCCTAGCATGATCCTTCATCAGGTACCACAGAAACAAACAGGGAAAACTGAGAAGGAAATAGGGTTATGCAGCATGATTTCATGAAAGTTTTCATTAAGTGAATCATTACAAATAAATATCTTGAGCCTGATTCCCACCCACCCATCTTGCACATCCTTTGGGTACTTCTTGAAGTGAGAAAAAATGACTGTTCGGATCAGGATCAGACAGCATTTTACACTTCCCTTGCACAGGTAGAAATGGCTACTCCAAAGAGCAAGGCCACTCTGACTAGAACAGAACCTTCAGTCTTGTTCTCAAACAAGCCTATTGGAATTTGAGACAAAGTTGAAACAAAGCTTTAATCACGCATTAATACTGATGCTCAGAGGCAGGTTGGAGAGCAAAGCTATGAATTAACATCTAAAAGGTACAATTATTCTTTCTTGAGTTGCAGATTTGTTATTTCTTGGATGTACGTCAGACGTGCAAGCATGGGAATTCCCCAGGTTGGTTTATGTCAGTTTGCAAATTTATTTCAGACAGTTTCTTTTTTCTGACAAATCAGCCTTTTTATAATCATTGCATCTTGAAACTTGAGAGGAAGGGAATGGAGGGTTGAACTGCTAATATCAGTGACTTCTGGAAATTCCCTTCGTATCATCTCTCTTTTTTAGCAACTGTACTTTTTCTGTTGCTTTTGTTGCATTAAAAAGTTAATTGACAATCAAATAACTTGGTCTATGCCAATAAAATTTACTTCATTTGCTGTAAAACTCTGGGAGACACTGTATTAAACACTTATCCTTACTTTAAAAAAAACAGATATTTGATCTAACATGGACATGGAATATATAAAAATATGTAAAATATGTTTGCACAGAAAAGAGTACAAATGTATTTTCTTTTTCTGTGCTAAATGGTATCTCTGTTTCAAATATTATTTCAAAAGCACATACATGGCATTTAATAAAGGGCAGATGTTTATTGTAAACAATGGTATAAATTCAGTTTTTTAAATCTCTGTTTAAGATATGGTAATATAGTTCCTAATTTAAATCGCATCCATCTGGATATGCTTACTAAAACCAGAAACAATCTATGTCTATTATAAGCCATTTGCAGCCATTACCACCCACTGGCTAGGGACAAACCACCTTACTACTGACCCAGATCAACAAATAGCCAGATTAAACAGCCACATCTTGCTACATATCCAGTTCCTTCCTATATGGTAAATTGTTTATAATGCAAAAATCTGGCCAGCTTTCCATTATTATGGTTACTAATTTTATATTAAAAGTTAAAAGAGGCTATATTAAAAGAAAATGTCAAGGGCTAAAAAACAAAAGATCTTAAAATAGAGAAAATACATGTGTTTAGGAAGCAGCAAACAATGATAAATGGGGAAAGAGACAAATAATAATAAGGACTATGTCATTTTCCATTCTTATGGTGTCTATCTGTATTGTAATTTCCTGGGAACAAGTCTCTGAAGTGCCAAGTTACTCTTTTGGCATTGCATGAATAAAAAAGCAGTATTGTTAATGTTAGGGAGTTACTTTCTTTAAGAAGGGTCAGCAGAGATTTTTGGAGTATTTTAAATGAGAGTTTAGTCAAATCATTAAAATAACCTCAGTGCTGTTTGAACTTTTGGAATATTTAAAACAAAAAGCCCATGAGCAAGTAGTATTAAGATGATAGGTGTTTTCCCATCCTTTGCACAAAAGCAGCCTAAAAAGGAACCATACAGACATTGTAACCAAAACAAGCTATATAATAACAATGTGCCCCACACCACTCATCCCATCTGCAACATAAAAGAAAATGTTTTTCAGATGGGAATCTTAATAGGCAAGGGCTCATCTCAGATTTAACCCAGTCAGAGTTACCTTGCTCATATAATCAACTGTTTTTTGTTTGAACAAATATAATACAAACAGACACCTTTGCACTCCTTCCCTTTGAATAAATATAGGGCCTGATTAGCCTCTCAATTACACAGTTTTTAAACTAGCCATCCTTTCAATGGAGTTCCTCTTAGTTTGCCTCATTGTAGGCAAAGCGAGAAAGGGGCCCATGAATTTTGGCTTCATGCGTCTCTGTACTGACAGGGGAATGCAGTCCCCCAGAAATGGTTAATCAGAGCCAAAGAAAGGCAACAAACCATTTTTTTTTTTTTGCTCTGCATCTTTAGTAACAGAGAAGGAGGAGAAAGACCTAGCAGAACAAATGCATCCTTTGTTTTAAGTTCTTTGGAACAATTCTGTCAGGCAGATTTTTTTTTCATGTTTAGTTTCTCTTTGTTATGTCCCCATCCAGTAAAATTCTGCAGTTGTCTCATCAAATTGTTGTCCATGTGAGGTCACAAACAGCTTCTGTCCTAATGAAATATGAATCCCATTAGTTAATTGAATCACATATTTATGTGTTGTGAATGGACCAAGCACTCTTAGATTCCTAATACACAGTGAACATTTTATTAGACTAAAGAATGCGTGGACACATGAAATGCTGTTCATCATTCTTCACCACACAATAGGGAAGATTTCACTGAAAAGCAAAACTTTTAGGATATATTCATTAAAGGCAAGAGTTGTAAGATCCCACTCAGGGAACTTCTAGCTGAGCTGAGTTCAGCTGTTTCAAGACTTACAGTTAATTGTAATCTCATGTACGAAGCTGGTTTACTATATGTTGTTTTATAAGACAGGAATCCTCTAGGAAGGATATCAAACACCTGCAAACTCCTCTGTATGGCCTGTTGCAGCCTACTACATATATTTTGGCCAATCACTCCTCAAATTTGCACCCCCACTACCTACATCCCAGTTAATCATGCTCTAGTCCAGAATTGCACTGAGAAACATTCTCCACCTTGCCTCTTCACAGCTGATGCCCTCGCACTCACTCCAGCAACTCAAATGCCCTAATTTTACAGATTTAAAGATTTGGGCAAACTAAGGGAAAGCTTGTTTTTTTTTTGTTTTGGTCATTGAAGACCTGACCCAAAGTAATCAGGGTCAGGTCTTTTGAATCCTTCCATTGACTTCAAAAGACTTAGGATTAGGCCCTTCTTGAATTGAATGCTCATAAAACCTTTAGATCCTAGTTGAAGACTCCACCATTATAATGGCCAGAATTGACAAACCACATCTGCTGTTACTGGATGTTGGACTGTGCTTGTTCATTTAATCATTTCTAGTGAATGGTCCCCTGCTGGCAAAAAAAAGTCTACAGGAAACTGAACATTGCGTCTTGCCAATGTTCTTGATCTTTGGTTTGCTGTCTCTCACTGAGCGGAAACCCAATATGTTTTTGTTTTGCATCCAGGTTTTGTTTACAGAAAAAAATGCTTGAGTGCTTTATAAAGACTGGGTTTTATTCTAAATCCAAATCTAATACTCCCTAGTTATTCTGTAATTTGACAAGTGCTGACAGGTATCTATTGTTCTGTTGATAACTGGTGCATACATGGCTTGAAAGGACAGAATAATTTCTTCAGCATGCAACCGCAAGAACAGTCCTGTTACACTCAAGTAAACTCACCAGATACGTTGAGGAGGGTGATGACAGTTACTTGCTTTCTTAAAGATCCGATTTAAAATGATGCACAAATGTAGGTGGGGGGCCTTCATTTTAACTGTAGCAACCTAAAATGGGATTAGAAAGCCAGATAAATTAAAAGGTGGGGCTAAAACTGATTTCCACAAAGCAGAACATAGTAAGTTTTCTCATTAATTACTTGGGAGTGAGGAATACATCTCCTAGGTCAGAGCTGAAATGGATAGTCTCTCGCTGGACCTTACTCCTCTCATGAAGAAGGCAGGGTGGTAGCAATGCTATGAGGACAAGTGCCCCAGGGTGGTTGTAATGGCCAGCCTTCAGTAATGCTGCCCAGCCCACCAAGGGAAATATCATCACCCCCCATTTATTAATGGAGTTTAGAGAGATTAAGGGCCTAACCCAATTCACACAGGAAGTCTGAGACCAAGGTAGGAATAGAAGTCTCTTGACTGAAGGATTTTCCAATCCTATGCCATCACCACAACCTCATCCTTCCTCTCTTTGAATTGCTTGACCTGGCTGTGTTGTGAATCACAGACTGAGCACTGTTTACTGTCCTGGTCTGCATGTGGGAGAGGTGAGTAAGAGTGGTAGGTGTCTGAAAGAGATGGCTTAGTGAGAAACAGGCAGATCAAATGACTGTAGTGGGCAAGTGACTAAGAGCGAAAGTGGTGGGTAAAGTGTGAAAGGTGAACGACAGCATCAGTTCGTGGTGTGAGTAAGGCAAGTGAAAGTACTGACTGTGTGGAGAGGGAAGCTTGGGAGATGTGGCTGAGCATGAGATAGAGTGAGACTGAGGAACATTACCAGTGGCAGGTTATAGATAAGACCTCTGTGCAGGATGGCCTCTATAAATGCAATGTTCCACTTGTAGGAGAAAGGTGTGAAATAGAAGTGGGAGGAATAGTTAAAAAGGCCTGAAAATGAAACATGAAGATTTGGACTTACCAGCTCACTACTAATTCCACAGCATGCCCCAGGGCTCCAAGTGAGCTGGACTCTGTGTCATGTCATGCCGTGTCCGTGGGGCTTTCCAGTACTGGCTGCACCCACTCATTCCTAGGCAGTAGAACATCAGTTCCGAAGCCCTCGGTGAATACAAAAGAGGCAGCGGGATTTGGTTCTTCAAAACCAGTTTATATTAGAGCATTTGGCCCCACTGTAACAAAATTCAATTTTAAATCACTTTAGTTTCACCAGTGCACAGACTGAAATAATTAAACAAGGTGCCCAGCCACCACAGAACCAGATCCAGAGAAGATGTACTTTTATTATTAATTGAACAAAGAACACGGTGAGCTCAATATTTTAAAATGTTGTTATTGTTTACTGTATGGTTCCTGATTCTAGTCTCTCTTTTACAACATCTTTCTTAATAAACTTTGCAGCATAATTTCTTCCACTGAGATTGAGAAAAACAATTTGCTGTTTCAGTTTATCTTTTTATCATATCTATATAGTATCATAAAGCACAAATATCTAAATACATTTTGTTCAATTAGAAAAATTAAAATTTAAATGCATCATCTTCTCTGTTTAGTGAAAAACTAGACATGCCTTTTGAATTTCTTTCAGTAGCACTGAAATCTGGATAATTTATAATTTATACCAATTTCCTAGAACGTTAAAAGTATACGTTAGTTTTTCAAATAAAATGGGGGGGGGGGACCCACTATACTTTCTTAAACAGAAGGAATTATTCAGGGCTTTCTTACTAGCCAAAAAAGTTACCCCGCCTTTTTAGTGCAGGACTCCTGGTTTGCTATCAAAATCAAAGTGATTTTTTGCGTTAAATGAACATGTAACAAAGGTTTAAGCAATTTTTGTGGAAGCTTGAAAAATCCAATTTCCTCAGGCTCAGATAATATATAGGAACATAAAGGTATACAGTTTGCCATGATTCATCAGAATCATAGCATCCTCATACGCATAAGACCCCGATACTCCTCTAGCATGCTCTCTGATAGTAGCCAGCACCAGATGCTTCAGAGGAAGGTGCAATAAATGCTGCAATTGGCAGATGCATGATAATCTGTGGTCCTTGGAAGTACAGGTGATGTGTAGGAGGGCCAATGCAGCTAGCGGCAGCTGTGGGCAGTCCCCGCTTGCTGCTCACTAACCACCCTCCTGCCACCGCCACTGGTGCCTTCAGGCGGTCTGACTCGCTGACGCCATCAGCTGCAGGAGGTTCCTGCTCGCCGCCAGGGAGGCACCAGTCATTCATGCTTGGAAGATCTCATCCTAATCCCAACTAGCTGCAGACTATTTTAATCCCCAAAGCATGAGGCAACTGATTTTTTTTGCATTAATTGTTCTAACTTTGGGTATTTTTTTCAGATAAACACCTAATCCCTCTTTGAATCTTAATAAAATGTTTAGTCTCATGAGCCTGTGGCCATTAATCCTACAAATTATGTGATGGAAGAAAAAAAATTCTCATTTTCTCAATTTTGAACTTTCCACCTTTAAATTTAAATAGAATGGCCCCGTGTTCTTTCATCACGAGACAGGAAGAATAAAAGCATTCTACCTAACTTCTCTATGCTTAGTATTTCATGTCCTTTGAGTCTTGTTTCCTTTTATTCATCTTTTTGTTGGGTAAACCCATCCTACTCTTTTCTGCTTCTCTTTTTCTGAATATTTTTCTTGTTGCCTTTCTTTAAATCCTCTCAAATTCTTTACATTGCAATACACTCAAATATGGTTGAAAAGATTTCTTCAGATTTTATTATTTTTTTAATTACATTGCACAAAAGCCAAGAATTTTTTTGCCTAAATGGTGAGAGATATGGAAAGTTTTATAGCTAAAAATTTAAGTTTCCATGTCTGAAAGTTAATTTCCTCTGCCCGCTTCCAAACAGCAATATTGCAAAGTATCACTTAGACCAGGGGAGTTAAAGATACAGCCCATGGGCTGGATCTAGCCTGCAGAGCCTCATCATCCTGCCCACAGTTTCATAGTTTCTAGGGTCGGATGGGACCTGAGCAGATCATCGAATCCGACCCCCTGCCATGGCAGGAAAGAGTACTGGGGTCAAACGACCCCAGCAAGGTGTACATCTAGCCTCCTCTTAAAGACCCCCAGGGTAGGAGCCAGCACCACTTCTCTTGGAAGTTGGTTCCAGATCCTAGCCGGCCTGACCGTGAAGTAGTGCCTCCTGATATCTAGCCTAAATCTACCCTCTGCCAGCTTGTGACCATTATTCCTGGTCACTCCTGGTAGTGCATGGGGGAACAGGGACTTCCCCAATGCCTGCTGGTCTCCCCTGACTAGTTTGTAACAGGCCCCTAGATCCCGCCTCAGCCTTCTCTTGGGGAGGCTGAACAGGTTCAGGTCCTGTAGCCTCTCCTCATAGGGCCTACCCTGCTGCCCCCTGATCATGCGAGTGGCCCTCCTCTGGACCCTCTCTCCATGCTGTCCACATCCCTCTTGAAGTGCGGTGCCCAGAACTGGATGCAGTACTCCAGCTGCGGCCTGACCAGTGCCTAATAGAGGGGGAGGATCACCTCCTTGGACCTGCTTGAGATGCATCTGTGGATGCATGACAGGGTGCGGTTGGCCTTCCTGACTGCATCCCCACACTGCCAGACCATGCTCATCTTGGCATCAATGACGACTCCAAGATCCTTTTCTGCCTCTGTACTGACAAGAAGGGAGTTCCCCAACCTGTAGGTATGGTGCCGGTTGTTCCTCCCCAGGTGCCTCACCTTGCGCTTGTCTGTGTTGAATCCCATCCTATTCTCATCCACCCACCCCTGTAACCTGTCTAGGTCTGATTGCAGCCTGTTTCTCCCTTCTAGTGTGCGCACATCCCCCCACATCTTAGTGTCATCAGCAAATTTGAACAGGGTGCTTTTTACCCCCTTGTCCAAGTCACTGATGAAGATGTTGAACAGTGCAGGCCCGAGGACCGAGCCCTAGGGGACCCCACTGCCCACATCGCTGCAAGTCAAAAATGACCCATCCACCACCACTCTCTGGGTGCGGCCCTCCAGCCAGTTGGTGAACCATTTGACTGTGTGGGTGTCGACACCACAGTCCCCCATTTTCTTAACGAGAACGGGGTGAGAGACAGTGTCGAAGGCCTTCCGAAAGTCCAGGAAGACTATGTCCACTGCTACCCCTGCATCTAAGGATTTGGTGATCTGGTCATAGAAGGCCACCAGGTTGGTCTGACAGGACCTGCCGCTGATGAACCCGTGTTGGTTTCCCCTAAGCATAATCTCCCCTGCTGGCCCCTTGTGGATCTGCACCAGATTAATTTTCTCAAAAAGCTTGCCCAGGATCGAGGTAAGACTAACTGGCCTATAGTTTCCTGGGTCCTCCTTCCTCCCCTTTTAGAAGATGGGAACCACATTGGCCCTCTTCCAGTCCTCTGGCACCACACCAGAGCACCACGAGTGCTCGTACAGCTGTGCCAGGGGTCACGCAATGACCTCATCCAATTCCCTCAGTACTCTAGGGTGGAGACTGGGTCTTGAGTGGATCCACAAGCCACACATAGCACTCACTAGACCAGATCTGCATGCGGGCCTGGGACCCACGCTGCATACGGCATGCACACAAGGCCAATCCAGGAATGCCTCCCCCCCCACCCCAGATGCTGGATTTAGCACCTCTGGCCAGTCCGGGCCATGAGCCACACATGATGCCTGCTCCAGCCAGTTCAGGGTGAGCGCTGCATGCAATGCAAGTCCTAGAGCAGGCACAATATATGGCACAGTCCTGGACTAGCCAGAGTGCGTGCTGGATCTGGCATGCGGGGGCTTGTGGGTCCTCTGCATGCCGGATCCAGCACTTGCTATGACCCATCAGGGACTGCACTACACACAGCACCTGCTCCAGCCGGTCCAGAATCTGCTCTGTACACAGCACCCACCCCAAATCAGTTGAAGCAGGTTCTATATGCAGTGTATGACCCAGACCAGCTAGAGCAGGTGCTGTAAGCATTGGATCCAGCATATGGGGGGATGGCTACTCCATGCCATTCACCTGGCCCGTGAATCAGTCCCACGGCAATCATCAGGCCCATAGGATGATTTTGATGCTCCTGATTTAGAGCAAGATTTTCAGACCCAGGAACCTATATTAGGGTTTTTCATGTGACATAATTAAATAACTGAATAAGTAGTTCTTACCATTGAAATCCAAGTTATTTCTTTAGGTGTCTAATTATACCCTTAAAAGGCTATGGATTACCTTTTAAAAACATGGGGCAAAGTAATATATTAACCCTGCCTCCTGAATGAAGACCAACATCTTTTGGTCACTGCACTGGCTGATCAGAAGAATTTAGTGATAGATATTTGTCCAGTCAAGATTCTTACAACTAATTTACCCAGTCCTTCAGCTGAGGAAGCCAGTCTTATAATGGAAGAGCAGCCAGGTGGAACGAAGGGAAACACTAGGGACAGACATTCAAAAAGCCTGAGCTTGGGTAAACTAGTTTGTAAAAGTAAAGATATCCCTTCTAGACTGAAAAAATGCAGGCACATGGCTAGAAATCATGGGGTGGGAGGTAGGGTGTGCTAGAGCAGCCCTCCCTCCCATCCCACAGTGGTGAACTGCGGGGGGTGTGGCCAGGCCCCAGCAGGACACTCTGATTAGGGAGGGATTTCCCTGCCCCCCCCCAGCAGCCCACCGTGGAATTGATAACACAGTGTTTATCATCCCTAACTCAATATTTATCAGCCCATTAAGAAAACAAGAGAGGGACATTACCAGCTACACCTTGATCCTTCCTTTTCCTGTCTGCCACAGTATGGACTGCAGCCAGCATGTGGCCTACTAGCTAATGCTTTGTGCCCATGTAAGGCAGAGGGGATGGAGGAATCCCTGCTTGGGGTGGGGGGAGCAGAAGCCAGGCAGATGCCTGCAGTCTCTGCCAGAGCTGCAGCCAGGTGGGGGGGGCGCAGCTTGGCTGTGGAGCAAAGAGCTCTGCCCAGCTCAGAGAGTATGCCAGGATGCTGGAGGACTCTGGTTTATCTTAAACCAGCTAGGGGTCTGGCACAGATAATACATAAACCAGTTTGAGTCAAATCAGTTAAGTCTGATACTACATTCAACCAGGTTTATCTCAAACCAGTTTCAGCCATTTTCAGACTGGTGTATGTGCACTGAACGTTTGTTCTGGTATGAGTTTAAAGCAATTTCTAATCACTTAAACCAGTTTACATGTAATGTCTGTCCCTAGCCAAAATGTAATCAGTCTCCTTCTGTCTGGGACAAGGGAGATGGACAGTTCCTTACAAACCAAGGTCACTCCAGGAGTTGGACTTACGGTTGGAATACAAGTACAGACTGTGGAGTTAAGACAACAGTTGTCAGTAATGTAAAGAGGTGGGTACCTAGTTATTGTGAGAGCCCTTTCATATTTATGCAGGGCAAGAAAGTGGTGTATATCATACAACACCTAGATGGGCTTCCAATATCCGTGATGTAGGAGAAAGTGTCTGGAATCTAAATTTAGACTACTAGGGGGTCAGGACCTCGGTGGTGGCTTTCCCTGAAACACTTCCCAATCCACATGTAAGTCCAGCCAGGATAAAGAGAACTTCATGGTATCTGATACTAAGAGCTTTTCCAGTTTTTCAGGCCAACAAAATGGGAGTTTGTACAGAGGGGACCAAAATGGAACTAGATTGCCAGCATGTAAAATAAACAAGGCTTTGGAGTAGCCGGAGACTACTAAGAGGAACTGTAAAGCACAAAAAGCAGACAACTGTTTAAAATGTCAGTAATACAACAATTTCTGTCTAGCCAGTAAAGGGTAGGATGCAGGTTACAACTGAATACAGATAGGGACAGGTAAAGAACAGAGGGGATTTCTATAAAGCCAGCATAGTGTCAGATTAAGGTGTTAAATAAAATAGGTCTTTAGTCGAGAGCAAAATTGTCTATATACAACTAATAAGAAGCTTAATAGAATGAAAAATAAGTACCCAACGGGATATCATAATATCCAGTTATAAGACACAAGCATATAACCTAAAAATGTGGAGGTGTACCAGTGTGTCCAAAGGATTGCATATCTATCCAACTAGGTAAGAACTCTGAGTAGAACAAAAATCACACAGTTACTCTCCAAATACAAAAGTACAAATCCTGAGCTCATATGATAAATGATGTGTGATAAAGGTATTGGTAGGATTTTGCTGCCAGCCTACAGGTCTAGAAAAGGTAGTGGAGTGCATGTTGTACAGAGGAGTAAAGTGGCAGAGGTCCCTTCCAGCCCTAATATCTATGAAATCTAGCAGTAGGGTGGTACTAATGGGGGACTCCAGCTACTTGCATGCATGCATGTGCATGGCAGGAGTTGCGATTGTTAGGCTCAAAGCTCAGATCCCAGTCATGTCACTGCTGGTGCAGAGAGCCTGGGGCACAGGTTTGGCAACTCCTGCCTGGCAGCTACAAACCCATAGGCTTGTGCCTGGACCCTAGGATCAGGAAACTTTGCCAACTGCATATGTAATTTTTAGAATACCTGGTGCACTGAGACCTTGAACACACATGTGAAGCCCAGTTCAGCATGCCAAATGTTCAAAAAGAAGTGCCATTTAAAACAAGCCTAAAGATGTTCTACATTACATGCAGAATGTCTTTGTAGTTCATTTGCCATTTTGTGGCATGATAAATTGAGTGAACATGAGTCATATTGCATGTTTATTGTGTGATTAATCAATTCACATGATAAATATTACATCTGCCGAAAGCCTCAAGTAACACATAAGAAGTAATTCACATAGTGAAGGTTGCTGAGCCACTAAGTGCTGGTGACTAGATGGACCTTTGGCCTAATCCAATGTGGCAGTTCCTGTGTACAAAGTATCTGACCCCTATTGTACCTGAGGTAAGATTTTACCTTTATCTCAAGTCTGTGATGTGACATATTTTGGCACCTGAAGAATTCACCAGAGAGCAATTTCATTTTCTCCCTTTCTACCATCACCTTCAATAATTCAGCACAGATTACTTCCCCATTTCCCCAAAACCCCTCTGTTAACACCAGAGATCTAGATGATGGTGTTCCCAAAGCCCTTAAAATATACTGTTTATGAAAAAAAGGCAACTCATGATCACACGCATCTCTTTTGTAAGTAATAAATCCCATCAGTTTTCTTATAGACATGTAATAGACCTGAAAAGTCAAGTTCAATCAGGCAGAATTCCCTTTCACATTCCATACATATAAGGAGTGCAGGAGCAGACCTGAGTTAATTTTTCTAAACTGGGAACTCCTAGTGTTCCTGTTTGCTAAGAGGCTTAAAAACCTCAATCTTTTTCCTATAAGGTTTTTTCCTCCTCACCTAAAATTTTAGTTGGTAGGTAGCTGAAGTCTCCCCTAACATGCTGAGCAGTTTAATATTTCTGTTCTCTGGAGGCAAGTGTAAAGGTAAGGAGAGAGATACAAAATATATCCTCATGAGCTCCTCTTCCTTGGAGGCATGTCAGCCTGACAGCTATAAGAGAATCTCTTGCAGCTCTGCAACAAAGACTTCCTTTACCAGTGAGGAGACTGACATAGTACAACAGAAGGGCTGGAAGATCCTTGTAAGCAACAAGGCAAATGCTCCTTGGTATGATTTATGCCATATGTACAGGGCACCCACCAGTTTCAGTTCCTCTGTCATGGATTTACATTGGCATCACAGTATTCCAGATAACTGTATTAAAACCAATATTTTAATCCTGTCATCATAACTGGCAATCCCTCACAATCAAGGGTAATTATCTTCCATGATTGCCTGTCTGTGGGTTTGAAGATGGATGACAAGGCCAGTGCAGGACTGACAGGGTTCTGTTGCAGCTTGGGCATGTTTCCATGCAGGGTGGGTGGGTCTGCATTCTTAGTTCAGTCTGTGACACACTGTTTCTCCCGCTTCCACTTTTCCATCTCCTATTGTCGTCATGAGGTTTCAAAGTACTGAGATCCTTGCAGCAGACCCTTCCTCCATTTGGGACAGTCCTGGGTGATCGTCTCCTACAAGTTGATGTCAATGTTGCATTTTTTCAAGTTAGCCTTGAGGACATCCTTGAAGCACTTTCTGTGCCCTCCTCTTGAGCATATGCCTTGACTGAGCTGAGAATATAAAACTTGCTTAGGGAGTCTGGAGTCAGGCATCCAAATGACGTGGCCAGCCCAGCAAAATTGATGTTGGATGATAATTGCCTCAACATTCATAGTGTTTGCTTGTGAGAGGACACTAATTTTGGTGCGTCTGTCTTCCCACTGGATTCAAAGGCTCCTCTGCAGGCAGCATTGATGGTACTTCAGCGATTTGAGGTGTCTCCTCTACGTTGTCCATGTCTCAGCTTCATACAGTAAGGCAGAGATCATGACTGCTTGATAAACCATGAGCTTGGTTTCAAATCTGATATTGCAATTTTTGAACGCCCATTTGCTCAAGCATCTGAAGGCTGCATTTGCACATTTGTGGTGATGTTGGATTTCTTTCAGTGTCGGCCTTCTGTGAGAGATGGCTTCCAAGGTACAGGAAATAGTGTTCTCTAGAGTCTCACCGGAAATCTGAATTACCGGAGCTGAGGACTGTTCGTTAAGAGCTTATTGATGGAGAACCTTAGTTTTCTGAATGTTAAGTGTTAGTCCCATTTTCTTGTATGCCTCAATAAAGATGTCAACAACTGCCTGAAGATGTGCTTCTGAGTGAGCACGTGCTACCGCATCATCAGTGCACTGGAGCTCAGTGATTGGGGTTGGAGTAGTCTTGGTTTTGGCTCAGAGTCAGATGAGATTAAACAACTTACCATGCATTCAGTAGTTTAGTTCCAGTCCAACTGGAAGCTTGTTGGTGGTCAGATGTAGCGTCATGGTAAGGTATGTTGAGAAGAGTGTTGGAGTGACGACATAGCCTTTGTTAACTTCAGTCTTAACCTCAAAGGGATCTGTGATAGATTTGTTACTGTGAACTACTGCTCACATACCATCATGGAGAAGGCAAAGAATGGTGATGAATTTCAGTGGGCATCCGTACCTCAGAAAGATCCTCCATGGTGCTTCTCAGTTGACAGAGCTGAAGACTTTTGTGAGATCAAAGAAGGCCATAGAGAGAGGTTTCAGTTGTTCCTGGCATTTTTCCTGCAGCTGGTGAGAAGTGAAGATGAAGCTGGTTGTGCCTCTTGATGCCCTAAACCCACACCAGTTGAGGTGTGCAGGCAGTGAATCACGGCTCTGCCCCAGCTCCAAACCACGCTGCCACTGCTGCAGGATCCCAGCCGTGGCCCTGGAGCAGCTCCCTACCCACCTGCTCCTGGGGCTGGTCTCCATAGAAACCCTGGCCCCCCACTGTCACAGCCCTGCCACTGCTGGGGTCTCCATGGAAACTGACCTCAGCCATGCAGGCAGGGGCTGCAGGGAAACAGAGTCTGGCCACCAGCCAGATCTGCCATTTTGCCCACCCCTGGTATATAGGCATCTAAGATAACTAGCTTGTTGCCTCACCAATTTTCCTTTTTATTAATTTATTCCATACCCCCATATTTCATTCTCCTCAGCATTTTGTCTGATCTCTTTCAACTCCTTGTGGACTTTTATCACTAGCCTCCACTGGATATATTTTAAAGGCCTCCTCACTCAGATAGCAAGCCTATGATAGATAATATTCCCCTCTTTGTTAGGTGGAACCCACCTCTCCCTCCAGACACCTTCTGACCTGAAGACTACCCTATGGGCACATCTACATGTGGCCTTATGGCACCTTTGTTACTCTGCCATCTTTTAGTACTTCCTTTTGGTTAGAAACCCTAACCCTTTTGTAAGTACTAATAGATAGTGCAGTAACAGCCCACACTGCGCTGTGCCAGCCACACACCATTATTTTTGGCTCCTATGTCACTGTAGCAACATGCTATAACGAGGGAGCACATTGCTACAGTGACATAGTGGCGGCATCACGATTTTTGCCAATGGACACTACAGCACCATAGCATCTTGTGTAGGCACACCCCATGGCAGGCAGCATTATTTAGATACCCATACACTGATCTCTATGATGTGCCTGTCCCTGCTGTCTGTGAACAGGAGTTGACCATAAGGATGAAGAAAAACGCAGCTTGAGCCCCTCCTTCCTTTACCTTCACTCCTAGAGCCCTGTAATTGCTCTTGATCTGCTCAGGTCTTACTTGGCAGCATGGTTAGTGCCCACATGGATGAGTAGCATGTGGCAGTAGATAGAAGACCTAATAATCTCTGCCAGCATCTGTCTTTTGTTAATGTCTTAGATTCAGGCACCTAGCAGGCATGTCTTGCAAGACAACAGGTTGGCTTTTCTGATCCCCATTCCCCAAAGGAGGGAGTCACTCCCACTACCACCTGTTGCTTATTCTTGGGAGTGGTGGCTGTGATCCTCCCTGCCTTTTGGGTACATGGCTTTGCCTCTTCCTTCTGCAATACCAAGGCTGCATACTTGTTCTTCACTTTGATGGATGGGGGCTCAGAGGTGGGAGCACTGTCTGCTTCAGAAGTGACTGCCACCTTCAACCCTCTTAAGTAGCCTCTTTCCTAGATGCTACCACAGTCTGCTCTAACCAACTCTTTTCATCAGTCTCAGATGTCCTGTCATGTATCACCTATCAACAAACTCCTCATGTTCTCAGATGCTTCTTAGCCTGGCCAGTTCCTGATTTGTCTGTTTCCTGAGGGAATCCAAAAACCGGCATCTCTCATGCCAGATTCAGTCCCCTGCTTGGCTACTTTTGGCAAGAAGATGCAAACCACTTTCCCTGCACACCAAGAGTAGGACCTACGTGAAGGTATCTGAGGTCAGGAGCCCTTGCCTGGGCAGAGCCTCCAAAGACATGGTGGTGATTTAGGTGACAAGACAGTGCTGCTTTTACTGCCCCTATCAGAACAAAACACGTTTCTGTATCTTTCCCTTCCCACACACAAAATTTAGTTAATTTAACATTAAAAACAAGCCACAAGAAACTCTCCCTCCACACTCCCATTCATTCTTCAGAGCCTGCCTTTTTAACAGCCACAATTCACCACAAAACCTGACCATGTTCTAACACTACCCCATTAACTCAGTGATACAATGACTTTGCAATCAGTGTAGCTAAGTTACACCGGTATTCAGCATTGTCAGCCAGTTTCAACTTACTGGGGACCAGAATTTATCTGTGATTGGCTAAGCAAGACACTGAAAACATCTTTGACTTAATCTTCATTGACTGCAGTTTTGTAACGAGATATGGCCAGTGCATTATTTCTAGGGGGAAGGCCTAACTGGTACACTTGAGACTTGCAGAAATTTCTAAGGGTATCACTGAGAGAGAGATGATGAAGAATAAAAAAGAAGGTAAAAGATCTGAAAAAACATGGCAAGAACAGTTGAGGGAAATACACAATATGGACAAAGGATACAGGGGATGGAAAAGGGGACTAGAGAGGGAAGGGTGGAAGCTATTGATGTAGAAATTGGAGCAAATAGGGAAACACAAAATTGGGAAATACAGACAGGAGGCAGACAAACATGGTAGCTGATAATAATGTATACCATATTTTCACAATGATCCCCATGTCAGCGTGGGATGGAACCATTTTAATGGAAGCAGAGGAGATATGCTTTTGTCATGGAGAATGCTAAAAATCATGGACTTTTCTAAGTCATTACATCTGTTACAGCCCTATTTTGACCTGACCAGCCTTGTACAAATTGTCTCTTTTTATGTCAAAGTATTAGAACAGATTCAGAAAATACCACCCCCCCCCTTTACTCTCCACCTCAAAATACTAAAAACAATCTTTGAGGAGCATTGAAAATAAAGTAGTTCTCGAATAACCAAATTCACTGAGTCCTGCAGGCATTGCCTCAGTTCACTTTACATTTAGATTCATTTCTGGAAGGAAAGCAATACTTTGGGATTAAGTAGGAGGAGAGAAAGAAGGGTTGGGTGGTGGTGAGGCCAGGGGCTCAGATGAGCC
>NW_017728992.1:43841856-43849776 GCF_001723915.1 Gavialis gangeticus | reverse complement strand
CTGTTACAGCCCTATTTTGACCTGACCAGCCTTGTACAAATTGTCTCTTTTTATGTCAAAGTATTAGAACAGATTCAGAAAATACCACCCCCCCCCTTTACTCTCCACCTCAAAATACTAAAAACAATCTTTGAGGAGCATTGAAAATAAAGTAGTTCTCGAATAACCAAATTCACTGAGTCCTGCAGGCATTGCCTCAGTTCACTTTACATTTAGATTCATTTCTGGAAGGAAAGCAATACTTTGGGATTAAGTAGGAGGAGAGAAAGAAGGGTTGGGTGGGGGGGAGGGAATAGGTGAATGGTAGATTGTGCTTGCTTGCTTTTATTATTTTATTAAAGAGCTACAAAACCCTTAAAAGCTCAATCTCTGAAAAATCATTAACCTGCAAATGCTTTCCCTAGTAGCATAACTAGGGGTGGACAGTTCAGGGCACCCTGCTTGTTATACCTCTGGCTTTCTTCTTATACTCCAAGGCCTGGTCTACACTTTACCTGTGTTACTATACTGCTTAGGGAAGAGAGGTTTGTTTGTTTTTTAATTTATACCATTTGACAGGCATAAGCCTTACTGCAGATGCAGTTATACTGGTGTAAAGGTACCTCCTACCAGTCTAGTTTGCTCCACATCAAGAATCAGAACTACCACTTCCATACTGCTGTAACCAGTTTGACGCTTGGAGTGTGAGTGGGTGTGTTGTCATTTTATTGGTATAGTGAAAGCAGTAAAATGTTATAGTATAGACAGGTTCTGTGCTTTTTCCCCCCTCATCCCATATATGCTGTTAAATAAAGCAGACTTCCAGCTTAATTCAGAAAAAATATTTTTTAAATGATATCTAGTGGTGCTCTTCCAGAAAAATGCAGCTGCATTTAATCTCCTCCCACCCCCAAAGCCCTGGTCCCTTTCCATCTTTTTGCCTTGATGCAGATGATAATAAGAAAAAGGAACATTTAAAAGTATCTTTAAGGGAATCATCTTGCTCCTATTGACAATAAGAACTGGCTCAAGCCTCAAGGGTTTTTTTTCTTTTTTTAAAAGACACCCTGAAAATAGACTCCAAAGTTTGAAACTAAGATTTTTATTGAATATGAATTAAGAAAGCAGTGATATTCCAGCCTTCAGTGAAGAACCTCCCAGGCAGACAGACACAAAGAAAATCAAGTTCAAAATGAAGTCTTAATGCATTGATCTGCTTGGAAATGCTACAATAGCATTTTGGCAGACTGGTAAGCTCCCTTGGCTCTTATACTCACAGCACTTTGAATTTCTCTTTTGGTTTAACATGATGCTTGGCAAGTCGACTGTTCTCTGTTCTTGTATTATCTGGGAATGTACCATAATAGAAGCCAATAAGGTTGGGGAGCTTTTGAAGAAGCCCCTTTGCCAGGGTTTGTTTCTGGCAAACAGCTGGCTGCACATAGGAACAATACGATACTTAGATTGCAATTTATAGTGCCAGCTTGCAAAAAGGCTTAACTGAATTGCATCCAGGCACTAAGATGCTCAGATACCGCAGCAATGTGTGTGGTATAGAGCCTAGATAAGGAGAGATCAGATAGTGAATCAGAAAATTTTGCACGTGATTTCCTGAGACTCGCTAAACTGTAACAGTAACAGTTAATTAGAGGTGGTCCTAAAGTCAGATTGTGGTGGTTGTGTCACTTATTAGCTTCCAGCCATATAGAGCCAACAGACAAGTTCTGTCATGGAGGTGAACTCCCCATCTGGCAGAAAGCAAACAGAAAAAAACCCTTGTGCCAGCCCCTAACTTTGGTGTTGTGATTGGGGAGATATAACAGCAGAGGGAAGTACGGGCTGCTGGAGACACGCTGGTGGGTATAAAGCAGAGCTCAGATTCAGGAGAGAATTAAGGCCTTGCCCATCATCCCAAGTGTGGTGGCTCTAACACGTGGCTACCAGTAGAACACATCTGTGTCCAACCCTGTGTGTAGCATTTGGTTCCTCTTTTTCTATCAACTGCAAATCCCAAGGACCTTGTGTTCATTTTCCCCAGTGTTTAGCAAGGGCCGATCTTTAACCGAAAGCCGAACCATGTTTTAATGAAATTCATGAAGATACTTCAGAGAAAGAATTTATGTTCCAATCATGACTGCTAGTGCAGAGCCTACTTCGTAGGCTGGTGAACAGAGACGGTATTTAGGTTCTTGCAGCAAGAAAAATGATTAGAGGTCTGGGAAACATAGCTTCTGGGAACAGGCTGAAAGAACTGAGATTATTTGGTCTGGAGAAGAGAAGAGAAAAGAAGACAGGAAATTTGATAACAGTCATCAAATACCTAAAGAGTGGTTATACAGAGAATGAAGATAGACTGTTCTCTCTGTGTGCAGGGGATAGGACAAGGAGAATGGTTTTGAATTGCAGCAAGAGAAATTAAGGTTGGAGATTAGGTAGAACTTCTTAGTAGGTGGGTGGTCAAGCACTGGAACAGGCTACCCAGAGAGGTTGTGGAACTCCATCCTTGGAGGTTTAAGAGCAGGTTGGACGGATACTTGACTGAGATGGTTTAGTCTTATTCTTCTGCCCTACACAAGTCCCTGAAAAACAGTTAATGCAAAAGGTGGATGAGTCCTCCTCCTCCTATACTGGTACTTTTTGTGACTTGATCTTAAGGCTAAGATGATGGCATGCTGCAAAAGTAGATGTGTTAATGTGTTTTGAGGGACTTAAAGAGGGCCAAAGAGGAGCACACTTAGGCATTTAGTAAATGGAATAATATCAGGCCCTCAGGATGTGTCTACACTGCACAGTACATCAGTGCCATGAAGGGGTATCCAACCTAACTCTTTTAGAAGCAGTCTACTCATACTAACTTACTCCACAGGGTAAGCTCTTGGTAGACCACTGGACTAATGTGGCCATATGCTTCCAGCACTCAAACTAATTTATTTAGAGATAAGATTAAGGACCCTTTACATGAAACTGCCTTGTGCCATGTAAACTTGCCCTTCATTACATAAAGTACAAATGAAAGGAATCAATTTCAAGAAGCAGTCACTTTTGCTTTACAATTATAGTTCTTTAAAAATGTAGTGACCCCTTTCATGACTATCTTATGTATATTAAATGATATTTGGTACTCCTTCCCCCCACCTTTTATGTTCTTTTGAGGGTTTGAGATTCTGTGCCTTTTTCCTATTCATTGTGGTAAAAAAGAAACCCAAACAAATAAAATAAATAAGAGTGTTTTCCTGTCTGGGATCATGGCCTTCTTCTTCCTAGTCCTATGAGTTCAAGATCACAAAGACAGATCAAAGCACTCCATAAATTTGAGCCTGATTTATTATTCTCAGAAATTATATAATAAAGGGCCTGGTTTTCAGAGGTGTGGAGTCCCCAGTACTGCCACTGATGTCAGTGAGAAATACTCATTCTTGTCTCTTTTGAAACCAAAGCTGTAATAGAGTCCAAGATTACAAAAAAGAAGTGGTTAACCAAACAATGTTCCTTTAGTTTCTATTGTGACAGACTAACCATAAGAATTCTGTGGGTGGTGCGTTCCTTCAGAGCTCCCAAGGATTTGTACATACACTTTGCCAACAGTGACATGACAGCAGTACGTCGCAACTGGTACTCTAATTGCTGTCATTGTAGAATAGGACCCCCCTAAGCCTAGGCACTAGGTGAACATAGAAACAGACATTTCCTGAGTCAAAGGATTTGGACTTTAAACACCCATTCTTTACCAACTGTCTCAATCCTGTAGTTTATATACACCCTAAATTCCCATCCTAAACTCTATTGATTACTAAAAAAACCCAACTGAATGAATGCTGATATTGCTAATACAGCCCATCTTTATGCATGATAAAGAGATACGATTGCTTGAAAAGTGTGGGAATTGCTGCATGATAGAAGTCATACCATGGTCTGATTCGTAGGAATAGTTGAATACACATAACTCCAACTGACTTCATGAATTATGTCCAGTGATCTGCACCTCAGAAAATGCTAATCTTCAGCTTGTGGCACAGTGTAAGAAAAATGTTGGGTGCTTGAGGCACATTGCATTTGTGATGAAAGTAATTTAGACTGTTTTGAGCAATGCTACATAAATGCGTACATACACGGAAAGACAGAGGACCCTGGCACACGTTACATTCGTGGCAGCCTATATGCTGCTGTCCTGCAACAAAAAAACTGCTGGCCAGACGTTCAGGCTTTTTGTTGTGGGATAAAAATGACAGATCCATCACATATGCCAACAAGAGTTCTTTGGGCAGCAGGGCTCAAGTTACTTGTGGGGTAGCTTAACTCTAGTGGGCAAAACTACTACTTTTGCTGGAATAAGCTGCATCTGCACTATGGGAACAAAAAGCAAAGTGTGGGTAGTACAGTTCAGTCCTGAAAAATACTTATTTCTTAGTCATCTTTATCATCATTTCAGCTTTGACGTTTTCATTTAACTACAGCACATGAGATGTGTGCTGTACAGAAAAATTAAAATAGATATAAAGAAAGCAGGGTCTCTTCACCCCCCTCTCTCACCCCTTCTGGGACTGTCTGGGAGCTGGAGACTGTCAGTCCTTTGCCTGTTTGGTGCTTCTGAGTGTTTTTTTAAGTCTTTACATTTTATATTTATGCAGTGCCATTTGAAACAAGCCTAACTGTCATAGTTAATGGGTTACAGCCATCTATGCAAAAGATTTAGGAGCTGATTTGAATAACAAAACCAAGTCACTCAATCCATTCATTAATTTTATTCTTGCCTGAAGACCTTGCCCCGGTTTTCATGTTGTGCTCCCTCCTGCTAAGGTTTGGCAAGGGCCTTTCTGAAGGCACAAAAAAACCAGATGTGCTTACCATATTTTCCCCTCTTAGCCACACAATGAACCACAGTTTTCACCTGAACTGTTAAATCTGCCTCTTTTAACCTCAAGAGTCCCACAGGCCTCATTGTACGAGGAATCTCCTACCTCTCCTTCTACCACTCTGCAGGGCTAAGTATAGACAGTCAAGAAGCCTGAGGCAGAATCTGTTCAATCTTGGCAGGTTAGTCTAAGCTGCGTAGATTGAACCAATAAGCAAGTGAACAGACATTCACTTTTGATTCCGGAAATGCAGCCAATGCTTGCAGTGGTCCAGGCCAGAAGCCAGGATGTGCTCGAGCAGACAGCATGGTCTGAGGTTAGCCTGCCCACCCTGCAAGGGAAGGTTTGTTGGTGAGATGTAAAGCATCTTGGCTTTCTGGGGGACTCTGAGTTCACTTGAATCTGGAGCAGATCTGAGACAGAAGTTCAGTAAACCAATTTAACCTAAATCATTTCAGTCTAATGCTACATCCATTGAGGTTTATCTTAAACTGGTTTCAGCCATTTTGAAAACAGTTTACGGGCACTGAATTTCTGTTGTGTTACAGATTTGAAGTGGTTTCCAATCACACCAATTTATTTGTAATTTCTGTACCTAGCCCAGGTGAGCAAACCGGCAGCTTCCCTCGCCATGTTTCCTGGCTCTCCTGGTTTTGTGCAAGTTACCCATGTTATGAAAAGTAGAAGAAACATGCCAGGACCAAGACAACCTACTTTTTAAGTAGATGTAGACCAGGAAGTCTCCCCATTACATTTTTCCCTTATCACTTTAGTAAGAAGAAAAGATAAAATTAGGGAGGCAAGGCCCATGTGAGTTTACAGCTTTCTACCAGGCACTCTGAGACTGAAGATCTTCTATATCCTACGTTTCCAGCCTTAACATACACAGCGCAAAAATGCTGACTTGGGGGGTGGCAAGAGAAAGGAATCGCTAGAAAAAGAAAGCACCTTTCCTTTTCTTCAGACCAAATTAACTCTCCTTTTCTTCCGACCAGGTCTTTCCAGGTTCACATTACCAATAAAAATGTAGTTGCCAAAGAGAAACCTGGTGAAGAATGTCCTACATTCAAAAACTCGTCTAATTTTATCCCAATTAAGTAGCTGGTCCAAATAAAAGATACCACCCTAGGAAATCATTGCCAAAGAAAACGTGCACAAATTCAGATTTTCCATACTGCTGTTGGTGGAGGTATAATAGCCCAATGACATCTACTGGGCTTTATTTGGCTCAAGCGTTCTTAACTCTAGTTAGTTAAATTGCAACCATTCCAGCACAAAACTTAAGAGGTGTTTTTTTTCCCCCTCAGAGTCAGTTGACAGTCACAAGATTGAAAAAAAGAAAAATCTGTTGTAGGTCATGTGAGGAATCTGTGGTATTTCTAAAGAAAGTGCTAGTGGCATTGCTTGAACTTTTAACAGAGTTTTGCTGCCACGGCACAAAGTATAAGGTATGCACTGGAGTAGAACAATGAGTTCAGCTCCAGTTCTGGATAAGTGTTGCTCAAGGCTATGGGCAAACCAGTCAAACCGAAGACAATTGGATCAGAACTTAGACTCTAGCTGGGAGGGGAGGGGGCATTTAATATTTCCTTCAGAGGTGTTAAAAAACAAGAGGCAGAGAATGCATGACTGGACCCTTGTGCCATTCAGCTGATGGTGCAGCCAGTTCAAACCAGTTCCATTTCACCCTTTTCATTGTGAGGTACTGTCTTAGCTAGTTCTGAGACCACTTGGAACAAGTTCCTATTAGGAAACTATTGCTCTTTGTGTACCTTTTTTTTTTTTTTACTTCAGTCAGCACTTGCTGATTCCAAGTAGCCAGGCTCAGGTATTTGGTGCAGTGTAGCCAAACGCATTGAATAAACACAAGAGCCTGCACTGTGGAAGCAGTGTTGATGACAACACCTAAGTCGCGTTACTTGGAACATTTAACAAGCAGCTACTTTCAGTTCCCGTTTCTCATACTGCGACATGAATTAACTCTTCTGAAGCAGTCTGAGAAAGACGGGCACTGGTAGCTGGAACATTCAAGGAGCATACTGATTCACATGTTAATCTTTGTTTGCATTAGTAAAGCTGCTGTAGGGAACCTGATTTTAAGACATGGGCTCCTGAATCAGGTAACCCAGTTCATCACATGACCCAATTAATTCATTCACAACATGCTTCTAACCATAAGAACTGAATTTCAGGGCCAAAGTGCAAAATTAAGGAACCTGAATTAGGCCTTGATCCTACAAGAATACTTGAGGGGTCTAGTCACATCAGTAAAGCATGTGGCAAGTATTTGAGGACTGGGACTTCAAGCACAAAAGTTTGAAACAGAGGCTTACGTTTATCTTTCAAATTCATTTTTTTGCTTTCATTTCCATTTTTAAAGTTATTTTACAGATTTGAGAGTATAATTATCCCTAATGCATCTAACTTCTCCTCTTTGAAGAATATAGTTATGAGTAATTGTACCAAGATTTTAGTTAATTTTATGTAATATTAGAGTTCAGCTAGCAGTTATGTGGTTTTTACTTATTCCCTATTCCAAAATGAAATAACTGAACAACATTGACATGCATTTGCCAAAAGTATCATGCTACACAAAGTCAGTTTCCTTAAAAATAGTTAAATACCTTAGTTTGGCTAGGAGAGGAAGATGGGGTTAAAGTTGAGTTATTCTTGGTGGACTTAAATTTCTTGGAAACATAGATCTCTCTTTCATGTCTCCATGTGTCTACCCACTTTGTGATTAGCACGTGTGTTCTTATATATGAATTGCACATGTACTGTAACATTGTACTCCTGTGCTGTTATTTGGGAAATTCAAACTAAGGCAGCCAAATGTGAATCTGAATTAATAGCAAATGAATTGAAGGAAGTTACTCAAGTGATTAGGCAGATTCGGTTCTTTAGGTAAATAGATTCATAGATGTTAGGGTCGGAAGGGACCTCAATAGATCATCGAGTCCAACCCCCTGCATAGACAGGAAAGAGTGCTGGGTTCAGATGACCTCAGCCAGATGCCCATCCAACCTCCTCTTGAAGACCCCTAGGGTAGGGGAGAGCACCACCTCCCTTGGGAGCCCATTCCAGACCT
>NW_017728992.1:43834144-43836856 GCF_001723915.1 Gavialis gangeticus | reverse complement strand
CTTCCAGGTCGATACCAACCCGTCAACCACCACTCTCTGGGTATGACCCTCTAGCCAATTTGCCACCCACTGGACTGTGTAATCATCCAAGTCACAGCCTCTTAATTTGTTCACCAGTATGGGGTGGGATACCGTATCGAAGGCCTTCCTGAAGTCTAAGTAAACAATATCAACCCCTACTCCTGTGTCAGGGTGTTTTGTAACCTGGTCATAAAAAGAAACTAGATTAGTCAGGCATGATCTACCCACTACGAACCCATGCTGGTTTCCCCTCAGCATAATTTTTCCTGCCAGGCTCTCACATATATGAGCCTTAATAATCTTTTCAAAGACTTTGCCAAGGATGGAGGTGAGACTGACTGGCCTATAGTTGCCTGGATCCTCCTTCCTCCCCTTCTTGAAAATAGGGACCACATTGGCCCTTTTCCAGTCCTCCAGTACCTGTCCCGTGCACCATGAGTGCTCAAATATTCCTGCCAGTGGCTGTGCAATGATATTGGCCAGTGCCTTCAGTACCTGCGGATGGAGCTCATCCAGGCCTGCCGACTTATAGACATCCAGTCCTTCCAAGTGACTCTGCAACATCTCAGGGTCAACGCTTGGTCGTCTGGTGCCCAGCTGTTGCTGCTCTACAATGTGAGACTTGTCTTGCCCCTCGTTTAGGAAGACTGAGGCAAAGAACTCATTGAGGAGTTCATCCTTGTCTGAGATGTGAGATCTTTTACTACCAACCCACTCAGTGTAATTATACACTTGCACAGAGAATGATAAAACAACAGATATTCTGCATTAGCAAGGAAAAAATGAAGTAAAATGTTCCCAATCCACTTGTCAATAAGTCAACTTGAAAAAAAGGAACTACTCTGAAAACCCCACCATAAAGGGCTTGTTGCAAGGAGGGCAGTTCCACTTCCATTGTTTGAAGGTCTCTGATTATGCTCATTCAACCTACCTCCCCCCCACCAACCCAGTTGTTACTGCAATTCTCTCTCTCAATAATTTGAAAAATATTCCCACCTCAAAAGAAGTGTCACATCACCAGATACCACCAGCTGGGTGATGTTGCTGTTCTGATATTACAGCTGCATGCACGGTGCCAGAAGCATCTCATTTTAGAGTTGGTATTTCCAGTAATGAAAGGAAACCAAAGCAGCCCCCCCACTGGGTCTGGGTTTTTTGGATATAGCACAACCATATGTAAATGAATTAGCTGGAGACTCCAAGACTAATTGGTGAAACATTTCTCATGCTGACTTGGCTTAAAAAGAATGCAGCCTAGACTGAGCTGGTAGAGATTTCTGTGCAAGTTGACTTATCAACACTTTACTAATCATATGGTTAACCAAACTGAATTAATCACCCACCCTTACTGACCTTCAGTGTGTTTTCTCTCACTATACCAGATGAAGCAGCCATTTGCTGATAGCCTCACCGTATGAGAGAGGATAGGAACAATCTTGGCTGTTAAAACAGTTACTGTTGTTATTCTTTATACGGGTCTGTCAGTGTACACAGTGCTTCACAGCATCTGGAAAGAATTCAAAACAACAGCAGTTTTGCAGCTTAAGGGCCATGTCTTTCAGTCTTTCCTCAAGCTGTTTTCCATGGACCTCATTCATATGGACTTCAGTGGGAGCTTTGCCTGAACAAGAACAGCAAGACTTGTCCTTCCTCAGTCCCCTATTGTGGGCTTGGTAATGGAGGTATTTGCTCAAACAAGTAGTACAAACAAGGAATCACAGTCATGCAAGGCCACCATAGGGACAGCCATTCTGTCCTAGAGGTTGTAAATTCTTAGTCTGATCTTGGGTTCATTACAAGAACAATAGATTATGTAGCTAGAATGTAATTAATCAGCAATAGGCCTAAGGACAGAAAATTGCGGAGGTGAAGGTGCAAGTACAAAACTGGTCTATTTCCACTACTGGGCTAGGGACAGACATTCAAAAAGCCTGAATTAATTCAATCTTTGCAGGTTAGTCTAACTTGCCTAGATTGAATCAGTTTGCAACTGCAAAGACACCCCCTCTGGACTGAGGACGTGCAGGCACATGCCTGCAGTGGCTCAGGCTAGAAGCCAGGGGGCACTAGAGCAGCCCTTCCTTTCCTTCTACAATGCTGAGCTGAGGGGGTATGTGGCTAGGCCCCAGCAATACCTCTGATTAGGGAGGGGTTTAAACCCCCATCCTGCCTGCAGTCCCAGGCTTTTCCCTGCCACTGCTCAAGGGGTGGGAGTGCTGTGAGCCCCAGCCCCTAGCTAGCACTCTGAGGCAAAGCGAGGGTGTGCAGTGCATGCATTTGTTGATGATACTGAGCTTTTCAATCTCCTCCCTGCTTCTTCATACTGTCTGCAAACCTGACGGGTGAGAGATCCAGCAGGGAGCTGATAATGCACCATTTATCAGCCCATCAGCAAAACAAAAGCTTTTCTTATTAGTTCAAGCTCTTCATAAACAGCCCTTTCCAAGGAAGGAACAGAGGGACATTACCAATCTACTTGTTGATTTGCTCCAAAAAGCCCTAAACTAACACTGTTCTGTCTGCCTGTTGAGTGAACTTGGACACACACACACCTTGCAGCATTAACTAACATACCACATGCCTAGGGTCCGTGGGGCTGGGATCTATGGTGTGGGAGATGGGAGGGAGGAAGCAGGGGGATGGAGAGGAATCTCTGCTTGAGCAGTGAGTGGCAAGGAGGAGGTGGGGTGG
>NW_017728992.1:43805281-43833859 GCF_001723915.1 Gavialis gangeticus | reverse complement strand
AGCTGGGATGCTGGGGGAGTCTGGTTTAATTTAAACCAGCAAGGGGTCTGGGACAGGCATTGCATAAACCAGTTTGACCCAAATCAGTTAAGTCTGATACTACATTCAACCAGGTTTATCTCAAACTGGTTCTGACCATTTTGAAACTGGTTTATGTGCACTGAACTTATGTTCTATTACAGGTTTAAACCCATTTCTGATCGCTTAAACTGGGTTATGTGTAATGTCTGTCCCTAGCCTTGGAGAAAAAGGAGAATGAAAACTATTTACCTTGGTGTTTGATGTGTTGGATGGAGGCATGCACCAGAATTGCAAATTCAGGGTACACAAAGCCACTCCCCAGCGGGTTGACTACTAGTGATCAATGCAGATTGCACTGATAGACATTCTGCTGCTTTACAGTTTGAATTGAAAGTGCTCCTTACTGACTGCCAACATTTCAGTGTTCCAGGTATAAAAATACCTGCCTTTGCAAACATCACAACCATGGAACACCACACCCTGGCACAGTGCGGTGTAGGGCTGAGCTGTCTTTATTTGCATATCATTCTATATTTGCATTAAAATCCACAGACTTGGGGGGGGAACCTCACAACAACACAGCTATAGATTTGTCTACTTTTCACATTCCAGAACCTTTCTTTTTATTTGCAGGGTGACATTTTAATGAGGTTTCATTGTATAAAACACAGGCTGATTTAACCAACTCCATGCACATTCCCTTCTCCAAACCACTCCTGAAATGAATTGCTATTCAGGAAAGAGATCATTTATGAGAATTTGATATGAATGAAAGACAGGGAAGGAGGGGAAAGTCATTCAGCTGCTAGCTTTTGGCTTGTTTCCCTGTTGTTCTGTCCAGACAATAACGCTGTGTCATTCAACTCCAGGCAAACTGTCTTCAAAAGCCTGGAGGTAATGTGTTGTTTGTTTGTTTGCATTCAGAGTCACAGAGAGGGCAGCGTAAAATAGCTACCAGCCGATTGCATTTCAGCAAAATGGAAGCCTCACAGGCTCTTCATTCAGTACAGTATAGCTCAAGAGGATATCCTGTCAGTGATAACGAGGGAAATAAAGTCACTTCCTCAACAGCTGTTTTAATCAGGTAGAGAAAAAAAAAAAAAGGAAGTCTTTAACTTCCTCATGGTTACTCTGCCCGCCACCCCCTCACTAATAAATGCAGAGCACATCGCTGAACCTGGTTTTCCCTTTTTAATTTTTAATGAAGGGCACTTGTGTTAACAATGTGTCACTGGGCACAGTATATGGGAAGTACAGCATAGAAGCTGTGCGCAGCCTCCCAATCAAGGATGCAGGTTGTGTAGCGATGGTAATGAGCCTAAAGAAATGTACAATAATGTTACAAATTCTTAAGTAACAAATATGTGGTGAATGAAAGAGCTGTTTATTGTGAAACAGATTCTGTCTCCACCCCATGTAAAGGGGAAACAGAACTGTCATGGGGTACCCCCAGAAACTGGCTGCACAGACAGCTGGCAGCTTGGAAAGTTTGGTGCTGGCTTGCAGAATACCCCAGAGATCTACCAGCCAGAGCAGAGTGACGGTGTGGAGATTTCTTCCCTTCCCTTCCTTTCCAGAAAAGAGTAGTGTGGTAAATTCTGCCGGAAACTAAAAAGGTTTGGGCTTTGTATTAATAGAAGTGAAACAGGATTCTATAGAAATTACTTCTAAAAAATCTATAGGGTTTTATAGAGGATGAGTTCCCTTCTATAGAATTCTGTAGTGTGGATGGTATTTTCTATTAAGTTGTATAGGATGGCTTTAAAACAAAATTCTGCAGAAGAGTTGCTATTCTCTGTTTAATTGTACAGGACATTTCATTAAGCATGACCTGTACAGAACAGTCTAGGCCTGTGTGTTTTTACTGTGAAGAGTGCTTCTCAAACGGACAGCAAACAGTTCTAGCCATATCTGTGCTAAAAAACTCAATATAGCCCTTATTTTAAAACGATCAATTTTAAATTAAAAACCCAGTTACAAGTATAGTAAACATGCAGAGAAGGAGATGCAGTTTCTGAACATTCAACATATAGTTAGGGTTCCCTTGGCATTAAAAATAGTTTTCAACAGTGGGTCCCCTCTGCACTGCCCCCCCCCAGCACCTTCGTTGTTTCAATTCATAAAAAGACCATGTGTTTATTTAAAACAGGTTTGAAACTTAAACAAATAGTGACAGGCTGTTCAAACAAGCTTCGGAAATAGGCCTAATCAGGATGTTTGAGAAAGCAAAAGCAAGAAAAAGAAAAAAAAAGCAGCACCCATAAAGAGCTACTTGTAACAGAGTGCAGACACCATTAGGTTGGGTTCATGTTATTGTTGTAATAGTCTCAATATGAACAAGTAAGTCATGCTGTGTGTTTCTGCTGACATTCCTCTTCTGGAATCAAATCACTCACTCTACTTTATACACTGCTCTGCGCTGTCCTTTCACCACTTCTGATGAAGTGAGCTCAACTTCGTGAAAGCTTATGCTCTATATGGGCATGTCTACATGTGCATTTAAGCATGCCTAAATTTAATGCGCATTAACTTAATGCACACTAAGCAGCTTTAGGCAGGCCTCTACATGTGCAGGCATTAAAGCGCATTAATGGTGTGTGTGGACTAACTTGGGATTTAAGTTAGTCACAAGTCAGTCCACACACACAGCGTTAGTGTGCTGTAATGCGTCTACACATGGGTTAATGCGCGTTAACTATTTGCGCCTAAATTTGATCCCTGCTTTTGCAGGGATCACATTTAGGCACAGTTAGCCCAAAATCACCATTTTTAAAGCACATTAAGGGCACATGCATGTAGACATGCGCCGTAATGCACCTTAAATTTAGGCTAATATGCCTTAAAGTGTCTCATGTAGACACACCCAAAATATCTTATACTTAGTAAATCTGTAAGGTGCATATCTATCTACCCTGCCTTCTGCCTCACTTCAGGCTAACATGGGTAACTATCTCTCTCCATTCCTCTTCTTCAGCCACAAATTATGCCATGCTTTTTCATAGTATTAAGATGATAGCACCACAAGCTGTTTTGTGGTAGTAGAAACAATCTCTGTAATATATTGGACGAAGCATTCCTAAATTGTGAACGGGAGGAACAAGTCTGTTTGATACTGATATAGGTCATGTTTCTGCTGCCACTAATGCATAAGAGTCAGATCACATCCATAGGAAAACATCATCAAAGCTTTACATTAAAAGGTTTTGTGCCAATTGTTTCTCTCTCTAGTTTTCCCCATAGTTCTGTTGTTGTGTCCTGAACTCTTTCCTGGCTCTGTTTTATAAGGCCTGATCTTGAACTCTCCAAAGAAAAAATCTCCTGGCTGAAGTCTATACACAGCCTATGGTATACACTGTGTTACTTCACGGGCCTATGGAAAAAACAGAAGCAGCTTTTTTGGGGAAAAAAATAACAAATGTGTTTTACCTTCTGCCTACCCCAAAGCCCTCAGTAACAACAAAGCAAAATGTAGGGCTAATGTGTTCAAACTAAGGTACCAAATTTCTTCAATGGCCACAGCTTTGACTGAAAAAATCAAACCACTTTTTGAAGCTCTCATATATAGGTTTCAACACACAACTTCAGAAACCCAAATTTGAAAATATTAGACGAAAGGAATAAATATTGAAAAATAATATAGGGAGAATGCATTTGCAGATAACCACTCTACAAGCCGAACATTTCAGACTTTATTCAAGCAAACTACACACTGAAATCAATGCGACTTCTGTCTTTGTCTCAGCTGCTGGATTTGGTTCAATATATCTTATTGTAAAGAAAAATTGTGGAAGTAAAATAATATTTTCTACATTGAAATACTTCAGCAGCTTCCATGGAACAGGAGCTTGAACAGGAAGATGCAAACACCTCACATGCCCTCTTGTGGCAAAGGAAAGCCTTTCAGTTCTGACTGACAGTAGCCATCAGCGAGAGGATATTGAACAAGGACAAGTGCAAAATCCTGTACTTTGGATGGAATAATTGTACGCACAAATGTAGACTCAGGAATGAGAGACCAGGCTGCATTACTCCAGAGAGGGACCTGGGGGTTACAATGGACCATAAGCTGAATATGAGCCAACAGTGTGCCCTTGTTGCCAAAAAAGCCAATAGCATCCTAGGTTGTATTGACAGGAGTGTCACTTGCAAATCAAAGGGAGTGAATTTTCCACTCTATTTAGCACTGGTGAGGCCTCATTTGGAGTGCTGTGTCCAGTTTTGGGCCCCACACTTCAAGAAGGCTGTGGGCAGTTTGGAGAGACAAAACTCAGGGCAGGGGCCTGGGAGACAAAACTTATGAGGAAGGGCTGACAGAATTAGGGTTATTTAACCTGGAGAAGAGAAGACTCATGGGGGATTTGATAAAAGTCTTCAAATACCTGAAGGATGACTATATAAAGAATGGAGATGGTTTTTTTCTGTGACTGTAGGGAATAGGACTAGGAACAATGGCAGCAAACTGCAGCAGAGTAAATTTAGGGTGGAGATCAGGAGGAACTTTCTGACTACAAGGGTGGTCAGGCATTGGAACAGGCTACCTAAAGAAGCTGTGGAATCTCCATCCTTGAAAACTTTCTAAAGTACATTAGACAGACACTTGGCTGGGATGGTTTAGTCAGGGATGATCCTACCTTGAGCAGGAGGCTGGACTAGGTGTCTCTATGAGGTCTCTTCCAGCCCTATTTTCCTATTACCCTAAATGATATCTGGTGAAAAAGATATCAAAGCCTGTAACATCGATCTCTGTCATGAAATGCGCAGCATAATTGAAAGCTTTACTGTAATTGCATGCAGTCTACGCTGTAGGTCCTTTCCCCTTCTATTGTTCTAATTCATGACCTAACACTTATTTTCAGGAGGCTGTTTGCCAGACCTTAGCTGCTGTTTGTAGTATTGCAACAGCAACAGGACTTTATTTGTGCCACACATCATGTGAAAAGATGGTCTTAAAACTACAATTTTGTTTTGTCCCCTGGAGTTGGTGCCAAATTATCTGCATGTATGTCAGGACTCCATCTTGAAGGTTTCTTTTGCTGCTCTGAGTGTCTGTGAAATGGGTGTTTTTCATTGGTCAGTCTGGTTTACAGAGGAAATAATTTTGTCATCTCCATAACATACTGCTACAATTCTGACTTGTGTTTTCCTCCCAATGCAGGACGCCTTCGTGGAATTGTATGGTAACAACATGAGACCTTTGATCGACTTCTCCTGGATCTCCTGGAAAACTATCTTAAGTCTGGTTCTGGTGGGAGCCTGCATCACTCTTGGCGCTTATCTAGGACATAAGTGAAGTTGACCGGTTCATCATGGATTACAAAAGTCTTACAAACAGTAAAATAATACGACTTTTGTTTTCTGTGGCACAATGCTATTTTATGAGAAGAATAACTTCCTGGCTAATTATTAAATCAGCTATTACTGCCAAAGGGAATATCATTTATTTTTACATTGCAGGAAAATATTTATTAAAGATATTTACATTTAACCTGCTATTTTCATAAGCCCTACAAGTTATATCCAAGTAGCACATGATGATGTTATGTATTTTAATTAGCCCTAAAGACTTAGCTTTTTTTTTTTTTTAATTCAAGCACCTGAATGGATTATTTTCTTTGAAGAATATATATACTGACAAAGACCTACCTGCTCACACTTGGAGAGGCAGTTTCTTGAGCTGCTGAAAGCTGTGTAATGGTGTTGGTTTTGCTTACATTCTCTTGTATGGTGGAGGGCAGTCCTAAAAAGCCCAGAGTGAATGGATGTAGAATTATTTCCTGCTGCCATGGACTGACATTAGTATCTGGTTCAGTATGGTACATACTTGGAGTCAAAGTGGCAACTTCTTGAAGGATGTTGTCCATAGGATAATTCTCTACAGGACAACAGCATGAAGTTTGATTGCACGAAAATGTGTTTTAACCTACAAATTTTGCCATCTTGCCATAATCACCACACTATCATCTGATACCTTAAAAGAAGGATATGTCAACTTAACATCTCTTTATAGAAGCATGAAATTAAATCCTTTGGACTCAAAGGAAGTTACTGTTTTAATGATTTCCTGAGCAGTAACATGTCTTTGCAGCTACCCATACAGAAACATCAGGAGACCATAAGTGCCTGCTTTTACAGAGCAGAGCTGGAGTCCGAAGTTCCTGACCTGCATCCTATTTTCATGGGCTCATCTCTGTAACCAGTCCCATTTACTGAGCTTCTCAAGTCTTTGAAGCCAATTAAGTTTAGTCTTGAAGTCCCTGGAGGTTGAAAAAGATTTAAAATCTTATTTGGCAAGAAATAGATGTCATCTGAGTTACAGATTAGCTCCAACTAGCCATGTTTATCAAACTGGACACCAAAATCAAGTTAATTTTCATAACAAACAAACAAACAAAACAAGCATTATTCTTACCTCCCCACCTAAAGTTATGCCATGCTAATAATTTCATAGGACTGTCTACACAAAAGCAGAGAATGAAGAACATTTCCAGATCCTCAGTACAGACAAAGGCTCACTGACAACCAAATTCCTTAGGTGCCTATTGTCATTTCAAGAGAAAATAGGGTGGGGAAAAGAGGGTCTGAATTCTCTCTCCATGCCATAAATACAATTTAAATAAGATTAATGCAGTATGCTTCTTATACAGCTTTATGGCGGCATGAATTCCAGAACTAAACAACTGAGACCTGTCAACAGAGTTTAAACTATGGCTTTTACAAGCTTTTGGAAGGATCAAAAGTTCAAACAATAAATAAATAAAATCAGAAGTAGGAATCATGGACTGTTTGGATTTATGTGAATGTCCACTTTAAAACCTTCAAGTCAAGTATTTTCTTTTTTATTTTTAGCTGTTGATCTTTCAGAACATGAGATCTGTCAATATCTGTACATCCAGGAAGGGAAGAAAATTAAAAAGTTCTGCATCAAAGAACTTTTAACAATTTACAAGTACTTTAAGAGGGGAAAAAGAATGAAAAAACTGTGTGAAAAAAAACAGAATGAAACAGAGTGGAAAAACTCGACATTTCAATGGAATAACTTTGTGGCATTATATGCAAAATAGCTCTAGTAACTTGGGAATGTAATATGTTCATTGTTAAGGCTATAGTTGATGTCATGTCTTCAAAGCTGCTTTTTTGTTTAGATTTGTGCATCTCAGCATTTTTATTGCTATTTAGTCATGGCACCTACACTTTTTATGGGCAAAGATGGAATGAGCTTTAGTTTTCATATTTGAAACATTTTAATTTATAGAAACATTTAATGAAGTTCATGTTTCTATAGAAAATGAGATCTAAACTTTGCCGAGTTAAAAATAGAACTGCCTGAAATATTATTTAATAGAGCTCCTGTCAAAACTAGATGCATTTGTGCAGGATACTTATGAAAATATTTAAAATAATAGGGAACCACTTGTGTATTGAGTGTGGGCTTTGTTTTTTCTGCTATCAAGTTTAAGTTATATAAAGCCAGTTGCAAAGCTGAACTAGAATTGTCTGGCACTGTGCTAACATTTGAGTCTTCATTTCACAATCCAGCCTTCATTTCAATTTGAGCCCATAACCCCTGTCAAAGTTAATGGCTTATTTGACCTCAAACTTTTTCAATATTGAATTGTTTATTTTGTTAAAGGTTTACAGTGTCAAAAATATAAAAAGAGTAACTATAAGTTCCTGTGCTGCTATAGTACCCAGATAATTTGAATGGGGTTTATTTTGTAATACTCTCTATTAGCAAGATTTTTAAGCTGCTTTAGAAATAATATGAAGTAGACACATTTCTGACATTTACGTAAATACTGCCGATTTGTGTTCTATCGCGTCTATTCACTGGAGTGCCCAGTGTACTAGTTAATAGCAAGCAGAAAAATAAAGTTAAGATGACTGAATGGTTTTATTCTTTTAAACAAATAATAAAGCTTTCCCACGCTGACTGCAGAATTGTACAGTATTGTGGCTGCATTAGCTATAATGATAGTTGATGATGCATTTATATTAATAAACATATTAGAAACATTGAATGTATATAATAGCTTGAACTCATTTAAAATTTCCCCCTCCCAACCCCATTTATTTTACAATGATTCCAGCTTTTCCACTTTCTTTGTTACAAAATAAAACCAGACATTTTTCCACAAAAATGCAGGGCCTTCAAGATATTCATTTCAGTTAAACCCCCCTTTTCCCCTCGATGGATCAAACTGAGTGGTGAAGCCATAAACAGAAGCAAAAATGTCAAATAGATGCAATTCTAAAGTTGTTTGGCAGGGATGACGGGGGTTACAAAAGAAGTTAAATAGTGAAGAGAGATGATAGATCATTGAAACAGCACCGTGATTAAAGATAGTAATATATAAGGGATTTGACCCCCCCATTCCTCTAGATAAGGAGAATGACATGAAGACAAGCAAAGCAAGAGATTACAAGAAGCCCAGAATTTACTCTTCACTGAAAATCTGTTACTTCCAACAGCAGTCATCTGCAAGGCAGAAGATTTTTAATGATTTGGGTAGAAACATAAGTGTCACATTTGATGCTCCTACGACACATTTATTTCCTGTTCCGTTTATTTTAAAAAATAAAATAAAAACAGGAATTGTAATTTTTTTTTTTTTTTAAAGAAAGGAAAACATCAGAAGATCATCTGAATTATCGAGTTAAATCTACAGCTCAACGCGAACAGGAAACAGTAGCCCCAAACTGGTTATTAAAGAGCCAGATCGGATGGAAAGGACATTTCTCAAAATAGTTTGGGTGTCTGACTCAACATGGAACAACGTGTCTTCTGTAGTAACTGAAGTTGCTGGATTGGGGAGTGGAAGTCAGGCGAGCATTATTCGTTCGAAAATCCTGCATCATATCTGATGCAGCAGCTTAGCTAAGACGCTCTGAGGAGTAACTTTCAGCCATAACCATCTACTCACCTGTATATCATTAGTGCATAATTGTAACCATTATTTTAATAGTTTGCTTGTTTTCTGTTGTGAACTGTGACACTGCAGCCTTCAGAGCTGTCGTAAAGGTAACAGAGAATAACTATTAAATAATTCCTTTGGGAACAAAATGCTTTGTGTGAAGGTCAGTTTGGGGTGCTGTAACTTGAAAATTACAGACTCAAGACTTGTAACTCTTTGCACACATGTGCGTTTACACATACCATTTCTGTGGGAGTTAAGTATGCTTAAGGATTGTATCAAAAAAGATAAAATTCTCTGTGGACCTAGTGGCCCACTGGGTTAAGTGTGGTTAAGGTACATCATTTTCTGTAGCCAACAGCACATAAGGGGGTGATATGGTCAGCAACACATCTGGCCACCTTTGAATCCCCAGACTCATTTACAGCTGGGCTGATTTGTGCCTTTGGCATGCGTCCAGATGGAGCTGTGATAAGAAATTCTGTGACCACAGACCCAGTAGACAGGGACAGCCCTAGCGGGTGTGGGTCTTGGGACAAATCAGCCTGTGTGGGGCCCCCTGAACACTGTGTAGGGCCCATGGGACCACCGCAAAGGCAGGGTAGGGGCTGGGGTCTCCCCCACAGTATGGGGCAGAGCCCTGCAGGAGAGGCTGTGGTTGCTTCGCCTGGCTCTGTGGGGTGCAGGGCACTCGCCCCGATTAGCCGTACCGGAGGCATGGCCCTGCCTGTAGGACTGTCGGATTTGGCCTTAAAGCATGACATTGTGTTTGGCTGTGCATCTACATAAATTCTACAGGCCTACTGATAAAAAGCATGGTAAAATATAGGGCCTCATTTACTAAATTATTTTATTTTATGAAGTAGCAAAACGGATCACATTATAAATTAACAACTCTCAATTCTGTATACAAAATGTTCAACATGTTTTGCTGTATAGGGGTATAAAAATTCTCTGCTACCAGTAAAGTTCAGGTGTGTGTTATATTCCTCTCTCAGACAAAACGAAGCAAAAAGGAAGGAAGGAAGGAAGCTTCATCCTAGAATAAAATTGTTTCCACCAGGTTATAGAGTATTAAAAATACCACAAAAATTAAACTATATTTTTATAATTTAAATAGCATATTTTTCTTTTCCTTCTGAATATTTGAATTCTAATTATCACCAGCATTGTTGTACATAAACAGGTATACTTTATCCATTATCTTGGATGATGTATGTAAGTAGTTTGCCATTTTATTATTGAATATAATTTCATTGTTCAGTGTCTTCAAAATGTTATAAAAACATGCTGCCATTCAACGTTACATGTCTGTCTAGTTAATATTGTGAAGAAATAATAAAGCACACTGTGAGTTATTTCTTATGTATTTTTTAAGGATTTGATGGTAAACATTTTAATTTTCTCTAATCCCAAAAATATTGTGCATATATTAAGCAATATAGAATATAAAGTTTACCATATGATAGTTCTACTCATGCAGCCCTCCCTACAGCGAGTTCTGTGAAACCATTGCTAACCCATTCCATTTTAAAACAACGCTGACAATATATTTGATGATGGTCTTAAAGCTGCATGAGCACCTCAACTTTCATTATAAGAAGGAGTTCCTAGCCTTCATGGTAGCATAGAATGGCTTCAGAACTTGAACCTTCAGGTCCCACAAGCCAGAAGACAAAAAATTGAAGTCCAAGGGTAATATGATTAATAAAGATTTGGGGAACCCAATTTCATGATTTTTTGAATACTGACATTGGCAAAACTAGGGTGGATACCGATATTCACACCAAGCTCCTGCTATATTAGCAAAGCTCCCTGAAGGCACAGTTGTCCACCAGAGAGTTCGTTGCAATATTGGGGTTTGTGCATTTGCAAAACTAGTTCTTAAGTGAGATTACTCAAACTCAGCAAGTAGGTGAATCCATGTTTCATATTTTGGCGCCATCCTTTACTTCTCTGCCTACTGCAGCTGCACTGAGATTGCTAACTGCTGCTTGAGCTACTTTATCCCCCTAGTACAAAAGGAAAGGATATTAGCAAGTTTTAACAAGGCAAGGGAGCAGAAAGCACATGATTTTATTCTTCTTACAGGTTTCTTGCTATTACTATTAGCCTCCAGCTCGTATTTAGATACTGCACAGCTTAAAGGATACAGTTTGTTGGCCTTCAGTTTGCACTTGTTTCCTGTTACCACACCCATGAGATGCACCTAAGCATTTACGCAGCTTCTCAGGCAGGTTTTGCAGCCTATATTCAGCTGTGCAGACTCCTGTGACTCCTAATTGAAAGCTATAGTTCAGGAAGTGTGTTCCTGCAAGTTCCTTTGAGTGCAGTTCAGATATACTACCCTCCAGAGAGCAAGAAGCATCGGCCAGAACATATAGGCAGGTAAGTCACAGAAACAGCAGCACAGAACTAGCTCCTGTATTGGAGGAAACAGAATTGCAAGACAGGGAGCAATACCAATAGTGGTTTCTGCAGATCTCTCACAATCCGAGAGTCACCACAGCTTTTGCATTTGCTCCACTCAAAGGTAGGAGACAAAGGTTAGAGGAGGCCTCAAAGGTATCTCAGTTCTAGTATACTTTTAATATGGGAAGAGATTATTGTGGAAATTTCTCATTCAAGAGGGGAAAAAAGATGAAGGAGAAGTAGGAATTTGACTTAAGGCTTGCCAAGTTTTAGACCTGGTAACAAAACTGGGTTTTGACTGCCTGATCAACTTGATGATGCAACAGTAAGATTTGCCTAAAGAAAAACCTCCTAGAGCTACAGCTTCAAAACTGGTCTTTCTCCCTGCCCTAAAGTTGCCCATGAGTACGTAGGATTCAGCAGCTCCTCACAAAAAGGATCTGTTTCACCAGGAGTACAGCAGATGCTTCTTTCCCTCCATCCATTTTCCCCCCTATACCTTCTTAACCTATTCAGTACCCACAGTTATAATTCTGAAGAGTAAATCCTCTCTCTTCCCTTATCTTGGAAATCAATCAAGAGGAAGACTACAAATTTTACAGGGATGAAATTTACTCCTATGCAAGGGCCAAAATCAGCGACGGGTGCCACTAAAGGACATAAGCAGTAAACATAAGTGGCAGATAAAACTGGTGTTGGCCTTCTGCATAGCAGAGAGTGTCACCCTTCCCTGTCAGCAAGTGCATGCTCGCTGCTTATCAGACAGACCAAGGACTGGGAGAAACTGGGAGGTAGACCGTACAGAAAGATGATCTGTCCATCTGGGCAAGCAACAGAAATCAGCTCTTGAAACTTCAGATACCAGTGAGCAGACTGATACACTTGGAAAGGGAAGTCAGGATTAAAAAGCGACAAAATACCCTAAACATTCAAGCTCAGTAGAACTAGTCAGTTCACAGCTTACTATTAAAACAACTTATTTCAGACATTGCAAAGGAAGCAAAAGGTTGTCCCCCTCTTATATTAACTAAAATGTAAAAACTAAGCTGTTCCCACTTCTGGGAATGCTCACGGATCCACTCGGTTGTCAACACTGACAGATCACACACAAAGAATTAAAAGGCTGACCAATGTCTCGACATAAGAGCGCTCATTGTCTTCCATTGGGGGTCAGTCTTTCGAGGTGCCGAGAGAAAACACCCTACAAGAGTCCTTGGTGCCCTTCAGGAAAAGCCATGTTCTCATACGAATTTGGCACTGACCTTGAGAATCTCAGATGAAAACTGATACAACTTATCAGGCAGGAAAGAGCTGGCAAAAATTTAATGTGATACATTGAAAATTTTATGACATTTGGAGAGTAAGCTGTATATCCCACAAGGGAATAGGAGTGATCCTCCCTTTGAGAAACCATCATGGATCACTGCTCTTGTACATCACACCTCCCTATATGAACATAATATTCCCACTGCATTATCACTAGGAAAACATAGTATTGAACAACTTTGTAAAAAGTTGTAGGGTTTTGTGTTTTGTTTTTTTTCACCTGTTCAGTCTTTGGCTACACCCTATTAAACTTTTAATCCCACAGCCAGACAATCCAGCATGAACATCTAATAATGCAAAACCTTCCACACAACCTGAACAACATTTTTCGCAGCCCCGCTTGTAGAACATACGCAGACTGGCATCGGTGGCATACTGGCAGGCCGTGGAGAAGAGCATGTACTCGCTACAATGAAAACACAGAGAGACTTTGCACTGAGCACTTTGAACATAGATGAATCCCATAGTCCTTTGTGTGCCTCTAGGTCGCAGCCTGGCTAGCAGTCTGAGCTGTCTAATTTCACCACACAGATGGTGTGGCCCCAGCTCTGGCCCGGCCTGGAAGGAATTGCTGACGGCACTACCGTGTCCTCATATCATTATGCTTTTAGCCAGGACTGGCAGAAAACCAAGGTGCTCTCTCATGAGACTGTAAATTAATGTTGCTGAGGGAAATTGGCTAGAAGTTTGCGTGGTTCAGGGTTTGCTCACCATCTGGAGTCTAACTTTGAATTCCCTCTACTCCCAAGGATAAAGCAGGTGAGGTGTCTGCTTGGTCCCTTCTCTACACCCTCTTCTCATTAGTAATTTCCTTTTGTCCAATCTTTTAAAAATCTCTGATCTCACTACAGGCTTTTTTTTTTTTTGGTCCTTTAAATGCTTCAAGTTTTCTGCCCTCACAAAACCAGCTGTTATTTCTTGAAAGGAGCATGTATGCTTTGCAAACGTTTCTCCCATTATGTCATTGAATTGCTGTTAACAAAATAGTTTCTCTGACAAGTGGCTCTAAGAAATACTGCTACAATTTACACTTCAAAAGAACAAGTGATCCATAGGAAGAGATTCAAATTCTGGTATCTTTATCTCCTCCTCACCCCTGAAAAAAATATCTTCCACATTTCTACACCAAGCCTATCTACTCTTCATTGCTTAAAATTGCGTGTTATGTTTTTAACCTCGCCAATTTAAACCAATCTTTAACTATAAATAGGCAGCCCAAGTACCAATTATATCTGAGTCACAATTCTGAGTTGAGGTCTCAAGGCAGGGAAAATAAGAAAGACTGGCTAATAAACCGCAAAGGAAAATTAGGAAATTTGTTCAAGAAACTAAAATTGTGTGGGCCATCGCAGAGAAGATTTGGAAAGTATTTGTAATTCCAAAAAATCTGTTTTTGCTTTTTAAAACATATTGCAAACTTTGCAGCTTAAATATCTACCTACAGGTTTTCAACAGCAAGAGAAAACAGTGCGTCTCGACTTAACTGCTTCTCCTTAACCAGAATTAACCATTGCTGAGCTGCTCTCTAGAACGGGGCCGTCCAACGTGTAAGCGGCTGAGGGCTGAACGCCCCCCCCCCACCCCACTGCACAGATGCCCCCCTCACCTCTGCACGCCCCTCACCACTGCATTACACCCATACAAGCCCTGCCCCCTTCACTGCTGCACCACCTGCCTCTGGCCACCCCGCTTCCCCCACAAGCTGGTGTGTGCCCAGGCTCACCCTCCAGTGAAAGCTGGAGGAGGGAGAGGGAGCCTAAAGACTTTGGCTGCTCTTGCAGCCGCAGCAAAGTGTGCATGTGTGTGGAGGGGGGGTGACAGCTGGGTAGGAGTAATCCCCTTAGAGATCACATGTGGCCCATAGGCTGCCAGCTGGACAGCCCTGTTCTCAAATCACCCTCCTGATAACAACATAGCACAATCCTTTTCTCCTTATTTTCAAAAGTGCCTTGCCCCCATGGGACTAGAACTAAATACCATAAGAAATATATGTAAAGTAGGGGAAAGGAGCATGTATGATGTGTATACCATGAAGGGAAAGGGGACTGGGAAAGGGGGTTGCTATACACAAACTTACCTAGATACTTACCTAGGTGCTGTTTTCTTGCCTGCTTGGTTCCAAGGTGATATTCCACCTCGTGCTTTCCTAAATATTTATTGAACTGCTCTGTTTAAAATCTCATGGACAACAGTAGAGGGGGTTGGGGGGAAGGAAAGGGAAAGAAGTTAAGATGTTGTAGTCTTAATTCCCTTTAAACATTGAATGGTTTCTTAAGGTGATGGTTTCATAAGACCCTAAACAGTCTGGGCCCCACATACCCAGAGGGAGATGCCCCATCTTCATTCCTAAGGTCAGCCAAAAGCAACCTCGGGCAAGTACCAGAAGTGTGCCAAGTCTGCCCAGCAAAAACCCCTGGGAGGTGGTTCCCAGTAGTCACCCCCAGGTTTGGGGCTCCCTCCCCTGCAAGGCCTACCAAAGCCTAAGTTTGAGCGTCTTCCAGAAGTGCTAGAAAACCTTCTTATTTGGGTAGGGATTTAGCAAGCAGAGTTAAGTTGAAATATCATTTAGGGAAGTTTGTTTTAAATCTTATTTTAATATTCGACCTGCTTTTGTTAGGTATTTTCCTATTCTTATTTCTTTACTACTGCCTAAAATGGTGCCTCAAACCAAATACTTCATAGACTGGCTCAAGGGTTTTCCATCTGCATAATGCCAGCACTAATCATGAACTCAGTATCACCTTAAACGGTCAGCCTCTCCAATTCAAACCCACCCAGTTTATCTTGGAGGCTCCCCTGACCAGTCTTTAACATATAAACAGGGCCATACCAGATTCACAGCAGAAGTGGGCTGCCCTGCGACTCCATTCATCTTGAAGTTTCCCCCACACACTCCCCTGCCACTGGTTGGTGGAGGGGCCCCCACTTGCAGCTCACTCCTGATCAGCAGGGAAGTGAAACACCATGGTTTTAAACTTGGCACCATTTTTGTTTCCCTGCTGAGCAGCAGCAAGCAACAGAGCCACCGGGGCCCCTCAACTAGTCAGCAGTGGGGAGGCAAAAATGGCTCCAAGTTTTAAACCATGGTTTTTGCTTCCTTGCCAATCAGGAGCAAGCTGCAAGCAGGGCCCCTCAACCAGTCAGCAGTGGGGGGATGCACGGGGGAACCTGCATGATTAAAGGAGCTACAGCGCTGCCCACTTCTGCCATGAGTCCAGTAGGGCCATACTTATAAATTACATCTCCAGAAAACTGCTTTAAAAATCAAAACAAGGAATAACCTATTTGGCACCAAACTTTCAGGCTCCACTTGGGATGCCAATGACTCCACACTACGTTCCTCTACCCTCACGCTGTGTTATTCAGCTGCAGCATACTGTGACCCTCTACTGGCTCGTTCATCGCGCAGCAAACTAGTGCAGACCCAACTGCATGCTGCGATGCATCTTGTGTCAAACACACTGCACCCCACTCCGCTCCAAGGGTTACCAGTCCTCAGTAACATTGCTCCTCCGCATCTCCACCGCACAACTGCTGAAGTAAATTTACTAACCAGACTCCATGATAATCCTACACTGTCAGTGCATTGGGACGTATTCCACCCACCAATAGCTTGGCTCCCCTCAAGATGTCTGGTACGGTTCACCCTTTCAAAACCCTCTGACTTTCCCTTACTCACTCAATGGCACAAAGAATGGTCAGCACAAGCACCAATCAATCACCACATCATCTCTGACCCTACGGTCAGTCAACCAGGATCTAACTGGCCTTGCCATTATTGGGCACTTCTCAACTGTTTTTGGACTGGACATGGTCACTGTGCCTTAGACCTGTACCAATGGGGCCTTTGCAATGACAACAAATGCCCTTGTGGACAAATTCAAACCATGTCCCACATCATTGACTTGTGTCCACTTACGATGCTACCTGGTGGCCTTCAAGCTCTTCACACTGGTGATGACATCACCTTATGATGGCTGAAACAATATGCTGATACCTCATACACTAAATAAATACATTTCTTTATTCTTACTGTCAGCCACCTTGACTCTTGGTTTGGGAAGAGGAGAATTAACAGAAATAGCACTTTTGGGGAACAGGAGCAGCCATAAAAACAAAGTTATCTAATATCTTATTTTAAACTTTACAGCAGTCCATTGCCAGGTCAGGTTTTTCCATTGCCATAGCTGGCTATTGCTCACATATCTATGATGCCAAAGTTTGCTTATAAAGACACATTCATGGCCAGGAGATGTATGACAGACTTCAATCAACCAATAGTTGCCAACATTGCTTCATTTCCGAGACTTGTGTGCTTACTGTGCGAGTTATTTCCCCTTTATAAACAAACAAAACTATTAGAAAGCAAGCATTTTTCTCCTGTCATCACTGCTTTCAATAACTGTGACCATTCATTCAAATGGGAGTAAAATAACTCACCATTTTTCTTAATCATCGGCGACTGAATCTGCTCCCAACAAACATAGTCCACAAGCTCAAAGCCACACTTGTTTTTATTTCCAGAAGACATTTTTTGTCTCATTGACTAAGCCAATTAAACAGCATGATTCACAAATTGGGACTGGGACAGACACACATTCATGACACAAATCCTGTCAAAACATAGCAAAAATAGACCAGAAAAAGCAAACACCACTGTACTGCCTATATAGATAGAGAGCATACATGCATAAAGAGAAAATAAATGTGAACTCTTTTAATAGATAAAGCATTTCCTATCTTTGTATATTTAGAAGGCACAGGATGGCAAATGCCAGTTATAAGAAATACATTCATGAGTGAGAAGAGGCCTCTGAATACATTTTCCCACCTGTAAAAATAAGTGTCAAAAGACCTCAGACAGCTTGTTTTTTTCCAGAAATGCTCAGCACCTTTGACAAAATGTCACTTTGCCTACGCAAGAGGTGAGCTCTTGGAAATCTGGAGGGAGAAAGAGTGCTGCATAGAGAGTGACAGATGTACCACTTTAATTTTTCCACCTAGGTCAATGCATTGATCACTTTCATGCTATGCTCACCTTTGCAATCAAGTGTCAAAGCCACTGTTAGGAAGAACCATAATCAATCTGTCATATGAACTCGCCTCTAAAATTCTTCAGTCAATGTCTGTTTCTATAATTTGACAGGCGCACACACAACATCTGACATCTCCATGTTAGTGACATTAGGAGAGGACCAAGAAGAATATGATGCAGGCATTACTTTTTGCCCCTTCTGTCTCCTCACATATGGGCTGGATCCCAAAAAGTACTGGACACCTTCAGCTCCTGTGAAACCCAATAGAAATTGTGGGTTTTCAGAAACATTGCCCAACTAAGTGCTTATTGTGCTACCAAGTCAAGCAGCAGTAGTTTTAATAATTCTCAGAGTATAGAAGGGCAACTGTTGGATGAAACAGCCTCTGAGATAGAGAGGTCCTTATGAAAAAAAATACCTTCATGTCTTATGGGTTCAAGTCCACCATGGGATATTCCCATACGCTTGCTCTACAAGCCTGTTCTGTAAAAAGTTTGAAGCGTCTGCAGATTTCACAAGCTAATTTTTCACAGTAAGTATTGTGGTTTTCCCATCTGAATTGGCTTTTGTACTCATACACAAGTAATTAACATCTACTATAAGAATATTTTACCATTGTTCATAACTCAGGAATGTGTTTTAAGTATAAATCAAATGAAAGCATCTTTTTTAAATAGTGTAACTGAAAAAAATATTTTAGTTGTGTATTAATACTGGAGCAATCTGCCTTTTGCAATATCGTGTACAGTTAGCCACTTCTATTATTTAAAAGTATGCCAATGGTAGCAATATTAGTGCATTAATTGAAAAATATTCTTTAGTTATTTATTTTCCTGCAGAAATATAGCATGGCTATCAATCATATGGCTTCAAGGGCTGGATCTGGCCCAAGGACAGATATTCAAGGCCCTGCTGTCCAGGACTGACACCCTCCCCCACCCCCAGCATGCTGGATCTAGCACCTGGTCCAGCCAGTCTGGGACTAAGCTGCATGCAGCAGCTTCTCTGGCTGGTGTCTGGTACAGGCATCATGTGGCACCCTCTCCAGTCAGTCTGGGGTGGGTGTCACATGTAGCACAGGTCCCAGACCAGCCAGAGGGGGGCACTGGATCTAGCATGTGGAAGGGGAGGACAGACTTTGTGCATGCCACGTGCCAGATCCAGCACCTGCTCCCACCAGTCCAGTACCCATGCTGCACGTGGCGTCCACCCCAGACCAGCTGGAGTGAGAGTCACATGCATCTCACTTCCTCATTCAGCCATGTGAGCAAATGAAAAAAAGTTGAAAACCAGTGATCTAGTCTGTAGTTCTTTAGCTTGTTAATGAGAATGTTGTGGGAGATGCTGTCAAAAGCCTTGCTAAAAGGTATATCACGTCCACTACTCTCCCCCTATCCACATGCTTGACCAACCTGATGACCATCTCTTCTAGGTGCTATACAGTAGACTTTATGATCTTTCCAGGTATCTAGGTGAGGCTGATTTGCCTGTAATCCTCCTTCTCTTTCATAAAGATTGGCACTATATTTGTGTTTTTCCAATAATCTGGGACATCCCCCAGCCTCCACAAGTTCTCAGAGAAGATAGCCAATGGCTCTGAAATTACCTTAAGTAATTTTGTACATAGGGCCCATCCTACCCCGGCCCTGCTGCCTTGAATGCATCTAACTTCTCTAAGTTGTACCTGATCTGGTCTTCTACTACTGTAGGCTGTTTGTCTCCTTCCCTTTCTTGGCTGACAACTGCACTCATCATCTGATAGCTGCCCCTATTTGTGAAGACTAAAATAAAATGAATTAAACACTTCAGCCTTCCCTGCATCATCCATAACTAGATTGCATTCCGTAAGGAGCCAATGGTTTCACTGGTCTTCCTCTACTTTGGACGTACTTGCAGAATCCCTTTGTATTGCCTTTCATGCCCCTTTCAAGCTGCACATTACATAATGTCTTGGACATCCTAATTTTCTCCTTGCATGTTCATTCAATGCTTTTATATCCTTCCCTAGTACTACAATAAGCCCCTGTGCCTCCCTTCAGCCTTCTCCTTTCTAAACTGAGGAGCCCTACTCTCTCCTGGTATGGCAACTGCTCCATATCACTGCTGTTTTTGATTGGTCTTCTCTCTGATTTTTCCAATTTGACTACATCCTTTTTCAGATGTGGAGACCAAAACTGCCCACAGTATGCAAGATATGGATGCCCCATGGATTCATATCATGGTGTGATGTTGTTCTCAGTTTTGTTTTCAATTCCTTTCTTGAGGATGCCCTACATTTTACTGACTTTTTTGGTTGCCACTACATATTGACTGTACAGTGACTATTAGGGAAGCTTTGCAGGAAACAGCAACAAAACAACCTAAGTTTCAAAAAAGGGAAGGAGGAATGTTGTTTAGTTTTTAAAACATTTTTCTAAGAGGCTCTGAAGCTACAGAAGAAACCTTGAGAAAAATTCAGAAACTTCCCAAAAGCAAAAATGCAACATTTTGATTAAAATATTCATTTTTCCTACAAAAAAGGTTTTGAAGTTTGGGCTAAAATGCAAAAACCTAATATACCTAATACAACCTTAACTGTGAGGCAATCACAGATTCCAGAATCACAGTCTCATCTAGGAAAGGATGTTGAGAGTTGTGGGGTTTAATTCAGATATAAAGTACAAACCAGCACCAAGCGTGTCAGAAAAGATAAGATTTCTCTTCTACAAAAATTCCCTGTAAAGATTCTGCTTTTGACAGCCACCGAGTCCCCAGTGTCATTTATAGGTGTAATGATTAGCAAGACAATTCCGAGTCAAAATGAGGGAAGGAACGACAGCGAGAGAAAATTTGAGCATGTTTTAGCCACCAGCAACTTAGTCTGAGATGGAAAGAGAGAGAACAGAACAGCTATTAACTTGAGACTAGCCTTCACTGAGACTGTTGTTACAAACTTCAAAGTACAGCTGCATTTAATGAGTTTGGGAAAAAACAGACATCGTACAAACTGAAGAAAGGAGGATTTTCATCCAATTAGCTGAGTTGGCCACCAGACTCCAATGAACCTAAACACTCTTCCAGCTTTTATGACTAGGTCTAATTATAAATCTAGTTCTCTTGTGTGCATGCTCCCCAACCAAATTGTTAAGAAATATTTGTCCTGTCAAAATTATGTGCTGTGCACACTGATTTGATTAGTACAGATAGCATATTTGCCAGAGGCAGGACTGGAAGCAACAAGACCCAACAAAAAGCCAAGCAGTCATTCTGCTGTCAAACATCCAAATGGTTTCTCTGGCAAAGTTTCTCCAAATCAGGTTTCTGTTGTTAAAAGGTTCAGATAGCAGCAAGATCTAAGGAACCAATACAGTGTCCATAAAGTTACAGCAGGAAAATGTAAGAGATCTTGATTTCCCTTTAACCCAAGCACTATTTACTGAGTTATCTTAGCCAAAGTGTGACTAGGATTCATGAGCTGTGCTCTTCAAAAGGGTATTTAAGAGTCAGGCATAAACTGATAAAAGTGGATTGTATTGCTGACATTTAAAGCAACTGAGGCATCTTCAACAGCACCCAGACAGTTGCCTAAACCAGGGGTGGCCAACCTGTGGCATAAGTGCCACAAATGTATGTGGCACATGGCAAATCAGGAAGGGGCCAGGCTGCATAGCAGCAGATAGGGCAGAAAGCAGAGCAGTAGATCAGGCAGAGGAAGGGGATTTCCAGGGCTAATTTGTGGCGTGCCTTCCAAAGGTTGGCAACCCCGACCTAAAGGGAAACCAGGAAAATTTTTACCCTGCCTTAACCCTAATGCTAAACTCAGTCCTTAACTTGCCTACATTAGACAAAGGGCAGTTGCAGTACGACTTAACAGCATTGTCCTGCCTCCATGGCTGAATGGGTTCATTCAGAGAGCTCCTGTGAGCACACCTCATCAAGTCAGACAACTTACAAGGGGCAAACCAACCCAACAAAACCTTATGTAAAGGATGAAGACATGACAGAGCATGTGCTTGTTTTGAGACAAATGCGTGCCCTGAGTGCATAGTAAAATGAGTCCAGTGGTGGAAACAAGTTCATACCCTGGAGTCTTATTTCATCTAGGAAGTGACATAAGTAACTTAGTTTGAATAGGGGCTTCTTACCACTACCGGCTAAATGCAATGATTTCTATTAGCTGAAGTCCCAGGTCCTCTCCTGGCTGATAAGCTGTGGTGGATGGTCATTACATTGGTAGAAAGAGCAGCCTGGTTTCCCTTTCTACAGAAGAAGGGGGTGCCGCTAAGCTCAGCGAGAGAAACCAGGGTAAAAATGCATTGAGAGCATGCAGGGAGTTTGAGACTGCACATGGGATGGCTGTAGACTGACAAAGAGAGCTGAAACATTATTCGAAATAGTAAGAAACAGAGGACAGAGGGATTGTGTATGGATCCATTCACCCTGCATAAAAGTATTTTTCTAAATAATATATTTACTTTATACGCCAACAAGCCCAGAATTATTTCAAGCAACAGATTGAAGAATTTAAAATACTCTCAAACTTCAGATGGCCGGGACCTACGCCTATCTGCAGGCTAATAAAGCAAACAAACAGATTTCTGGACATTGTATGCAGATCTCACAAATGTATACATTAGATTTAAAGCATCAAACAACGAATGAAAGCAATGGTGTCTGATTAAAAGAAAGAGCTATTCACAATGCCATCAGCTCTCCACAACCAGCTGAACGGCTGCATTGTGCTTGCGTGAAAAATTATCCAGCAGCTTTGTCCCAAATGGTAAAAAACAAATCAGTTTTGCTTAGTGAATGTGGGAGCCAAAGTTTCCCATTGTGAAGTTTACAATAGCAGCTCAAATCACTTTGACAGGGGTGGGGGGTAGGGGTGGCTCTGACCCACTTTTCTAGGTTGTGAAGCAGTTTGGCCATGGCCGGGTGAGAGAGACACCATTGTTTACAGCAGAGAGTCTCTCCACTAATTTTCCTTTCATGCTTGCCTGCCACCGCTTTGTTTAAATAATCCATGGCTGTTATCACAGCCTCAGGAATAAGATTCATGGGCTTAATGACCACTTGCCCATTTCTGACACCTGTTCGGCTGGCAGTGTCCTCAACAGCAAGGCTCATCCTGCAGTCCAAGAAGAAAATTTGCCTCAAGAGACATTCCTCTGCCTTTCCTCTTACCTTCATTTTGCAAGGGGAGGTTGTTTTTCCCTGGTTCTTTTGCTGAAGTTTCTCAGCTTCTGAGAAATTTAGTGAAGGGCAGACTCGCCGTTTCAGTTAAAACCAGGTTCTGAACATGCATTAAGTGAGAAAACATTTCATTTTTTGCAAGCATTATGAAAGGCATTCTTCCAGCTCTCACCATTAATCATGTTTCACTTCTGTTGTGAATAGACTGCATATTATTATGCATAAGGTTCATGCGTCTCTTCTCTGATGTCGATCCCCCTCACTAAACTGTCAGCTCCTGGCTGACTGTCAAGCGGCCGCAAAATATGACATTAGCTCTGCTTTTACTACTTCCTGAAAAGTTGTTCAAGTGCTCAAAAATGACAGAAACAAAAATCACCAGACCCCAAGATGAGAGACATAAAGACTTCTAAAAAGTAAAACTGACAGTTTAAGGGGGAAAAATATTAAAGGGAAAGGGAAAGAGCAACAAAGTTCATGTTGCAGGTTCAGCGCTCTAATAGTAAATAATAGAGCCAGTTAAAATGATACATTTTTCCTCCAATCTTTCAGAACATTTTCATTAGAATATTATTTTTATACAATGTGAAATGAAAAATGTTTGGTTGTTTTCCGTTTTCACCTCACGCAGCTCCTGGCACTGGAAAAAAAGACGACAACCATGAAAACAGTAAGTCCAACTTGTTTTTAAACCCAACTAATAGTGTTTGCTTAAAAAAATTAACATCCCCACCCTCCCTCCAACACCCACAAAAAAAAGTTTTATGCAACCTCTTTGTAGGACTTGAAACCTCATTTCTGTTGATCAAATTTTGCTTTAAAATAAAAATTGCCTGTCTAAAAAGTATTTCAGACTGTGAAATGGTGAGAGACAGACCAGTTGTTACAATGCTAATTTAGGACGGAGGAAACAGGTTCAGTTCTGTACTTTGCCACAAACTTGTGAACATCGCATGAGTTCTTGAGCGCCTTAGTCCCCACATGGGAAATATCACTTGTGTACCACACAGGGGCATTGTACACAGGGTTTGAATGACACTTTGACTCTTGGGGAAGGGCGGGGGGGGTCAAGACAATCTCGATCTTTGATTTCATTGATTAGCAAGTCCACCTAAGCGAAGGAGCAATGCGATCAGAGACCCTCCCAGGTTGTGATTTTCAAATCGTACAGAGGGGCTCTCGTCTCTTATGGGGGGGGCTCATCCCCCTCCCTCCTAGCTTCCCTGTAGTTTAAACCCTGATTGTACAGACTATGGTGATAGAGGCCATAACATTGTCCACAGCTGCTATACCCTAGACAGGTTGCCCTGGAGAACGATGGGCTGTATCTAATGAACGTGATGCTGGACAAAGCACAGGATTACCATGATCATTTCCAGGATATTCCAAACTGGTAGCAGGCTGATCCTCCTGTGACAAGTGGTACGGGGTCTTTAATGATCAAAGAAAGTGAGGACCTCGTTTTTATGTCTCCTCATCTGAAAGACGGCCGTTCGAGCAGCAGGGTGACTCCTAGCGCTGGGCAGTTGCTGGGCACAGCCTGGGAGGAGAGCCACCTCCTGAGCCAGCGCTACCACTTCTACAAGCACTTGACTTTTTCTGTAAAAGCCTGAGTGGGAACTGGCCTCAGCCCAGCCACTAACGGACTGCACAATTCACGCCCCGGTGGGGTACGGCTGTGTCGCTGGGAGGAAGCACCTCCATAGTTGTCCGACTGAGGTTGAAAATCTGTTTCCAAAGAGAAAAGGAGCCGCACTGAAAGTTCCCGTGTAACACAGCCTAGCATTTGAGCTTTCCAAATAAATCGCTGTGGATCCCCTTGGGTGCATCTGCCCCGTCCTACAAGGAAGGCTCCCATCCTTCTTAAAGCAGGGACCGAGCTAGGCGTGGGGGAGCAGGGACGCTTGGTTTGCGGGCAGCCTTCCTACGGCGATTCAGTCTCAGCATGTGCATGTGCTCGGGGATTGACGACAGCCTGGTCGTGTCAAGCAGCAGTTTATCACCAGGTATCTTGAGTGGAAGGAAGGCAAGCGCAAGGGAGGAAGGGGGACTCAGAGCTCAGAGAAAAGTGAAACAGATGATTAAGGGAAAAAAGATGGCAGATGAAACTAAAAATAGCCCTTTTGGCAGTTGTAAAGGAAATTCGTTTGACAGGGGGCTGTTTCTTTCATCGAGAGTGGTTTGTTGTGTAACAGATGATACTGGCACCAGCTCTCCTTATCTGTGCTGTCAGTTTAACTGACAAAAAGGATCTTGCTTTAGCATTGCAGGAGTTATAATGAGCTTTAAACATGTGTTTGTTTTCAAGGAGGCTTATTTCAAAGAACCGCCTCACGACTGAAGGGGCGAGAGAGCTCAGCACATGCTCTGTCAAAACAATTTATTCCACAAGTATTTCTTCAACTTCTGGATCTTTATCAAGTAGGCTAGAGGAGGTTAAACCTCCTGTTTTCTGTCCCCTCTGCCTCGGCCCACCTCACACTTGCCCAAGGAAGACCTTTAACTCTATGCTGCACAGCACAGCATCTGGCAAAGTAGGCTGTCACCTCCGAAAGCTCACGCCTTTCTGAACAAGATTGTCTCTGATGCCACCCTCCCCTCCCTTGTGCTGTACAACAGAAAACTCGATGCCCACAAGTTTTTCAGTGCACACACAGAAGGAAACTCCTCTGCCCACTATAGTCTGCTTTTCACCCCTTGGGAAGCTTATATGAAACATAGAGAGAACCTTAAATGCAATGTCTTTCCAGGCCCAAGTGAAAGTGAAATGAAAAGAGTCAAAGCTGCTTTATGTTTTGGCGAGAGCATTTATTTCTCTCCCCCACCCCCAAAAGATGCAATCCCTGGACCAGAGAGTTCAGGTGAAGGATACTTAAGGGTGCAAATGGTATTGTAAGACACAGAGGGGACAAGAAGCAATGCTTAGGCTTTGAAGGACCTTATCTTGCCTTCCTCTTTTTCCAAAGAAATGGGATAAAATTACTGTACTGAAAGGCTGGTCATCAGCTCCTGCCCTCCTGCAGGTGACTGATGCAGGATCATTGTGAGCTTCACTGACAGGATATCCCATAGCCAACGCGCCAGTGAGCCCTCCTGGCCTGCACTGTGTTTTCCTCACAAGTCTTCAGAGTGCCTCTGAATAGAAGGAACCAGTGCCTCAAATCTCCTCTTTCTTTCTTCCTTCTCCTTCCTTTCAACAATATTAAACTTAACATGATGGAGTTGTTTTTTTTTCTATCTTTGGATCAAAGCAGTCCCAGATTGTTGACCTGGAGGGGGAGGGAAAAGACTGGTTTGTAATCATTCATGATCATGATTTATTTTAGTAAGTCCTACTTTATTTAGTATCTAGAGTAAGAAGTATACTCTTATGGCTGAGCTGAACCTCGTGGCCTTAAATGTGTCCAACCATTGCATGCCAGATAGCTACTCAATTATATAAAGGTTCCTATAGATCTGCTTCATTCACTACATCCCTGTCATGTTCACTGAAGCCTTAGATATGACTTCCAATGTGTCACATTTGCTTTTGTAGAGTACATCTCACAAAGATCTTTCAAAGTTCATTGGAGCAAGCCAAAAAACAACCCAAACAGCCTATTACAAGAACGAGAACTAGCCGTTAACATTGAGACTAGCAGTTAACATTGCTATTTTCTTACCTATCTTATCTTAAAAATGGCTTCTACACACATCAGTGTTACTAACAAGCTGGTTTATGTTGACTACACAACATATACCACATTCAAATATTTTTTTTCCAGAGGAAAGTCAGAAGACAAGCTCACAAGTGGAAAGTAAGACTTTATATAGGGTAGAACTAACTTCTGTCCCAGAAATTGACAATTTGGGAACCTGTTCCTACATACAGTCTCTAAGAATATTGCCTATACCAGTCTCTTACTTGTTAGAATACATCACAGCATTCAGAAAAAGAGAAGGCATGATACTTAAGGTAATGGTATTTCTGTGTTGTCCCTTGAATACCGAGGCTGAACAACATTAACATGGCACAGGCCTACTCTTTTTGCTCTAGTAAGCAACATTAAAAAGTTTTCAAAATTGCAGAGTTGCTTGCTTTTTAAAAGTGTTGGAATATTGGCAGCTAGCGGGCAGTTCTCCTTCCCTTCCACCAGAGAACAGTAAATTTGCTGAAAAATTCCATTCTGATCATCCAAAACAATCTGTATCTTCACTGAAACTCATTGAATATTTTTGGTTGGAAAACAATTTTAATAGCTTCATGATGAGAGAACTCACAGCCATGATATGCGACAAATCAAGCTCCCTTCCATTTTTCAGCCTGGGAGGAAATCTCTCTCTCCCACATCCCCAGGGAGTGCCCTTATCACAAGTCTTTATGCTGGAACAAGCAGCTCTGTCTCTATCTATCACTGAAATTGTTGCACTGAAGCAGAACTGTCCTACCTCCCAAGTGAGTGCTTTAACCAGGAGACTGAACAACTGTTTTCATTTTCCAATAGTTTATGCAAAGTGCAATAGTCCCAGCTCAAAGGTTGAGAAAGACCCACCTCAGATTATATTGTAGGCTGAAGTTGAAGACACCCGTCTGCGAGGAAGACGACTTAAATTCAATCTGTGCCTGGCTTAAAAACAGAACTAACAGGTAAAAAGGGACAGCTACCATGATATCACTTCCTCTTCCAGCAGCATATGAATCTTGCCATTCATTTCCTTTGCTTTTCTTACACATGCCCAAAATAAAATATTGAGTTTAGGATTAATTGGAACCATTGGTGTCATATGAAATGAATTCCACATCGCTCCCCACAGGTTTTTGTTTCAGTGAGAAAAAAACACTGATTTTTAAATGTGGAGTTTTGGTTCAATTGCTAAACCAAAAAAAAAAAAAAAACGATTATGCACTCAGCCCTATGGACAGCACAGCTACAGTACAACCACAAACATATTGTATGATTCTTGATACTAGAAGTGACAAGACTGACTGAAGCTCTCAGATTTGCATTCAGGTTAAAAGCACAAGTGCTGAATGTGCATGAAAGAGCAGAAGAGTTATGAAAAAAGTTAACTGAAATAGGTAAAATTATAAAGCATTCAACTCACAGAGATGTGCTTTGCACTGTAGCACACCCCGCCTCCCCCCCCGCCCCACAGACATACACCTGCCATTAGCTATAAAGGCCACAGGATGCCACTGTTGCATTTCTTTTCCAGGAGGTCAAGATGAATTGAGAGGAAAAAAAAACAAACCTGTTCCTATGATCAACTTGTGGTTTTTTCCCACTAAATGAATCAGTGTTGCACCTCCAGATGACACCCAATGCAAACAGATTGGTGCGTCACAGTGCAAAATGTCACAGCAAGAAATAAAATATTTGGGTACCTTTTGGACTAAATGTGACTCCCATAATACGCACCAAAGTCAAAAGGAGTTGTATCCATCCATTCTCATGGGTGTTGGTCATGGCCATGTTGTTGAGGATGCAAAACAAACAACAAATATCTTCTGTTGTTGTCTTTTACCTGTTTCCAGGAGACAGAAGCAGAAAAGAGAGGAGATAAAAAGGAAAATGAAAGCAGACTGATGTGGAATTACATCTTCTAAAGCAGAGAGCATCTAAGAACACTATAAACCATTAAAAATCCATATATTCTGTCTTAATATGAAACTTTTTAATGTAAATATCTAGAATGTAATGTGTTCACACCGGGGGGGG
>NW_017728992.1:43801484-43805059 GCF_001723915.1 Gavialis gangeticus | reverse complement strand
GGGTGTGTGCAACTATGAATGGAAAGTGTTGCCCATCAGACATCTTCTCTATCAATCTGATGTCTAGCTGATGAACAACAATTTTGAGAACACTCACTTTTGAATCCTAGACCCTAGTACTTAAATAAATAAGAAAATGAAGGGGATTCCAGGGCACCCACCTGAGAGAAGCTTATTCCCATAGATCTAGAACAAAATCAGACTCCAAAGATCCATGCTATTTCTAGATATCTTTGAGTATGTGTAAAAATGCTAAATTCTATGTTAAGCTTTATTTTGAAGTGCTTGAGTTAAATGTAAGCATTAAATTATAAGACTCCAAATATGGCACCATCACTATCTCATTTCAAGATGCAATCCTTCTGGAGCAAGAAATAAGGTCTTCCATCACAGCTACAGGGATGAAATCCCAGCAAAGTATGGGTAAAAAATAATTAACTGATTTTTTTTAATGCTGGCACTTACAGCTTTCAAGTAGAGCACTTCATTATGCAGTGTCACTGTTAAAAGGAAAAACACATGCTTTTGGCCTAGAAAGACTGCGTTTTAAGATGAAGGAAAAAACAGAAGCAAGAATAATTGAAAATGGCTCAGTACCTGCTAGCTGGTCAAGAATGACAGGTCTGAGGAAAGGTTAGTATGACACTGGAATCGCTGTTGTGATGAAAAACTTCAGATCAGTGTTGAGGCTCTGTACATAAGGCTGAGTTAGCGTATATTAAAGGGAACAGGATTTATGTAGCTAAACAAGCTAAAACCCTAAATCCCACTAACATTAATAGCCCATGGAAAGCATTCTTTGGTTGTGCTTGAACCAGGGTATGGTTTTTAAATGACAGTTCAGAGCCAGACAGGTTTTCACTAGACATTGAGAAGGATGAAGTTTCGGGAAATGAGTAACCAGGCGGAAAAAAATGGTGTCTAAGGATGATTTTATTGCTTTTAGGATGAGTGAATGTGACACTGCAAACCAAAGATACAGCATTAACATAAAACTTCTCATGGTTGCTTATATTTCCTTAGCTGAAAGTGTACTGAGTATAATCATATTTTCTTTTCATGAGGATAGAAAACATTGACTGAGACATACCAAGTATTAAGTTCCAAAGCTCAATTTATCCCTTACTCTGAAGCCTGAGGATTTCAAAATTGGTTTAAAAAAAAAGAAATTTAAAAAGCACCTGCAACCTGAATTCATTCTGCTGATTCTCTTTGGTAGTTGTTTATATGTAAAAATAACTTGGATTCTGGTAATAAGAAGCAGGAGGAAATAAACGGTTTCCGATGTTAACAGGAGTCATGCTGACCTTCGGAAATCAGTGTTCCAATCATGGGCCAGTGGGGGCCTGCTGGATGGATGGAGCAGTCTTTTCGTCTAGCTCCAGATGGAGGATTGGTGCAAAAAGCCCTGCTTATAGAGGATTTTTAACTTCATTAGTGTAGACTTTCAAGTGTGCCTGCATTGCACTGGTATAGGACACTAAATGGGACGGGGGTTACTTATCTGATCAGGCTGAAAGAGGTCACGTCCCTTTTTGCACCAATAATCTCCATTTGACCTAAGCAGTTGGCCAAAATTCAGGGTCCTGAGAATTGCTCTTGTAGGAGAAATATCCCATGTTGGAATCAGGTGTTACTTTGATGCCACCCTATTTATTTACTTACATAACATACAGTCCTTGCCCTGCTCCCTCCTGGCCCCCAAGCATAGTAGAAACCAAACAACAGGAGTCCCTTTGTTCATTGAGCCAAGCGTCCTTCAGCTATCACCATCCCCAAACAGCTTGCCTTTCAAGGCTTTCCCCTTTCAGGAACACATTCCCAGTATTTGTTATGGTTGTCTCTTCCTGTCCGGCATCTGTTTTGGTGAAACTTTTCCCTGCTTCTCTCCCACACACACAGCTCTATCAGTTCATTCCCCTGCATCTCCCCTTACAATGTTACTATGCATAGGCCACATGGTTCAGCCTCTACTCCAACCTTTCCATGTGCCTGTGTTTTGGGTGGTGCATCTATAAATTCACCTATCTAGTTACATAAAAGAGTTGGATTACTTTCCACACTTGCCCTGGAGAAAAGGCAGCTACTACCTTTACCCCAATTCACAACACCTCTCTTTGGGCCTTTGTTTTTTGGGGGCCTCAAATGGTAAAAAGTCAGGACTTCTGCAGTGGTTCAGCTGTGAAGGACCTTGCCTGTGCTGGGTCTGAATGGCCAGCCCACCTCAAACCAAACTGGGTAAATTTCAGCCTGCCACTCCTGAAGCACTGGGGACCTCTGGTCTAGAATGGCTGCTGCTGCCACAGCCTCCTGATTTCTTATTAGGTACTCTTCTTTTCAATACACAGTCCATGATATCAGCAGAATTGGACTACCCAAGTGCCGCACATCCTGGCAATGCGTTCCATCAGATTCCCATGAAATACTGCCACATAGTCTTTGCCCCTGTCTTCGGGAGACCCTTCTTTGCAACACAAGCATCATGTTTCCTGCACCGAGCAAGCATCTGCATGGGGCATGGGGATGTGATCAAGTACCTCAGCATAATTTACATTGGTTTTGAATTCCAGTGTATATTAAACCAGGATAAAAAAAAGCTCAGTAGGTTATTTGCTAGGAAGCTCAGAATATATACTGCTATTAATGGGAATCAACCTGCTTGGCCTGAGCAAGCTGTTACACCTGAATAAAGTATGGCCAAACTACACCTAAACTGGTATAATTTACACCAATGGAATTTTACATTCCTGATTCATTTAGAGCATTGGTTCCCAACCTCAGGGTATGACCCAAATCAGGGCCGCGGGGGGTCCTCAGGAGGGTTGCAAAGAGCCCACACAAACACGCACACGCATGCATGTGGCCCAGAAGTAATGAGCGGGTGGGTGGGGTGGAGCCACTGTGCACAAAGGGGGCAATGGCAACTCCCCTGCCCCCAGACCACCACCACACTCCACTCCCAGCAGCCCCCACAGTGCCAGGTTAGGAGGTCCTGTTGGTGGCCAATTTAGGGTCACAGCAAAAAAAGATTGGGAACCACTATTTAGAGGTAATTCTGCACCGATTGATCAAAATACCCCCACTTAACTGGACAATATTATCTGTCCACTATATTTCTGCACTGGCAAATGAGTTATCTATCCACCATTTTGGACAACACCACAAGATGTCCAGCAGTTTTAACCTCTTATTTCAATTTTTCTAGAAAAATATCTTGGTACTTTAAAATACACAACTTCAAAAATTTTATTTGGATCCATAGAAGAGAGAATTCTTCATACCAATAACCCATCTTTTTTAGTTTCCATCGCGTATATTCATAGATGTTAGGGTCACAAGGGACCTCAACAGATCATTGAGTCCAACCCCCTGCCTAGGCAGGAAAGAGTGCTGGGCTCAGGTGACCCCAGCCAGATGCCTATCCAGCCTTCCCTTAAAGACCTCCAAGGTAAGGGAAAGCACCACCTCCCTTGGAAGCCCATTCCAGATTTTGGCCACCCTTACCCTTTATATATAGCACCTTTTTTTTTTTTTTTTTTTCTTTCTCCTTCTCCCAAAAGTTTGTTCTTCTTTAT
>NW_017728992.1:43800257-43801407 GCF_001723915.1 Gavialis gangeticus | reverse complement strand
TTTTTTTTTTTTTTTTTTACTTCTGCCTCTACCATAAAGTTAGTCATCCTTGATTATATTATTCTCAGAATACAGTTCTTAATGCAAATTATTGTCTTCTTTCCTTGGCTTAGTCCTATTACCTTCAGCCTCGACAGATTCTTATATTGTGATATTCATCCTACTTGTTTCATTATCCACCCTGAACCACTACATACATGTTATTTACTATCTCTCTCAGGGACATTTTTCATTCACAATCTCTTTCTGACAGCTGTGGTAAAATACTATCTTTTCCCTACACCACCCAGCCCTCAGTTCTGGAAATAAAATGACTTGATTGAAAGCAATGTATTATTCCTTGCTTAACTGAAATAGCAGAGTCTCAGTCTGACATTATTTGCTAATAAGACACCCAGAACAGACTTGCCACATAGTACATATTTAAGTCAGTGTTTCTTAGTCCAGTGCCATGGTTGAGATCCTTTCAAGGGTGCAATGTGGTACCAAGCTATGTTAGCATCGTTAGGTGTGCAAACACAATTCACAGGATAAACCCCAAGATTTCAAATAGCAATGCATAGTGTTCAAAACAGTCTGCCATGTTGTGGTCTTTCTGAGTTCTTTGCAACTGAAGCATTTCTCCTTTGTTCTTCTGTATTCAAAAACAAGTGAAAATAAGAGTTGGCATTTTTTGAAGGGTGCCTCAAGTATAACAAGGGGTGCCTTGAGTATAATGAAGGGCATCTTGAGTCTAAAAAGATTGAGAACCATTGATTTAAGTCAGTGGTCACCAACCCAGGGATCCCAACCTACAGGTAGATCCCAGAGGCTCTTTTGGTAGATCCTGGGCTGGGGAGACAGCTGGGCATGCATGCATGTGCACACCTGCTGCCCCCAGCCTCAGCAAGTCAATCTGTGGGGAAGGGAAGGGGCGGGGGCCAGATCGAGGCCCCACAGTGAGCGGCTGACCATGTGGCCCAGCCAGGAGCAGGGGAAGGTAAGTGGGGCCCCAGCCCAGCCAGGTGGTGGGAGGATTGGAGCCCAGAGAAGTTTCTCCAGGGGCATGGGGGACTTCCTGCCCATTTCTGCAGAGGCAGAGGATGCTGCCACTGCGCCTTGAGTCCTGCTGTAGCTGGCCACATGTGGGCGTGGCTCAGCTCAGCAACAG
>NW_017728992.1:43799034-43800246 GCF_001723915.1 Gavialis gangeticus | reverse complement strand
CCCAGCCAGGAGCAGGGGAAGGTAAGTGGGGCCCCAGCCCAGCCAGGTGGTGGGAGGATTGGAGCCCAGAGAAGTTTCTCCAGGGGCATGGGGGACTTCCTGCCCATTTCTGCAGAGGCAGAGGATGCTGCCACTGCGCCTTGAGTCCTGCTGTAGCTGGCCACATGTGGGCGTGGCTCAGCTCAGCAACAGGGATTCACATGGGGGCGGCCCCAGCCCAGCCAAGTCTGGGAAGATCTGGTCATCCAGGGGCATGTGAGGGGGGCTCCCACCACTGGGCACAGCCTGGCAGAGGCCCTGGGGGTCCATGTTCCCCCCTACCTGTACTTGGGGTACAGCAGGCAGCCCACAGCATCAGCCGCCTTGTCCTGAGCACAGGTGGGGAGGCACAGGCCCCGGGGCCTCTGCCAGGCTGCGTCCAGAGGCAGAAGCCTTCCTCCCCCCACCCTGCTACGTGCCCCTGAACCACGGAGACTTCCAGACCTGGATGGGCTGGAACCCAAAACCATGTTCCTTCGGCTGCCGGGCAGGTGTGGCTCAGTGCTGCCGTGGCACAGAAGTGGGATCAGGCCCCAGCTCAGCTGGGTCTGGAACACTCCACAGTCCAGGGGCACGTGAGGCAGGCGGGCAGGGCAGGGAGCGAGGTGGGGGGGAGGGGTGTGCAGTAGATCCTGGGTTTGAACTCTAGTTCCAAAAAGTGATCTTCACCATAAAACGGTTGGAGACCACTGATTTAAATGAACTAGAGTCACAGGATTGACAGGTACAAAACTTAAACCCAACATTTCCAAAGTCCTGTTCACACAGTGGATCAAGAACTTCTATGATAATGCCAAGCAATTACACCAAAAAAGGATGACAGCCTAATTTATTTCCTTCTAGACTTGCACCATTATTTATTCTCACATAGTATTCTCTCACATAGTAGTGCTCAGTGGTAGACCCAGAAGTGGACCCCTGTGCCTCCCCAGCTTGGAGATCAGTTGCAGGGGGACCCCAGGTGCCTCCCCCTCAACCCAGGAGGCACTAGTCACTGAGCTGGGGGGGGTCCCCATGCACTCTGTGGCAGACCTGTAAGTGGACTGGACGCACTTCTGGTCCACTTCTGGGTCTGCTGCCATGCGCACTGGGGACACCCCTGTGCTCCTGTGGGATGCTCCATCCACCCCACTGTCTCAGCATTCACAAGCTGCCTGGTACCTTGAGGTATGT
>NW_017728992.1:43777081-43799023 GCF_001723915.1 Gavialis gangeticus | reverse complement strand
ACACAGTGGATCAAGAACTTCTATGATAATGCCAAGCAATTACACCAAAAAAGGATGACAGCCTAATTTATTTCCTTCTAGACTTGCACCATTATTTATTCTCACATAGTATTCTCTCACATAGTAGTGCTCAGTGGTAGACCCAGAAGTGGACCCCTGTGCCTCCCCAGCTTGGAGATCAGTTGCAGGGGGACCCCAGGTGCCTCCCCCTCAACCCAGGAGGCACTAGTCACTGAGCTGGGGGGGGTCCCCATGCACTCTGTGGCAGACCTGTAAGTGGACTGGACGCACTTCTGGTCCACTTCTGGGTCTGCTGCCATGCGCACTGGGGACACCCCTGTGCTCCTGTGGGATGCTCCATCCACCCCACTGTCTCAGCATTCACAAGCTGCCTGGTACCTTGAGGTATGTAGAAAAAACATATAAAGCTGTATCCATGTCTGAATCATCGAATCTCTCCGAATCTATTCGGAGGGTTCCAATTCGATTCGGAGATGAAAGGATCTCCTGATTCGATTCGGAATTGGAGATTCAGCCACTGAATCGGGCCGAATCTCTGCTGACTTGAATCAGCAACCAAAGCTTCGCACAGCCGGACCTGCTAGGCATTTCCCACTCCTGCGCTTACAGCTCCGGTGGCGGGGACATGGTCAACCCCCACGGTAGTGTGAAGTGAATGGAGATAGGGGTTTAATTCCCCCCTCTGTCCCATCAGCATGGACCCCAGCCAGGTAGAGGTGCAACAGCCTCTGCCAAGCATTTCGCCACTCATTGCTCCAGCAGCAAAGGTATGGTCAGTCCTGGCAGCGGTGCGAAGCAAATGGAGATGGGGGTTTAATTCCCTGCTCCATCCCCTGTCCCAGTCGCACAGACCCCAACTGGGGTCTGCCTGGCTGGGGTGCAGCAACCTGCATAAGGGTCCCTTCCCCCACTGCTGCAGGGGTGGGGACATAACTAGGTGCCACCTGGCAAGGCCACCTGAGGTGAAAGGGGCAGGGAGGAGATGCCAGCCCAGGTCTCCCTGGCCAGGGCAGAGCAGCCCATTAGGCATTTCTCCCCCACATCCCCGCTGAAGCAGCAGTGGGCATGGCTAGCCCCAGCAGTAGCCTCAAGTGAACTGGTCAGGGAGGGGGTTTAATTCTCCCCCCTTCCCTGCTCCACTGGCATGGACCCGAGCCAGGGTCTGCCTGGTGCTCCCCTCACTGCCGCAGCAGCAGCAGCGGCAGGGGTATGGCCAGACTCCAGCTGGCATAGCCCCCTGAAGCAAAGGAGGCGGGGAGGGGGTTTGTTCCCCCTCCTCCTTCTCTTCCTCCTGGGAAATTGCAGCCGGGTTCTGCTAGTCCTGACTGCCTCCTCCACCGATCACGCCCTGCACAGTATGTGCAGCGGAATAAGTCCCCTCCCTGCCCCCCTTCGCCTAAGGGGGCCATGGTAGCTGGCCTCCAGCCACACCCCTGCCCCTGCCGCTAGAGGGGCAAGGGGGCAGGGACTCTGATGCAGCAGCAGCCCTGTGATGGTGTCCTAGGAGCACAATCCTCTTCCTGGCAGAGGGGCTGTGCAGCGGACGGGAGCGGGGTGGGCAGAGCTGCTGCAGGCCACAGCTCAGGCAGGGCTGCAAAGCATGCTGGGATGCTGCGGGACTCTGGTTTAACTTAAACCTCAGGGTTTAAAGTGATTAAGAGGGGAAGGACTATTTTATGATCGCTGAAAGCTGAGAGTGACAGTTGTACAGTTCCAGGAGGCGGGTCTATCAGAAAAGACACCAAATATTGTGAGACAATAAAAGTCACAGGGGTTGGCAGCACCAAGTTTCTGATGCTGTTTGTCTCCCTCTCTTTTCCATTATTGTTACACTTTTCTCTCTTATGGCCCCAGGACAGACCTGACGCCAGAGGCTGCTGGCAGGGCCCCGTCTCACACACTTAATTGTTTACACACAAATCAAACAGGATTTATGGTGCTGGCTCTACCAGACTTCTCTCTGTCCTGGGTCTTCATTAGTACCTCACTTATCTCTCTCTTCCCTCCTCACACGCTCTGTCTCACTGTTTTTTTCCACTCAACCTTTCTTTTCTTTATTTGCTTAAGCTAATAAATGGTGGCTAGTAGTTTATAGCATCTGATGAAATGGGCAGGGAGGAGGCTAATGCATGACAGAGGAGCTGGGTCTGCGCTGAAATTTCAGGACCTGTTGCTGGAAGCAGGCAGGCGTGACATACAAAAAGCTTATGTCTTTCTCTGACTGTGTTGTAGTCTAACAGGCTCCACCCTGCCCTTTCTGCCTGGCTTGTGCCCTATAAGCATGTAACAGATTGTCCCATTGTCTCATTTGCCTCTTCCCTGATTCTGCTGAGAACCAGGACAGAATACTGTTTAAAAGTGTCTAGTTGTTTTTCCAATCACAGGGAAGAGTTGGAAATCAGCTATGTACAACCATTAAACCTGCAATATTGCTCCCTACCCCAAAACTAGGTGAGCTACTGCTGGCAAAACAACACAAAGGCCATCAAGCAAGTATAACAACATAGGGAAGTACAAAAACCCTGTATACGTAACTTAGATAGTTGTCCATTCTTCATGTCAGATATTTACTTTCTAATGACTATGCTAGTGTGCATCACATGGTTTGAATGAGGCTGTACTCCTGATTTTGATCAATAATTAACAGCGTCCTTTTGGTTTCCCCCTCCTCTTTAGCATACTTGTGAGGTAGGTAGCCATGTTACTGTGAAGCTGGGCAGAAGGCTGGGCAGGGTGGCACTTGATGGCATGTGTGTTCCTTTCATCCACCCAGCCAACGCATTTGCCCCAGCAGTAGGCACTCCAGCCCACCTCTCCCCGTCACACATTTCAGTGGCTTCAGGAGTTACATTGCTCCTAACTTAGCCAGCCTGGGGAATCAAAGCCCTTCAAAGCGAAACTCTACTGAGTGGCAAAAGCTGCAGTCTGTGAAGGGAGCAGAGAATTGGTAGGAGGAGCAGTAACCTGTCCTTCACCTGGGAGACTCATCCCTCCCCCTACCTGGCACACACAAGGAAATGCAGTTCAGCTCTCACCGGAGACAGACACAGGAACAGCCAGGAAGAAAACCTGGCCTGTTCAACTTGAGCCTCAGCCGAATCAACTCAGAGGCCTTGGGTTGCTACTCTTGGACAAGTGAGCAGCTTTAAACACTCTTAAAGAGGGGTGGCAGGGAGGATTGCATGGGGGGAGGAGGGTTAGGGAAAGGGCATGGGCTTGGGTCTGGATTTTGTAAGGGGAGGAGAATGTGTATGACAGCGAGCTGGGATCATAGATTTTTTGGGGGTACTGCATGCCAGGGGGTTTGCATTTTGGGAAAGAAAGGGAAGGGGAAGGAGAAGGAGAAGGAGACTCTCTCATGACACAGGGGCTGGGGCTGCATTGAAATTTCCGGGCTGTTGTTGGAGGCGGGTGGGCTGTGACATGGAAAGGCCTTCACCCCTCGCTTTGTGCCTCAGACATCCCAGATTCCTAGAGAAACAAGACAAAGGAGAGAGAGATTCTCCACTCCTAGACAAACACAGCAGTTTGCAACTTCCCCTAGGAATATAAGCAAGTGGGTGTGAAAATTATTCTAGTTGCATGAGGAAACTAGAAAACTGGGGGAATTTACAGGACTTGACCAATGTCACAAAATCCAGAAGTGGCAAAGCTGTAATTTCCTTAGTTACCATGGATTACCATACAGCATATTTTCCCCCAAAACACATGTGTTTTCAGAGCATGGGTACCTGCAAGTCAGCTCACTGTCCAGCTACTTTTTTTTTTTTTGCTACAATAATCCTTTTCATAGCTGAGGGACTTGGATTTTGGTGACATTTTTCATTAGACCAAATGTACAGGTGAGAGAGCTGTTAGACAAGCTTTGGGGCATCAAGTACCAGTGTATGAGCTGAATTTGGAGGGGAAAAATAAATTATTTTTTCACTTGTTTCATGTACAGGGAAATACTTTTTTAATACAGGAAATTCCACAAACTTCCCCCTTTGAACTCAACCTCAATCTCCCGTTGTCCTCAAGAGAATTGAAACTCGAGGCTGCCTTTAAGAAAGGCAGAGCCTATGTCTTTCAAAATAGCTGCTGCCTTCCATTGGCACTGGATTTAAGCTGCCATGGAGGAAAAAGATGTTTCTTTACCTGGTCAGGGGTGTCAAATTCACCCCATAACCTGAGCCATATCCAGGCCATGCAGCTTCCCATGGGCTGGATCTACAGATGGCAGGGAGGAGGTAGATACGGCACAGCCAGCAGATGCAGCCAGTGGCTGGGTTCAGTGATGGAGGCAGGAGGTCTAGTGTGACTGGTTCAGCACAGTGCTGCCGCCCTGGCCACTGACGGCCATGCCCAACAGGACCCTATGCCTCATGTTCTGCACCAGACCCTGTCCCCAAGCTCCCTGGGCCCCCAGGAGTCCCAGAGGCCAGAGGGAACAGCTCTGTCGTCCAGATCCGGCCTGTTGGTGGCACACTTAATGTTACTGATTGAAGGCGTTAATCTTACCATTCAGTTTCTGAGTTTGTTCTGAGGAATATTTACACTTCTGTAATACTGTACTCTAAAACACTGGTTCTTAACTTTTTTTGTATCAGGACCTATTTGTAAACATTGATGGCCAGTCCCAACCCACAGCCACCTGGCCCTGCTGGTGCCCCTCACTCCCAAGCCACAGGCCCCTGCCCCCTTGGACCATGCTGGTGCCCCTCACTCCCAAGCCACAGCCATCTACCCCCACCAGCCCTGCTGGAGGAGACCCCCAGTTGCCCCTGTCCTGCTCAGGCTGGAGCGTAATGGCTGCAGTGGCTCTGGCTCATGCCGGTGACAGTGGAGTGAGTCCAGCTCTGGCATGAAGGAGGAGAGGAGGCCTGTGGCACCCCCATCCTGGGCTGGGTTCCCATGCTGCACCAGGCAGCCTGCTCACAGCTCCACCCACCCCTAGGCAGGGTTTCCTGGCCACCCCTCCTCTGCGAGTATGGGCACTGGACCCTGTGCTGCTGGCTCAGCTCCGCAGCTCCCCACTACCCCTGAAGGACCCCATCCCCCTGCCCCCTTCCCCCACTGGAGGGGCAGGCACCTCCCCCCATTCCCTCTTTCCCTGATCCAGCCCTGGTGCTCAGCCACCTTCCCCCAGTGCTGATAGGCATCCTCCCACACACACACCCATCCCCCTCCACACCCACACAGTCCCCAAGCCCTGACCCTCCAGCCTGCACTCCCCATACACTTACCTGTATCCAGGTGCTCAAGCTGCTCCCACAACCCTGCCTGGCTGCATGCCAGCCACGTGCATGTGCATGAGCAGAGGTATGTGCACCCTCTGCCTCCAATTGCCCCAAGCAGCTCCTTGCAGACTGAAATGCTGCCAGCCTGCAAGGGGAAACCCATGCTTTCCCGCATTTTTCTGGGACTTGCTTGCAACCCTTTGAAATATTCTTATGACCCACTTTTGGGTCACGACCCATGGGTTGAGCAAGACTGCTTTAAACTACTGGGGACAGGTACCCTCAAATTTAGCTATATCTTAAAATAGAGCCTTGTTGCACAGGATGTGTTTTATCTAAGAGCTTAGAATGAATTACTGCGCTATATTAAAGGTGAGAATGTGTTCTGAGCAGTTGCATGGTAATGCTGACTACAATCTCAGCCTGCTCTGGACAGGGCTGGAGCTGGCTGTGCCCCCCTCCCCCTCCTCTCAAACTGATCCAGGTGCTGCAGCGCTGGATCCTCAGGGTGAGATGGGTCTTCTGGCAGTCTTCAATCCCCTGCACCTCACTGGAATCTGGAACTTATATAATCTCCGTGGAGCACTCCAATGATAGCTGAACACATGTTACTTAATACGATCTGGAGATAGTCCTCCTGGGAAAAGTCATAACTTTGCTACCATACGATCTCACTTAGCACATGTTTTACTGCTTGAACACATGGATGCTTGTATTTTAAGTGCATTTAACACGTCCTAAATGTAATGTGTGATATGACCCATTGTTCTTCTCTGGAAACAGAACATTGTTAGAAGTTTGACTGTGCTCTGGACTGTAAGGCTCCCCTGGCTTTGATCTGTGCTCTCTCCTAAGAACATACTAGAATAAAAGGCCAATTCTTCCTTCAGATTTACATGGCTCTCACGTAAGCCAGTGGAAGCTGCACATGCACACCACACAATGCAGACCTAAGTAGGTGGGTGAAAATTTCCTATGCTTGTTGTCTGGTACAAAAAGACAGCACTGTAAGAGTCTTGATTTACTCTTTATAGAGAAGTACAGAAGGGTATTATACACTGTCCCTGTAATCAGGCTAAGAGAGAAAAAACAGCCTGTGAAAACAGCTCAAGTGCTGAGTCACAGAAGGGTCAAGTTTCCCAGTTAATGGAAAAAAATTTTAAAAACCCACACTTTTCCTTCTCTCTAAAGTAGTCACTTTGTTAGTAGATTGAGGACACTGCTTCTTTCTGTTCCCCAACGACAAAAGCTTAGCTCCTCAGTCACCTTTAGTGAATCTTACTCAACATGAGAGCAATTATGTTGTACAAATGGTGGTCAATGAATAACTTAAATTAGAACTGTGAACTGAATCAGTGTTACATCTCTTGCTCAGGAGATTATTTCAGCCAAAAAGAATACATGTAAGCACCAAGATGTCTCAAACAGACAGACCTCACCGAGATAAGCCATACCGATACCACGAGAGCCATGGTTATGACAGGCACAACACAGACAGAAGGACTGAAGAACCATACCCATACCATGGAAGGTATGTCTTGCATCTGTAAAGGAAGTATTATCTGGATTTTTATACTCAGATTGCAATAGTATCAGGAAAATCACATTCAGCCTTTACAATGCAGAATGAGCGTGGCATGTTCAGAATTGAGAAGTTACTTTGTGATTAGAAATTGTAAAGTATGTAATTAAGTGCAAGTGTTCTTCCTACTAGATTCTTGAGTCACAGTGGGCTGGCAGACAGGGAAAGCTGGAATAGAGGCATAGGAGTAGCTGAGTGTTTATGGCCGGAACTGGATCATATGCTTAGGGGAATAGTGGTCATGTGACTTAGCCATGTTTTCCTAGGAGGGATTGTCATATGGTTGTCCAGAATGGGGAGGGGCTGTCTACTAGGGCTGTATGAAATTTTGACATGTGTTTCATTTTGATGCTGTTTCAAGCTCGAAACCCAGTGCACAGATGCAGGGGCCCGCGCCCCCCCAGGAAGACCTGGGGGAATGATCAGAGAGCTGGATAATCGAACCAGGGGCTGGGGGAATATTTAGGTCCTTGAACATTGCCCCAGTTCCCAGTTTGGTTCCCCAGCTCCCCAATTATTCCCCTAGCTCTCTGATAGCTTCCCCCAGATCTTCCTGGGGAGTGGGGGGAGGGGGGGATGCAGGCCCCCAGATGATGCAAGATAACAGCAGACTGATACTGCCAGCTGGGGATGGTGGTGACTCTTGGGCTATCTCCCCAGCTGGCAGCAGCAGCCTTCTGAAAGCGCACACAAAGATCAGGGGGCCGTGCACCCTGGGAAGAGCTGGGGAAATGATCAGAGAGCTGGGGAATCGAACTGGGAGCTCTGGCTAACACATGGAGCCCCCCCAGCTCCAGGACAGTACACGGTGCCCTGCCAAGCCACACTGCACCTGCGCCATGGGGCAGCTGCCATGTGGCTGCCAGGCAAGGGGGATGATCCCTGCTGCCCCGCGCTGCATGGGGAGGGTCTGCCATGAGGCCTCAGAGGCCCCAGTCACTGCTGCCAGAGCCGGTGAGTGCAGGGCTTTTTTTTTTTTTTTAAAGCTCCTCACTCACTAGCGGCAGAGCATGCAGGTGATGGCATGCTGCTGCTATCTAGGGCAAGCTCCAGCACCCAAGTCTGCCAGTGCAGCCTGTGCCAAGAAGAACCCAGTGCTAGCACTGGCCCCAGGTGGCAGCGGCAGCCTGCTATCATCCTGCATGCAGATCCAGGGGTCCATGCCCCCTGCGAGGGCTGTGGGGTTGTGCCAGACTCCTCCTGGGGGGAGCAGGCTCCCAGATCTGCGTGTGGGATGACAGCATGCTGCTGCTGCCAACAAGTGATGAGTTTTGCTTGGAACAGTCTGAGATGCAGTTTCACAAAACTCTTTGCACCTATCTCCTTGAAATGTGGCAGGCTTCATGCCCTCAGAATGTAATTTTCATCTGAATCAGACAAGCAGTGACGAAGTTATAGGTAGTTATGTGATTCCCCATTGTAGCCTATGGGCAAAACGTAAGACTGCATCAAAACAGCGTTGAAACAACAAAACAGTTTTGACGAAACGAAACAGAACAGTGCTTCAAAACAGTGAAACGAAACACTGTCCCTTCGAAACAGCGAAATGGAAGTCAAAACAAAATGGTACTGTTTTGCACAGCCCTGTCTACGCACAGAGTTGCATTGATTTAAACGAAAGATGCAATTCTGCTGAAGTTAAGTGCAAAGGCAGAACAAATGCTTATTTCAAGCTAAACTAAACTAAACTAGAAACAGGTTCAAATTAATCCAGAATAAGGAAGATCATGCCTTTGTACCCACTTATGTAAAGCATTGCTAATTCAACAGCACGGCTTAATTGCCTGGGGCAGGCTGTGTGTTTGAAGAGAGTCCAAGGCCCCTTTCAGTGCAATGGGTGAAGAGATAAATGGAGAGATAGGGTTGGCTTCTGAGAAACTGGCACAAGTTGCAGTCTCTTTCAGCCCTTCAAACCTACCACATACTGACATGGGACTGGGTTTTTTTCCTACTATGACTTTATTTAAGTGTCTGCACTATAGTCACTGCCCAAGCCAACTTTAAACATACAAGTGTGGGTACTGGTAGCAATTTAGCCATGACATCACCAAACTATCTTGCTATGCCCTTGTGACTGTAGTGTACTTTAAGAATAAGAGAGCCAATGAACTCTTAAAACAATAGAACAGGGAAGGGGAAATTAATGTAAACAGGTCAAAAGTGACCAGAATGTTGAAGTGATTCTTAAAATCTGTATTTAACGGGCACAATAGAAATTTGAGCCATCAAGACTTAAAAATAATGTTAAAGAGCCATATAGGGAATATAGGGAAATTTTCTAGCGCCCTGGTCCACATGATGTGAATTCTAGTGCATCAAGCTGCTGAACTTTACCACTGATAATCTATTTAAAAAAAAACAAGAAAAACTGGGGAGGAAAGAGATGAAAAGCAAAATGCAGTATCATTTTTAGAAAGAAAAAGAGTAAGAGAGTCTGTCTGTCACTGAAGCAGCTTAATTTTTACCCTTAGTCAAAGGAAGAAGGATCATAAGGGAAATAAACATATAGCTACCTAATGAATAATGGAATTATGAATATATTAAAAGTCTTGCAACAAACTTAACTACTTTTGCTTTAATAGAGTTATCTAAATATTTAAAAAAGACAGCCAGATTTCATATCTGGCACCAAGTGAAGCACCTGCATCAGTTTATCTCAAAATTTACTTTCAACATTAACAACAATTGGCTAGAAACAGAGTGAAAACTGGCTGGAGGACTATAAACAAAGGCCAACAGTACATATGGCTGTATCCAGTTTGGGGCCCAGATAAGGGAAATTGCTTGAGGGAAACTGCAGGCATAGTTGATTTTTCAGATCAAAATTATATAGGACACAATTCTCTGAACAAGCAGGAAATCCAAGAGGAACCATCTCCCCAAAGGACTGGTCAACAATTTTCTGCCTAAAGTCTAAACCATTTTGATAGAAAGTTGGGATTTGAACTAAACACATTTTTGCATGAGATTATGTCTGCTTTTAAGCTGAAGGTTCACACATTTTGTTGAACAGCTATGAAGTGACTGCCCAGAGGAGTTTTCCATCTATTGACTTCTTTGTGAAATCCTATGAAATATGAACTTTCATTTCTACCCAGGAGAACTTTTACAGTCTTTTCTCCAATGCCTGTTGAAGGGTGTTAGTGCCCAAAAGCTTGTAATTAAAGATTTTTATTTTTTTTTGCAAAAATCTTGTCGGTCTAATAACAGATATGATCTCTACTACAAGTCCTGATCACATTTTGTTGAAAAACTTAATACCAAAATACTGAAGACTTTTTAAAACCTCAAATCCTTTGATACAACGTGATGGTACAGTGCCTCAGGGCAGATTTAATTAGAAGGTCCAATGGTTCAGTTCCCCTCTAGGTGCTATAATCTCAGACCAGACTCCCTCTTTCTATGCACTTCCCCCCAAAACATGCCTATTACATGCCTCTTCCTTTTACTGGAAAGGGGGAGTATGTTGCATCATGGGAGATGTAGTCTGGCCTCAGGGCCCAGCCATTAGAGAAGAATGGAAGCAAAGGTGGCCATAACAAATTGCTAGAAAAAATACAGCTATCTGGTTAACATCTTTTTTTCTTATTATTTGGAAAATATATAGCATGTATTTATGATGCATCACAAACATGTTGTGATGCAATATTCCTGGCAAGTAGCTCAATATAACACAGAGAAGCAGCTGCATCCGAAGTATCAAAGGGATTGCTTTCAAGTTAGCTGACAGACATATAAATCACACAGTTTATTTAATTTATGTCACACAGCTGTACAGGACACTTGGGTGGTTGCCCAAGACAGGACAAAGGTCAGAAAATCACAAATGTTTTAGGCAAAAGGGAGCTGTTGGCAACTGCTTCTGCAGATAATGAGTTAGGTCTGTTCTTATTCAACATCTTCATTAAAAATATAAAAATAATCTATTTGGATTCAGACAAGTAAACAAAAGCATCCTGTGACTACATTGAGTTGATACTTTTGGATTATACTAAATTGGTGGCATTGCAGTAAAACAGAAAAGTGCAAAGGCACCAAACAAGACTAGAAAATAAATTCAGTTGTGGGAAAACCCGGACTAATAAGACTGTTGGATAAGTAACCTCAAGCAGAGCTTTTGAGGGTGAAAGAAGATTTAAAGTACCACTAAAGGGGTGCATCTACAGATGCTAATTAGTGCATCACGGTAAAAGACACACTCATGTGCTAATGCACAGTACGATTAATCTACTGTGTATCAGCATCACCTAAAATGTGCTGGTGCTACTGCACAGTATTGCTGATTATGGTATATTTAGTACTTGTTATTACCAATACTAACTTAATTTGCTGTAATTACAGCACATTAATGCATGTGTAAATGTGCCCAAAGAGTCTTATAAGACATCACCATATAGGACATATTGAGCCACATGATTGGGCCACACTGAGCTTACTTTAAGCCATCTGCTTGTAGATTGGGAGTGGCTTGGGCATACATTTACTGGTGCTGGGAGCCAGACTGGATCTAAGAAATGTAGAGCTATCAGGTGTAGGAGAGTTGTCTATCTGGGATATGGAAGTGAGGGAGCTAAAAATAGCCCAGTCAGGGTTGGTGGGGTAGGAAGAGTGCAGCCTCAGGGCTGAAGCAAGCAGCTGGGCTTTCCCAGCCCCAGGGCTGCTTTCTGAACATGTGCAGATGTATGGTAGATCAGGGTAACCTGTTCCCAATCTAACTTAGTTCATCTCTTCAGGTGAACTAATTTAAATTGGGCCAGCCATTTTTTGCCTGATTTAACTCCCCCAAATGTCTCCACAGATCATCACTTAGATCAGCCTAACCCTAGTTAGATGGAGCTAAATGTAACATCTGCACATATCCATTCTGTTTTATCTTAGTTCTTATACCTCCTCCTCATCCCTGCTTTCCACTACTAGGTGAAAGCAGCACAACATGTAATATGTGATTCTTTTTCACTCTTACCTGGGGAAGAACTTTGTAGTTTGATACGGCTTTTAGGCACGCAATGTCTTTGAGAGAAGGCAGATCAAAGAAACATGCTTTGCACTGGGAACAGAAAGTGGAAGAGCCTGTGATCATCTTTGGTTCCAGTGGGAGTTCATACTGTGGTCTTACTCCTGCCTTGAGGAAAGCTGTCTTTCCTTGCACATAGGAATTTTCCCCCTTGTGGTAGAAAGTTCCAGGGCAATGGGAAGGAAACTAAAATCTCACCATATATTGTAAAACAGTCAAACAGGAGAATGAGTATATACAGTGTTATCTCCTCTAATCATTTTGCATCCTGCATTGTTGTAAATGGTTTTGAGTGTCATGCTTTTTCTTCTCTCTTTTAAGGAATCTTTGCAGGATGCAAAAAACTGCAAACATGGATTAAATGTAGTACATAACCATAAACGGGTTGTACTTACATATTTGTTTCTTGTGTGCAACGTTGCAAACAAGTGTTGGCCTTTAGTTTGTCCATGGGCTGGTAATTAATGAACATTTGTTTTTAATGACATACAGTTGCTACTTGATATTTGTAAGTGGGATTTCCCCCAGTGCCCTCATTTCTTTTGCAGATTCCTTTCTGAGAGCATTAGTAATAGCTCAGTGAACCTATTACATGAATAATCAAAGTTTTTCAAAATAGCGGTGAGAACAGTACCAGTGAAAATACCTTTATAAATGTTTATTTATGCAAATGTGTGTGATCTACTGACTTTCTGTGATCATCCTTGTTGCAAACAACAGAGATGACAATTACCACTGATGCAGATGAGTAGATTTCAGCAATAAGAATATTTGCTAACATTTTTGCAGCACTTGGCCAAATGCATATTGGATTCTACCTTCTCCCAGGCGTTAACCCCTTTCTTCCTACTCCATTGCAGGTCAGCAAAAGAGACTCGCAGCACCCAGCACTCCAGACCTTCCACACTTTGTTCAGATCCTTATAAAAAAAATGCAGTATCAACTCATGGCTATGTCAGCTCTCCTCCCCACTTTTATCCTCCCAAACAGACCTTTTCAGAGAAATGTGCAAACATATGCTCAACAAGAGGTATTGTAACTTTTTTTGCTTGCCATCTGCTTTCTTCTTTACACTTTTCCAATCATACATCCCAATTCATAAGCAAAGCTAATAGAGGCAAAAGAGGGTGGGAAGATTACTTTTTAAGTGGCAAAGCTGCAACTCAGTTATTGGTCTCAAATATCTAAAGATCAGATTTACAGGAGTATTTTGGTACCTAAGGAGACAAATAGAAGTCTAGAGAGATTCAAAGACACACTTAAATTAGACACACTCCCATTGACTTTCCAAGGCAAGTCAGGTGTTTATGAGATTTACAAACGCACCTACATTTTCACCTTTTAGTGCTTAAATCTGTTTCTAAACCTCTATGCTACTTTCTGCTAGGTTCCACATACCATTTATGAACTTGTAGCATAATCTACCCTTGCCTTAACAAGCTAGCTTCAAATTTAAATATTCTTAGAGGTAGTACTATTTTAGGAGCATGAATTAAAATGAGGCAGCTCTAAGCAGAAATTCTTGGAGGAGGTTTCTTCTGTAATTATCTTAGAGAAACTCTCTTATCTCCTGTCTGTAGAGAGGGAATTCAACAAGCAGAGGAATGAATGTTAATGGTGAAAGAAAGTTATCTGTAGATACTCCATAAATTATCCCATTAAAAGGTTAACTACAAAGCAAAAAACATCTATTTGAAATAGCCCTGTATGCTCTTCACAACTGAAAGCTTGTTTAAAAACTATATCCTTTGCCAGCATCACTCAGTGTCCTCACCTCCTCAGTAGTGGTGAGTGCTGCAGTAAAAATTCTCTCACCATCAGGTATGGGGGTGCTAGTTAGATGCTCCAGAGGGGCTGCCAGAGTTCCCTAGCAAAGAAAGGCAAACAAAGGCCTCATTTCAGATATGTAATAGTAAGTCAAAAGATTTGATAGACATATGTAGGGACATTTTTTGTATATCATAACAGAATAGTAAACATTGGATATGTCTACACATGCGCTTTAATGCTTAGTAGCCTATTTTACTTTGCATTAGTGTCACATAAAAAACCATGCAATTACATTAATGTGCAGTAAATAGTCTGCGGCACATTAAGTGCCACTTTAAAAATGTGCACTTTTGGTACTACGCATTAGGGCAGCCTAATGCGCATTTATTTAGTACCACACATTGGAGGTACTAAATTTAATGCTCATTAATGCATGTGTAGATGCGCCCATTGTGTCTGCTTTGTGACTCTTTTTAGGGCCTTGTTACATGGTATCCTTAGGTGGCTGCTGGAGCTCTTAACCCCTGGACTAGCTGCACATTAACACCTTTTATGGGGCTTAAAGCACTTGTTATTCGGCTTAATGTTACGCCAGTCCAGGGCAGGGTTACCTCTAATCTGCTTAATTCTGCTCCTGTTCCATTAACTTGTGGCCACTATCCACAGCTTTTGCACCCAAGCTGAAGTCCTCCAGGATTTCAGGAGGCAGTGGGAAGGCAGGGAGGCTGGGGCATAGTGCCTCACCAGGAGGAGAGTGAGCCAGTTGGAGTGGGCACCACCTCTCTGCCACCAGCTCTGTTCCCACCTTGGCTCTGGGAGCAGAGCCAGCCAGTCCAAGCAGTGGGGAGCCGAGGCAGTGAGTGGTGGTGGGGAGGTGGTGTCCCTCACCCTATCCCCTCCCACTTGGACTGACTGGCTCTGCTCCCAGAGCTGAGCTGGGAGCAGAGCTGGTATGAGCAGGAGTGGGGAGGAGGTGCCCTGCCTCTCCACCTCCCTGCTTGGACTGGCTCTTTGCAGCATTTGCTCTGCCTGGCAGGAGCAGTGAGAATATCCTTCCCCTAGCTCCTAGTCCTGACCCTGCCCACCAAGCCTCTAGTGGCAAATCACAGCCGTGCAGGTGAGGGGCAGTCAGAGCATATTTTTTGCCATCCCATGCAACTGCTCTACCAAGCCAAACAGCTCTAAGCTGATTAACATTTGTTCCGTTTATGGGATACGGTCTAACAAGGCCCTTACATAGGTAAATAAATATTGTTAAAATGATCTTGAACTTCTTTCTGTTATGAAATGTATTGTAACTACATACTGTACTTTCACATCTACACCATGGCCTGGAATAAGATATGCACCTTGTTTTTGAAAAGCGGAATAAAGAAAAAAAGCTCTGTCTTCATAGTAGCTGAGTAGCAGGAGCTAGGGAGCCAACTCTGCTGACTGTTCTGTTCAGATCATCTGCAGAGTTGCTTTCACTTGCACTCCACAGAAACCCAAGCAGCAGAAACCACTATAACTGTATTTCCTCACTTACAATTCACACTCTGCATTCTAGAAGCTGGTTTTTAGGAAAAAGGTGTGGGCTGTATGCTAGAAAATAAGTCTGAATGGCAAATGAAACCATATTCTTTAGGTCAGGAGTTCCCAACCTTTTAAGATTGCAGACCAGTAAACCGTGGCCCAGAAGTGACCACAGACCGGCAAAACTACAGTCCAGAAGCGACCAGCATACTGTGGAGCAGAAGGCAACCCTTTTTCATACTCAGTATGAAAAAGAGTTGGCTGCCGGTCTGCAGTATGCCAGTCACTTCTGGACTTCCAGTCCGGTAGCCAAGCATCCTGTGGACCAGCAGCCAGTCCTTCGCAGCATGGTACCGGGCTGCAGTATGGCAGTTGGGATCCTCTGCTTTAATTTATAAAGCATTGGAATTAGCGTTAAAAAAAATGCACTGATTTTTTTACACAGTTACAAGAATTTTCCCCATGATAAAAATGTACCAGCAATTCTTTTTTCAATTATATTGAATTATTTTAGTTTTATCTTAGAAGCCTTAAAACCCAACACATTGAAGCTTTAAAAATAAGGTGTAGAGTCATTTTTTATGTTCCCATTTCACCAGCTGCTTGGGCTGACGATCTGGTTAGTTTGCTTTTCGTTACTAATATTTAAGACAAAAACAGCCAAGACATTCAATAACTTACTGGTTATTGGTACATCTGTATGGCATAACTACCTTCAATGCCATAACTTGGAATATATTTCCCCAAAGAGGGTTGCTGAGCCATTCCAGAAAAAACAGGAAATCAGAAAAAAAATTAGTATAGAAAACTAACTTGCATTTCCTTTTTTTACTATTTTGAATCTTAAGACTTGTTTTTAGCTCTCTGTAAAGAAACCAAAGGTGAAAGAAGTGCGTGAGCTGTTATGAAACTGGTCTTATGATCTATACTATTTTTCCATCATAATTTTGGCAACTGCCAAGCTTCAGCAGAGTTTCCTAGAATTGTTTTCTAGATTCCTTATTCCCTGCAGTCCTAGACCAAGTTTTACAAACCAAAAAATACAGAGAAAGTTTAATATAAAATCAGTTATGGGTATGCTACCGTGTAATACAAGCATGAAAAAAATCCTTGAAATGTCCTTTTTTTTTTTTTTTTTTTTTTTTTTTTTTTTTTTTTTTTTTTTTTTTTTTTTTTTTTTTTTTTACAAATCTACAAGCTTGGCTTGTTGTGTTCTATTCTTGGCCTGTAACATACCACCAATTGGCTTAAACAAATATTTCGAATCATGTTTCCAAATAGATGACAGCTCCTTTACAACTCTTGGGTCATGAATACATCTTGGTGAATGACTACACACACACACACACTAAATCTATATTAATACATGCAGGCCATCCTAAGGAACAAGGCAGCATTATGACATGGGTGGGGGTTGTTTTGTTTTTTTTTTATGCATAGTTGTGTTAAAAACTAGAACTTCTATTCAATTTACGTATTCACTTACGTGACTAAACTTAAAGGTAATCTAACAAACGAGACTCAGTTTAGGTCCTTATCTCATGAACTAATGCCACGATTGCAACATGTCAAGACCCAGAGAATTATGATCGCTCTGTTGTACCTCCCTCCCCAACTCTGAAATAAACTCAATTCTGTCAAGGGTGCCACAATATCTTCTCTATGACATTACCTTTCCTGAGCAACACCTGAGAAGGGAACTTAAATTTATTGGATTTATACCACTTTCTGCTCTCACTGTACTCCCTTCTTTGACTTCTGTCCTGTTTAGCCAGCTAGGATAAGTCTAACCTCTACACCAATGGTTCTCAACCCTCTTAGGCTCAAGGCACCCATCAGAAAATGCCCATTCTTAGCTTTCATTCATTTCTTAACTACAGAAAAATAATAGACGATTCTTCTGTTACAAAGAACTGAGACCTCAACAAGTCAGAATGTTTTTGATGCTATGGATTTCTACTTGAAATCTCTGGGCTTATTTTATGACTCACATGTAGATGTTTGTATACCTAACAATGCTAATATAGAGTGACATCCCAGTAGAGAATCACTGCTCTACACACACTGTGGTAGGCTGACCAGCTAAAAGGACCCAACAGGATGCTCTTAGTGACATTCTTTAGCCCTGCCTTCTGCTTCTTCATCTTGGATGGAACTTTTCCTTTCCTTATCCTCTGCTTGGATATGGGAAGCCAGAATCTTTTTTTTCCATTGTGCTTTGTATTTTCAGCTCTTGATGCCTCCTACTGAGATTTATTGATGTTTGCAGAGGCAGTAATTTTCCTGTACAACACCTTCCCCTTGATCCTTGCAAGCTATTTTCTCTATTATCTTCTCCCAAGATGTCAGAAAGACTGTACAAATATCTCTTAAACTGAAATCTTATGACTTCAAATTTTATTTTTACTGCAGAGATTTGATCACAATATTGGTTGTAGTACACTATTTGCTACTACACTATTTGCTTACAATATTGAACTGTGCCATATTGATGTTGTATTATTTATAGAAATGACACCAGGCCTTACCAACCTCCTTAAAACTGTAAAGGTATCAAAACATTATATCTGTGTCAATAGGCCTGTTTTTCATAGTGCTTTTATTAAACTGTCAAGTGAAATAATCAAATGGAAGTATAACAAATTATAACCAATCATGTAAACCTACAATGGATCATATTTATACTGAAACAGCATGCATGGCAACAGTTATTACTCTTAAAACTGTTTTTCCAATAAGCTTGCAGGCCTCCATTTTCAACTTCGCTATTAAGAATAGCTATTGCTAGCACCAGGGGATTACTGCCATAGAAATTCATTACTAATCAGTACCAATGTTATTAAAAAAAAGTATCAATAAACCCACAGATTTGGTGCAGAGGAGAAAAATATTTAGTAGTAGGAGCCACTGATACCATTTATCATAAAGGATCAATATTTGATGACAACATATAGGAGTATGCTGGATTGTTTAAAGTGAAAATAAACAAAACTAAATTAAAAAAAAAAAAGAAAAAGACCTTACAAATATCCTCCAAAAGGAAAAATCAGTTCTTTACATCTTAGGGACAATATTCACTTCAAAGAAAGTTATACCTAATTTTTTAAAAATCTGCTGTCATTAAAGTTAACAGTCAAGATCACTGTAACTGGAAGCATCTCTAAGCTTCTCAGTACTCTGTTATGCTTTCTGGATTTTATAGTAAGCTGTTGATAATTGTGTACTCTCTGAATAGGTAGGTACATCTTTTTGCAGTGCCTTCTGCCTCACAGAAGTGAAGGAACAATTTTGGGGTCAGGGGACAGAGGAAATTAAATGCAAAACTTTTGGCCAGAGGGGATCTGAGGCAGCTGTAACATCAAGACTGATTTCTCTCTCTCTCTTTTTTTTTTTTTTTTTTTAAATGACTTGACTTCAAACTGCTAGTACCGAAGAATCCTATAGGCTATGTACAGGCATTCAGAAGCCCAGTGGCAACATGTTGGGGGAGCACAGGGGTGCACGTGCATTCCCTGAGAGCGCCGGTGCACCCCCTGACTGGCTATGCTTGCCACTTAGGCGATGGGTGGGGGGGGCAGGTGCGAGCGCCAGTGCCCCCACTGTAAGTGCTGGCCGATCGCTGCAGCCACTCCCAGAAGCGGCCTCAGCCGCTCCTAGAAGCAGCTGCAGCGATTGGCCTTTGTGGGATTGGCTGTAGGGGTCCCCCCAGGCAGCAAGATTGGCCGCGAGGAGACTCCTCCCCCGTCGGTGGGATTGGCTGTGGGAGACCCCCCGCCACATCGGCAGCAGCCAACTAAGGCAGCAGTAGTTGCCCGTGAAAAAGCCCAAGCCTGAATTGATTCAATCTTTGGAGGTTAGTCTAACCTGTGAAAATTAAACTGATTTGCAAGTGGATAGACATTCACTTCTGATGAACAGTGGCTCAGGCTAGAACCCCAGGGAGTGCTAAAGCAGCCCTCCCTTCCCTTCTATAGTGCTGAGCTGAGAGGGGGCTTGGCCAGGCCCTAGCAGGCCACTATGATTAGCAAAGGGTTTAAACGCCAGACCTGACCTGTACAGTGCCCCAGAGGGAGGTGGAAACAGCCCTTGCCTGGCTTTTCCTCACTTACCACTCAAGGGGCAGGGAGTGTTGCCAGACCCTGGCTGCTGGCTAGCACTCTGAGGCAAAGCAGGGGGAGGGGGGCGGGGGGAGCAGGAGAAGCTGCTTGTGTGGAGTGTATGCATCTGCTGATGATCCTGGATGAACATTTCAATCTCCCTCTCCTTGCTTCTTCTACAGCTGTGGACAGGAAGTGAGTGTTACCAAAGCCTCTCAGAAACTGTCTCTGCTGTTTTGTTCTTTGGGGTGTGCACAGCAACTTCCCAAAGAGTTGATGAGGGCAGTGTGACAGTCTGAACTTGTTTGTTCCAGGTAGAGCTGTTGCTATCTTCCTATTATCCAACTAGCTAGTGCTTCATATTTGCCTAAATCTCAAAATGACAGCACTAACAGGTCCCATTCATTGCAAACCAGGTCATTTCTCACGCCACTCTGTCCCCTGTTGAACACTGACAGGTTGCAGGATCAGGAAGCTACACTCTAACCAGGCTGGGTAATTGATGCATAGAAGCAATCACCAGCATTAATCGCTGAATAGTGAAACTTCATTTGATACAAGGGTTTCAGGGTAGGAGATGCCTCTGATGGCTTTGAAGCAAGCCAGCAGCCAACTGGGAGCTTATCAGAACACAAAGCTCATCAGCCCAAAAAGAAAACAAAAGCATCTCTCATTAGCTCAAGCTCTTCTTACCTGCAGGGTGCAGGCATTTTGCAAGGCAATTGGAGATACACACACAGACACCTCTCAGCATTAGCTAGCATGGGGGAGCTGGGACGGTGTGTACTGGGGGGGGACATGGCCAGATGCTGCCTGGGCTCTATGCTGCTGGGGTCCCTGCCATGGGAGAGGGGAGGGGGAACCCCTGCTTGAGCAGTGAGTGGTGAGGGAGGGGCATTGGGCAGGGGGAAGCCTGGCAAACACTTCTGTGCCCCTGCCAGGCAGACCCCGGCTGCAGTCAACTACCCCTATCTCAGCCAGCCAGAGCAGTGATAGTGCTCCAGCTAGGGAGGAGAGGGGCAGGGCCAGCCCTGCTGTCTGGAGAAGACAGCGCAGCACAGCCCTGCCCAGTCCAGCCGAGGGCTGAAAAGCATACTGGGATGCTGGGGGACTCTGATTTAACTTAAACCAGGAAGGGATCTGGGACAGAAGTTCCAAAAACCAGTTTGACCTCAATCAGTTAAGTCTGATGCTACATTCCACCAGATCCATCTTAAACCAGTTTTGGCCATTTTGAAACTGATTTACGTGCACTGAACTTTTGTTCTGTTACAGGTTTAAACCAGTTTCTGATCACTTAAACTGGTTTATGTGTAACTTCTGTCCTTAGCCACAATGGTACAGGAAAAGGGAAAAAAACCCAAAATTCCCTGAGACGGGATTTGACTTATTATAACTTATTCTAACTGCTTCCTACAATAACTGTTTTTAGGTAACATATAACCCAGCCTTTTGAAATTAGAGAAACACAGGTGAAAAACTATTTTAGCACATATTTGGTAGTAAAATTCTTGGTCTGTTGCCATTGGTGACATGTGGTGGGTGCACGCAGGTACATGTGCACCACCTGAGATTGGCCATGCCCCGGCCCCTGTCCCAAGAGAAACACCAGTGGCACTTCTGGGTTTGCCGCTAGCGGCAATCCTCCCCGGTCGGCAATTGGCTGCTGGTGCCCCCCCAGTATTAGGAGGCACCAGTCGCCCATGTCTGTTGGTAAATTAGAAGTGTCCTACTGTGTCAAACCAGCAATCCATGTAGCTCAGTATCCTGGTTCCAACTGTGGCAAATAGTAAATGTTTTAGGAGGGAGAGTATAAGACTAGAGTACCCCATCCTCCTTCACACCCTCCATGGCACCAAAGAGCTATTGATAGATTAATTTTAACTTTATTTTCACAGTTAATAGCATGAATTTCCTGCACGTCTCTTTCTGTGACAATGTAAAAAGCCTTGCAATTTATGTTTGATGATGTTGAATCAGGGTTTTATGGTGGAGAGGTGGGGAGGGGAGAGGGATGGTAATGAGAGGTTGGTTTTTTTTGTTTGTGTTAAATGACAACGCAGTCACATTGTAGGTAGGTGGAAGAACCAGAAAGGTCAGCTATGTGGAGACTGGGCCACACCACACCTTGGACTGAACAACCTTAGACAAGATAAAGTGCAAGTTCCCAGATTTAAATAGGCTGGAGATAATTGGGTTTCCTATCAAAATTTCCAACTTCTTTAGTTTTGTTTCAGTGTTTTTATTGGTGTGAAAGCTGAAGCAATGAGTTACATGGTAATATTTCTTTAATTTGGTTTATACAATAAAAGTAAATGGAGTCTTCACCTTTTAGTCTTACATTACTTTAATTCAAGTCAGTAATTCTGCTTTACTAGTCATCATAGTTACTTACCCTGTAACTTCCATCAAAATTCTCTGCTTATTTGACATTTCGAAAGAAACCTTGGCACAAATAAGAAAGTTGGAGGAAAGAAGTATTATGAAACTCCTATTTCTCAGTGCCAGAAGTACAGCTTGGGGAGATGTGATGAATTCTAATATAATAAAGGGCTTAGTCTATTTGTCTGTCTGTCCATAATGCTCTTAGAGCACTCTGGTTACTGAAACAACCAGAGTGCTCCAAGAGTGTTACAGACAGGAGGCAGCAGTGGCAATACAGCAGAGCACCACCATGATGGCGGGGACAGAGTGGATGGAGGGGGGGGGGGCGGACAAGGCCAG
>NW_017728992.1:43772628-43776976 GCF_001723915.1 Gavialis gangeticus | reverse complement strand
CAAGGCCAGTGCTGCTGGCCTTGCTCCCCCTGCCCCCCTGCACCTTGGAGGCAGCAGCAGCATGGGGTGCCGGTGAAGGGTGGCCAAGGGGATAGGCAGGCAAGCTTCCCCCTCCCTGCTCCCACCACCTGGGCGGTGGTGGCAGTGGTGGTGTGGGCGTGGGGTTTGGTTAAGGTTAGCAAGCTTCCCACCCCCCCAGTCATTCTTGATGGGCTAGTACTATCGTATTTCTCAACTGTATTGTATGGTAGGTTCTAAGTGATGATACTTCTTATCAAATGCTCAGGCATATGTCTCGCCAGTTAGTCTCTAAGGGCATCTATAAATGTGCTCTGGGATGGAGGGGCAGGTGCTTTAATTAGAGCAGCTCTGAGAGACGCTTTAATTAAAGTGCTTGCAGCATCACTTGTACTCAGCATCCCACACTTCAAAATGGCAGTGGGGGTGCTTGAACTAAAGCTTGTTCGATGAGCTTTAATTCAAGTGCCCCTGCTGCCATTTTCAAGCATAGGGACACTGAATAGACGTGACAAGGAGGCTACTGGAGCACATGAATTAACATGTTCCAGCAGACTTGATTAATCTAGTCTACCCTGACATGTGCTGACTAGCATGCGTCAGAACAGACGTCTAGCACATGTGCCCAAAGATACAATCCTACTCTGCCTTCTGTCTCTTTTTTCAAAAAGATCTCATCATGTCAAAGCAACAAGTAAACTTACTAAAGAGCAAAAACTGAAAGCAGAGAATGGAAATCATTATATTCTGTTTCAGTAGAAAATAAAATTAGAAAATAATAGTGATTTCCTTCCCCACCTTCCAGGATGCATTTATGTATTAATAAACCAGCACTCATTGAAGTGTAAGGATCCATAAGTTCTTGTTCTTAGAAATATGATCCAAATCTCTAGCCACAGCTACGCATGTTGGAAAGTACTTCTGCGTAGTTGGGGATGGCCCTCCTTTGAGAAGGGGTTTGAACGATATGACCTTCTGAGATCCCTTCCAACCCTATTTTCCTATGATTCTATGGTTAGTGGCATAAACAGCAAAGGGTGGGGGGAGGGGAAAACAACCCAAGCACTCATATTAATCACTATTAATTTCTTTTAAGTACACACAATTCTCTTGTGCCACTGTGTCAAATTGCTTTCTGTGGCGATTGCCCTTAGAAGAAAGGGTGCTGAGTACTACAACTATTTTCAAAACTATTTCAGGATGAGAAACACACATTTATACAGCAAAAGATTCACTCCTTTGAAGTAAATAACCTTCTATAATTTATTTTTCATATATAGATGGTGTTCAATACCACCAAGGGATCATTTAATGCATGGACCATAGGTAACTTTGGGAATGAAATAAAGGACATTTGAGAAACTGTTCAAACTCACCCAGACAGCAAGTACCAGTTCCTTCTAGTTTTGGGGACAATGGGCTACACATTTGTGAGCTAATGCCTAGTATCTAATAAAAGCTACGGGTTTTTTTTTAGTTAACAGTCAGAATTTTCTCATTTTGCCATTCTGAAGTCTCTAATTCTCTGCTTAAAGTTGCTGTAAATTTTTTGACACATGATCACCGTGAGAATAAAACATTATAAGTCCCTACAGTGTTTTACCCAGCCTCCTACCAGTCAAGTCTGAGATACAACATGACTGGAGAGCTAATTATCTTGACAGATTTTTAATTCTCTAATTGTTTTGAGATTGAGGGAATGTTACAATTTAGACAAGTACACATCATTACCTAAGTGGATACATTAAAACTGCTTGGTAATACATTACATTTCACAGTGGAGTAGCAATTAGTTTATTTGTTCTGAATTTATGGGGCATTTTTATTCATTTGCCATACAACACAAATGACCAAAGCATTTGGTATCATAAAATGACTACATCTATTGCATATGACAAATGCACGAGCTTTAAGAGCAATTTATGCTGTGCTGTTTGGCAGGCATGGTGAACTAGCACTTGATGGCACTTTAATATATGCTTAAAGTAGACTGTCAGTACTAATCATCTACCTCATGGGGTTGTGCTGATAGTATTGTCTCGATTTTGAGAGATGAGTGAAACTGCAGCTGAAAGGAGAAGCAATAGGAAAGCTGATATTAAGTCGTAGGTAGACACCAGTCCATGATGTCACTATGTAAATGATTCTCAACCAGGGGTTGGGGCACCCATCCTTTGAAAGGTGTCTTGAGGTGTGAGGAGATAAACAGATAAGTACAGGCTCAGGTTTGTCCCTGCCTGGTTGATCCCCTACCCCTACTGCTCAGCCCTTAGCTAAGGGGATAAATACTGTTATATATAAGTTAGTTTTTGAAATTGGATGCCACTCAATTCACAAAAGTTATGGAGGGCCCTCAAATCCAGTGAGGGAGGAGCAGGGGGTACCTTGAGACCAAAAACAGTTGAAAACCACTGCTGTACATAATACACACCAAAACAGGGACTCCAGAATTTCCCCATTGGTGATCTCGCTGACAGCTATGAGCTCCACTTTGTGCAAGGAAGTATCTTTTGGGCTTGCAACTCAGGGGTAACCTGGCATCACAACAACCATCTTTGGACTTGTTGCTCCCCACTATGTATGACAGACCAGGTTCAGGTAAAAATCCACATTTATTTTGATTTAGGAAGATCTTGGTTTTAGTTGCCAAGTTGGATTTGTATTCCCTACACTTCAAGCAAATTCCTTAACTCTGTTATAGGAAAGAACTGTTCCCTTTTCAGTCCAATGGCCCTTGAAGATAACCACCATAATAACAGACTAATACTGTTCCTCATATGAGCTTGTTTGTATATTAAATTTAGTTGCATTTCCTCAGAAGAGAATTGTAATTGTAATATATATATATATATATATATATATTACAGTTACTGCAGCATAGTCGGCTGCAGTGATGGTGGTTCTATCCCAAGGACATACATAGTTCATAAGTATTTTCACTACACAGACTCGCTTAACCTAGCTATGGCCAGTGAATGTCTTAATGCAAAAGTAGTAAATACTGAAGTACTTCCCAGTTACTAAGAGTAGTTCAAGTTTAGTTCATGTAGAGGGGAGTGGTTGTTGAAAACCCTGGAGAAGGCCAGCAAGAAAAACCACCTCACGTCCAGGATATTCTCTTGTTTAAAAATGACTCTTACAAGGAAGTTTGCAGAACTAAACAGGCATTATTTTCTGTCTCATAGAAAGGAGAGTCAGTACATCCAGTACAAATCTCAGTACCTGAAGTGTAGAACACAAGGTCATGGTACAAACGCCAAGTGCTACCCGTGTTTCCAAGGTTGGGAGATTTCCTCCTCAAAAATCCAGCACCATGCGTACTTCAGGAAGTTATGTCTTACTACAGCAGCAGGAGGAGCAAATAAGGAAGATGCCCAAAAGTGGAGTGTGTTTTTGTAGGAAGTATTAGGGGAAAATACTAGCAGGAAGGAATGAGTTTTCTAAGAAGAACAGCAAGATAACAGTGAAGAAAGATAAGCTGTCCTGAACTGATATTTTCCATATTTTGGGCCATTGGGATGTGGTCATAACATTTGAATGTATTTGAATATTATTTTTCTTATAGTAATGCTGATATTTTAAAAGGTGCTCAAGAGAGTTAGGTGTTAAAGTGATATTTAACTTCAGTTTGCTGCCAGTACATAACACTTTTGTTATCTGACTCAAACATTACCCCATTAGGGACTGTTTAACAATAACAAGAGAAAACTGAACTCCATGACTGATGAAGGACCAGCAACAGTAAGGGCATGTTCAAATACCTAGTGATTTTTATACTTGTATTGTTATGATCCTGCATCACTGAAGTAAGGTGATTTTTTTTTTGGTATTAACTTCCACAGAAGGTCATTGCTTTGTGCAAGGAAGACTGCAGTAATTCACTGGCATCAGCTCACTTTTTTGCTAGCTTAATACATGGTTTAGCTGCCCGACACATGACCTTGTACATATGGGCCAAGTACAGACAGTCAAAAAGCCCGAGGCTGAACTGATTCAGTCTTTACAGCTTAGTCTAAGTAGCAAAGACTGAACCAATAAGCACATGAACTGACATTCACTTTTGATTCAGAAAATCAAGACACATGCCTCTGGTGGCTCAGGCCTGAAGCCAGGGGATGCTAGAGCACAGCTCTCTGGCTGTGTGTTCACTTCCTCTTCCTGCTACCTGCAAAGTCTATGGGATTTGCAGTCCAGAATCACAATAGCAGGACTCTGCAGGGTTGCTTATCACTTCCTTTCCTGCTTCCAGGTGCCTCTGGGATTTGTAGCCCACAGTCACAGCCAGCAATAAGTAAACAGGGGAGGGCAGCACTGTACTCAGGGATAGGGG
>NW_017728992.1:43766465-43772614 GCF_001723915.1 Gavialis gangeticus | reverse complement strand
CTTCCTGGCCCCAGACCCCAGCTCAGGTTTGCCTTGGTGGGGCCAGTGAGCCAACCCTTATTGCTCCAGCTAGGGAGCAGAAGGGTGTGGCCAGCTCTGCTCTCTGGAGCAGACAGCACAGCCCAACCCAGGGCTGCAAAGTATGCTTGGATGCTGGGGAACTTTGATTTAACTTGAACCAGGAAGGGGTCTTGGACAAAAGCTTCATAACCTGGTTTGACCTAAATCAGTTAAGTCTGATACTACATTCAACCAGGTTTATCTTAAACCAGTTTCAACCATTTTGAAACTTTTTTCCCAGCTTCTTAAAATGTGGGGGTAGAATCAAAAAGAAAATCCTTACACCTTAGTGCTGGTTAAGGCATGACTCCTGCCATGTCAGAAAGAAGTACCATAGGCATTCAATTTGTAAAGAAAGCACTGGTCATCCTTCCTAATATATAGTATTACAAATCACTCTCCTGTTCTTCCTCACCACTAGTGGAGCTCAGGTTTCTCTGGTTACTGCTACACTTTCCCTAATGGGCTAATGTTCTACACAGACAGGAGTTAAGTGGGCCAAGGACTGACATGTTATTCACTAAGCCTTCGATATTCAAAGGAGCCCAATGGCAGAATTTAAATGGCAGCTTGGTGCCTAATATCCCTGGGCTCTTAGCATAAGAAACTTGTTAAGCTCTACATACAGCATTACAAACAATGAAACTACAGCTGAAAACATCTTGCAAGTACCTTGACAAACCCAATTGTCAAAATAAGGGAGAAGAAATAATTGGTGGGGGGAGGTCAGGCACGGAGAGATTTCCCGATTAGAAGAGGTTGTGTTTGACAGTGTGTTGAAAGTGCAGATCTTGGAGCAGTCATTGTCTATGGGAATTGTTTAAAGGATGCTGTTCTTGATCAGCATTTCACAAACTATAGGGTGCAGTCCCTGAGAAAGAGCATGAAAAGTTCCTGGGTCCCACAGTACAGCATCAAGCACTTGTGGCAGGAAAAAAAAAGGCACTGAAAATGTCAACAGTCCCAAGAGAATTGGAACAAGTGCAATGTTTGAACCCTTACCCTCTACAGCTCTTGATTATGGGAAAGGTGACATGAGACTCCTTAAAGATTCTGTCTATCACGTCCATCACCCAAACAGATCACATTAACAGTACTGGCTGTTCTCACCTCTAGCTGCTTGTACTGTACACGTATACCACCCCACCTCCCACACCCATGGCCCATCATCTGCTGGGTCAGACAGGGAGAGGAAAGCTGATGGTATGCTGACAGAGGGGGAGAAATACTTGCCAGGGACAGACACTGCTGCTTCTCGCACCTGAGGAGAAAGCCAGGTTAGCTGGAGATGTACAAGGAGAGATGGCTTGAGGAGATAGAGGGTTTCTTTGGTGGCCAAATTAGGTGCCTGACAAGTGGATCAGGGAAGAGTATGGGGCTGGGTTGAGGAAGTGCAAAGGGATTATTAGTCAAAACTGGAAAGGCATCCAGAAGTATAGCCTATACCTAGATACCTGCAGGTGTAGGTTGTGCAGCAGTATTTCACTTCATGATGGAATTTAACTGCCTGAATTTTCAAAGGAGTCAATAACCATTATTTCAGATCACTCTGCCACATTTTGAAGAAAGGGAAAAAAACCCCAAACCCCACACAATAGAGTTTTCCTTTAAAACTCCCAGACCTCATTTCACATTCCACAGCAGACCATAACAATGACCCATTGTTCCTTACTCAAACTACTCTCACTGGTCAAAAAAATCACAGTGGGAACACACTGCTGAAACTCTTTTATGGCCTGATAAGGCGACATATGAATCTAACTTACCTGAAAGCTGTAGCAATAGTTGAGGGCAGAGCTGATCAATTCCTTCTTGTTCTCCTAAAGCCAATTTCAACATGTCGAGTTTAATTTTAAAATTAAACCCAAGCAGTTGAGATCATTTATGCCTCCTGATGGCAGGCTTCCCTTTATCCATATGTAAAACAAATTCTACCCACAAGCTAGAGCAAGTGCCACCATCTGCCTGCATTCAATATTGCCTAACACTAGCATTTATAATTATGCTTTCTGAATAAAGCATTGAGGCAAGAATTGTTCTGTGTGTGGATTCTGGTTTCAACAGCGAAGTTATAAGCAGGCAAGCAGAGCTATCCATGAGTGGAAACAACAACTCCTTCACTTTATAGGCAATATCATCCATTTTCCACTCCTGTCTAGCCATGGAGGCTTGGTCTGTGCTAGGATTTAGATGTATGCTGTTCAAACATGGTAGGCAATGTCTTCTGAAAGCAGACAAGGCAGTGTATGTAGGCACAAACACACGCAAAGGTGAAATGTTAAGAGCTATAACTTCCCCACCTCAGCGTGCATCATACATAGTATGGTGAACACTATCCTATCAGGTGTTAGTTGACACATCCCAAATACATGTCAGACCGTTGTAAGTCTAGACAAAGTGCAAACTCTTTCTCCTTAATTTGGAAGCACTTAAAAGCTGCGTTTACACCAATATAATTCTTGCTTGTTTCTCCGCTACAGTATCCAAACATGGGTCCCCCCTCATTGCTTTATCTGGTACAGAAAAATGGGCATCCGATTTAAACAAATATAGATCAACCCTATTCACATTAAGGATGTTTTATGCAAATGTTTCCTATGAGCACTAAAACTGGTACACCTCTACCAGTATGAGCAACAGAGAGCGCTAGTGTAGACAGTGCAGCAACAGATGGTGATTCTCCAATATGGTCAAACCTAAGCCAGAGTGTATGTAACAAATACAGAAGTGAAAACAAGTGGCTGGGCACAACATAGGAGCCAGTGTAAAAGCTGTGGGAAGCCTTTGCAAAAGATACCTCATGTGAACAGGGCTGTATGTTGGTACAGGAAGGTGGCAGGAGGGAGTTTTTCTATGGGGCAGTAACAGAGCAAGTAGGGAGGGAATGAAACCCTGCTGACACAGTTGTGTGCAGAGTTTGGATGTAGCCCAAAACATGCAACACCTGAACATTTAGAAGGCTTCAGGATTCCTTCTCTTCACCCTGACGACTACACAAACCCCTGGGGTTTGCCTTAGCAGTTTATGCTTGTACATAGCTTGCCAGCTGTTCCCAGTACCACAGCAATTTACAGTTGCTTGATTTGCTCTGGGTGAGACGCAAAGCTGAACATAGATGTTTTCCTTTGACAGGAGAACCTCAGATGCACATTTTACAATCAATTTGTGTATGTGGCAAGTAACTCAACAGGTGAATCCTCTACATCAGTGTTTCTCAACCCATGGGTTGCGACCCAAAAGTGGGTCACAAGAATATATGAATGTATATATAAGAGTATATATATGAAAGGTTTGTGAACCAACTTTATAAATGGATTTTCCCTTAAAAGAGAAAAATGTGGGAAATGGTGGCTTTTCCCTTGCAAGCTGGCAGAGCTCCAGCCTGCAAGGGGCTGCTTGGGGCCCCACACACCCACCCCCTACCCCATTCATTGGGGGGCTGGAGCCAGGAGGTGGGGGGCACTGGGTCAGGACAGGTCATTGTTTACAAATGGGCCCTGGTACAAAAAATGTTGAGAACCACTGCTCTAGGTGGTATGTGCATATTAAGCACAACACACTGGACTTCAAGTAGGACCTAAATTCTCAGCCAATAAAGTACTGGCAGTTCAGTGGGGGAACGTTACAGACGCACATAAACCCGTCTAACCTGACTGCCCCGTCTCTCTGGAAACAACAGGCTATAAAGCGACTCCTGGCTGCTGTAGGAATGATTGCACCTCTAACTTATTTTTTTTTTCCTACTTGTTTAAGGCCACATCCTGCTAGTACTCAATGCTGATTAGACCTTCATTCTGGGAAGGGTCCGGCTGCAAGCAGCGTAGCAGAATCAGGCCCTTTGTGAATAGAGGGGCACTGCAGAACCGCAGGTTCAGATCTGCAGTACAGATTTCCTTCTACCTAAGAAGATATCAGTACCGAGGGAGTCGCTCCTTCCCGGGCAAAACACAAGAGGGAGTATCTGAACATTCATAATGAAGGCTGCTGAGTCTCTCATCCCTGTAGCATGTGCCAGTGTAATAGATGAAAAGGCCTGGTTCCTTGTGCTAATTCACTGTTTTTCCTTGAAGAACAAAGTGGACTATTGAAAGCTGCCCAGTGCCTGTCCCACTTTTAACAGCCTAGAAATGTAGGAGCATATTGGCGAGTTTCTAACAGTAAGACTGCATTCACACTTATTATTACAAGGAGGAGGTGAGAGCTATAGGGACTCAGTAATTACCTTCAGGACTTAAGCAGCATAGCACATTTGTTATGCTAGGGATTTTTACCTCCTGAAATTCAGCTCAGCTACAGTCAAATATATAGCCCCGTGATTCTCAGCCACCCTGGAGTGCCTTGAGATCCTTTCAAAGGTGCCAGTGTGACACGCAAAGTTAGCACGGTTAAACGTACAAACATGATTCACAAGATAAACCCAGAGATTTCCAGTAGGAAATCATAGCATTAAAAACGTTCTGCCTTATTGTGATCTTTCTGAGTTCTTTGCAGTAGAATTGCTCTGCTATTATTCTGTAGTTAAAAAATGATCCAAAACTAAGATTTGGCATTTTCTGAGGAGTGCCTGGAGCCTGACAAGGAGTGGTTCGAATCTATCTGTGGGTGTCTTGAACCTAAGAAGACTGAGAACCACTGATTGAACTGCAGGAAAACATTTACTAATCTTAGTCTGACCCCTGGTGGCTAATAATCAATGCAATCTAAGCTTTTGTTTCATCACAGACACAAGAATGAGCAGTAGGATCCACCTCTATGGTCTTGCTTACAGCCAGTAGGCAAGGAAAGTGGCCAGCTCAGAAACCCTTAGTCCGAGAACTTCAGCCTAGCCTTCTCCAAGTAAGAGGGTGGATATCAGAGATGTCCAAAAAGCATCAGGGTGGTTTAAATTTCCCATCCCCACACCATACAAGACACATTTTATAGTAGCTACAGCAATTGCTTCATAAGATTTATTTTCCTGTAAAGGAGATAAAGTTGGAGTGCACATAAGTTAAATGTGCACCTTCCTGAAAGTAATTTGAACACAGGCCAACCGCTCAACTTCTTAAATGCAATTATAAAAAATCTCATTAGAATTTGGTTCAGGATGGACAGTTCCCATTCAGCATTACATCAAGGAGCTGAAGGACAAAATACGACCACTATTCACTTGCCTTTGCTGTAGCCCAAGTGTGTTGTAAAACCTTTATGGATTTTTCTTGGTTGATCCACTTATCCAGCACTTTGTCAAATTACTGAAAAAAACATCTTGCTCCAGCTGTAAAACTCTCCCTCTGAAGTAAATGCTTCATTTACAAAGCAAGGTTTTTCTATAACCACAGCTAAACAACGCAGCTCAATAAGCCATGAAAGGAACTTGGCGCACACTCGCATTCACGTGTTCTTATTTTTGTCAACAGAATATTAAAATCAATATTTATTTCTCCTTCAGGTATTTTGAAATTTGTTGAAATTACAGTCAGCATTCTGATGCTGATTTGTGTTGCAGCTGCCCAGACAGCCATTTCAGGCTACACCTCCATAGGCGGCTTGGGAATGGGCTCCTTCAGCCTGGATACCGCTTACAGCCCATTTGAAGGATATGAACTCAAGGAGGTGAGAGACCTGGACATGCAGTTCAGCCAGATGAGAGCCCCTTGTGTGTATGGGGGCATTGCCTTCAGCCTGACAATGGCTGCACTTACACTCCTGTTCCTTGTTGTTGGGGCAAAGCCAATTCATCGTCTCTCCATGCCACTGCTCATGGCAGAATGTGTCTTTGATATTCTGGCTGGTATGGCATACATCTCAGCCGTTGGCCTCTACCTGCATTTTGTCATCCAGGTGAACACAACAGATGTATGCAAGAGGAGGGAGAGGTTGTATGCACGCCGGGGATACACATCAATGAACTGTGAGGTGCAGGGGGGCGATGCAGCTGCATGGGGGCAGGGAGTGTGGGGCTGGGGCTGGTGGCAACGCAGATCTCACACCCAGGGGGGTGGCAGGAGTGTGGAGCTCTGCTGGGCAGGGTGTGGGTGTGAGGGAGGGTGGGGGGCGTGTAGGTAGGGTTTGAAATATGGGAGGGCTTAGGGGGCCTGAGCCCCCCC
>NW_017728992.1:43755908-43761465 GCF_001723915.1 Gavialis gangeticus | reverse complement strand
TCTTTGGTATTGTGGCTGCCTGTTTGTACTTCCCAAGCTCCGTCATCTGCGCTCGCACCATTCGGACCGTGAGAAACTTCCGGAGGCACCAGACACAGCCTCAGTACAGCCCAGAGAGCAGCTACAGAGAGAAAGGCCACTACAAAGCCAACAGAAGCCCTGAAAGCACCCGCAGCATGCAGGCAGTGGCAACGTTGGTGTAGACTGTACCACAGAACTGAGCATGCAGCAAGACCAGAAACCCCAGGGAGGGACTGGATTTTGCATGTAGTTTTTAAATGGAGCCGCAGTACCATATTAACCATTGTCTAAGCATGTATCAAATAATCTTACTGCATTTTCATATAGGCTAAGTCCCCATCATGTAATAAAAATCAATACTCTGACAGTATGTTTTGGTTTTTTTCAGTCACCTCAGCCAGGGTCTTTATCATTTATAATCTAAATTTGGTGCCAACGGTTTAGATTTGCTCAGAGCAAGTCTAATTGGCTCACTAGGGAACACCACTCACTAGGGTTTGTTAACACATGAGCTTTCAGCATCATTGCGCTATTGGAAAAAAAATTATGGAACATTTCTAAAAAATAAAAAGTTCTCAAGAATAGATTAAACCCATACTAGAAATATGGAGGGAGGGGTAACACGTTCTCCTTTCTGCCAATAACTTCTTACAGGTTCATGTAAGAAGTTAACCAACACACTCTCAACTCCAATGAATGGGTTTAGGATGCTATTCAGGAAGGTTCTTTAGCACAGACCCATTTTTAAATTGTTGAACAGCCCTATTAACATCAGTGGGCACCCTCAAAGTTAAGCTTTTGTCTTGAATTAGGTCCTAAGCTATAACTCTGATCTACTTTGCTTGGGCTGGTGTCACGACTAGCAATCTCAGAAAGGTTCAACTCCTAAGTGAGACGTCCACGTTTAGACACCCAGATTGTGCTGTTCTCTGAGGAATTCTGCAGACAGTAGCAGAAGTGATGGGTTGGTCAACTTCTTATCCTCTCCTGATTTTAGACCCATCTCTGAATCTATGTCAGTTGCTATGAATTTTTAGAAACTGAGAGTGTTCACCTGAAAAAAGAGGTAGTTTGCAAACTTCTAACCCCAGGGATACAGACATTACTCTTAAACCCATGACTGCTTGGGAGCAAGTCCTCACACTAGACCATACTGGCTGCCTTTGAACATTAAGCACAGTTTTTCTATGTAATTAGTTACCCTAAGAGAATGATAAACATGAGCACATCTTCCAACATAAAAATAACTGATGAATAACAGCAGTCAGGCTCTCCCTGGGTCAAGAAACTCATTTACAGTAGCATCTTTCAAGAATCCTCTGTTTGAAGCAGAGCACACAAACCACTGTACATCAAAGATGAGCAAGAACATAAGACCGGTGCTTAACCACATCAAGATTTGTCAGCTTGTGCAGAAGGGAAGAAGCAATTATAACTCTGGCAGTCCTCTTTCAGATTTGCCTGGCTGAGAATCATAATCCAGAGGAGGTCTCTTTTTATATTAGGGTAGATTTATTATATGCATGCCAATTCCATTAAGCATGATTATGCTTGCTATATAATCAAAACAGTGTATTAAAACAATATTAATGTCCTGATTCTGTAGATACTTGCACAAACCATTGCAATAATATTTAGCATTTATGCACTGCAATGCTTTATGTTCAAAGCAATGGAGAGATGTTTAACTAAAACTCTATACCCTCATACACAGGCACCCAAGCTCCTTCAGCACCCGGAGGTAGGGGGAAGGGAGAGTGGGAGGGACAGGGGCAGAGGGGACAGAGTCTCTTGCCTGCCCATGGTCTCTGCACTCAAGCCATAGCTGCCACTGAGGGGACAGGCCTGCTACACAAGGAGCAGCACCCCCATGGCACCGGCTCCTTCAAAGCAGCCCTTAGTGACCATTTCACTCCCCCTCCCTGCCCAGATATGCCAAGGGGCCCAGTGCTGTGCCTGAGTGGCAAACACTCCTTAGGACAGAGGGGAGGCACAACTCTGCTCATTCCCCTTCCCTCCAGATACACTACTTGGTGAGAAGCTGCCTGCTCGGCCCCTATGTCTGAGCAGCACACGGTCATTCCTGCCCTGGCTGATTCTTGGAAGACAGGGGGAGGTGATTCCAGTACCTCTCTAAGCTGGAAGGGAAGTGGAGCAGGGAACAGATTAGTCTGGACAGGCCCTCCATAAACACTCTTGCCCTTAGCATGCGCTCTGTGAACATGAGAAAGGTAAGAAGTGTCATACTGGATCAGACCAATGGTCCATCTAGCTCAGTATGTTGTTGATGACTAACGTGGCAAGTAGGAGATGATTTACAGTGAGAGTCATTAGTGACTTATCCCTTGCTTATCCTTACCACTCAGCCTTTTTCCTTTCCAAACTGAAGCCCCAGTCTTCTCAGTTGCTCCTGTAGTGGCATCTGCTCCATATACCTGATCATTTTTGTTGCCCTTTTCTGTACCTTTTCTAATTCCACTATGCCTTTTTTAAGATAGAGACCCAGAACTGAATGCCACACTCAAAATATGGGCAAGGGCATACCATGGATTTACACAGTGGCATCATAGATATTTTGCTTTTTTTCCCTCCAATTCCCTTCTTGATGCCAAACATTTTATTGATTTGGTTGCTGTTTTAGAAAGCGATCTGCAATGAATCCATGGACTTTTTCCTGAATGGCAACAGCTACTTTGGAGCCTAGCATTATGAGCATGTAGTTGAGGTTAGTTTTTCTCAGATGCATTACCTTGTACTTGTCAACACGGAATTTTATTTTCCACTTTTTGCCCCTTCACTGAGATTTGAGAGATCTTTCTGCAGCTATGCACCATCAGTTTGGTATATGACTATTCAGAATAATTGAGAGAATCATTTGCAAACTTTTCTCTTTCCTGGACACTCCCTTTTCCAGGTCATTTATGGAAATATTGAATAAAATCAGCCCCAGCACAGATCACTGTGGGACTTCACGACTGATCTTTCTCCATCCTGAAAAATAATCACTTAGTGCTACTCTTTGTTTCCTATCTTTTAATCCACAAAAGGAATTACATTCCAATCCCCTGACAACTCAGGGTTTTGCTTTTTTTAAAGCCTTTGGTGAAGGACCTCGCCACAAGCTTTTTTGAAATCCAGATATCGTATCACATGAATCCTCCTTGTAACACCTAATATGGGATACTGGGCTAGACAGACCTGTGGTCTGGTAACATAACTAAGAGGGACCTCCTTTGTGGAGGGAGCGCAAAAGCCGCTGCTGCCACAGCAGCAGCAACAGCCAACACTGCTCTGCGTGTGGGGCTACCTCAGGCATGGAGCTGCCCTGCTATGCCTTTTCTGTGGTCTGATCCAGTATGCTTGTAACACTGGAAATCAAACTCCAAGCTTAGCTGCATTCCACTTTCCATCATTACTTGAGAAAGTATGTTGGATTGTATCTGTAGATCAGTCATAAATATGTATTTCATTCACATTGCAAATACCTACCCTTAGATAGTTTCATAGTTTCTAGGGTCAGAAGGGACCTGAACAGATTATCAAGTCCCATCCCCTGCCCTGGGCAGGAACAAGTGCCGGGATCATAATACCCCAGCCAGATATCTATTCAACCTCCTCTTGAAGACCCCCAAGGTAGGGGAAAGCACCACCTCCCTTGGGAGCCCATTCCAGAGCCTGGCAGCCCTAACCATAAAGTAATGCCTCCTGATATCAAGCCTGAACCTGCTCTCAATCAATTAGTGGCCTTTATTCCTTGTTATCCTGGGTGGTGCCCAGGGGAACAGAGCCTTACCTATTTTCTGCTGGTCCCCCCCAGTGAGTTTATAGATGGCCACCAGATCCCCTCTCAGTCTTCTCTTGTGGAGGCTGAATAGATTCAGGCCCTTTAGCCTCTCCTGCTGCCCTGGACCACGTAAGTGGCCCTCCTCTGGACCCTCTCAGTGCTAGCCACATCCCTCTTGCAGTGCAGCACCCAGAACTGAACGCAGTACTCCAACTGTGGCCTGACCAGTGCCGCATAGAGGGGAAGGATCACCTCCCTGGACCTGCTTGTGATGCATCTGTAGATGCACGACAAGATGCGGTTCATCTTACTGACCGCTTCCTCATATTGGCAGCTCATGTTCATCCTGGAGTTAACAATGACTCCAAGATCCCTTTCAGCCACCGTGTTGATGAGAAGGGTGTTCCCCAGCTTATAGGTGTGTTGCAGGTTCCTGCTCCCTAGACGCAGCACCCTGCACTTGTCCACATTGAATTCCATCCTATTTTCATCCACCCACCTCGGTAACCTGTCTAGACCTACTTGGATATAAGGAAGTCCTTCTGTTCTTCCCCTCTTGATTTGTATTCTTTGTATAATTTGCTTTATACACACACTTACATACACAAACATGCAACTACAGTTGTCTGGCATTTAGTGAGCTCTCAAATTACTTCAGATAAGTTAGTAAAATAGGAATATCAGACCATATTTCCTTAAACCAGCCATGGGAAACGCTCATCATTACTCATCTCTTCCATAACACCAATCACTCAGAGAGGGTGGCATTCAGTGTATTAAGTAGCTTGATGCCAACACAGCATAAAAACTGTCACAGATGCTCCCCCTCACCCATCATAAATAAAACATCAGACTCCTTGCAAGGTCTGCAGATTGTCAGGGTGTTTGATGTAATTGGTTTTGGCATGTGACAGAGCAAAACAAGCAAGTCACAGGATGCCCTTCATTACTACAAATGGTCTATTGATTTAGAATGATGCCATTTACACAGAGAAATGCACCTGCTACTGGACTGTCTGAAGCACACAGAGCAGTGGAAAGCTTACACGAGGAAGATGTGTGCATGTGTTTCACAAGTAATTAATTTTTTAAGAAGATATAATGAGGCTCATGAGATAGAGGAAAGGGCCACATGTTTTAAATATGCTTTAGGGAGCTCCATTATAGTATAGACACTTCAGATACATATACGCAAAATAGACTTTTTAGCGATGAGTGAAATGCTTGAACCAGCGGTTCTTAACCTCATTGTACTAAAGGCACCTCTCCATAATTTTGGTGATTTGAGTGAGACCCCATTTCAAACACTTATGTGTATATTACACTGCTCACCTCCTTGCAGAGAAGCAGGGCTGTGGGGGCTTGGGGAATTGGCCAGGCCTGAGCCTATGCTTATCTCCTCACAGTCGGCTTATCTTCTTGCAACGTGAGCCACCTTTTAAAAGATCTGGTGGCATACCAAGGTGTTGCGGCCCTTTGGTTGAGAAGCACTTGCTTAAATGATTATAAATATAAGGTTTTCATATATTCCATACCCACTTCCAAGTAGAGGTTGCATGAAGAGAAACAAGAAAACAATAAGAAGTCCGTCCATCCGTCCGTCCAAGGGGCATGATATCCCTAAGGATCAGGCCCAATAACCATTTGATTTGAGACTAGAAGAACCTTCCCTCTCCCCACTGAAAACCAATTTAAGATGAATGACACGCTCTCTTTTTTTTTTTTTTTTTTTTTAAATTAAAAAAAAAAAAA
>NW_017728992.1:43735812-43755806 GCF_001723915.1 Gavialis gangeticus | reverse complement strand
AAAAAAAAAAAATCAATTGTTGTGGACAATACAGAACCCTTCCATCTTTCACAGGACAGGAAATCTGCTTGACCTCAGGATGGCACCTAGCTATTGTACTCTTGAACAAGTTCAAGTGGAGATCAGATTCATGGCAGACTCAAGATATTCAATAACTGAATGTATTCAAATAATATCTTTTTCATCCCTGATGGACTTTTTTTGGTCGCCAAAATTATACAAATTATCTGCACCTCCAAACAGAAGAGCCAAGTGATGACTAACTCCACTGGAGATCTTGCCATGCCCAAAAGAGCATGTTAGATAAGCTGACGAGTGCTACAGAAAACCTGAAAACACAGAGATGCCAGATGGATAGTCTAGAGTACTCTCTCCACATATGGCAGGTACAATGTGGGCAATAGCAGTGCCAGCTTCCCCACACTCACTGACTTACAGTTCGCACTTTAAGAAACTACATTGTTTCAGTATCTATGCTCAGTCTTTGCCCAAGGATATTAAAATCCATAGATGCCTGGTAGTATCTAAGGCAGGTGTTTTTTGCATCAAATTCTCTACTGGAAACTGAATCAAGACTGCTCAAAACCATTAACAAATGCTGAGAGATTTCTATATGGGAAGTCAAACAGTCCATAAACAAAACTCATTTCACAAGGACAAGTGAAAAAGCTAAGACCTGACAATTCCTGATTTATATATACATATATATATTTAACACTACTGACACCACAAGGGGGCGTTTTTACTGTTTTTAATTAACACCATCCACAGCAAAGCCTGCCCTCTACAAGTAGCTTAGCTACAGAGCAAAATTCCTGACCAGGACTGTGGGCACCCAGAGGGCAAGGCTATTTGTACTACAGCCAATTCATCTTTCTCCTGGAAGGACAGTCAATCAGGGGTTCAGTGAGCAGGGCTGACGGCAAATGACTAGAGGCTGTTGTGGAAGAACTTTGTTAGCGGGGATAGTTCACTGAAGGCAATTCTTGTCAAACTAAGGAAAATCAAGAGGTGATTTCTCTGCCTCACTAAATTCCCCCCCGCCCTCCTTCAGATGCTGCTTTATCATTCCTGCTATAGATTATTTATCTTTAGGGTTCAGAGAGAGACTTACAAAGAGCTTGTACTCGCATTGCATGTGCAAAGGCGTTCCTTGGGGAAAAGCCACTCCAATTTCGAAAAGGTGTGTTCCACAACCCCCTTATACTCTGTGCCATCCAACTTTGAAAAGTGGTGTTGCACTAGCTATAGCCTGAAGCATCATTTTTCAGGATCAAAAATATAAATGGTCACGGCAAGCACACTTACCGTGTGCTTGCTAAATGCCACAGTCTTCTTCCTTAGTTAGTTGTTAAGATGAAAAAGCAATTTATTCATGAGCAACTGACTAGTATATGCCTACTACACAATTGGCTCTCTCACACAATCAATGTGTCCTAATTCTCTGAGGCATTCAGGCATGATTCTTTTCTGGTATGTGGAAAAAAGGGCAAGTTTTTACTTTGAGTTGCTTCCTATCTGTACTCAACGTTATCAGAAATAGCTTCGGTGTTAAAAATAGCTCTCCCTACTTTTCTGATTAATTCTGAAGGAATTTACACAGAGGGGGAAGATGGGCTATTCATTCCTTGGTGCAACTCCACACTTATTTCCTGAGTTCTAAAAACACTGGATGGCACCATGGCAAATCAGGGGTAACTGAAGGCCCACTGAAATGTCCTTACTGTCTTTGGCAATCTCACAGGCTTTGAAATTTTCAGGGTGGGCAGCTGATAAGATGCTTATACTCGCACTGAGAAGTGGGCATATATGATCTGGAAACCATTGATGCAGACATGGAATCCCACAGTGGTGTTTTCACAGAATCACACTTCATTGAGCCACACACTAAAGACTCTCTCTTGCCTGACTTACACTTTGATAACCAATGCAGAAGGGAAAGTTTGGGAGATACTTTGAAATGCATCAGGAACTGTGAGATCTGATGATGCTAATACTCTGAAAGCAAGAAACTAAGACAGAGGGAAAATAACACAAATAAACAAACAACACAACAAGTTATTAACCAGCATCTTGGCACATTTCAGATATAACCATTCACTCGTGTTAATTCTAAGTCATGTTGGTATTAAGTGGACAGAGTGACACTGTAAACTTTTCCAATAGCCAGAATTGCCACAAGTGGACTCACCCAGAAGTTATCTAGTTACTGGGAAATGCACCAGAACTCCCTTTCCAGGTAACAGGCTTCAGTTACATTTTAGTTATTATAAGGTCAGTCTCTGAATGCCACAGTGCCGCATTGAATTCTTATCTAATTCTTGTTGAGTAAGTATATCTACCTGCTTCACATACTAAGAAAATATGGAGAAAGATGAAATAGTAACTGCTTCATTTAGCTCCTGACTTCCATGGACTAAAAGCATGTAGAACCACCAACTGCAAGGAAATGCCTATTTCTCAGCCTGCCACAGGGAAGCTTGAGGGCTGAGCCATTGACCTTGAACAAATTAAAGTCTAAATTAAAACCAGGAGGGGAAAATACATGGATTAATCATCTGAGCAGGAGACCAGTCCAAGTGAAGAACTCTAGAGTGTTTTTAGGCAAACTCAATCCTGAATCTTGACTGATATTACTGTGGCATATGATCATTAGGTTTTCCTCAACATTGTGATATTAAGACATGTCAAGCAAATTTATATCTACTAAACAACAGTGGAATTTTAACTGTATACAGTGAAGAGTTAAGTAATGTAGAACCTAGCACTATTAGCCTCAACACACATCAGAAGGTGACCTTCTCCAAAACCCAAGTAATCAAGCAGTAACACATTCCTATATATCTATCAATGCCCCTCCACCCCGTGAGAGTTTCACTTCCAAACAGCTGAATCATCACTAGACAGCAATACGGTAGAAATCCATTAATCAAAGTATCATGTAATAAATTTGCTCTGAAACAAGTCAGTAACTTTCATAAGTGAAGGGAACAGGGGAAAAGAGGAGCAACCTGGCAAGGGCATTCTGTAGCCATTCACTTCTAACACCTGGGCTCAGTTCAGACTTCGGGTGCTTTGTGAAAATTCCTTGCAACTGAATGTTGGTTACCTGAACTGGATTCGCTCCTAGAGGTCTGGGCACATCGGGGGGAATGCTACACACCCCAAAACTCCTCTATACATTTTCAAGAGGTTATCCTTTGCTTCAGCTGCTAGGAACAAGAGTAAATAGCCTCAGCCAGACTTAAAAAACATGGCACACCCCCGCAGAAAAAGAACAACATATCAGAGGTGAACTTCCCCTTGCTGAAATCAAGTTTAAGTGATTTGAGCAAAACCAGAAAGCAAATTGCCACAGCACTAGCTTGAAATTTTCAAGCACCTCTAGGCACTAGCTATGTGCTGCTTAGTGGGTCAGGCAGCCTGGCACAGTCACATGAATTTCTGCCTGATTCAGCTACCAAGTAGTAGTCCACACCTGAAACAACACAAACAGTGACAAATATCAGGTCTGTGAAGACTTTTGTAAAGAACTAGCGATGGTCTGGTTTTATTTGTTTGGGGGTTTTTTTTTGGTTGCCATTATGGTCTTTGGGGGATGAAGTCTCTTCAAGATGCTGTGGGAGTTCTCCCAAATCAGTGCAAGGGTAGCAGCAGGTGGGGGTCAGGTGAAGGAAGGTGGGGAGGAAGCAAGGTCCCAGTAGGTTGTAGCAACAGTAAGATATTATGACTTTCCTATGACCTTCAAGTGCTACGGGTAACTCCTGGGTACCAACTTCACTTTGGGATGCAACCCACCAGTTAAGGAGTTCTGCTTACATACCATTAATCTCTTGATTGCATGAACACCAAAGCCAAGTCAAACATATTACTCAGACAGACAGACAGATGATGCAGTCATACCCTTACAAGTTTCTGGTTTTCAGGGCCAAACCATCTTGGATGGTGTATAGGAGAGAATGCATAATCTACTGATGTGTTTTCTCACAGGGTGAATTCTATTTTGTCAAAAAATTCCATCAAAACCCTGGAATCATTGTCTTCCCAACATGAGATGCATTGGGTGATCTTCCTTCCTATACTTTATAAATTAATGTTTACAACTAACTGTCATCTTTGAATGTGAGTGAGGTTTGAGAAGCCAGCCACACAGGAATTGTATTTCACCTTTGCCTGGAGAAAGAAACAGCAAACTGTTTTCCTTTTTAGCAAGAAAATACTTAAGATTAAAGATGGGTCGCAAGCTGATGGATTCTGTTCCAGACTTTAAACTTCCTGATGTCTGAGTTTGGTTGATTCAAATGCTTCACAGCCCCTCAGCCTCCCTCACTTCCACACTGGAGAAGTTTACTTAGGTGATACTCTAAGTACCACTAGTCACAGTTAGGAACACTTCCAGAAAATGACCTCCTATTGCTTATGCACAGATCTGCATTAACAATTACATTTGCTCATAAAGTGGGGTCAGTCAATCCTCTCTGTTCAGGAGAAAAAAAAATTGTGGTGCTGGCAACCAAAGTAGCATGTGTAATAAAACCCATCTGTGCAAAGGTTCAGAGATCAGATTAACATCACTAAAAATGCTGCTGTTTAAGTATTTTTCTGTTTCTGGTGCAGGAACACTTTTTTATATTAATTATAGGAACAAGAGAGTGAATTTGTACAGATACACTTAGCTCCTCTTGAAAAGAAAATCAGATCATGTCAAGATAGGAAAATCACTTTGTTGCTAATAAATGAAAAGATGATTGGATTTAATGTGTCATGCTTTGCATGCACAAGCAGAATGCCTGTGATCAATCACCCAGCACAAAATGCATTATTTAACAGCTATGTGACAGCAGGCAAGATCAAAAAGAAATACTGCCACAAAAAGCTGTATACGCAAACAATCAAAATTACAGTATTGTCTCACATGATACACTCCAGCATAAAATATGTATCTTGTTTTTGGAAGGCAGAACGAAGAAAAAAAAAATCTTTTTATGCAGTAAGTAATGGAGCAGCATCAGCCAAGGAGCTGCGCCTGCTCATTGTTCTGCTCCCTACAAGTCACCTGCAAATTTTACTTTTGCTTTCACCTGGTAAGGCAGAAACTGCTCTTACCATATTTCTTGCATATTCTGCACACTAGAATTTCTAGCAGCTGTATTTTGGGGAGAAGTGTGGGTTGCATGAAAAAAACAGTACTTTTCAAACATATATTAAAAGGTCACTTATTTCCTTACCCCTTTCTTGGAAATACCTCAGATAGACAAATATGCCAAAGGCAGCCCCCCCCCCCCCCATTTTTTTTTAAATTTCAGATGGAATTTAGTGCTCCTGGAAAATATTGGGCCCTCGCCATTCTAACTGGTTGCTGTTGTATTTCAGCATGTTAAGGAAAGCCTACAGGAAGTGTTCAGTTCCTATAGCTCACACACTGCTGGCTTGTCAGCACAGCAAGAAGAGCCCGAGTGCAAAATTGTTTCCTGAAAGCAAGTCACTCCACGTACAGCAGTTCATCAGACTGGTCATTTCACACTAATAAGGCCCTTAACTCCAGGGCACCCACATTTGAAAATAAATAAAAAGGCAGATTTCGGTGTCAGTTAAGTTTTTGCTTCCATACAGAAGTGTATAAAAAGGGGCAAGAACCATTTCCTGCAGCAACTAACATTTAGCTCTTGCTTCTCCTTCAAATTTATCTTCCAACAGTGACAAGCAGGCGACCAAAAAACCCCCCACAAAGTATTCTGTGCGAATCCCAAGGTCAGTAAGGATGGGACACAGCAGGAAATGAATTATGAAGGATAGTGTGTCAGGCGGGCTCAACAGAAGGCGAAAATGGAGATCCTCTTATTTGCACCTATAGAAATTAGGCTAATTCAGTAAAACTGAATGCTCCTTTTGCTTTTACACTTTATACAAGACTCCTCGTACAAAGAGGAAATAGAACTTGAGTTTGAACCACCTTGGGAGAGAGCAGCATTATACTACTGTTCACAATGGGCTCCCCTCTGAAGAAAATTCCCATTGCTAAGGCACACAGAAGTTCCCAAGGAAACCTTAACTTGTACCTACTTGCCCAGGCCCTTGTATTACCTTAGTTAATAAACACGTTCAGTCCCAGGCAACATGTGAAAATTGACTTGTTTGCGACAAGGATGTGAAGTCAGGATTATTTTGAGCCAAGTGAATTGTTCAGTGCTCTTTCAGATTTGAGTCATTTGTAAAAGAACACCCAGTGCATTATCTATGGAAAAGGCTTCAAATTATCCTTTATTAATGTATTTCACAAACCTTCGATACAAGAGTGATTTGTGTCCCCATTGTTGGAATGGAATCTTCAGTAAATTAAATTAAAATTTTCCTTGAGCTGTGCATTACCCTGTTGATCTCATTAATGATACGAGTAAGCAATATGTTGCCATACATTAGAACGAGGCCAAGCAGTGGTATAAATCAATATTTGATCAAGTGGAAAAAATCAATTTCCCCCCTTATTTCCCCTCTCTCTATTGCCTGTAGCAACCTTTGAGGGAATGCTGATCAAAACTGGTACTGAAGAAAGTCTCTTCTCTGTATGGTCATCTAACTCATAGAGCACAATGGACAGCCTGTTCCATGTTCTGTTGTTACAAGACAAAGATCTCCACACAGTTTATCCTCCACTAGTGGACACTGGCCAACATTTTGAAGACAAAAATTAGACCAATTTACAGGATCTGAATGAAGAAATAGTTCAGCTCTTTCTGCCTAAAGCATGAAGACATTTTTGTCATGAAAGGCTGAACATGTATTAAATTCCAACTCAAAATGCACTGAACAACCCAAATACTAATTCTCTATTTCTATATTTTTACTTAATGTGAGTCTCCACTCTTCGCTCTCATTTGTCAAGCATCTTTTCCTTCCTTCACTGTTCCATATTACCCATTTGTTTCTGCCCTTTAACATCTCAGCCCTAAGGAAGTGAAGAGCGTGGAAAAATGAATCTAGGTTTTTTTTCTTCATCTGCCTCCCAATGTGTTCAATAGTGTTTTGAGTGAGGATAGCTGACAACACTAAATTAAATGCTGCTGAATGGGGGAAAAGCTAATGGAAATGAACTGTTAATCTTTCCTCCAGAGGATTTTATAAGAAAATCAGATTTCTTTTAGTGGGCTTTAGGAAACATCAGGCAATTTTTTTGTTCATTTTTGACAAAAGGTCCCTCTATTAAGTTTACCTTTGTAAATATCTCCTCCAATTTGAGAGAGCAATCCAATCTGAGAAATGTACAACTGCAGGCAACACCCAGACAAGCTCAGAGAATGTCAAGAACCTACCTTTTGCTAAGAAGATGCACCCATCTAGCTACTAAAACATTAAGGCAGACTCCTCATTTGCAAATTTCATATTTATTATAACAAAAATTATGACATGTTCATTTGTGCATTCTGCTTTAATATAACTCTTGGTATGTAAATGATCTACAGTAAAATGAGCTCTATACAATCATGCTGGTTGTGGCAGCAATAAGGAACACAAATAAAATGCGTCAGTAAAAGTAAGGGAAAGGAAAAACCAGACTGGAAGAAAAATGGGGTTTTTTATTATGGTCTAAGAATCACCTAAACCCTAGGTAATTTGTACAGCCACTCTGTCCCTCATGTAGGACGACATGGCCCAAAAAGTCATTTAAGAAAAAAAAATGTCAGTTTGTCAGGTTGTGTCCTTATGCCAAGACTACAAAACATTTTAAGCATCACTATACAACACTGAGCTATTTACAGTAATTTCCCAATCAACTGTTCTCTCAGAGAAAATTAGTGAATCTCAGTGACTTAAGTCACCTGAAAGAGTAAAGCAACTCCTAGGAGTTAGTCTCCATATTCTACAAATGTCTATCATTTTCAAGACCAGAAAAGCCTTTTTTTCTCTCAAAGAAATACAGTATTACAATATTACTTAATCATTTAGCACTGGCATACTGCCCTGCTTTCCAAACAAAACGAGCCTTTTTAAAAAATATTACATCATCATCATCTGTTTCTCTGCAATATATTAAACCTTTTGTATTTTTTAATTTTTTTTAAACACTTGATATGTTAGGGGGAAGTTAACTAGTTTAAATCTTAATGGTAAGATTCTCTAGAAGAAAGTCAGTGCATATTAAAAACTAACAAACAGAAAGACGCTGCAGTTATCTGTTGTGGCAGGATAGGGAAAAGGAAGTGTAGTTAAAACCCCTGCTGTATTCTGAGTCCTGTGCAGGTCCTGCACTTCACCTTCTTGTTTGTTAGTTTGTTTCTGAACAGTGAGCAGGCAGGGTCATAGTGGTGTATCATAATAGTCTGGCAGCTGGTCCAATGGATACTGTCGCTGCTGCTGCTGTTGTTCCTGGTGCTGTTTCATGATCTCCTTGACTTCTTCCTCAAGCTCTGGTGGGATAATAAACTGATCATCTGGATCTGGTTGGGCTGGGGCTGCAAAGTAGCCCCCAGTTTTTTTGAGTGGTGCATCTGTTGCAACTTCAATCAGGTTATGGCTCCTCTCCTGGGGAGCCACAGAGCCATTGCCCCGGCGGCGCCCAATCGTACCAGTGGCAGAAACATCTGCTTTCCTGGGAAGGCCGGACTCATCTTCATTTGCGCTGATGACAATGCCTTCATCGCTGGCTTCTGCAGGCACTTGGAGCAGCTGTTTCTCCTTGGTTCGACTGCAGTGGATGTCTACCTCTACCTCCACCCGGCTTCCATTGGTAAAGACACCCTCAATTGGTTCCTCATCATCACTGTCAAGGCCATTGTCAGAGAAAGCACTCGAGAAGGTGGCGCTGGACAACTGCCTTTGGAAAGAGTTGGACAGGCAGACTGGGTGAAGCATGCAGCGCTGCTCGCTGGGGTAGGCTGGGCTGTTTTCATTCATGGTAACTTGAGGAGGCTCATCTGAGGCTGTGGACCCCACCTCGCTGCTCATTTCAGAAGTGGAGATTTCGCTGCTGATCTCAGAGGCCATGCCACTACTCGAAGACGGCATTCCCAGAGCATCTGTTGGCCTGTCCTTAATGACCACATTCACTGACTGGGGGAAGATGCCTGGACTGGGAGGTGGGACTCCACTGAGTTCACAACAACAGAAGCTGTCCTCCGTCACATTGAGCTGAACCACCACGGCACTGATGCTGTCATTGCAGCCGTAACTCTGGGCCAAAGTGCAAAGCTTCTTTGCAGCTGCCAGGGCATCAGGCACATTTCTGACTGCTTCCACAGCCTCGTCCATAGAGAGGCTGTCCCATAGTCCCTTGCTACCCAGAATGAAGAACTCATCTTGTGGAGTCAAAGTAATGGACTGGACATGTGGACGGGGCACAACGCTGGGGTGAAGGAAGGTATAGCCCAAGATCCTGGTAGAATCTGTCACACCGTTTACTTTGCCATCCTGGAAATTTGTAAGAGAGAGAGACACAGGAAGTTGAAACTCTATACACATACAGACATAGCAATGCCATGCACCTGCATTGGCAAAGTGCCCATTTCCAAAGCACCTAGAGACGCTCCCTTTTGATAAAGGAACCAGGGTGGTGAGAAACAGCTTCAGTGCCACAGTGACGGGACTGAGGTTAAGATTTAGTAGACCCTAGCTGTCAGTCAGTCTCCTGCTCCTTTCTCCTACCCCCATATAGGAGTCAAAGACTTAATACCAGTTCCTTTCAAGACACCACATGAACACATCAGCTGCAAGGCACAGGACAACAACTGCAACAAATTGCCTATTTGACACCACAACAGAACATGCGATTGGGTCAATCACTAGCCAAAGCCTTAAGCTTCTAGGATTAGCATCTATGCTCTTGTCAGCCAGTGAGATCTGTCCCTCCAATCATATATTATCTTTCATATTACAGGGTCACACACCCACCACCCATCCCATAGACTCAGGAGTTGTTTTTTTTTTTGTTTTTGTTTTTTTGGTTTTTTTTTTAATAGCTTCTCTCTCATAGCTGGTACAATGTACAATTCAACTCAACCCAGCCCCTTGAAAAAAAAAAACTAAAGATAAAAAAAAATCTTTAAACGAAGCACGAGAGTCAAAAATAGCAGAACCTAAGTCTGTGTTCTTCAGTCAGCTGAGCTGTAGTGAAATATTTTACATGCCCCAGTTACTTCCTCTTACAAATGACATTTCCCAAGGGGAGAAATAATATCAAGTAATATCCAAAAGGGAAAACACTGTTAAAAGTATGTGTGCTTGAAAAATAAATTCCATCCACATTCCAAATACTAATATCATGCACTGTCAGGATAAACAGAGCAAGTGCCTAAACTGTGATGCATGCTTATCTGCCAGCCTATTAAGGGACTATCTGCAACCTCGCTAAAAATCGACTCAGGCAGATGAATCACAAAGGTTAGGATTTATAGTAATGTGGTCCAGCTAATGCAAGCAAAGACTATAACAGAATAACCAAAGCAGAGTAAATTACAAGCCAAGAAAAATGGATTCCCTTTTAAAAATCTAGAGAAAGAGAAATGTTTTTAGCGTTCTATATTACATGACAGCCTGAGAAAGTGATAAGCCAAAGTGTGTGAATCTGGAGAGATGTTTTAGAATTCAGAGCAAGAATCTCTTCCTTCACAGAAAAGCAGTGATAACTCCCTGGGGATCTGCATCACATTATGATGTGGTTTCCTTCAAGCTTGTCATGATTTAGACTAACTGTGATCTTTCCTTGGCAGGATTAGAGAGACTTATGTGTGTGCACAGAACATCCTTCTGTCCCCTTCCTGCCATTGGTAAGCTACAAAAACACTATTTATTCATATGCAACAGTTCAAGACGAAGCAAAGCTAAGCCGACAATGTTAAGCTTGAAGTCTTACAGCAGTGATGTAGCAGCACCCAGCAACCTTTTTTTTTTTTTTGGGGGGGGGGGGGGGGAAGAGGGGGAGAGTTGTTTGTTTAAGGAGGGGCTTTTCCTTTTCTCTGTCTGAAAAATCAGCCCTGTGGCTGTTCCTCGCTGGAGGAACAATAATTCTCTGTCCTTTCAGCAGCTCGTTCAACCCTGGATGAGCTCAAATTGAGCTGCACACTCTGCCACACAAAGTGCCTGCTGAAGAACAGCAACACAGCTAGTACTGGGATGGGAAAAATATGGTCTGTGGGCCAATCCGGCCCGCCAGGCCATTCTATCCAGCCCACGGGGCCCCTAAAAAATTTAGAAAAATATTTATCTGCTCCTGGCTGCCTGTCAAAGATGACAGGGGCAGTAGGACCTGGGGGGAGCCTCAGCAGGAACGCAGCAGCCCAGCTCTGCCCCACCCCTAGCCACTTCCTTGCTTTCCTGCCCCACGTAACTCCCAGCTACATGGGCCATGCTCCAAGGTCTGCCTATGCTGGTACCCCAGGGGTGTGTGTACATGTGTGTGCACACACTCATTGGGTGAGCCCCACACCCCCCATACACATGTACCCATACACCCCCTTGCACTACTATACACAGCACCCCACACCCCCTCACACAGCCCAACCACCCTTTCCCCCACAAACCCCATACCCACCCACACCCCACATATCCACACACACCCCCACATGCTCCCTTATCCCACTCCCACACCTATCCACCCCCCAGACACGCCCACAGCCCTATACCCACCCCCTCACAATATACAGGTGTAAAACTTCATTTTAAGCTATTATACAATCTCCTCTATGTACACTACACAAATATGTAAATCAGGACAAAAATATTTTTTGAAATCAAATTAATGAATGTTTTAAATCTTTGCTTTTTAGAATTTGGTATTTTTCTGGTTCTGAGATGACAAAACCCCTTGCTGAAAGGAGTACTTCTGGCAGCAAGGGGAAGGACTTGCAGTGGCAAAGGTCAGGGGTTAGAAGACAGGACTTCCAGTCACACAATGGCAACCAGGGGGTGGGGCACCCGCCAAGGGGTGGGGATACCCATGCAGCTCTCCACAGCTTGCCAAAACTGGGTACATGGTCTCCGCAGCAACAGCAACTAGACCAGCGTGGGCGGACCAACCTTTTTGGCAGGCATACCACAAATTGGCCCTGCACCTTCCTGAGTACCACTCCAATCCCCTTCCCCTAGTTGATCTGATGCCCTGCTTTCTGCTCCCTGCCTTATGCACCCTGAAAAACTTACTGCTTTTGTTTCTTCTCCTTGATAACCTGCCACCGTGCTGTCTGTCCTCTCTCCCATCTGTTAAGTGCCACACCCAGAGGCTGCCCATGCCACCCATGCTGCAGGCTGGTCACTCCTGAACTAGACCATGGTGACAAGTTTACAGGAAGGGGAAGATGAAACTCTAGCACCTGGACCATTAAGCTATACCTTATATAAAGCAGAAACATTACTAAAGAGTTTATTGCCATAAAAATCAGTCCCAAGGAAACTGCAGCTTCAATATTCCCTTTGGAGTGGCCTTACCTCTGTGATAATGGCCTTATGCTGCTTAATCCTCTTGAGCTCTTCTTCATAACTCATCACATAACACCTAGACAAAGGCAAAGGTTTTCCATTCCTACAGAGAACTGTTTGGCACTTCCCCACATTTGCTGAGGTTAATGTGAAGCATCCACCAGGGTCCATGGGATCATGTTTTATATGGCAAAGGACAGCAGAGCCTCCAAGTTTTTGTCCAGCAGTTCCAAGTTTTCTGGAATGTCAAAACAAAATTATGCTGGTTTGTGAACTGAAAAGGCTACATTAGAGGAGTACTAAGGAGAAAGACTTGAGATGATAGTTAGGCAACCCGAATCAGTTGGGAGTGTCAAGATTCACCGGGGCACGCACAGAAACTCTCCAGTACAGATTTTGACACTTAACACAGCACAGCAGGGAAATTATGTACAATTCATGGGAAACCTTATTAGTAAGAGAGAAAGATGCATGTCCTCAGCCAATAAAGTAATCCTTTCACTCCTGAGGCACTGACCCAGAGCAACTCTAGCTGCACAGGGCCACTTTCCTATCATTTCAGCCCCAATGCAGTTAAATGTATTTTACCTCATGCATCTCATCAAGCAGCCTTTAGGGAGATTTGGAAGGTAAAGCATTAGAATCTATTATTTTGAGAGCACAGGGAGTACAATAAATTTTACTGATGTGGAACATCAATCTCTAAAATGAAACTTAAAGTTGAAGACAATATGTTACAGTATTTCTACTCACATTAAGTAATTTTCAGAACATTAAAAAAGTGTCATTGCAAAAAGTGTCTAAATTAAGCAACTGAGAACACAGTTATTCCCATTTGAAAAAAAAAATCGTTTGTTAACTCAGTCACCAGTTTACAGATCTACTTGTGCAATCTACTAGCCCTGATCAGACACTCAGCTATTTCAAGCTGTCATTTTAGGAGTCTCTGGTTAAAATTCAAAGACAAAACCTGATCTAAGCCATCAAAATATTGTCTATTACTATTAAAACTAAATTTATTTCCTATTAAATCTTAACTTGCTTTTAACAACTTGATTTCTTTCTTTATCTGAAGATTGCTTCTATCCCTCCACGTGTCTGCTGTGCAGGCTTGCAGTTTTTAGCTTTCTCTGCAGTAACTGAAGAGTTGAACTACAGGGCCTACCTATAAGAAGATGGCTCTAGGATGTAGCACAGCATAGTGTGGCATGCATGCCTACTCTGTATGCCTCACACTCCAAAATGGAGATAATGGAGCTGCACAAGTGCAGTGCTGGGTCCCATACCAGTCACTAGCCCAATCTGAGGTGTACCAAGTGCACTGTGATTCACACACTGAATCATAGGATCCCTTGACAAGGTGAATACACCTGCTATGTCTAGTTGAGATAGATCAGCCTCTTGATTCAGACTGCAGAGGGGCAATATACAAGCTCTAATGCATATTGGCTTTTTTCATCTCAGGAGGGTCTGAGATACAGGAACACTGCACTGATATTTAACAAAGGTTTAAGCATAAGCCATACTATTTCTGGGTATTAATGATGTGCTAATAACCTATTTCCTGAGACCCAAAAGATTCTTGTAGGAAGACTGAAAGATGTATTATCAGAGACACAGACAATGGCACCTTACCGGTATTTTCTATACTTACATTCCAGGATTTTAACAAAGCTTTAAGTTTTGCTTCAGACAAATTCTGTCAAAGTGAGACAGTGTCATAATAAACAAGGAGAAGGGTGGAAGTTATTTTTTTGTTTCCTTGTGGAGAGGTGGCTCTGTCACCATGTATTTCTCCAATTTTCTGATACAGACCAGTTTCATTTAATCAGGAAGTGGTGTCCAACAAAAGATGCTACTTTTAATGTGCTAAATTTCCTGTAAACTATGTCTTCATTTTTGCCTCCCTCTACTCCCCCACCCTTTCCTTCCTGTTTGTCCCTTCCTCTCGATTCCTTTTCCTTGCTAGAGGTTATTCCAAGGCACTGGCTCTCAGACTGTCACGAGCAGTTTACACTGACTCCCAGAAAAGCAAAACCACTTACTATAGTTACCTAACTTTAGCATCCCACATTGTGAATGCTCAAGTAATTTCCTTTTAAGCTCAAGTAGGCACTTCAAGAGTTTGGATGCTTCTATTAAACACTATTTTGAGACCCAAAAATCATCCAAATTGGTGGGGAGAGCCAGAAATGAAGCTCCCCAGCATCTGAGTTATGCTGAAAGAGTTAGGACACAAGTCACTTCACTGCCTTAAATATTAGCCACTCCAAGCAGTAAGGGTTTAAATTAATCACATCTCAAAAGAATGAAATCAATTCCCATTCCTTGGTCACGAACACTTTATGTTGTTTCTTTCTTACAACTAAGGAGTCAAGATTCTTAAAATAGGGAGTGACAAATTTCCAAGAGAAGTGGTGCTGGCTCCTACCCTGGGGGTCTGGATGAACCCCTTGATGAACACCTTGGCGGGGTTGTTTGACCCCAGTACTCTTTCCTGCCATGGCAGGGGGTCAGACTTGATGATCTGCTCAGGTCCCTTCTGACCCTACCAACTATGAAACTAAGAAATAGGCAACAGTCAGGTAGCAAAATAATTTTAAAGGGGGGGGGAGGGGAAGAGGAAAGGAGGGAGAAGCAACAGGCACAAGATGGCTATAGAAAGAAAAAGAATTAGCAAACTGAGGATAACCTCTGCATCACGATGAAAGTATTGATCATGTACTCCTCTTCATTCTTTGTTTTCTGCAGCTCTTCTGCTAAAATGTCACTCATCGTACACTGCAGCAGGTAGGGCACTTCCACATTGCGGTCTCCATCAAAGACACCATACAACGCTTCCCTGTTGTCGCAGAAGTTATTGGCTGACAGTGCCGCGACACACAACCTAAAGAAATAAAACGTGGTGTGCTATTTACCAAGCCATTGTTGAAGGCTTTGTACTGTAGGACTGTTACAAATACTGCCCTATTCTCTTCTCATTGTCCTGACCAAAGTTCGTAGAATCTCCTGCTGTAAGCTTTTTATATAGCATTTGAAGGGACACTTTGCATGAAGGAGAGGAAGCAATGACGTTTATTTCCGTTGAACTCCAAAGTAGAAAGGGAGCTATGCAGAAGTTTAAAACAGAAAAAACAAACTCCCCTTCTCTCCCTCCCCCCCAACCCCACACACAACTCAGGAGTTTAGCATTACCCCAATACTACCTCTTAATGCACCGAGGGAGTACCTTTAGATATGAAAGTAGCTCAGACTTCCTGTTCAAGACTGCACATCTTTGCTAAGCTTTCCAGTTGCTGAGATACCCAAAACACCAGCTAACTGTGACAATGATGAGGGATCATGCCATGTAATGCTGGGTCCAAACTTCAACTGAACAGCTACCAGCAACAATATTCAGTCTATTCATCTGACAAGAAAGAGCAGGCCTCCACCTCCACAGTAGCTAGACCATTTCTAGACAGCAAACCCACCGTGCCCAGCAATGTACAGGCCTTTACATTGAGCCTGAAGCAATGTAACTGCATTTATGCAGCGCTACGGCAGGTTAAATGGCTGGCAAGGCTAATTAGTCCACTTGCCCACAGCACTGTGCCAAAGCAGCTACACTTTCAAACCAGGAGGCAGCCTGCTTGGAGATGAATGAAGTGTTGGAGAGAACCCCTGTTGGGTATGGTAAATTTATGGTCTAGACAGAGCTCAAGCTATTTAAGCCAAAGAGGTCTGGCCCAAGAGGACCCCTGTCTTGCTTAACTGCTTGCTCCCATACCAGGTTCTCAGCGATATAACATTATGAACACAGACAGCCAGGGATTCATTGCTGGAGCAGCTGCTGCTCACAGCAGTGATAATACAGATAAGTGCCACCAAGTGTGTTAGTTCAACTAGATTTCAGACCCCCCACTGATTCTTTTCTATGTTTTTTTTATGCGCTGAGAATAGGAGATGGAAATAGGGCATCATCATTTAAATTGTATCTGCTCCTCTCGCCCCTGGAGAAACAGTCACTGCTACGCAGTGTGATAATTGGTTTATTAGACCATGCATGTCACCACAGTGATGTGTACAAGCTTGCACGTGCTTGACTAAAAAACTGGGAGAACCCACACTGGAAGCACAGGAAGATTAAAAGGGGGGGGAAATTAAGAGACCAAGGAAAGGTACTTTATGGAATCACAGACAGTTATTAACATGCCAGGTTCCTGAAACATTAATTTACGAGGGCTGGTTTAGTCCTTAAAATGGACTGGTCAATAAGATTCACAGTCCGAATCATACGTTATCCAGAATATTTGCTTCGCTTGATGAACATGCTCCAGTTAAAAAGGCTGTTCAAAGAGACAGGATCCATTTAAAAAGCCATGGCACTGCCTCTGCCTTTGGGAGACAGGAGACCCAGCTGACTTTTCACTTTCACAAAGAAGGGGGCTTCTTTGTAAGAGTCCAGGCAGCAGAGTACCTCTTTGCTAATACCAAGTAAGAGCTTACTTGTTCTTAACTCCTGAGGCTTCAGTGTAACCATGGCTCCATACCGCTGGGGCTCCTGAAGCGTCACCGGCCGAGGGCTGGTCAATCTTAAAACAGCGGATGTTACTGGAACAAGAATGGAAACGAAAATTAATAGTTTAAGATGCCAGAGAGATTTAGCCAGCAATTGTAAAGGAGTAACAACATTAAGGCAACATTTAATTTACCCAGTCAGTCCTAGTGTGCAACTGTTTCAGGATATGAGATTTCCTCAAAAGGGGGAGGGGAAGAGGGGAGGAGGGAAGGGGTTCCTTATGAAGCACTCAAAGTTTGTTCTCTGTGCCTACAAACTGGTAAGGTGTGAAAAAAGTAGTCCAGTAAAGTTCTGTTTCATTTTGTTTTGCATAACTAGGCTTTCCTTTATTCAAGTATATGTTAAACTAGAACCTACATTGAATTTGTTACTAGCTTACCGTTATGGGACAACCTTCTTCCCTCCTGAACTTGTACATTTCTTATAGCCACATACTCTCTGGAATCTTTTTACAGAAAAAATTCTCTTCTTACAGAACACACACTCTGTAACCTTTTTTCCTGAATTGAAAAAAAGCTGCCCTGTCACTCTTACATTTAGGTTTTTGTCTGAACTAAAAGGTTTAATAGGGAGGTGTTCTAAAATCTTATAAAAAAAAAAAAAATCACTGCAAGCAAAAAACAAGTCTGCATTCAACTTCAAGTCTACACTTGAAAAATTAAGAGTTGCCACTCTCCTCCCAACAAGTGTGAAGCATTAGAATCTCTTTCAGTTGCTGGACCCTACCTCCTTCCAACTGACTACAAGAATAACCAACTTTTGTCTGCATTTCAAACTTAGGGACCAGTACACAGCCTAATACAGACTTGCAGGGGGCATCCATACCTGTTCATATATCCCTCTTTATACTGCATGTCTATGTTGGGGAGGGGGAGAACAACCATGCTGTCCCCCACTTTGACTGTTTTCTCTCTAAAAGCAGTTAAGCAAGTTCTCCATATCATATAAAACCCAAAAAATCCTAAAGGCCTGAGACCCTTCCATGAAAACAATGCATGTATAAAATAATAATGTATAATATAAAACAGACACAAGAAAGGTTTGACTGTTGACTTTAACAATACATTTTTCCTGCCTGTGAAGACTGTGTACACTAAAGTCTCATTAGCATTTCACAATCTACATGGCCTCAAAACACTTCCTCAGATAAATAAAGGGCTGTTGTGTCCAGTTTACAGTTTCATCCTAGGCTAATAAATAAGTCAGGACATGAACTTGCTAGAGCATATCAAAAGCAAACTCTGCACAAAATATAAAAACTCCTGATATTTAAGTATTAGATTGTGGACTTCACAGCCTAAGTATCAAAAAGGCGGCAAACTTCTTAAGTCTATTAATCACCTATTAGCGGGCACCAATCAAGAAACTAAAAGTGATCCATTCAGGAGTAATGCTCATTGTAATTCTGCATAAACTAGGAAAGAACAGTCTTTACAACAGATAGTAAAGTGTTTCAAACTCTGCACTTGTTTTCCAGGAAGTGGGATCTTCAGTCTGAATGGATTTCTGAGAACTGAATTGGCCATCTCTTTGCCCTCTGCCAAAAACAGGCCAAAGACCCGACTGGCATTTAAGCGGCAGCACTTAGTGCTGGAGAAATTCCAACTCCCAGATTCAAAAGGTGCACAAAAGGAAGAGGAGCACTCATTAAGAATTATTTGCATGTTTGCTGCAAGTTATGAAAGAAATCTCCACGTTTCAGAATGGCAATTCTATTAATGAGCAATTAGCATTACTTCTTAGTACATAAGTGACACTCAGAAAATAAAGGCCCAGTAGGTCTTTGTCACAACCAGTTCTGAATTCAGAAGCTTACTTATACGCCAGCCTCAACCAAGACGGTTAGCTAAGATGGGGGAAGTTATCTCAGTGCCCAGTTTTCCTTTCACCACCCTCTCCCACAACAGATCTAGATTTGTTGAAATTTATTTTTAAATTCTGTTGGGGGGTGGGGGGGAGGAGGGTGGACAGGGTCCTGCACTCCCCCAGAGTGGTCATACTGCACACCTTAGCTCTTACATTTCTTTGGCGCCTAACTATCCTTTTTTCACAAGCCAGAGATGATACCTGATTAGTGGCACTTGTAAGTCACAGTCTGCCCAGACTAGACTGGAATTCAGTGATCCCTACCAAGCAGACACTAGAAATAACAGACATGGTTTTTAAGTGATTTGATTTTTTATGAAAAAAATCCACATATGCTATAGAGAGTGTATACTGAACCTCTGCTGCTTAAAGCATTTAAGTTCAGTATTCTCTATAGCAAAAATGGCCAAGGAGTAAGGTATCTAGGAAAAGCCAACAGAGATCTCTCAGCACCTTTACCAAACTGGCATATGGGAAGAGACAGACCGACATAGAAGGAGCTATTTGTTGGTTCTTCCCTCAAGCAGACTTGCTACTAAAAACCTTTGCAGTAATTGTAACACAGATGGCTCCAGGAAGGCAAGGCAACACCTGAAGAAGGCTCAGATGCTGTCACATATATATTTGTGCAAACCATTCACAAGGGGAGAATGCTGTGCCAAGCTTTCCAGGCACCAATGGTGATTTTCTCCTCTCAACTGAAACACGTTACAATTAAATACTTCTACCACTGAGGGCCACACTGTGTTTCAAATTCAAAACTGATAAAACTCACCCATGAAAAGATGGTGCCCTGCCTCTTGTCACCATCTTGGGTCCAGAAGTCCCACCCCCTAACCGCTGACCTTTGCCAGAAAAAGTCCCTCCCCTTGCCCCTGGAAGTACTACTTTCAGCAAGGGGGTTTGGCATCTCAGAACCAGAAAAATACCAAATTATATTCTACAACTCAAACGTCTACTACAACATGCATTAATTTGATTTCAAAAAATATTTTTGCCCCAATTTACATGAGTTTCCATAGTGTACATAGAGATGATTGAACAATAGCTTAAAATGAAGTCTTGCTCTTGTATATTGTGAGGGGGTGGGGAGCATGAAGGGTAGGTATAGGTTTGTGGGGGTCCGTGGGTGTGTGTGTATTTTTATATAGATATAGAT